>NC_136061.1:49126246-49872913 GCF_964261635.1 Lissotriton helveticus | reverse complement strand
TTCCCTCCCATTCTGGCCAGTTTAAATCTAGGGACCACAAAATTTGCTCCATTTGAAGAGCGAAGATTGCGTACAGGGGAGTAGGGCCTGACTAGTTTTTGCAAATATTTTGGTGCGGTTTCTGCCCTGATCTTAAACATGTAGGTCAAGGCTTTGAACCGAACCCGGTTCTCAACCCTGAGCCAGTGTAGGTCTTTAAGGTGCTTGGAAATCCTTGCTGTCCTAGGGATTTTACACAGCAGCCTGGCTGCGGAGTTCTGGACTAGCTGAAGCCGCCTGGTCACGGCTAAGTTGGAACCCAGGTATAGGATGTTACCGTAGTCAAGCCTAGATGTAATAAGTGCGTTGACTACGGTCTTCTGGGTATCAACAGGCAGCATCCAGATAATCTTCCGCAGCCATTTAAGGATGGTGAAACAGGTGCCAGCCACTTTATTAACCTGCTGTTTCATTGATAATGAATCATCAATGCACACCCCAAGGTTTCTGACCTGGGTCTCCGGGATAGGAAAAGCGCCCAAAGATGGCGGCCAGTGGATATCCTGCCACAGGTCTCTGTTTTTACCAAGGAGAAGGATCTCCGTCTTCTCCCCGTTGAGCTTCAGCTGGTTGGTTGACATCCAGCTGAAGACTTCGTGAAGACCTAGTTTCAGCGCAGAGGGGGATGAAGGCTCTGAGTTGGTAAGAGAAAAGATAATCTGCGAATCATCCGCATAGGTCATGAGTTCTAGACCTACTCGCTCTGCTAGATCGGCGAGGGGGCGAAGATACAGGTTAAAAAATAGCGGACTCAAAATTGAGCCCTGAGGCACGCCGTGGGGCGAAACAAAGGTGTTTGACTGGGCCTGAGAGGACGAGATCTGAAACGTCCGGTTGCACAAATAGGACTCGATCCAGTCCAGCGCTGTACCTCCGACACCATCCTCACTCAGCCTGACAAGCAGTCTGTTGTGTGAGATGGTGTCGAAGGCTGCGCTTAAGTCAAGCAGGACAAGCGCAACCGTTTGCCCCTCGTCCAAGAGCTCCCTGATCCTCTCGGTGACTCCCAGGAGGGCGGACTCGGTAGAATGACCAGCCCTAAAACCCGACTGGGAGAAATGGAGTAGGTTGTTATTCTCCGTGAATGTTGCAAGTACACCGTTCACACAATGGCGCATACACGCCCACATTCAATGGGAGTGCTCCAATGATTTTCAACCCTGTCACATTAATTGCTAGCAACAATCCATGTGATATATCGGCTCCTAACCCACTACAAGATGGTGCCAATGATCACCAACCCATCACTGCTGACCTTTGATCAGCAATTAACCACGCCATATGGACCACTTGTCACTAATTAGGGCCAGATGGAGGGTTTATAAACTGAACGAACACCTCCAAGTCCTCACTCCTGAGGCACATGAGAAGGGGTAGGTTGTTGGTGACGAGAATGGATGACGTGAATACTGGATCTTTGGCTTTCCCTCATGTGAATGGAGGTTATTATTCTTCTCCCTGGGTTCACTTACAAAATTTCAATTTCAATTTACCTTCCTAACAGCACCCTAAATATTTTAGCGTTTATCTCAGTGTTTCCCTCAAGGAGGTTATGACATCACCCTCATTGGGGGAGTGTTTTCCCCCTTTTGACCACAGTGTGTGAAACCGCCCCCTATATGTTTTTATGTATGTGTAACGTGTTTGTCTAACTTGGTTCCTATCACTACCTTTTACAAATCCTGAATTCACTCATACTAGTATTGCATGCCTCTACAAGTACTATACAAGACTGCTCTGTATAGTGTAATTTTATGATTTCTTTTCATATTTTCCTCCTCCAGGTCAGTGATTTTACATTCTGCATGTACACTTACAGGGTACTTAGTGTTTGGACACTACCTGTTGCATCCTATGTCCCAGAAACTGTTTAGATTTGTTTTAAATGTTACGGTCGTGAAGAGTTGCCCTGGTCACATCTTCACTTTATTGACGGCATGAAACATGTTGACCTTATAAGTCACTAGGGATCATTGTCCCCACTGGTGACATCATGTTTTTAATAAGTCAGGCATACTCATGGATTAAAATTTGATTGGAGACTTGCCTAGCCTTTTTTAAGTCACTAATCACTACATTGACACCTACTTTTCCTCAATCTACACAAAGCGCCATTAACTTGCACTTCACATCACGGCTTTGGATAAAGATCTCCGATAAAGAGCCTCCTTGAGGGTGCCTGTCCAGCATTGCAGCGACGAGGAGCAAGCACGAATATGAAGCATGACACCCGCAAGGGTGTGCAAGGGCCCCATTTCCAAAAAGCAACTACTCCCCTTGCCGTGGCTCCTTTACTCTGACCTACTCCCCTTTGTCCTTTGTCCCCTTTAGGAACAGCATACATATTTCTTTTGAGTAAAAACACTTTTACTCTTCAATAGAATCTGATTGTTTTGTTTACCTAAAGAGCAACAAGTACAGCAGGTGATCTTATATACTGAGAGATTACTTACTATACAATTAAATAAAAACATTGTATTGATTGTATGCGTTTTATTATATGTATAATCTGAGTATCTCTTATAACATGGTACATGTACGAGAGGAGGGAGGACCTTTTAGTACAGAGATATAATCTGATGTGCTCAGGTGAAATATTCCCGCATGATATTCACTTTTTTTTTCATTTTTAAAGCGACTTACAACATTTTTGTTGCATGATTTACATTTCAAATATTTGCAAGGTTGGCTCTTATAGCCAAGCCAGGCCACTGAGTGGGCAGATTTTGCAGATTTATATAGTGCAAAGTCGACCCAAAGGTTTTGGAACACTTTACATGAGCACCGGTTATGTTACACAAGGACACATTAATTTTTTTTTTTTTGTTAGGCACGGGGAGGTTAAGTGATTTGCCCAGAATCACAGGATGTGGACGCGACCCCGAGGCTCGAGCCTTGGTTTTCAGGACTAAAGTCGGCAGCTCTAGCCATCAGACCACATCCTCTCCCCTCGTTGTTGGGTCGCCCATCTCTAGTTGCCAAATTAGATTTTATAATTTTTTTATTACCCAGGAATTGCTCAAAATAAGACTTAAAAGGAAGCGTACTAGGGAAATATGCTAGACGGAAGACAAATCAGAGAAAGTGCACGAACACAATGACTGTATCATTGGCAGAGTTGCGAGTATAAGTGCAGGAAAACGAACGTTTGTTTAAAAGCCTTTTCTTTCAAGGACCCTCATCAGCTCTTTACGGTGAGATATGAGCGTCCACCTAACTACTGCCCTTTTCTATGAGTCCCATGAATTACTGTGTGTTTTACAGCATTTCTTGGCCGCGTGCCCGACTCTCAGGCTCCCGAGTGACCCCAAACACCACTTCCAACCATCCAGCCCTTTCCACAACATGAGCCAGAAAGGAGAGCCGCCATAGGAAAGAGACGAGCAGGAGGCGGATGGAAGCATCCTGGGGACGGGGGGCCCTCGCCCCTGGCCGGGGCCCTCTCTCACCTCAGCCCGTTCCCGGCTCCGGGCACCGGGTCCGCTCTCTGGAGCCCGGGGGGCTGAAACCTGTCACAGGGGTCACAAACCTGCGCCGCCATCTTGCCGTTGCCATGGAGACGCGACGCGGCGCGCTCCCGAGCTCCATGGTAACGACGGAGCCCGGAAGGGGACTGGTTCAGAAGGGAAGTGTTGAGGAGGCGGGGCTTGTTACGTAAACCACGACAGGAAGTAGAAGCGACGCATGCGCAGTGCGGTATGATGGCTCTGATGGTGGAGCCGTGCACGGGTAGAGAGGGGCTCTTCTCACCGTCCTATAGACACGGCCACTGGGATTATGCAAATGTGCGTCAGTGGCGATTTTTGCATAATTAAATAGATTCACTGCATTTGCCACATAATCCACCATCTACTGCATAATCTGCAGATTGTAACAAAAAGATTAGTTTGTAGCTCAAAGTTTCAAAAGTTTCTTAAACCTTAGCGCACTTATTGCAGTGCAGTGGAAGCCTGTTAAAAACATTCACTGCTTGCTTATTGCTATTTTTGGGTGTTAAAATGAGGTGCAACCAATCAATGTCCAGTCAGTGTTAACAAGTGTAACAAGCATTTGCAATACAATAGGTCTCACATTTGCGAGAGTTGTAATTGTAATTGGTATTTATAAAGCGCATTATCACCTTCAGGTCTCTAAGCGCTAAGAGTTAGAGCTATGGCTTTGTAAATTCTAAGGTCTTTTACCCATGGGTTTTCGTTTGGAGTGTTGAGGATGTATGTGGTGTGGATTGGAATTATGCGGGCTGGATTAGAACTGTTAGGCATTATGATAAACACTGGGAAGGCGACAAAATGAAATTTACAAGTGAGAAGCACACCTCTTTTTTTGCGGAAATTTTTTTTTAAAGTAATATATAATTTTTGTTGTATTTATTTACCATGCGTGCTGCAAAAGTGGCACGTTTGTCCAAACACCATGCCTCTAAAATGAGCAACCTATCTAGAGTGGTGAAACCACTCAACTTTTGCGCACTGTTGCACCTGGTCAGTGGGTCAGACCAGCATCACTCTTATCTTTCTATACAATTTTATGCCATAAAATTGTATAGAAAGATAAGAGTGATGCTGGTCTGACCCACTGACCAGGTGCAACAGTGCGCAAAAGTTGAGTGGTTTCACCACTCTAGATAGGTTAAACACTGGGAAGGCGCCTGTAACGTCAGATGCATTCCTCAGGTAATCTGAAACCCACGTGAAAGCTTGGTAAAAAATTGGCGGCTTATTTCACCTTAAGGATGTTAGTAGATCTATACCACTAGAGTGACCAACCCATGCATTACAATAAACGGTTTAAGCAAAGCGCTGAGTCTAAAAGAGTTTGCGCTGTACAAGAGATTTGTGGATCGTTTGTTAACATCAGAGTATTTTGGCTGCAGTCAACCTATGTAAACAGATGTGAGCCCCAAACAGGTGACCCTCACACATGACCGGCGGGTGAGTAAATTTGGTAGCCAGAGACCACATAAGCTATACAAAGTCTCAAAAGAAGGACAGCTGCAGAAAACGGATAAATAGTTCCATGTCATACAAGAGAGGGAAAATATAGTATGATTGCATACCGTATATGTGGGGGTCAGAGAGAGTGAGGGAGAAAGGAGTAGAGGGAAAGAGATACAGGCAGATAGAATGTCAGTCAATGGAGAGAGGATTTGAAGGGGAGACAGCGCAGAAGAGGGACAGTGGTGGATAGAACGGGGCTCAGAGGAGCAGGAGATGTGCAAGGAGAAAGACAAAGCAAGCAGAAAGAAAAAATATATATGTAGAGAGGCAGTCGTGTTGTAAATGGCAATGTGTATTACCTATTTGATTTGTTTTGGTTTTGGAGTGGAGTGGATGTATGTGATGTGGAGTGTAATAATGTAGTTTGGAATGAAATTGTTAGCTGTGGAATTGTGTTGTATAGTGGATAGATAAGGGTGAGAGCGGTACTGAATAGATACCCATATCATGCTGTGCAGACACCAATCAGTCAAGATATGCTGACATTACGACACGCAGTGCTTTCCCTGGGGGCATTCTTGGCATGGGATCATCTGAGGGACAGCCTAAGAGTTGGGCTGGCTGGCAGTATGTGCATCCACTGATAGGTGTTCCCCTACTTGAGTCTGGTTTACAGGACAGTAGGAGCGCTGCAATTTATCCAAGAGATGGGACACAGCAGCATGTGTCAAACTGAGGACAGTATATGGAGATCAATGTGGGGTCACTGAAATAGGGTAAGTCTAGCGGTACAAGGGGTTAAATTCCCCATTTTTCTATCGACTTCTTTAAGTCTTTCTGGTGGAGGTTTTTCTGTTCTTTCACAGTTGTTTTATTTTATGTTTGTTTACACACATTTAACGTATTTTAACGCGTCTCATTACAAAGGATATGGCAGAGGAGGACACCTTTGCATATAGTGAGAATCACATCAAGAACCTCTTAAGCGACCCACCCATTTTTTCATCCTTCTCCTTGAGTACTACAGCCACCTCTCAGAACGAATCTGACAGACTCTTAAGACTCAAAAAGAAACAAATACGCACGGACCTACATGGTCATTTTTTGTTAAACCATCTCCGCGAAGGTACCATCCCTGGAGGATTGCAAATTAAAAATATTCCCGTCATATTTACAGAGGACCCGGTGTTTAAGAAAGGGTTCAGCTTTATAGAAACCAAGTGTAGTAGGGACCTTATGGTCCTTACTATTGAAACAGCGGTCAGGATTTCTAAGGCTGAGCTCGAAGAAATCGCAAAGTTAGAGGAAGAAATCAGCCACAACCAAACCATTACAGATTCAAAAGGACTATTGGAAAAAGTCAATAAAGAGATTCAGGAATTTAAGGACTTTACCATAATCCAAAAATCAAACCAATTTGAGAAGGACAAAAAGAACTTTAGGATTGAAAACGTATATCCATTCTTGCAACCGGATTTTTACACCAAGGGAGATTCTAGGAGATACTTATCTGACAACCGTGGGAGATCCCGCAAACAATTCATTACATTCTCGGACACCTCTTCCTCGGGGGACGATAGCGATACAAACAATAGTAGATCTAATAATAAAAATCGCAAATGGAACCAAATGCAACAACCCCAAGGACAGTCATCAAATTCCTCTTTTTTAGGACGAGGCCAAACGAGCTCCAGAGGGAGACAACGCTACAATCAGCCTTGGGAGATGACAACCCGCCAAAAACAATACAAAAACTAGCAGTCTCTCCGATCTTCAACCTCTCAAATAGGATATTAACAACAGCTGAAGAAAGTATTTTATCCAAAGGATTATCTTTCGTGCCAACAAAAAAAACAGATTTTGTCAAGATGAAGACCGAGTTCATCGAATTTTGTCGGAAATTGCGCCTCACCACATTTTTTGCAGATAACCCTTCCTCTACACCTTCAGAAGTTACCGGATTACGGAAAAAATCCACATTCTGTCCTCCTGGTCACAAAGTACCAAAAGAAGTAGTCATCTTCGAAAAAACGGTCCTCTCGGCCATTGCGGACATGGAGAAACAAAAAAAGTTCGTGAAATTTAACATCTCAAAGGACGAAACAAATGCACTTTCAATGTTAAAGAATGACAATACAATCACCATAAAACAAGCCGATAAGGGCGGATCGATTGTCATTTGGGACACCAATGATTACAATACTGAAGTATTGAGGCAGTTAAACGACCAAATGTGCTACCGGAAGATTAGTAAAGACCCCACGCTAGAATTTCAAAACCTCCTGTTTCCCATTTTACAAGAAGGATTTGAGGCGGGCTTCTTAGGGCCTAAAGAGCTGGAATATTTACGAAACAAACACCCTAAAGTACCCCTTTTTTATGTCCTCCCAAAGGTCCACAAACATCAAACAAAGCCACCAGGTAGACCAATTGTGGCAGGTTGTGATTCCCTTTTGGAACCGGTGGCCAAATATGTCGACTGTTTTTTAAAACAGTTTATGGACTTAGTTGTCTCTTACTTAAAAGACACAACAGATTTCATCACCAAGTTGGATGGCATCAAATTCGAGAAAGAAAAGGATTTACTTGTAACATTAGATGTGACCCAGCTCTATACACAAATACCTCAGGATGAGGCTGTGGCAGTTTTGGAATACTTCCTGGACCTGCGACCTAGACCTGTCCAGGTACCCACAAAATTCCTTGTTGAATTGGCATCCTTTGCCTTAAAAAAAAAAAAAAAAAAAAAAAAAAAAAAAAAAAACTATTTCAGTTTCGGTAATGATTTCTACCTCCAAATAAAGGGGGTGGCGATGGGGTGTCCCTTTGCGCCGGAGTTGGCAGTACTTTTTATGTCACTCTATGAAGAAAAGTACATCCACAACAACAATCCGTTTAAAGAACACATCACTACATGGTGGCGTTTTATAGACGATGTCTTTATGATTTGGACTGGGGGAGAAGAAAGTTTAACATCATTTTTCAATTGGCTTAACAATAGAACATCGGACATACAGTTCAGTATATCATACTCAGATAAAAAAATTTCTTTTCTGGATGTCGAAGTGTTTCCGCTAGGAGGTACGTTAGCAACGTCCCTTTTCACTAAACCCACCGACAGGAATAAAGCATTACTATTTTCAAGTAATCATCCGCGAAGCCTAAAGGAAAATCTGCCCTATGGGCAATTTCTGCGAATTCGTAGAAACTGCTCATTACAGGAGGACTATAAACATCATGCTGAAAACCTTGTATCCAAATTGTGTGACAGGGGATACCCCAAAAAACTTGTCCGCAACTCCATGAAAAGGGCTAGATGGACCCCGAGGGAAAGTCTCCTCGAAAGGAAAAACAAATCTGCTTCCAACAGGCAAGTTTGTGTAACTACCTATTGTCCAAATGCCAATAATCTTAAAAGAATCATCCTGCAAAATTGGCACCTTGTAAAATACTTGGACAGTAGTATGGAAGCCCCTCCTTTATTTGCATTTAAAAAGGAGAGCAGTGTGGCCAACCATGTGATTAGAGCAGGAACCAAAAAAGACAAACAGCCATCGCTAAGACAGATGATGGGATTACCACCGATCACAGGCCACCACAAATGTGGCACTTGCCTCTGCTGCGAATTGACCGTCGAGGGATCCCTCTTCCAACATCGTGGGATATCATGGAAACACGACAGTTTCAGCAACTGTAGAACTAAATATGTCATATATGGCATTACCTGTCCGTGTGGGTTACTTTACATCGGAAAAACTAATCAGGAAATTCGGACACGAATCACACAACATAAATCCAGAATAAAAAATGGGATCGACACTGCCCCATTAGTTAACCATTGGAAACGTTGTAAACACTTGCTCAGTGACCTCAAATGGACTGTGATCTCACGTGTTGAAAAAGATGCACGAGGAGGAGACATGGAGCTGAAATTATCCAAAAGGGAAGCCCACTTAATTGTAAAGTTTGACACAGCAGTCAAAGGACTTAATGAGATTTCAGAGATATATAAGCTTTAACTTAGGAGTTATAATATCATACAATGAATCTATGGGACGCTACACATGCGCAATCTATACTACACCAGGAAATGCCCTCTCGGCCCGTCTTTGTTCCACGCATGCGCATTAGCGTGACATATATTGAGCAGCCCTGCAAAGTTTCCCTACTCTCCACGCATGCGCGGGAGAACAGTGCTACAGGGGACGCCGATTGATTGAGAACAACGGAGCTTTATGCCGGTAAGCCTGAACAGGACTGGGTTGTTTGTTAAATATGCCCACAGTAAACTGGTACATGGAATAAACGAGCCTTTCGTTTTTTCCTTTCAAACAGAGGCCGTTTTTTCGGAAGAAATTGATTCAATTCTGTACTCGTACTGTCCTTGTTCAAGGACGCATTTGACCATAACTGGCTGGTAAGCATTCTACAACCCCGTTTTGGTTTGGTCTATGAGCCCTGTACCCGATCACGCCACACTAAAACGAACGTTGCTCTGTTACAGGCCCCCTACTTGAACTTGCAACAACACAAGATACCGTTAAGGTAAACTTTTTTCTGGAACATGGCAAATCTCATTTCGTTGCGTGTTTTTCAGCTCACTCATACAGTCCTTTGCATGTTGTTCTTTTCATCACACAGGTTTTACTCCTTCCCTGGATACTTTCCATAGTGGTAAGCAGAAAGCTCCTTGGGTGTTAATGCTGTAGAGTGTTCTTGATATTCTATTATAATAGTTTTGTAGATCCACACGATAGAATTCTTTTTCTTTCTTTTTCTTTAGAATGACCTGGCCCTGACGAAAATCCCGGCTAAAAACCCTGGGATTTGAAACGCGTAGGCCGTTCCATGCTCAGTGTCTGCTTTCCTTTTATAGGTTTTTGTCCTTTAGTGTGAATACAGTGTCACATTACTGGCGTACAAAAAATTGCTGTATATATTTCAAGTTGATATTTGATTTTTCTGATTCATTTGGAATTATACTTGTAAATATTATTGTGTATATAATTGTATAGACTGCAGCAGACCTAATACATTACATGATTATTTATCTTTTATTTAATCGTGTATGTATTTGCTTTTGTATGTTTTTCATGTATGAATGGTAAGGTATGATTGTGATACGACTGACTTTGGTATGTTTGTTGAATTGTTTTTTAAAAATGTATTCCCCCTTTTTTGTCCGTATTGTATTTAGTGTATGTAAAAGTGTTGCTTTTGTTCTCAATGTATATGACTAATACAAATATACCCCTGTGTTTTTTGGACTAAGATAATTTAATAAAAGGCTACTTATAAGCACTTCCCAGCTTGGATAAACGTTCTTTGCTCTGGTGGCAAAATCTTTGTTAAACAGTATCAGTATAGGCATTTGTTTTTTGTTGATTCAGAATTTTGGCTCAGTCTTGCTGATTAAGAGCCAACCCAAGGTGTTCTTAGGGTGTGTGTGAGTGGCATTGCGTGGTTGAGTGTCTCGTCTTCATAAACGTTGGACAGAGTAGCGGATTGCCTCGTTGACAAAGGCCACATAAATTAGACAAACGGATATCCAGGTAAGTACACACTGACACGGGAACTGAACAGAAAAAGACAAGCATGCACATGCATTAAAGGACATACACACAAGCCTATGAAAACACATACAATGCTAAACTAAAGCACTAGTTAGTCAGATGAGACGTTATGCAAACCTTCTTTACACAGTAATCCCGCACCAAAATTAAATAGCAGGGCTAGATTTTCCTAGAGGTTAGAGAAGCTATGTGGCCTTTAATTGAGATAGATGGCCGCGTATGACAACTCCATGTTTGTTCTGGAGTGGTTTATTGTCCCAGGAGAGCCGCAGAGTCTCATGTGAAGCAGAGGCTTGAGGAGTGTCCGCATTTTGGCAGCCCCTTTATAACAAGCATGAGATGGGACCCGAAAACACTGGAATGAGAAGGGGCTGAAAGGAGCTAGTGACAGAGTTCAACTGGAGGAGAGGTGGGCAAAAACAATGAAAAGGTGGACAAGGGAGGAGAGAAGGAAAGGTGACAGAGAACTGCTGGAGGAGCAAAGAGGAGAAAAGAAATGCGACACGGCGGGCAGGGGAGGGGGCGGAGCGGGTAAAAAAAAAAACAAGACGGAGGGAAAGGCAGATAAGGGGAGGGGGAGCAGACGGTTGGCAGTGTCCTCGGCTCTGAAGTAAGTGTTTCTTAGCACATGTGTTTGCAGGGATGCCTATCATCAGGAGAAAGGGGTCGGAGGAGGCGAGGATCGGCCGTAAGCATGTGTGTTTTCTGAAAAACAAAAATGTTAGGGGACGGCTGGGGGGGAGGGGTAAGGATAAGCTGAAAACACAAGCTGCAATCACTTGTGTTTTCAGCCGATCCACGTTTAGTTTGCAAAGCAACTAACGAGGATCAGCTGAAAAAACAAGCACTTGCAAACTAAAGTAGGATCAGGTAAGTTAAGTGAAATAAAAGGGTGGCAAATAAATGTTTGGATTTTTGTAACGTGGTAATAATTCAGCCCAAAACGGCTGCAAGGCTGAAAGATGAAGCCGAGGCACTTATGTGAAGTGCTTGTAAGCCTGTGAAGTGAACAAACAGCGCAACGAGGGTTAGGTGGGAGATAAAAAACAAAACAAAGTGAGGCTGCAGGCATGAAGGTTTGAGACCCGGCATAGGCTCAACAACCTGGGAGTGTGGGCAAATCATTCGGTCAGCACGGAGCATGATGGCTTTATTGAGGGAGGCCCCCTGCGGCAGGGTAAAACCCCCGCTGGTGGCATATCACTCGGTCAGCATGGAGCATGTTAGCTTTATTGAAGGAGCCCCCCCGCTGCATGGCAAAACCACCCGCTGCTGTGACCGCATGCATACGCAACGCAGTGTAGGCGGAGGAAAAAAGCAACACGAGGTCTGGTGTTGAAAAAGCGAAAGAGCCGTAGGCGACATGGTAAAAAATACAAGCAACATGAGGTCTGGTGTGGGGAAAAGAAAAAGCGCCATAACACACTGATACAATGCCTGGTGTTGGAAAAGCGGAAGCGCCGTAACACACTGATATAATGTGCGGTGTTGGAAAAGCAAAAGCGTTGTAAGATGTAGTAGCACACACGCAAAATGAAACCCCGCAATTTGCCAAACTGTAAGCAGCTGTAAAAGCGAAAGCGCTGTAAGACGGAGGGAAAGGCAGATAAGGGGAGGGGGGAGGAGAAATGCGACACGGCGGGCAGGGGAGGGGGCGGAGCGGGGAGAGGGTGTGAAAACAGCAGGGGCCTGGAGTGCGGCTGAGGGAACTGATGTGCACGCGCTTTTAAGCTCAATGCACATGCGCATTGAGCTTAAAAGTCACGGGCACTGCAAGGAATCGCCATGATTCCTTGCAATTTAGTTAAAGAGTGGTTAAGCCCCAATAGTCTCGCAAGCTCGATGCGCATGCGCATCGACAGGCGAGACCTAAAAAAGGAACCATCAGAAGCAGCATTGGTAAAGCATGTTTCGACTGCAACTATACTTTCCCACCTGGACTGGACTTCACAAAACACGTCCAAATGTCTTAAAGCAATAAAAAAAACATCATTTGGAAACAGTGGTGAATATGAGCCAAAAGGAAACAAAAAAGCAAGGGGTACTCTTAACTAAATTTAGCTGATATACATTCTCTGTTATAAACTCGCAGCATTAATACTTGTATAAATATGAGTATGGCACCCTCTAGTGTCCATGAACGATACATGCTTACAGTGCGACGCTGTTGCTGAAACACCATGAATAGGTGGTCTGATATCCCATGAGAAGTTTGCAGGCACAAATGACATCACTCATGACATGTTCTAAGATATCATTTATGATGTCACTGATGAGATCATCTGAGCTACTTTTATACACATTGCTCTATGTACGGGTATGGAATTAGAGCTATGAAATGTATGTAAAAGAGCTCAGTATAATACAAAGCATCGTGAGGCAGAAATGTTTGCCTACTGTTCCCCTTCGGGTTTATTGAGCATTTCCGTTGGGCTGTAATTTTACATAACAAAATGGCAATATTGGATGGGATTTGTCAGAAATATTATTGGGTGCGTGGGACCCCATATTTGCAAATATTTTGTTGTTTGTGTGTAGTTACTGGATGGTGAAAGATTAAAGCTCTGTGCCCCGACCTGCAACACAGGGGGGGCAGACAGTGGGGTCCCGCTGCTTGGAGAGGAAGGAGAGAGGACCCCAGTACGACGGGAACCCCTTCCAAGTGAGTGCTGCCTTGTAAACAGACCGTGGATGCGTTATAAGTAGGTGGTGTGTGACTTAATGAGGGTGGGACATGGGGTAGGGGGTAGTGGAGAGATGGGGTGGTGATGATGAGGGTGGCCTTCTTCTAGGGGTTACTGGTGAAGAAGAAGGGAGACGCCAGAGTCAAGCTGACACATGTAAAGGAATATGTTGCCTTTTAGTTTCCTTTTCAGTAGGACAGTTTGTTGGCTTGACACTATCGAGTTTGGCAACAGAAACACTGCTCATTCCTGGCAGCTGTGTATGTATGGGGGTGGGTTTGTGATAGACAGACTTGAACATTAGTAGGGCCGTGTGACAAACACTGCAGGACTTCAGACAGTAGTGTCTGTGTCAAATATAAGTGTAAAATTGCTCCTTGATACTTGTATAGCGCACTACTCACCCGCAAGGGTCTCAAGGCGCTTGTACGAATACCGCTGTGGAACCCATCCTGGCTTTCCCTGTGAGGTGTCCACTCCTGGGCACCCCCAAGGTGGAGGCCAGGCATCCTTAGCGTTGTGGGGGCCGTTGTGGAGATTAAGCAAGCTATTGCCCAGAGTTGCAGAGTGGGACTCCATGATTGGAATAGGCACCGAGGCGAGAATTATCAGGTCCGTGGAATTTTTTAGCTCAAGACCCGCCGAGGCGGGGAATTGAACCCTGGTCCCGGGCTAGACCTCTGCATCAGGGTCTGCCGCTCTAACCATTGAGCCACACTTCTCCACAAGTGTAGAAACATGGGGCAGCCTTGTTCTTAAAAATGGACAGGGTACCAAGGCATGTCAGTTCCTCTGACCCACCCTGCCCCTGCTATTAATCTCTGCAGCACCCCTGTTTTGAGTTGCCGGGACACAGTGTGTTGCAAACCTCCCCATGCCCGAGGGAGGAGTTGCAGAGAAGTGGTCTTGGACCAACAATTTGGAAACAGAAAAATACATTATGTGGCCACCATGTTTGCAGACCTCCTGGCTTTTGTTTTTTCTATTTTTGAGCTATTTACTTTTAAATGGTGCGATTTGTATTTTTGTTTTATCCCACCTTAAAATAAATAATTTCAGTTGCAAATTGAGTGTACTTCCCCGTATTAGAGTTCCCAGCTGTAAAACATGTCAGGGAGGGAGGGAGAGATAGAGAGATCCTGTTATCCAATGCAGGAAACTGAATGGTGGTGTTTGGTGCATTGAGCAGCCACACCCTTGTAGTTCAGCAATGAAGACACATTTTTGGATGCAGAGGAAAAGAATAACAAGCATTGGTATGGCCAATAGGTCTCACCTTTGGGACCTTATAAGTGTTTAGTTATCAAGCACAATATCTTTGGTGCAACAACATCAACTGTTGCATGGCTAAACACTTATAAGGTCCCAAAGGCGAGACCTATTGGCTATGCTTGTTTATATTGCAAGCATGTTTTCCTTTATCTACTTTAATTCTTAGATGTTATCATGCAGGTGTTGCGGTGGTGGGAGTAGGGGCTTGAAACAGAAGAGCAAGTGCAGAGAGGCATATATAGAGCCGGGGACCCTGGTCGAAGTCAGGCCAAGGAGATGCATCACTTACAATAAATCTGAAAGGAACAATAAAATGTTTAACTCAGACCATTAACGTTTGCTTTTCCGTAGCTTGACAACTTAAAAACATTCTTTTAAAGTATATGACGTCCGGCACTTTAATTGAAATGTACGTCATAATTAATATAACCAAACACTTTACATATTGTAAGGTATGTGAAGTAATGCACATTCATGTATGACTATCTCATTAAATATGACAAAATGTAATAAAAGAATATCAAAGAATGGGACATCCTAAACATTAATTAATGTGTGTCATATTATATATACTTTATAAACAATGACCCTGTGTGACGGACCCGATCACTACAGTTACTACAAAGAACATTCGAGCATAAACCGTTGTACCGCGTTTTATCTCGTGGTTCATCTGAAGGCAATAGCCCTTAGACTGTAACCATGCACTATAAACATGCACTCTACAGCGCTCTGAAGCAGCCTCATTGCGGAATGCAGCGCTTAAAAAAAAACCTCCAAATATTCAATGTTCAGGCAGACCTAACGGACGTGAATCTATATAAAAATATGAGCACGTTCACAGTATATCCAGCAGCAGGAAACCCGATATTGCATTTATTTCACTTCTTGGTGTAAGGAAGGAGCTGCGTGACTCATTGACGTGCCATTGCTGAAATAAATGTGATATTTATTGCAGGGTGCACTCATACTGTCTAGGTTACCAACCCACCTGCTTGTGCTGGTCCTTTATTAATCCATGCACAATCCATTACAGCGTTCCAGATTTGAAGTCATTTAATGGTTCAAACAAGTCAGTAGAGGTGCACAGACAGCTTGTGGGACATACCGACGGACTAGATTTAACTGCAGGTGTGCCGGCGTAATGCAGCACATTTAAATCCCTCTGAGAAGACAAACACCACAGCACCAATTGGATGAACTTGCACCACTATTTCTCACAACTAGCACCCAGACCAAAGTGTGCGACTGTACCTTCTGGCAACATAACTAACACTAGGCTACATCAACATGCCCTCTTGTGCTACACGTGAGATTCTAGCCTGCCACATGTAGGAGAGTAGGGTCTGCTTCTTATGGTCACCCCCACTTTTTGCTTTTGCTTTTTACTGGTTTTCGACTTAGATGTGGCTGTGGGCCTGCTAATCAGACCCACAGCCCAGATGCACTCTCTCTAAATTCAAACCATGTACTCTAGGTACATACACAATTGGGAATTGGTTCACCTTGTCAGCCCCTGTAGCAGTGTACCCTAGGTACTCAGGGCATAGGTGTAACCAAGGCCTACCAGGGGCTGCAGCATGTATTATGCCACCCCTGCCTGGCCACTCAAATAGACACAACTGGCTGATCACTCAGCAGGGGCAAGGTCGTGTAATCACCCCTTGCTTAGATATAGTATTCCTATATCTACTCTTATATATAGACACATAGTAACCTATAAGTCACTCCTATGACAGGCCTTAACAATCCTGGAGGCAGAGTGCTTGGTTATGTGTGAGATGGTGCTCTAGCATGAGCTGAGCCTGTCTGCAGCTTTCGGAACCAGGTCCTTATAGCTGTTCTATGATATTGCCATACCATATACTCTTAAGTGCATTATGAACCTCGCGGTTAAATGCTAACTTTGGGTTGGCTTTATCCAAACATGTCGTGTAAGGTGTCATACGCTTTGGAATACTACCCCCTCGGCAATTCTGGCGACGGGGGTAGCATTCGACCCTTCTAGAGGGAGAAGACATGTTGTTGCTGACTATCCCGGTTAAAGTTAACCAGAGCCCTAGCATCACAAAATGGATGCTGCTGCCACAGACACAAGTCTGACCTCCTGCTGCTGGGAGTCATTCCAGTCAGAGAGGTTTGGACAATAGGTTTCCTGCCTGGAGAGGTGCGAGCACCACCCCTGACAGGACTTTGTGTATTGGGACAGGGAGGACTGAATAGATTGAGACACTGCCTGGGGCACACTAGGTGCTCCATGCATACCCTAGTTCAAACCGGTGCTGGGGCACTCCAGCCCCAGCTCTGGAACGAAACTGGACAAAGGAAAGGGGGTGTAACCACCCCCCTTCCTGGTCCCACCCATAGGAGGGACCTAGAAAGTAATCCAGCCCCTTTTAGTTGTATAAAGGTAGGAGCTGCGTCCTGAGACTTTGGATTAATCCTTTACTGAAACTTGACACGAAACTCTGGACCTTCGACATTCTGCTGAAGCTGAAGACTGAAGAATCTCCCTTGTGGCCCAGGAGTGACCACTCTGGGCAACCAGGCACCATCCAGCAAATCAACAGCTTGCTTTGTCTTCGTTCACGCCGGAACCCGAGCACAGAGCCTGACAAGACCCAGACTTCCAGACATCACTGACGCTCTCTTCACGACTGCAGCATAGCTGACATCCGTGGAGGCGAAGCGACACGTGGGACCAGACATCTTGGAAAGCCTGCAACTTGCTAACTGTGCAGCTCCTGAGGCATCCTCGAAGCTGTGCACTGGGGACTGAGAAACCCCAAACCCGAGCTCCACCTGCACCGAAGATCAGCCCTCCACATTTCACGAGTTCTGCCTGGGGCCCTTCTGCTTGTGTTCTGCTCGACGCGTTGTCCGATTGCTGGCCCGTTGGCTAGTAGCCTCTGTGACGACAATTCTTTTGAATCACATCGCTGGTCTGGTTGCTCCAGACTGGCCCTTGACTCCCTGCAAAGGTGGGGCACCTCAGACCTTGCTGGTCTGCACCAGAAGCCTTCTTTGAATCCTGTGTGGGTTGCCTTTGCCAAGGCTCGTTGACTCCAATCCGGAATTCGACCCCTCCATCTGCGAAAACCTTCGTGGGACAGCTCCTCTCCAGCACCTGGTCATCGTCGACGCCTCCTAGTCTGCGTGGCTGAAGAGACAAGCTTCAAGACAGCACCTGATTGCTCCTCGACATCGTCTGGTTCCTTCCTAGTTCCACCCGGTCACTGGCTAGTGACTCAGACTCTGTCCCCTCTGCTTTCAGGTCCTCTTCATCTTCGATCCACCCGTGGATCCACCCGAACATCTTACTCCTGGTCGCCTGCAGCATCTTTCTTCAAAGGCTCCATAGGACTCAACGGCGAAACCCGACACATCTTCACACCTATACACCCGCCGTCCGTGGGTGAGGTATCACAAGTACTTCGGTGCTCCCAAGGGTATTGACTATCCAAGTGTCTAGGTTTTTAGTTGTTTCCTCCTAGCTAAACCGGAAGTGCCCTAAATCCTTCTAAATCTAACTTCTAAGTTCCCATTGACTTTACATTGACTCCCGCGTGTGTGTAAAGACACTGCACGCGCCGCCTGTGGGCCTCCTACTTCTAAACTAAGGTTCAGATAGTGTAGCCCCAGCGATTCTCTAGGCCCTAGGCCTTTCTTTTTCTCGTGACGTGGTACTTATACCACTTTCTTAATATATGGTTTGCTTCGCCTTTAGGGCCTAACCGTAAATTGTGAAACTTAACGTATTCTGACTAAGTATCTTGTTATGTGCTTTTTGCCTCTGATCTCATAAAGAGTTCAGAGGAGTGTGTTAGTAAATAAATACATATATATTTTATATATATCCTGTGTGGTGTCCTTTCATTTGATATTCATGGGGTTACATATGGTAAAACAGCTGGCTTTACACGCCCTCAAGAGTCTTTTAGCCTAAGACTGTTCTATCCACGCTACCACTAGGATAGCTGGTCTATAAGGTTGTCTTACAACCATCACCATAAGGGTTGTTTGGACTGGTGCAAGGTGATCACTAGAATAGTGATCATCATATACCAGGCCAACTTCTCACACCAAATACTTAAACCTTGAACACCAAAAGAGTTACGAGGTCATTTCGATGGCTTGCAAGAAAGAGTTAACATAACACATCTATGCCGACATTTCACAAACAAGCGAAATGACGATTTGTAAGAAAATAAATAGATTGTGTTTGGCATTTTACTGCGACTTTTCCACAGATTCACAGAAGCGTTTCATAAACTTATATACAAGTCTTGCTTTAAGCTGATAAATCGATGTTTAACAAAATTAAAATGAAAAGATTCAACATGAAGTCGTTTTTATAAACTTTATCTGTGCGGAAATGAACAGACTTGTAAACATAAAAAGATATTATGTAGCTCTGGCATAGTTTTAACTGCTGTTTCATAATGTGTTGTATGAATGAGACTTGTGTAGCTCCAGCAAGTACAGAAAGCAATTCCCTGATCGCCAGACATTGTTGCATCAGAAACAAGCATTGGCCGCGCGGAATGCATAGATGGGGGCTGCAGCGGGAGAGAGAGGACGAGGGAGTTGTGTGTGGGCGTACTACGTGCGAAAGCACATAATGAGCCATGACGGCTAAATGAGATAAGAAAGGCAGATTGCGGCTGCGTGCGTTCACGCGCACATGCACACAAGCTTTAGGCCAGGAAAAGCTTGTGGATAGCACTTTGAAAAGCCCCTTACTAAAAGTAGAGCAACAGCGCATGCGCTGCTGTAGGCTCGACCTAAAAACAAAAAATGTGAGCAGAAAGGGGCATGCACTAACATGTAAAGCTGCCTGTGATTTGCTGCTACCTCGTAGGTGTTGGGTTTCACAGCTTCAATGAGGTAGAGTTACTTTAACCCTGTCTCCCCTGGTCAGCTTCTTTGAAACCATGTATTTCTGCGCGAGGAGTTTTACACTGTTCTCATGCCTTTAGAATTGTCCATATCCAAAACACCAGGATGGAGACCGCTACCTTTCCTGATAGGGAAAGATACATTTCAATATGTTTACATTTCAGGCCGTGCTTCAGACACAGCCTTTGTGTATTAATGTCCCTCACAGCATGGCTGTCTCCAGCCTGATGCACCCACCACAGACGCACAAAGAGGTGTGAGGGCTCATCACTGAAGCGCGATTAAAGTAGACAAATGCCTGGCTTCACCTAAAGGTCGCTTTCAACCTGCAGCTCCACCCCTACTCACTCATAGCATCTACAAAAAGGGCAGAGCTTCAGAAGTCTAATCAGTAGCCAGTTGCTAACAAAAGTGTTCATTGAATTTGTAAATGGAGCCCTTTCCCCTCGCTCACACCAGTGTTTGCATCCCCTATTCTCCAGCCACTGGAATGCAGGTAATACATTTCCACTGTCTGGGGAGCTGTCCTCGTCTTCCATCTGGTGCCAATGCAAAATAGAGGCATTTGAATGCATCCCACTCTGCTGTATAATTAATAATCCAAATCAAATCTGAGGAAGAACACCAGAATCTCTTTTTAAATGTGTACATTATATCCCATGTATTTTCTCGACATATGTGTCTAGCCATTATGTTTCACTTTCAACCCTTGAACTTATCAACTGAGCTTGCTGACTGGCCTAGCAGCGGAGAGAAGGTTTACTTGATTCTAGTAGAAATTAAAACATTCCCCAATATAGCACAGTCTTCACAATGTAAATAATGTTTCTTTCTACTGTCTTGCAAACTATTCACTACATTCCTTAAATTCAGCATTAAAAATACTATACTGTCTTTTAATTAAAACTTCTGTTAGTTGCCTCTTATTTTTCGTCTCTCCTCAAATGTCCCTTTTCTTCCCTTCCATCCTCTGCATGCCTCCTCTCTCTGAGTACAACCTACTCTGACACATGCATGTTTGACTATTCTCTATTTCAGCAAAGTTCCCACAACTCATTTACTAGATCACAATCTCTCCTCTTCTGCTGAAAGTCATACCTATGCAACCTAACAATACCTAACCATCTCTAACTCTTGTTTTGATCCAACTTATCATGTGCTTGAGCTCAACCCCCACTAATGACTGCAACCAACCACTACTACTTTAGTCCAGCATAAAAAAAGCTGAAATGACTATGTGAGTGGCTTGCCTTGAGCGCACAAGAATTCCCAGTAACTGACAGTAACCAATAACATTGAAGTAACCATCAACCTTGGGTTCTGTCACAGCTTGCTGCCCAGACTAAAGCACTTTAATGCCCCGTCAGGAGTAGTATGCGCTATATAAATGCAATTACAATTATACAGACTGAGAGCTGCCTGCTGAGGCACCACACTCCGGCTGTGGTCCCGGTTGGGTCATCCCATCATTAGGGCTGCGCAGCACATCGAGGG
Organism: Lissotriton helveticus; assembly: GCF_964261635.1. Lineage (NCBI taxonomy): Eukaryota > Metazoa > Chordata > Amphibia > Caudata > Salamandridae > Lissotriton > Lissotriton helveticus. The sequence goes on along the minus strand of NC_136061.1, from coordinate 49,852,015 downwards.
ATGCGCTACGAAACAGAACTGTCTGCTGCCCGCTCGCACCGCATGCAGCCTAGCCCACCTATTGGGCAAATCATCACTGACTCGAGTCATGACATCAGTGAATCTGATCCAGCGGAACACCTAAGCCATCCCAGAGAGATGAGGCATCCCTCAAGCCGGCTTGAAAACAGCGGGTACCGCGCACTGCCAGAAAGCATTCTATAGTGGTGCTAACAGTGCTCTGCTTGACAGCTGGCGATGCGTGACTTTGCATTACAGTGCAGTCATGCGGATCACAACACTGAAATGCATTAGTCTAAAGCCTGATGCGTGGTACTTGGCAGGGTTGTTTATCAATATCAATGAAAGTGTCCCGCACTAACAAAAACAACGCACTTTGTCAACGCTAGTGCAAGTAAGCACATTTGAATTGAATTAACATTTGACTCTTGCTGGAACAATACTGCCCTAATTCCTCTGTCATTTTGAATGATTGCTGTTCCTGTAGTACATTATACATTTTATGTAATTTGTACCTGCAAACTCTCACAGCGTATCAGTCTATGTATAAATGTTTTTTCAGCTACAGCGTCTCACTGTAAGAATGTATTATTAGATGACACTCGAGGGCGGCATACCGATATTTTTACAATTATTAATACCGCAAGTTTTCAAATTCTATCATTAATACATCTTTAGTGGGTTGACTGATTATATTATACCCACAGTAGAAACTTAAGGGACTCCTAAATACGACCTCGTTAGGATAACAAGAGGAGCTAGTCACAAAAACTGCTACACGAGCTCCGGCCTAACACACAACATGACTGTAATACTCTTAAGCTGGAAACCCCTGTTTCCACCTGCTCCTGCTGTGGCTTTACCGTTACTACTCAGCCCAGCAGGGAACATACTTCAAATACCACTGATTGCACGAATTATAATACACACAAGAGCCCTTCCCTGTTAAGAGTAAGGTTGCTCCTTCAAAGTTTCACCTTTTTCAACAAAAATTGCAGGTCGCTCCCCAAACGTAAGGATGACATCTTTGACCTCTTGTCCAACCTGATGCTATTTTCCTTACGGAAACATGGTTACACGAGAGCTCTGGCCCAGATGTTGCGTCCGCTCTGCCCCCCAACTACACAATAACTAGGAAGGATCATGGTGCCAAAACCGGAGGTGGCATTGCGCTAATTTATAATAATGTATATACCTGTAAATGGGAGGACCTACCCTTTAAGGGTTGTGCGGCCAACTCTTTTAAACTTTCCCTTACACCCCAATTCACTCTCTCTGGGACCTTGATTTACCGCCCACCGGGGCCAGCATGGCCATGGGCCACGGCCTTTCCTGAACTAATCTCCCCCCTTTTGTTGGATGCCGCCAACTTTACTATTCTGGGAGACTTAAATATTCACTTCAACGACCCTAAATGCTTTACAAGCACTTTCCTCACGGCCGATTTGGCAGCTATGAACGTCCTACTCTGCAATTCAGGTTCCACCCATAGCTTGTTGGACCCCATTTTTTCCAATCTACCTAGTATCTCATGCCAGGCAGCACTCCCAATACTTTGGTCCAATCATTTCTTGGTCGGGTTCAGGGTGAGGCTGGATCTGCAGCGTGAGAACACATCCATCTCAACCACCAAGCCGGGGTCCAGAAACTGAAAGAAATTAGATATAGATTTTTTTAACCAACACCTTTTGAATAACATTCCTGCCATCACTTCAATCAAACTAGCAGACTCGGACACCATTCATACCTGGATTCTGACATCCATTAATGCGTGCCTTCCAACGTATATTACAACATTTAATAATCATCAACCTCCTGCCCCATGGTTCTCAGAAAGGCTTAAAACAGAGAAAACCAAATGTAAAGCACTAGAAAGACGCTGGAGGAAGGACTATGCGCCTGAATCCAGACGTATATACAAATTAGCTAAAAGGGACTACCACTCCCTCTGTAACCCTGCCCGAACTGAATATGTAAGTAAAACCATTACGTCGGCACATAACAGCCCTAAGGTCCTGTTTAAATTAGTTAAAGATCTTTTGGGCGCAGCCTGCCTACCTATCCTCCCTGTGCTCACTGAAGCTCAATGCAAGGATTTAGCTAAGTTTTTAATCGGTAAACTGGAGAAAATCTACGCAGAACTGAATTTTGTGACAACAAATGTGGTGCAGAAAACTAAGAACTCTTCCCCCAATTTCGGGCTGGTTTGCCCCACTGGCGAACCAGACCGCCATGCCTACTAATACGCTAGAAAACTGATTGCCTCTGCATACCATCTCTTTCAACCGCATCTTAAATAGCCTTAAATCCGGGTCGCCCAGAGATCCTCTTCCCATCCCCGTATTTCAAAAATTAGAGCCATTGTCACTTAAGCTTATCATGGAGCTGCTTAATGCATCCCTGCGGGAAGCAGCCGTTCCATCTGTATGGAAACATGCCATGATTATCCCACTTTCGAAAAAAGCTAATGCTTAGCCGGCGGAATTATCGAATTTCGGCACGATCTGTTTACTTCCAGCTTTTTCTAAAATTTTAGAAAAACATATTAACCAACAACTGACGCTTTTTGTTGACTCCCAATTTTTTTTACATGCATCACAGTCTGGCTTTAGAGCTGGGTTTTCTACGGAATCCACTCTTTTGGGAGTTACAGGAACTTTGCGTCAACACCTTGATATGGGTGAAACTGTGGCACTCATATTGCTGGACTTGAGTGCCGCCTTCGACACTGTGTCACATGCCGCCCTGCTAAAAGCTTTACAATCTTTGGGCATTGTCGGGATAGCACTCAAATGGCTTTCTGATTTCTTGACTGACCGTACTTTTCAGGTCTTTTCCCATCAGCAAGTTCTAAGTCCCATGCCTCTCATTACGGAGTACCGCAGGGATCTATTCTCAGCCCATTATTATTTAATATCCATGTCAGACCTCTGGCCACAATAGTCGAAGAGGCTGGGTTGTCGATTTTCTCTTACGCTGATGACACCCAGCTAATCTTCTCCCTTTCCACCAATGAGGCATCTAAGGTATCCTCTCTCCAGATAGGGCCGCAAAACATAGCAGGTTGGATGCGTGCCAACCTGCTAAAATTTAACGGTGGAAAAATGGAACTATTAATTCTTTAGAAAAATTAAGATGTTTGGGGCCCCCAGCAGTGGCCTCCTAAATGGGTGCTCTTCCCCAACCATTGCAATTGGTCCGCCATCTAGGAGTAATCATTGACAATCAACTATCAATGAGGCAGCAAGCAGTCAAGGTTGCCTCAACCTGCTTCACCATCCTAAAATGGCTCCAAAAAATACTTTGGTTGTTGCCTGGTCCCACGCAAATAACAGTGGTCCAGGCCCTTATTATGTCTAGTCTGGGCTATGGCAACGTCCTGTATTTAGGAGCCAATAAGGAGGTGATTCGAAAACTGCAGGTGGTGCAGAACCCGGTGGCCTGATTACTTTGCCAGGTGCCTAGAAGGGCCTCCATTTCAGGCTCGCGCTTTGACATTCACTGGCTTAGGATGGAGAACCGCATTAAATTCAAGGCCCTGAGTTATATGCATAAAATCAAATCAGGCACAGCATCACATTATCTGAGTGCCTTAGTCCATCCCTACCTCCCATCACGCCTTCTTCGATCCACTACTATAATTTTCAGTCCTTCGGACCAGACTATCGCGAATGGGTGACCGGTCTTTTTCCTACCTGGGCCCATCACTGTAAAATTCACTCCCCCGTCACTTCGGCATGAATCAATATATATGAACTTTCACAAAGGCCTCAAAACGTGGTTATTTAATCAATAGATTCTTCTCATTCTGCTTTTGTCTGATGGCGCCGGGAAACCCCCGGGTAGTTGTGCGCTTTATAAAATTAAATTAATAATAATATAATAATAATAATTCCGTTTTGTGGTGCTGAGAAACATTGGGGGCATGGGAGCATGAAGACTCCAATTCCAGCTTGTATCCCTGCACTGAAATCAGGCTTTACAAGACATTCGTCTAGGAATGAGGAATAACACACGGACCTGTGAATACCGGGTCATTTTACTCATGTCATTCCCGATTGCAGGTCCAACAATGGGCCATTTATCTCTTCCAATTTCACCTCCTGTGGGCAGGTGGTAAACAGTGGCGAGAGTACTCTGTGTTAGGGGTGGGGGCTCAGTTGGGCAGAGCAATTCAGAGAGGGGCATTATTTGCTCTCACCAAGAACGTGGCTAGCTGGTGAGTGCTGCGCTGTGCCTCCTACATCCTCTCATTAGAGTCATCTGTGATTTCACCAAGTGCAGAAATACGCCTGTAAAAAAAAAATCCAGAATCTAGATACATTTGGCGTCCCACATGCGCTTCCATTTCTCGTGCTTTGCAGCAGTTTTAAGATCTTCTTAGAGTTTTTTGTTGCTCGAATGAGTGTATTTTCTAATATTTAAATGTTTCCCTTGTCTTCATTGCTTGTTGTGGCTCCAAAGAAAATGTGACTCATAGTCATTGAATGTTACTCATAATTACGCTGAACTTATTAAAATATCATACATAAGTAATCTGAAACCTTGGCAGCTATGTACAACTCTCCTCAAAAGTCTCAGCTGAACTGGGGTGGGCACACAGGTGCCATGTGCCCGGTTGAAATACCAAAGCAAACAAGGAGATGATGGACGGAGTGCAGAATCTTTTCAAACACTCACCCCCAGTCACAGATCTGGGTTGAATCCATCGTCATTCTTTAGCTCACTCTGCTACCCCAGTTCAGACACAGCTATATGTAAATCAGTCCTGACCCTCTGCATCATGGGAACAGTCCAGCCCGAACTGTCTTCGCTGGACGGGAAATAAGCATCCTGGGGCTGGTTTCGGGGTAACACCCCTCATCAGCCAGGCTAGCTTAAATCCAGTGGCAAAGTGAGCAAGGGACCCACATCTGGGCATACCCTGCCAACTTAGAGCGATCAAAGCAAAGACAAGGAGATGATATGGCCAGGTCTAAACTGGGGTCGCATGGTGAGCAAAATAATGATAGATTTAACCCAGACCTCTTGACCGTGAGTGAATGTTTTGATTTGGTCTGCATTCTATCCACCAATTGTGTGTCTTTTGCGACTGAAATACCAGCAGCAGAAATCTCAAAATCTGCTCCAAATACGAAACAGAGCGTGATAGATGTGATAAGTCAATGTGGTGTAATGACCAGAGCTGTCGGAACATTTACCTCAACAAAGGCTTAAATCATAAATTACGCAATATATCAATGACAATCAAGCAGAATTTGCTTCACAGGAATAATAGACAAGAGTAATTCTGCAAATTATGAAGGTTCATTAACAAATAAGAAAAGTCACAATATCAAATAAAGTCAGTTAATCATAAACCAGTAGTCGCCAGAATAACGCAGGTATAAATACAATCCAGACCATTCAAATCAGTGAATGCTAGTACACGTTATTAATGACATATTATGTATGCAAAGTGAGAAAATGTTCTGTTCTCGTAACGGAAAGTCCCTAATGCTGAGCTAAGCTTTTTTGCAAGTAGGAAAGTATTGAAGCAACGCGTGTCAGCAAAATATAGGATCAAAAATAAAACTAAATGAAGGTTCCAATCAAGAAAAGGAGAAATGCATCTGCTCTAGAAAGTAAGTCTATGTGCAAAAATTTAAAGATTATTGACGGGTGAGGTGGGTGGGAGAGAGAGAGAGAACTTCAGCCTGCAAAGCGGAACAAGGGAAAGTCTGACTAACTAAAAATCAGTTTCCCACAGTTTAAACATGAAATTAAGTCTAAGACAGTAGATCCCAAACTGTGCGCTTACGCACCCTGGTGCACAGCCAAAACCAGCTGGGGCGCTATGGTCCCAGTTGCTTAGGAGAGTCCATCAACCCCTTCGCTGCTAGGCCTTTCCCCCGTGCTTAGCCTTTTTTTGGTTATTTGGGGTAGTTTGCGCTTAGACCCCTGTAACTTTTTGACCACATAAGGTATCCACGCCAAATTTGTGTCCTTTTCTTCCATCATCATGTGGATTCTAAAGGTAGCCAGGGTTTGTGGATCCCGATGGAGGGGACCCAGAAATTAGCCAACATATAGTAACGTTTTCTTTTTTTTAAATGGGGAAAAGTGCTGCAAATGAAAGTGCCGGTTTTTTACCCTGCAAATGGTATCAACAAAGGGTTTGTGGGGCTGCAATCACAATTTTCCTACCTTTTAGGGACTGACAGACTTTTGTCAGAAAACCAACATAGTTTTGGCATTTTACTGGGATATAGCCTATTTTTGCAATTTTTTGTGCTTTCAACCTTTTTCCAGTTAATGGTAGAAATGGGTATGAAAGCAATACTGGATCTTGGCAAGCTATACATTGTAGTAAAGTAGACAGAATTCTGAATTCAGCAAGGGGTCAGTTGTGTAGATCCTTCAAGGATTCTTTATAGGAACTAATAGTTAAATAGAGGAAGAATTGTAAATTAGTTGAAAAAAACAGCCATTTGTGCCAACGTTTTCACCTGTAACTTCTTCTAATTGTGACAGCTGTTTGAAAGCAATATACCGTTACATCCGCTGGACCTTTCTGGTTGTGGGGATATATAGGGCTTCTAGGTTCACCAAAAACCAGATGAACCCAGAGCCAATAGTTTTTCATTTCAATGACTTTTCATTATGTACCAGACATATAGCAATTCATTTGGGAAAATATATACATGGAAAAATCGGTATGGAAAGTCTCCTATGTATTTCTTAAATTGAAACAAAATATAGAGTTTAGAAACATGAGTTATTTCCGCATTTTTGAAATTGTGAGTACCCATACTAGCATGAGAATTATAGGTCAGTTTTCAAAATGACTTCTTTTTTACACACTGTCTTTCATTTGGAAGGCAGAAATGCATCGAAAGTCAATTGGTAATGACAGTTGCTTTATAATTCTGTGTTACCCTAAGTCTCCCAATAAAAATGGGCTCACTTGTGTGGGTAGGTCTAGTGCCCACGACAGGAAACTGCCCAAAACGAAACGTGGACACACCACATTGTCACAGTGAAAACTGACCCTTTTTTTGCAAAGTGCCTAGCTGTAGGTTTTGAACCCTAGCTCTGCCGGCACCTAGGGAAACCTAACAAACCTATATATTTTTTAAAACTAGACACCCAGGGGAATACAGGACGGGGTGAACCTAAAATTTTGTAAAAGAAAAACACATTTTCCTCACATTTCTGAGTTGGAAAGTTCTGGAATCTGCATGGATCCACAAATTTCCTCCAACCCAGCATTCCCCCAGGTCTCCCAATAAAAATGGTACCTCACTCGCGTGGGTGGGTCAAGTACCCACGACAGGCAAGGGCCCAAAACCTATTGAGGCGACATCAAAATCAAAATTACCTACCACAAAACAACCTGGTTTTGCAAGGCGGGTCCCATGAGTTTTTGGCCCTGGGCTCGGCGGCCATGTAGGGAACCCTACCAAACCCACACACTTCTTAAAACTAGACACCCGGGGAAGTCCAGAGAGGCATGGCTTGTGTGGGTCCCCCAATGTTTTCCTACACAGAATGCCCTTCAAAAATCAAATTTGGCTGAAAAACACACATTTCCCACATATTTTTGCGTGGAATCACCGTGCCGGCACAAATGTCCTACCCCACAGTGTTCCCTTCACTTGTGTGGGTAGGGCAAGAGCCTGTGCCTGGGAAGAGCCCAAAGCCTAGGGATTAAGGGTATAGCATTGAGAATTCTAAGCACTATTTATTTTTTAAAATAAGTTTTTTGCCAATTCTGCATTGGACACCCATGCAAGTGAGGTATCATTTTACTGGTTTGCAGGGCATTCTGGGTAGGGAAACGTTGTGGGATCCACACAAGCCAAACCTCATTGGACTCCCCAGGGTGTCTAGTTTTCAGAAATGTGTGGGTTTGTTAGATTTCCCTAGATGGTGGCCAAAACCCCAGGTGACCCCCCACCCCAAACCAGGTACTTTTGTTATAGGTAATTTTGACGTCTCCACAGTGCGATTTGGGCCATTTCTTGTTGCAGCCACTATGCCGCCCCACACAAGTGAGGTACCATTTCTATTGGGAGATCTAGGGGAATGCTGGGTTGGAGGAAATTTGTGGGTCCACGCTGATTCCAGAACTTTCCCACACAGTAATTTGAGAAAAAAGTTAATTTTTCAGCTAAATTTGAGGTTTGCAGGGGATTCTGGGTAGGAAAACGTTAGGGTATCCACACAAGCCATACCTCATTGGACTCCCCAGGGTGTCTAGTTTTCAGAAATGTGTGGGTTTAGTAGGTTTCCCTAGATGGCGGCGAGCCTGGGGCCAAAACCCCAAGCACTCCCCCAAACTAGGTAGTTTTGTTATAGGTAATTTTGAAGTCTCCACGGTTTGATTTGGGCCGTTTCCTGTTGCAGCCACTATGTCTACCCACACAAGTGAGGTACTATTTTTATCGGGAGACCTAGGGGAACCCTGGGTGGGAGGAAATTTGTGGATCCACGCAGATTCCAAAACTTTCCCACGCAGAAATTTGAGAAAAAAGTGATTTTTACAGCTAAATTTAAGGTTTGCAGGGATTTCTGGGTAGGAACATGTTGGGAGACCCAAGCAAGCCATACCTCGCTGGACTCCCCCAGGTGTCTAGTTTTTTTTTAATGTGTGGGTTTGGTAGTTTCCATACATGGCTGCCGAGCCCTGGGCAAAAATCTCAAGGGAGCCCCTTGCAAAACCAGGTTGTTTTGCGATAGGTAATTTTGATGTCGCCTCAATAGGTTTTGGGCCCTTGCCTGTCGCGGGTACTTGACCCACCCACGCGAGTGGGGTACCATTTTTATCGGGAGACCTGGAGGGAATGCCAGGTGGTAGGAAAATTGTGGTTTTTCTGACAACAGAATATTATGACACAGTAATGCAAGGAAAATGAGTGAATATAGTCACATTTTGAGGTTTGTATGGCATGAGTAAAAAAATGTGTTGGGATCCATGAGAGGCACACCACCCAGCACTCCCCATTTTGTGTTCCTTTACAGAAATACAGAAATATATAAAGTTGGTAGAGACAGACTACACCTTAGCACAGAAAGACAAATGAGACAAATATGACTGCTTATCCACCTGTTCCTCAAGTACACACACATACTGGTTGGATTTGGCACGCGGGTGAGTGAAAGGTTCAAAATGTATATTTTATTAACAAGAGATTTCACATAAACAAAATGCCCTGTTAACAATTAAACGGTTTAAAACCAGAACCAATGACTCACAGCTTGTGAGCTGTAAAGCCACGGCAAGGCGGCAACCTCTTTACAGGCCATTCACACACCTTTCATACTTGGCACACACTTTCACACCAACAACTGCGGCCCCAACACATTACAACACTCACATTCACAGACAATGTACACCCTGGCAGAGAGAGACAAAAAAGACAAATATTCCTTTAAAATGAACATTTCCTTAAGTACTCACACATACTGGTTGGATTTGGCACAAGGGTGAGTGAAGGTTCAGAGCGTAAAATTCTATTAACAAGAGATTTCACAAAAAGGAAATGCACTGTTAATATTTAAAAGGTTAAAAACCTGAACCAATGACTCACAGCTCATGAGCTGGAAAGCCACGGCAAGGCACCAACCTATTTACAGGCCATTCACACACCTTCCATACGTGACACGCAAGACCATTCACATCTCCAGCCATGGGGCCAGCACATTACAACATTCACATCAACAGACAGTGCCATTCAAGAGCCCATCAATTTCATACGCCCACATGACTGACACAGCAATCACACCGGGTGGTGGTTGACATAGTGTCTGCAGTGGCGTTTGACTAGCAGAGTGTGTAATGACCAGCAGCAAGTCACTACTCACACACTGCCAGCCAAATGCCAGCCCACGAACACCGCCAGCCAAGCACCATCCCACCCACACTGCCAGCCAAGTGCCAGCCCACGTACACTGCCAGCCAAGTGCCAGCCCATGCACACTGCCAGCTAAAGCTCCAGTCCACACACACTACCAGCCAAGCGCCAGTCCACTCATATCATCATTAAAACATTTTTAACAAGAAAACACAAACCGATTGCAACTAGATACAAAACGATAACTACAAAAACAACAACATCATTCTATTGCCAATCGTGAAACTGAACAACTATATAAAACCATACAGACCAGGCAGTACACTATTAGACTCACAGGTTGCCCCCAAAAACTCTTTTGAGTGTGATAAAATCTGAAACATGTGGGTACACACAGCCCGGAATTGAAGGACAATCGGCTCAGTTCATACGGCTCTCCTTCCGCATACCTCTTCGCAAGCAAACTCTACATCTCTTACAGGGATTGGTTTTTTGGGACGTGGGAGGAATTCAATCAGCAAAGTGGTGATCTTTCAATCTAGCCACATCCTGCACTACTCCAACTCTAGGAACACTTGCCTGTTCCACAACAACAAGGCCTATCACAGATTCCTGAAACTGAACAAAAGTCATCTTTGACGCAGGAGAACTCTCCTTGAACACAACAAAAGCATTGAAAGTTGCTAAATTGAAGAGATGGATGGCCAACTTCTTATACCAAATGTAAGCCTTATGAACAGCAGTGTAAGGTTCCAACCTCTGATCTGCTCTATCGACACCAACCATGTGCCTATTGTAGTCTACAATGCACACAGGTTTGCGCACTTCAGCAACCTGACCCCAAACAGTCACAGTTGAAGTACTCTCATCATGAATGGTAGTCAGCATGTACACATCCCTCCTGTCCACAAATTTCACATCTAGCAGTTCCTCACTAAGCAAGGCACTGCACTGTCTCCTCTGAAGCTTTTTGCAAACAAGCTCTTTTGGGTAACCTTTACGGTTAGAGCGGATTGTGCCACAAGCAAAAGTGTCCACTTTGAACAATTCCTTAAACAATTGCACAGCAGTGTAGAAGTTATCAAGATACACATGGTGGCCTTTGCTAAACAGTCTTCTAACAAGATCCCACACAATTTTCTCAGAAACTCCAAAAGTGGACGGACAACCAGGAGTGTGAAATCCCCACCATTGTACACCCAGAAATTATAGACATATCCTGTCCTACTCTCAGACAACATATACATCTTAATTCCATAACGTGCCCTCTTGCTAGGAATGTACTGCCTGAAAAGCAAACGGCCCTTGAACAGGACCAAAGACTAATCAATAGATATTTCTTTTCCTGGAGTATAGATCTCTGCAAATCGATCTACAAAGTGATCAAGAACAGGTAGAATCTTAAAAAGACGGTCACAGTCAGGGTGATCTTGTGGCAACGCCAAAGCAATATCAACAAAATGCAGCATCCGAAGCAAAAGTAAATACCGATCACGACTCATAATTGCAGGGAAATATGGCAGTTGCCATCAAGGGACTGGCAGCCCAATATGAAGCCATTGATGGCTTCCTTATCAAGCCCATCAAAAAAGTCAAACCCCAAAACTTCTTCATCTCATCCAGATTTGTGGGAGTCCACCGGGTAGCTCTAGAGCGGGGCCTAAGTCTGGCACTGTTGTCCCTCAAAAACTGTTCAGCATACAAATTAATCTGCTCAACAATCTCAGCCAAAAATACATCATCCATATACAACAGAAAAAACTGTATAAGCACAAAAAGTCACAATCCACTCTACACCCTGCATCCCCACTAAAGGCATGCAACACCGGCTGCCCCATGTTTGGATCAACCCAGAGTTCAGCACTTCCAGTAGGAAGCCTTGCAGCCTTCAATACCAATGTCTCTTGCTGCACCATTGACACATCAGTGTCCTCCTCGAAAACTGGCTCTTCATCCGCACTGAGAGTAGCTTCATCTGCACCGAGAGTAGCTTTATCATCAGATGATTCCTTGTGGACAGAAAACTCATTGCCAGAATCTTGCACTCCCTCCTCTCCCTCTGACGCACTGTCAGTCTCATAATCCTGCTCAGATGAAGATTCAAAAAGCATAAAAACCACCTGTTGAGCAGTAGTTCTACGGCTAGCCATAATCCTTACTACTAAAGGTAACTTGTCAAACAAGTCAACAACAAATACTTTGTAAAATAAGAAATACACAAAATGTGTCTTTTATCACAAAGACCTATATACTCTAAAACTATACCACTCACTTCCCTGAAACACCTAGACTCACCACCACCTACTCTGCATAGACACAGTAAGGATCAACAATATCCCACTAAAAAATGTCATGCTAAAAACACTAACTAAATATGCTGCCATTATGACACCACTTACAAAACAAAAAAATGCATTCATGCATGACAATAATAAGAAAAATGTAATCTTACCAAAAAAATGCAACTACGCAAAACTGCATAACAACCACTGCCGAAACGGCAAACAGGAATCAAAAGCTTTACACTAGAATAAAAAGGAGAAAAAAACATTACAATCACATATGCAAATAAAGCCCTAGTCCACACACAATCCACCAACCAAGCTAAGGGGTAGGTGGGCATAGAGTATAAATAAAATATTCACCCCTGTAAAAGGGGAGCAACCCTTGCCCTTGAGGCCACTCCCCAACACAAAAATTAAAAAACCCTGAGATGGGTCTAAAAACATACTGCTAATCTGCCACGCAAAGAGGGCAGAAATGGCCACAATCATCCTCCCATGAAGGGGAGTGCCCCTTGTCCAAGGTGCCACTCCCCAACATAAAAAAATAAACCCTGGTCGCCTAGTGGCTCTACAAAAAATATAAATCAGCCGACCTGCCCCTCAGGGGGGCAGAAACGGACAAATTAATGCTCCTCAAAGGGGAGCAACCCTTGCCCAAGGGGCCACTCCCCACAAACAAATCCCTGGTGGTCTAGTGTGCCAGATTAAAAAAAAAAGGCTAAACCAAAAATATTGCCCCCAAAGGAGACCGACCGGGGTTACTACCCACAAGTAAATCCCTAGAGGCCTAGTGGCCATACCAACAAAAAAAAATCAGCCGATCTCCTCCCCCAGGAGGGCAGAAACAGGCAAATGAATGCTCCCCAAAGGGGAGCAACCCTTTCCCAAGGGGCCACTCCCCACAAACCAATCCCTGGTGGTCTATTGGGCCCAATCGTGCAGCAGGAATGCACAAACGAGGCATCAGGGGAAAGGAAAACCCTTTCCTTTTCCCCGATGTCTCTTTATTACTCTTTATTGCTGGAATGACATCAGAGTTTTCAAGAGCTCAACTAAGTCGACTAAAAATAGGAAACAATTTATTTCTATTTGCTTCATTCAAACTTCTATGAAATGTAGAATCTAAACATTGAGCTGGATTTAGAATCTAAAGCATGAGCTGGTTTTTAGAAACTAAAGATTTGACTGGATTTAGAATCTAGAACGTGAGCTGGAGCTCATATGGGAGACAGAACAAGTAGGTGAGAATATCTGAGTACCACTCAGGACTAACAGCACATTTCATGAGTTAGATCTTGAGTCGAAGGGATAGAGTATCTCAGACGTGTCTGAGCAGCCTTTAGTTCATGAGTTTGTTTCTGGCCCATTTGCACACCCAAATCTGTATGATCTGAATCCTTTAAGGGGAGTGCAGTCGATTAATTTTATCTCATATTTTTTATTGGTTTTACATGTAAGAAAGAGTATACATGTAATCTACTATATCTTTCACTTTTCAGTGTATACAATTCACAGGTATAGTTTACATCCTTGCATTATTCATATGGTACATCTCTTTCTTATAGTCTGCAACATGTTGTCAGTAATGTTTCATCACCCATATTGCATTTCAAGGTTGCTCATGCATATATCTACAGTGCACGTGCAATGATGCAAAACAACATATTGCATTCACATTCCTACCATTTGTTTTTCTTATAGTGTTCAGCTTCATCATATACAGCACCTAGAGATTCACTCACCTCTAATGTGTATGACCATCTATGACCATCTATCATGTACTTATCAGACAAATTCCTGTGCTATTGTCATGTAGTCACATTAGGCCTGGGTAGGAACACCAACATTTTACATGTTCACATTTTAAAGTTGACATCTTTTTTGAACATTGACATTTGACACGCATTTGTTTGCATGCCTGTATAGGATCATATTCTCTGAAATGGGTTTGCTTAAAATTGGATTTCTTCTTCGTAGGCATTTTATCACAAGTCTTGAACAATCTGTACAAGTGCCAAGTTTACTATGCACAACGTTGTTGTTTGATATTGTACACTTAGTGACAGGTCTATGGACATAGAATCTATTATTGCGGCCTGACCAGGGCTTCAGCATAGTAACATGGGTGTAGTTTATTATACACACAACATCACTCCTTTGTTTAGTTAGAGGAGCACTTCACTGACACTGTTGAGGTCGCCCCATGCTGGGATTCCAGCCCCACTGATCCCTTGTTTACCTCCTGAGAGGGAGGGTACCCAGCTCTACACCAAGACAGGCTCACTGATGAAACACACCCACAGGTAACAGGGGAGTTAGGTCATCCTAATTGGATTCCTGCAGATTCACGCACCCTAGATACACTGGTGTAGGGAGCGCTAGGGAGGAGCATAAGCATAACCACACTTCTATGCAAATATATAATCTATGTAAAAGCACAATGGTTGCATTGTTCATTTTCTTTACCATGCATATGATGCTGACTACTCTGCTTTGCTTCCTTCTATTAATAATTGCAACATATTTATTTACATGAGAATCATATTTCTTCAATAAATATTTGAATGCCAATTTGAGTATGTCTTGTCTCTCTTTGGGCATGCATGAGTTACTAAATGAAAGGGTTCTAGATCGGTTTCCACGATTTCCTTGGGGAGTCAGGGTTGTTATGATCTGAGGGTGCACATTCCAGCTGTTACCTTACTAGGTTAGGGGTACAAATGGTGCACTGTGAGCTAGCTAGGACTAAGGTCAACATATCAAGATTGTGTGCGCGCAGTTTTTATGTTTATGTTTTGTCCACAAAAGCAGCTTTACTACGAAAGCATAAACTGTACGACATGGTGCCACTGACATTCTAGCTTGGGTACTTATTTAATGGGTCTAAAGAGTATTTTTCTATTTTTTGTGTTCCCACAGCACTAACTCGCCATAGACGTCTGTACTGCTAGGGAGCAATCCTCCTCAGCTACGTAGGGAACCCCTAATTTTGCTGCAGGTTGTTCAATCTTGATCCTTTAAAGGGATCACCCTACAGAGGAACCATCTCTGAATCCCACATATTCAAATGGCTAATGCAGCACCAGTAAACATACCTGTAAACTGTGGGCATGTAGTCACACAGAAGCTGCAACAACAGGGGAGACGTTACCTTCATGGTAGAGGCCCGCAGAGCATACAGAACAGAGGTATTCTATTCATGGGTCACATTCCTAGCAGTAAATGCATATATCAATAAACTTTCACACTTACAACTTAGCTGCAGCTCCTTACAACTACACAGGCTATGAAGCATTAGAAATACCATTAACATTTCAAGAACACCAAAATTGGTCCTCTCTGCAATGTAGGAGCAACATTAGTCAGTCTTAGCCGATCACACACCTTACCCAGGTATAGGAATTCTTACAGCACCAGAGTTACATACCCTAGACAAGTGTTTTCAGAATATATAGATGTTTGACACAATACGTGAAGCGAACAATAACGATAAACTCAGCAAGGGCTGTTCAAGCTGCAAAACCACAAGTAACCATTAATGCAATAATGGGTAAGGTTCCCATCAGAAGGGAAGAGATTCCGTTCTGGATTGCTAAAAAAATAAATCAGCTTAAAGCAGTGTTTCCCCATATAGGACCCCAAGAAAGACATAAAATTCCCCCAGTTTGCTTTCCAGTGGGGATGGCTACCCCTGTGGAAGACTGCACCACTTGGGGCACAGTCCTTGATGAGGTAAATATCAGAACTCATGGTACACACTCATTAGCTGTTTTGCCAGCAGTGCTTCAACAGATTAAGAATGATTTGGGGATGGAACTGATGTTGCCGCAGCATCCTCAATCATACTAAGTAATATAAAAGGGAAAGCAGTAGTGTTGGCTATACACCAGCTGTTCACACAGGTTGCTCTTGTAGATCAGGAGCGCAAATTACCTGGAATTATTGGCGAAACCTATGTATCAATAGGTAGTGATAACTTGGGAGCCAGGCATAATAAACCGCAGCCTAAGTGTAATTCGGAAAAGGATAACTCAAAGCAGGCACCTCAGTCTTCTATAAATAAGTAGGATGCTAAGAAAAACAATGAAAAGACTAAAGCACGGGGTGGATCGACTTAACAGGAGTCCTCTGAAAAGCTCTATAATTTGTGTAACGAAGATACAATTAAAAGGCCTGATAGCTACCAGGATACTGATACACATCCTTCTCATTCCTTTCAGCAGTCTTCTGAAAAACGCTCTAAGAGAGGAGGGCGATCTACGCACAGCTCAGAGAAGTACCTGAAGCCGAAGAAGGACTTGCAATGCTCTTCTGACTGTATAATAAAAAAGGAAGAAAAACCTACATAGTCAAAGCCTCAATTTAAAAAGAAGAAAGTAGCTGGGATTAAAGCCAAACATGGGGGTCTATTAGGATGGTGGATGGATGGCCGCCACTGGTGCTGGCGGTGGTCATCCGCCCGCGATCGCAACCCAGGAAACCGCCGGTCCCATTAGCATGGCGGTGACGACCGCAGCGGTGCGATTTTCTGCCCGCCACTTTTCCGCCGGTAGCAGTCCCCATGCTTGCCTGGTGGGCAGAGCTGGACCACTGAAATGGGTCCGGCGCAGGGCCAGGTTTTTGCCGGCATGATTATGATGCTGGCGGTAGCCAGCCTTTCCGCGGCGGTGGAACTGCCATGGAAAGGCATGCAGAGAATGTCTCCGGGGCCCATTGTGGGCCCCAAATGTGTTTGGGGGTGTGTGGCTGCATTGGGGGAGATACCCAAGGCACCCCCCTACATGTCCCTGTACCAGGGGGCAGGTACTGTGCTGTGCCTGCCACACAGTGCAGGGATATGCAGGACATGCTTTTTTGGACATCGCGGCGGTGCTGCTGGTAGCAGCCACTGCAGCAAAGTTAAATGCTGCAATCCGACCGCCGCGGTCAGATTTTGACTGCGGAGCATACTAATTGGACTAGCGGGTATGCCGCAGTCCTAGCGGGCAGTCTTTTACCGCTACCATGGCGGTCGGGGTGATTTCCCGACCGTCATTGAAATAGACCCCATGGCACGAATATTGAGATCTCCGCTTCTGAATAGGGAGTATGGTCTGACCATTCTGGACAGTGTGGCAGAAGTCATGATAGTTTGCCGGAATTTCATGGAGTGTCTGGTGGCAGTAGTAACGAGTGACTACATCCAGGTGGAAACACCAGACCAGAGATTGAGTGTCCCAAGTCAACTATATGAATTGCAACTCTAGATGGAGGGGGATATACCAGGTTCTACCAATGTTCTTTTTTGGGAGAACTTGTAATTTGGCTACGCCATTCTCTTGGCTGAAAAGGATTGGCCGCCTGAATTTGTCACGGATTGCCCACTAGGTGAAATGGTCATTTTACCAACTTTTTCCAACCTCGTTCCAGAATCCGTAAAACACACCTATGCAAACAAGTGGGCCTTTGAAACTACCTCCATCGTTATACAGTGACCACGTGGGTTAGAATGAAGAATCCTCACATAACATCATACCTATAAGGTCAATCCTACAACCACAAAAACAATACCCCATTAAACCCGAGGCCAAAAAATGAGTTCGAGAGATTGTCACGCAATTTGAATATGCAATAGAACGTTGCACCTCATCAATGAATAATCCCTTGTTTCCAGTAATGAAACCAGACTATTTGCTGGAAAGTAGGATCTGCTTTTCTGAATATATTCCCACTTTTTGCCTGGTGCTAAGCTGTTCTGACTAGTCTGACTGGAATCCTGCTAGTCAGGACCCCAGTCTCTCTGCTTTCTCCCTTAAAGTGTTATGTTTATTACTTAGGTATATCCCAAATTGGATACCGAGGCACCCTTGTCAGTCCCTAGTATATGGTACTAAGGTATCCAGGACATAGGTACTCCAGAGGTCCCCCATGGCCTGAAGCATGAATTATGCCACCCATGGGAGACAGACCATTCAGACTGTAACTACAGTCTTGCCATTGCAGCCTGTGTAAGATGGTGCTAGCACCACTTACGAAAGATATAGGTTTCCTATATCTAGGGTCACTGCACCTAAAACCTATGAGTCACCCCTACAGCAGACCTTTGCAATCCTGAAGGCAGGGTGCTTGGTTCTAAGTGCAAGGCTGCCCCTGCATGAGCAGGACACCCCAAAAACCTATGGAGTCCACTCTCCCGGTGGTAAGTGAAGCAGCCATATACCATGTAGAGGGTCATCGCATAAATACGCGATGACCATCTCGATACTGGCTGCAACAAATCCTATCCTGTTTGGTATCAAACATGTTGGACTCATACCACCACACTGTAACCGGAGTGGGAGGAATGATTCCAGGCACTGGAAGAGCCCTCCATTGGGCTCTCACTGCTCCTGGTGCCAGTCTTCTAGACCCGGACAGCACAACATGGCTGCTGCCAACCAGAGACACATTTCTTCCCCCCTGCTGCTGATTCAAGCTCGAGCAGGGGAAGGCAGAACAAAAGGTATCGTGTCATAAGGAGGTGTGACCGCCTCCCAGACAGGATTCAGTGTATTGGGGCCAGGTGGGTGCGCTTGCCAGCGCCACTCAGTCTGCATGATGTATCATTTATCATTCATCCCAAATGCGCTTCCATTTCTCGTGCTTTGCAGCAGTTTTAAGATCTTCTTAGAGTTTTTTGTTGCTTGATTGAGTGTATTTTCTAATATTTATATGTTTCCATTTTCTTCATTTCTTGATTTTGCTTGCAAGAAAGTGTCACTCATAGTCATTGAATGTTACTCATAATTACACTGAACTTATAAAAATATCACATATAAGCAATTTGAAACCTTGGCAGCTATGTACAACTCTCCTCGAAAGTCTTAGATGAACTGGTGTGGGCACACGTGTGCCATGTACCCGGCTGAAACACCAGCAGCAGAAAGTAGAGTACTGAAGGGGATCTGCTCAAAAAACTAAACAGAGGGTGATAGATGTGACAAGTCAAAATGTTGTGTAACAACCATAGCTGTTGGGGAACATTTATTTCAATTAAGGCTAAAATCATAAATTACGCAATATATCAATGACAGTCAAGCAGAATTTGCTTCACAGGAATAACAGACAAGAGTAATTTTGGAAAATTATGAAGGTTTATTAACAAATAAGAAAAGTCAGAAAATCAAACAAAGTCAGTAATCATAAACCAGTAGTCACGAGAATACCGCAGGTATAAATAAAATCGGTGTGCGATCCATTGTAGATTACAATCCAGACATTTCATTCGGCGAATACTAGTACATGTTATTAAAGACATCTTATATATGCAAAGTGAGAAAATGTTCTATTCCCATAAAGGAAAGTCCCGAATGCTGAGCTAAGGTTGTGTTCAAGTAGGAAAGTATTGAAACAACGCGTGTCAGCAAAATATAGAATCAAAAATAAAACTAAATGAAGGTTTCAATAAAGAAAAGGAGAAATGTATCTGATCTAGAAACTAAGTCTATGAGCAGAAATGTAAAGATCATTGGGGAGAGAGAGCTTCCGACTGCAAAGTGGAACAGGGGCAAGTCTGACTAACTAAAAATCAGCTTCCCACAGTTTAAACATGAAATTAAGTCTCAGATGGTAGATCCCAAACTGTGCGCTGAGGACCCTGGTGCACAGCCAAAACCAGCCGGGGAACTACGGTCACAGTTGCTGAGGAGAATGTCGATTCTCAGAGGTTTAGTGCATAGAGAATTGTGATATTAAAGACAACGAGGCTAGCATTATGCATAACCTTTTATTACCCACTTCTGAGCAGCACCTTAAAAGCTTTCTTAGAACAATATTAAGTCTCAATAACCAGAACTCCAAACACTATATAACCATCAACAGTCCAGGCTTATCCTCTTTCGTTTCTGCCTCTTCGTTCCAAGTCTTCTTACTTCCTCTTCCACTTCCACCAACCTGCTCTTAAATTCATAATCCACAAACCAAACATCTGAAAATAGAATTAACCATCTTCTCCACTCATGGGTGTGAGGGAGGGATAATGCTAGCCTCCTTATCTTTAATAAAATCCCAATTCTCTACGCACTAAACCTCTGAGAATCGACATTTTATGTCAAGACAGGAGTCTAGCCTAATGCATGTTTAAAGTTCTTTAAAACCCCTTCTGAAACACACTCCACTGGTCTGAAATAAAAATCACGAAACACTCTATCATTCGACCAATCTGCTGCTTTAAAAATCTCAGTCAGACTACCTCTTGCTTCATACACATTTGAAGCCATTGCACCACGTTTAGAATGAGCTTTAAATCTATCTATAATCACTCCACTCTCACGCATAGCTCCTTTCACCCATCTTGCAATCGTTGCTGCTGACACCGCTTTATAAGGCTTAACATACAAAATTAGCAGCTGATCCATCCCAGCACATCTGAACTCGCATACCCTCGCTTCATATTCTCTAATACACTTTTCCACACATAGCTTAGGATGTTTTTCAAATCTTGGATAAAAAATCCTTTCAGACATAGTTGTGGTTCACCTTTTAATTTCAAAAACACACCCTCCGGATGAAAAAATCTACCTGAAATATCTAATGCTTTAACATCAGAAATCCTCCTGAAAGAAATCAAACATAATAATGCAGCCAATTTCCAAGATAGATGTTTTAGCAACAAATACTTGGTATTTTGCCAACTTTCAAACAGATTTGTAAGCAAACTAACATCCCACAAAAAATGATACCTTGTACCTGGTGGTTTCTTCAAGCGAATCCTCTTCATAATCCTGCATTTCAATTGTCCTCTACCTACTAACACATCCTCAACCATTGAATGACGAGCAGCAATAGATGACCTATAACAGTTTATTGTTCTATAACTCAAACGCTTTTTGAATAAATCAGCCAAAAAATTAGCAATCATCACTTTATCGGCCTCAATGGTTTCGAAATCCCTCTCCACGCACCAGCGAGGCCTTAAAGGTGATGCAGAGTGCCTTGAATTGTCTGCTCTACTCTCTGGATCCTTGAAGATGGAGGGAAAGCATACCCTTTTATTCCCTTCCAATTCAGAGAGAAGGCTTCCACTGCAAAAGCTCCTGGATCTGGTCTCCAACTCGCATACCTGTCCAACTGGTTTGTTAAACGTAAAGCAAATGCAATTCCAATCCGCTATCAAATTCTTCTTCCCTGGTAAGTATTGTGCTGTCACATTCACCTTCAACTCCATGCAAAATTTCCAGAAATCTTTTGCTAACTCTGACAACTTTTTGACCTGCTCCCTCTTAGTTTGTTCATAAAAGTTACTGCAGTCATATTGTCCATTTTCAACAAAATAGAACTTCCTTTCACCTGATCCCTGAAACTTCGAATCGCCAATTCTCCTGCCTTCAATTCTAAACAATGTATGTGCTCCACTCTCTCGCATTCCTTCCATTTCCCACCTGTCTGCTGTTCCTCTAACTTGCGCCCCAATCTAGGTAGCTCACATCAGTTTCTAACACAAAATCCGGGCAAGTTCCAAAAATTGCCCGTCTATTCCAGGCCTCTAAATTCTCTAGCCACCATACCAACTCCTCTCTTGCTTCTGCATCACCTTGTCTCCATACCAGATTTCTTGTATCTCCCTTTGGGCATGCGTGAGTTACTAAATGAAAGGGTTCTAGATCGGTTTCCACGATTTCCTTGGGGAGTCAGGGTTGTCATGTTCTGAGGGTGCACATTCCACCAGTTACCTTACTAGGTTAGGGCTATAGATGGTGCACTGTGAGCCAGCCAGGACTACGGTCAACATATCACGATTGTGTGCGCGCAGTTTTTATGTTTATGTTTAATGTATTGCCCTTTTGATAGAAGCATGGTTCTGTAATTCTCGTCTATATTCATTTGTGTTTTTTCTGGTTCTTGCTATTGCTGGTTCCTTATGCAAGATTTTAATAAGGATATTTTGACCTGTATTGTACTGCACTACCTAACCTTGCAACACTCCCCAGCACTTTACACCCTCACCCCCCATTCCCCCTTCTTGGGCACTTAATATTGTGATTATGCTAATATGAGCTGTGTGCGCTGATACTTTGTGATTAAAAAACAAATGTACACTTTATTTGATTCTATGTGTCTATACTTCTATTGAATTGTTTTTTCATTGTGCATTATATCCTGGGACCCCTTCTACCTTTTGTACTACTAGCTACCCAGGTCCCAGTGACTTTCTTGAGTTTACCCCCTTTTTTTGTAACGCACATAAGGTAGTCAGCACCAAATCCCATGCACCTCAGAACCTCCTCCGTAGTCTTCCAGTTTAGCGTATCAAATGCCCTTTCCATGTGAAGGAGCACCAGGGCTTTTGGATCGGTTATGCCGGGAAGGCAATTCAGAACAAGAGTTAATTTACGCAGATTACACGGGTGCCTCTATAGGATATAAGCCCACTTTGGTCATGGTGAACCAACTCACCATCACCAGCATGAGCCTATTAACAAGTACTCTACTGAGGATGTTTGTGCCCACATTTATCATACAGAGGGGAGGATCGGACAAGCCTCGCCTATGATCATTATCGGATTTTGGGATAACTATCAGCAAAGCTTCCCTCGTAGCGGCTGGTCACATTTCACCATTATACGCCTCGGGATATGCAGGTAACAATTTGTCTGTGAGTTGCTCGCTGCATGTCTGCTATAGTTCCACAACCTCCTGTAAATGTGCTGCTCCTTCCATGACCTACTGTTCATGCCCTGCTTCTTCCATGACCTCCTTTACATGCCCTGCTCCTTCCATGACCTCCTGTAAATGTGCTGCTCCTTCCATGACCTCCTTTACATGCCCTGCTCCTTCCATGACCTCCTTTACATGTCCTGCTCCTTCCATGACCTCCTTTACATGTCCTGCTCCTTCCATGACCTCCTTTACATGTCCTGCTCCTTCCATGACCTCCTTTACATGTCTTGCTCCTTCCATGACCTCCTTTACATGTCCTGCTCCTTCCATGACCTCCTTTACATGCCCTGCATTTCATGACCTCCTGTACATGTCCTGATCCCTCCATGACCTCCTTTACATGTGCTGGTCCTTCCATGACCTCCTGCACATGTCCTGCTCCCTCCATGATCTCCTTTACATGTCCCGCTCCTTCCATGACCTTCTGTACATGTCGTGCTCCTTCCATGACCTCCTTTACATGTCCTGCTCCTTCCATGACCTCCTTTTAATGTCCTGCTCCTTCCATGACCTCTTGATCATTTCCTGCTCCTGTCATGACCTCCTTTACATGTCCTGCTCCTTCCATGACCTCCTTTACATGTCCTGCTCCTTCCATGACCTCCTTTACACGTCCTGCTCCTTCCATGACCTCCTTTACATGCCCTGCTCCTTCCATGACCTCCTTTACATGCCCTGCTCCTTCCATGACCTCCTGTAAATGTGCTGCTCCTTCCATGACCTCCTTTTCATGCCCTGCTCCTTCCATGACCTCCTTTACATGTCCTGCTCCTTCCATGACCTCCTTTACATGTCCTGCTCCTTCCATGACCTCCTTTACATGTCCTGCTCCTTCCATGACCTCCTTTACATGTCCTGCTCCTTCCATGACCTCCTTTACATGTCTTGCTCCTTCCATGACCTCCTTTACATGTCCTGCTCCTTCCATGACCTCCTTTACATGCCCTGCATTTCATTACCTCCTGTACATGTCCTGATCCCTCCATGACCTCCTTTACATGTGCTGGTCCTTCCATGACCTCCTGCACATGTCCTGCTCCCTCCATGATCTCCTTTACATGTCCCGCTCCTTCCATGACCTTCTGTACATGTCGTGCTCCTTCCACTACCTCCTTTACATGTCCTGCTCCTTCCATTACCTCCTTTTAATGTCCTGCTCCTTCCATGACCTCTTGATTATTTCCTGCTCCTGTCATGACCTCCTTTACATGTCCCAGTCCCTCTGTCCTACCAAAACACAAGTGAAATCTCCTGCCCACCCCATTTTGGCGTTATCGGAGAGGGCATAGGCAGATTTCATAGAGCCTCAATTTTCAAACCAGTTACCCCTGTCCTCGAGATTTATAAAACACAGGTCAGGTCTGCAGCTTTGTATGCTGCAGAACTTTGGGGACACACGAACATATATAATTTACTGAAGGTAGAACAGGCCTTCATGCGCCATCTGGTCGGCCTTCCCCAAAGCACGTCTCTCATACCATTACGGTTGGATTTGGATTTGGAACCCATTAACAAACTGGCAGCTGCACGACCTCTGCTCTACTGGAGAAGGCTCTGGTCTGTGCCGGAGCTTGTATCCTTTAGAGCAGAATTCATTGCAATTTGGGGGCAGCTAAAGAACAAGAATATACCCTGGTTGGTTCATGTAAAGGCTATCCTCTATCAAATTGGTTTGCCCCAACTGTGGGACACACCAGAGGACAGCTGCGTGAGGACGCAAAGGTCTGTATTAGTGGCGGCTGTAAAGTCTTATAACCTCAAAATACTGTATTGCTCGACTTCGCTGGGCAGGCTGTCTGCTGAGTTCCTACTGATGAAAGTTGAACCCAAGACGGAGGTATTCTTGGATTTAGTGCAGCCCCCACTTGCAAGAAAACTATACATCCAACTGAGGCACGGCTCTATACCGATTGGGGCATCCAAATGGGCAAAGTCGATGGAGGCCAACTGTCCTGCTTGTAATTATTGTAGGGAAGACATTGTACATATTTTCTTTTTCTGCCCGGCCTATAATGAAATTCGGAAATGCTGGATTATCCCATTGTGTAAAAACTTGGGTTTTAGACAATGTGCACAAGCTTGCAGAGTTTTAACATACGATACTGCCCCTCCCATTGTCTTTGCTGTCTCCCGATTTTTACATGGCATGTGGCGGAGAAGAACTCTTTTTATTAACAAAAAATAACGGCCCCTTGCTTTTTCTTTTATCTCATCTTTGATAACTCAATGTTTAATAACTTTTTAAATTGTTAGTATTTATGGTTTTATTTCTGGGTAGGAACATATTTTATTGCACTTTTATGGTCATTGACCGAAATAAAGTTATCAAATGAATGAGAGGGCAGTCAGTTTTAACAGCTGATGATAATACGGTGTATGTTCTACGTTGTGGACATATAAGTTAACTAAGCAACCCTCTTGAGCATCCAGGACTCCAAACTCCAAGAAGTGTCTACCCACCAGATCTATTTCAAAGTCTGTTTATTAGCAATGGTACCCCTGGCGCCTCCGGGTCATTCCCCCCTCTCGTAATTCAATAAGTCCTCAGCGCACAATTGCCCTCTACATTTTTATGTATGTTCTGTCTGAGTAAATGTATTTCCGCAGCATCTGATATATTATCTCTAAGTCGGAGTGCGTCCTGTGCCCATGGCAGCACTGTAATCTATGCAGAAGTATTATTTTCATACTCTCCTTTACCTTTGTATTATTTACCTGCAAAATGAAGCCTTTTATTGAAACACATTTGCAAGCTTCTGAAATAAAAAAATGAGGACATTTGTTAAACCAATTGTTGTACCAGCTGATCAGATGTGTTTTCCGGGTGTGTATTATTAAAGTGCCCCCCGGGGAGGGGAGGAGGGCAACGTGCCCGTAGATCTGCTTTATACACCCTGAGAGCACTTTGCTATCACTGGAGCAGACGCTTCTGTGGCCCCTTCTGTAATATGGATCGCGGCAGCGCTACAAGTGCACAGTGTGATCCCAGGGGCGTGCTCTCATGTAAATGAATCCTTTGCCTTTGTGCACGTGCCATATTACAGATGCGGGCACAAAAGCAGTTATCACTGCCCCCAGAAACAGCAGGATCTCTGCACCCCCACCCCCCTTTGAGACTGAGACTAGGCTGCTGCCTTCAATGAAAGGCAAACCAACAGCTTCACACAGTGGGTCGAACTTTTACTAATTCATGTTTAGGAAAACACAAGCAAAAGATACAAAACTGTATTACAGATTGATCAAAACTAACATTTAGATGAAACATATGGCCTGCAAGGGGACAAAAAAGGTACCAGAAACCGATGCAGAAGGGAAGTAAAACAAAATATCAAACAGAAGAAAGTTTCCAGAGACTCATATACCCAAGAAATGGATATAAGCAGGCAGAAAATATCACACATCAAGTAAAGGCAAAAGTTTACAATAGCAAACAATAGTAGAAATTACATATAAACACACAGTTATGCTTAGGAAAAACAGTACTAATACACAATTAAGATAAGCTACTGAAAAGGGGATTGAAAGAAGCGGTCTCCTGATATAAGAGACATTTTGTTTTGCTACATCTTCAATGAAACCTTGTTTTTAAGTCACAAAAAGTCACAACCTTTAAATATAGGTTTCATAATCACTTGGGACACCATGCACTGGATTTAAAATAATGTGATTACATTATATAAAACGTATTTTCATGAAAAATGTGTGTTATATGACTCTTCTCTTTCAGACATCTCTTTTCCTTCGATTATTGTCATTGTGCTATTGTATACAAAGTAACATTTGTTGATTGTCCACAGGAACCGTTGTTGTCTGTAAAACTGCAAAGTACCCTGGTTCCATGTGAGTAGGGTGTCCCTTGTTTGTCATACACGCTTCACTATTGCTAACATGGTTTTGCCTGACACTAAATTGGGGGTGGGGGGAGTGGTATACAAGACGCAGCTGCCACGAAGGCCACAATTTCATGTCCCGCTGCATAAGATCATAATTAAGAAACCCCTGAGTAAATGCAAGTTTATTTGGCTGGATCATGTAAACTACACAAGAGCTGAGCAATTTTACACTGTTGTCAAGCTAACAATTGCACCAACAGACTTGCATAAAATATGGATTTTAGTCTTGTTATCAGTGTACATGTATGTACAAAACGGTCTGTCTCATGGGTAAAACTGCCTAGAAAGCACGCATTGCCTCGCACCACTGCAATATATGTGATCTGGCGGACTGTGTTACGTAGCTGTAGAGTTGCAACAGTGCGGTTAGTGAACTTCACTTACCCATAAGAAATGACCTGCACGATATTCTTGTCCTAAATATTTTTGACACGATATTCTGTCCCACGATATTTGTGTTTTCGATATTTTGTCCACACACCCTGTTAGGGAAGCCCTTTCTGTTACAACTTGCCAGTGGGCAACCTGATGGCCAGTGTCTGAGCTGATGGACTTCTAGTAATGGCTTAAGGGACAGTGCTAATTCCGGAATTTGAAAGGCATGTACATGTAAAAGCCATTGCTTTTGTGAAAATAGTGACATTTATTGGCTTTGCCAATGCTTCTTGCTATGGGCATCAGTACACTTGTCGTTTTTGCATTGGTCATTGATGCAAATGTTGCAGCAAAACTGCCCGTCTCATGTACACAACTGATTACAAAGCACAACATTGTATGACACGGCAACAACACGTGATGTGGCTCATTGTGGTACGGTGACCACCGAAGACAATAATTCATTGCTTGCTCCTAGGCATGAGATTTGCTCCCATTCTTAGTATTTCCTGCAGGACAGCATTGCTGGTATCAACATCCTAACTAGAGCTGTAAGGACCCACTCTAAAGAGGGCAAGACTCAATGATGGGTGTCTCTTTGATGTGATCCACAATCAATTGACTGGACATAGAGTTAATTATTGTCTAAAATAAAATGTATGTGGTTGACTAGAGTTTGTCCCTCTTGTTGGCTTGCCCCTTCTCAGCTCTTCTGTTTTTAAACCTGCTGAGCTCAGCTTTGATTCAAGGATGTCCCTTGAGTGGAGCACTTTCTTGGGCAGAATGAACTTGCCAAGGGAGTAGAGGATCCTAGAGTACCAGTGCACGCCCTCTGGCTGCACCGCCAGCCTGCCTACACTGTGGTAAAGCCGCAGTGGCCAGAAGACCAGCTTCGCTAGGTGATGGCTTTGGACCACGGCAAAGCAGGACACCACTACGTCATCTACTATCAAAGTGCCATGACTAGTAAGAGGGGCAAAGGCCCCCGAGTCAGTCTGGGTGGTGACAGAAACCACCCTCGCTGGCTGAGGCTCATGTGCCCCCACTATTAGGATGCACTTTCCTGGCTGCACAAGGCTGGCAAACATAGGAGAGAAGTCCTTGGGTGGCACGCTCAAGTCATCCGCCACATAGAGCAAGTGGGATGCAGTCAAGGTAAGTCTGCGGGGTGGATTCTGTGTCTCTAGAACGCAGAACTCTCTCACAGCTGCGGAGTCTCTGTCCAGGTAGGTTAAGAAGTCACTGTAGGTGAAGTGTCCCTCCTCATCCATGCATAGGACCCGTTGACCACTCCTCAGCGCAGACACAGGGACCTTCTCGCCACTCTCTAGTGTCACCAGGGCCCTCGCGGGGAAGCATCCATCGTCCCCTTCCGCAGAGCCAGGGTCTAGAACAAGAGATGGTAAGAGTCAGCCAAGAGCAATAACGCTTGGATTCATAATAAAAAAGACTGGCATTCTCAAGATTAACAGCGGCATTCATATTAAATCAGCTCATTTGGATTGATACCTGTGAGGCTTCGGTGACATGCACATTTTCCAAATATCCAAATAAAAGTAGTGAGGGGTCAGAAGATCAGTGTTCACAGGAAAAAACGTAGGGAGCTTAGTTGAATGTAAGCTAAGGACAGAGCACACTGAGTGAGGTACACGGGGTAGAGTAAGTTTAGGAAAGCACGTAAACCTTAGCAGCTTGGTTTGAAGTCCCAATGACTGGAGTGAGATGCACTTTGTCAATCCCCGAAAGAGAGTCTTATGTCTTGGAGCACAGTCTCAATCACTGGAAGCGAGATGCACATTGTCAATCACCGAGTGCTAGTCTTATGAGTAGGAGCAAAGTCTTGTTGCAGGAATTCTGCGCCTACACAGAACTATGCGCAGGAAAACAGGACCTCAATATATAGGGGTGTACCATCCTATCACATTAGTGCCCAAAATCCCAATACCGACTAGCTACAGTGACTCATTTGTTCTCCTCCAAATATCACCAAGCTACAAATGATTAGACAACCCAGAACACAACACTCCTGACTTTCTCAGGAATCGCGGAAGCAAGACATACTCTTTCGCTTACTCACTCATACTTGTCAACAATAAAAATGAACAGAGTCACTGTAAATAGTTCAAAATGTTTATTTTTACTATCGTGCTCTACAATACAGTATACGAGACACTACCAGCAGCAAAATGCATAAACTCTGCACAGTTAACATTGTTACAATTCCATATAATACAAAAGTAGAAGTCATTATATAAAGACTGTAGAAAAAAAGGCAATTAGGCCTAACCACCCTCCTCTTCACTAGAAGAAGTTTATTTTATATGAAGGAAGATCTCTGGGCTTTGACAGCAGACGCCATACCTTAAAGCCTGGATGTAAGTTTTACATCATAGGAACAGCAGAGCTCTTCTTCCTGGAACGGCTTGCTCGAAGTGTGTTAAAACAACATGCAACAACGTAATATCAAAGCACGAGTCTTCAGTACTGCAGCTGTGTGTAGCATGTTATGTCTAGGTGCTAGGGACTGACCAGAACAGAATAACTAGGGGCATTGGTTATCGACCTTGTACATCGTCTTCAGACTAAACTCCAGGAAAGGCAGAGAACGCGAAAAGCAACCTGTTCTCATGTGAAAGACACAAACAGAGTCCTGTAAATACAAAGTCATGTAATAGCGTGCGCAATGCAGCATCATGGCAGCGAAGCTCATGCTAACTTAGCAATGTTGACTATATCCCTAAAGGGCATATTATATCCTCCTCCTGGTAAAGTCATAGGACATAGAAAAATGATCAAATCAGAGTTCAAAATGCCAAGCAGAGTTCAAAGCGCTGCGCTGTAAAAAATATATATATTGGAAAAGAAATTATATATATAAAAATTGTTCAAAACGTTTTTTGTTTGTAGTGTTAAAGCGTGATCTCCAGGATACTGTTGGTTGGGAGGAGGTGATTAATCCATCAAAGTACATGAACTCCAGAATGCAATTCCCTCCAAAAGATCATCCCTGGCATTAGTAGAAAAATGGGATGCCATCCAATTAAGTAGGGTGAAGGAACACATGTGCTACTCGTAACCTGACACTTCCAAAGGCAGAACAGGACAACTTGCGTGATGTTCTATGAAACTCCAATGCAGGAAGTTCTGCGCAGTCGCAAAGATATCCCATTCAGCCAATACTCCAAGTGCTGCCTCATGCTCCATAGGGCCATCCCCAGAACAAGCCTGGTCATGGGCCTCTAAGGGACCCATCAACTGGTTAAAATCTGGGACTGGACGGGACATATTGGAGTGGCATTTATCCATTGCCCAATAGAAGGGGCATCACTGACAGTAAAACACTGGTTGCACGCAAGTAAAGTAGGCAAAGCGAAAAGTTAATCCATAACTGATGCCAAGCGTGGCTAATGGCAAGCATCCAAAAACTTGTTGCATGCTGTAATGGTACAGCTGCAACTGGCCTGGTCTTTGCATTACCACAAGATGAGCAGCCATTGCGCAGCAGGAACAGGAGAAGCAGCATTCCAGCACCTAACACAAAAACTAAGGGGAACCCTACGAAGACGCTGGAAAAAAATAGAATGAATAAAAGGCGGTATTACTCCAAATATCATCTGGAAAGAAGTCACAAGGCCAGATCCCACATGTTTAAAAAAATGTGCAAGGCCTTTGGTGACAGACGCATTGAATATTTGATGGATAAGCTCCCCAAAATGAAGTGGGACGTTAGTATTCAGAAGGCACTATATCTCACTAGATGTCCTAGCCACCTGTAACTCAAGGAGTCACGTGCCGAAGTGAGAGCTACTTCTTGTTGGAATAATTGAGTTTTGAGCCTGCTCACTTTGTTTCTCATGCAGGGCGGGAAAAGCACTTTGCTACAAGTTATGTGCTGGGAAACTGTTACTAAATACGGGACTCCTGCATGTAGACCACAGCAGTCTTGGTTGTTCAAAAGAAAATAACTGCCGTTAGAAAGCAAAGTAAACACGGGAATTATTGACGGCACTTGCGTCCCTTTAAAAAACAAGCTAGGTTAGGCGTCGAAATGTTACAAGAGCCATGCAATTTAACATGTTTGCAAACCAGGGAATGTCTTACTGTGGAGTCACAGTCCTCCCCTGTAAGAAAACCTTTCTTACCCTCCCTCTGACATCTATAAGTGAAAGATAGGGACCACAATTCATGTAGAAATGCACTACCTAGTGGTTCAAAACGGTTAATCGGAAAATATTGCATGCATGATTTAAATTGAAACAGTGAAAATGGGAGAGAGATAACTCCATGAATTAACCAAATAGCAGAGTCCGTTTCCGCTTCCGAGAATTGTAAGGGCTCTAATTTTTCAATATGCAAGATCTTTAATGGACATTAATCTCTGTTTATCAGTTAGATTACATGGCAAAAACAAAGCAGTGGCATTCAAATAATCCCAGGGCACTTTTACCATTTTAAGAGTTTGCAATGTCCAAGCAAATTGCATAACAGATCTTAACTGATTTTGACCATGATATACCACAGATACATCACTTTGAACAATATCAATAACAGATGAAACAATATTACCCAACGTATAAATGCGTGAGGAAAGTGTGTTGATGCTAATGCCAACAACAGCAAGGACTTTTTCTAAATTGGCTTGATCAATTTGGCGCAGATGAAGAGCAACCTCAATCTACGAAAGTTTTCAAATGTAATTGTAAGCGGCATAAATAATCCTCTTAGATCTAGGATTCTTAGGTCCTGAGAGGAAATCAGCCAGATTGATCTCATTTGACAAGAGTGAAAGGTGTTGTTTCACTGATGCCAACTTGGAGTGTTCCAACCATTGTTGGTATAATTTACCCATCAAGTATGTGGTGACCGGATGTGTAAGGGGATAACGAGGATCAGGCCTATTCTAAATGAAACCTGATGTAACATTATAAAAATGCACTTGGCATGCATTTGTATTTGTTTGCCACACCAACCACCCGAGAGAATCCATTTCAGAGTCATTGAAAGTATCATTTCAAAGCTAAGCTTGCAATGCCTCAACAGTATAATTTGTTTGAGTAAGCCAATCGTCGTATTCTGCTAAAGACTGAATGGATTGTGTATTCAAATTCTTCACAGTTGCCATGCCAAAACAAGAGGTTTGACATACTTTATTATTTAAAAATAAAATCTGAGCTGGGATCAGGCAGGCAGGATATAAAGCCTCAGTTCCCTGAACCTGCCACGGCGTGGTGCCCATGATTGATTTTAAAGTAAAGGTCTCTTTCCAGTGACCATAACCCTCTGTAGCCAATTTAGTTCTAAACAAGTTGGTGTAAATCAATTTATTGTGGGTCAACATGAATTTCGATTGGGAAGACGATTGAAGTTTAAAAAAAATAGGATTAGATATGTCATAATCTGTAAAATATGTGAATTTATCTCTGAGAGTTTTAGAACTCCCCTCTACGGGAGTAGGACAATGTTCCCATAATGTTGATAGCAAAAAAGATCCCATAATTGGCAGAATTTAAATACAAATCTTCAGCATCAAAAGCATCATATTATAAATCTGAAAATAATGTATGCACAGCTTGCACATCTCAATCCTCACAATGTTTGTCCTGTGTAACCACATCTCCTAATGAGACACGAAACACGTTTTGTACCCCAAGTGCCTCAGTCGGACTGTGGATTTCGAAGGCTACTTTGACCCAAACGATGACATCTGCAACTGGGAATGCTGAAATGTTCACAAGTGTCTGATCACATTTCATGATATGGGACGATGTGTAAGAGACCAGAATTCCATCAACCAAGTTTACAGCAGAACGTTCTGGCAAGTAGTGATCATTGATGAGCAAAAAGAACACTTCCACAAAACCAATTGACATGAAGAGGACATTTAGTATAAGCACCAACCAAATGTAGGTCCATGGAAGAACCAGGTAAGTCTTTTTGAACTAAGAGAAGAACATACTTAATTTAGGTGGTGGGTCTGCCAAACTGAATGTCGAAGAGGATGAGCCGGAAGAGTGGCTGGCATGATCTCCATAGTAGACATCAGACATTTGAAAATGCAAATTAAAACATTCAAGTTTCACCTGGCTGCCTCTGTAGTGATTTACTTTTGAAATATAAGACGCATGAAAATGACGAAAAATGTATGGATGAATATGGATTAATAGGACGAAATATGATAAAATGACTCTATTTACGAGGAAAGTTCCCTCATTAATGCAGTGCAGCAGATTGGGACGCAAATCGCGAACCCCTCCTCTCATAATCTTTAGATTACTGTGTCGGGACAAACACAGTTCTGTTTTGCACGCAAGTATCTACTGCAAAAAAAGTTGAAGACAAAATAGAAAAGAAAGGGAAGGTGTGCACACGCTATTCTTTAATGATGTTTAGCAAACAAGTTTTTTGTCCCGCATGCGAAGTGCACCCCACATGTTGACTTTGAAAAATCGAATTTTGAAATACTGAACTTCGTAAGGACTTTCACCACCGAGGCAGCATAATGCTCGAACAAAATACAGACGACAACAGTGAACGAGGACCATATTGAGTTTATGTTTGTTTTGTAGCATATTGTCTGTATGAAATTGCACTGTTTCTTGATGATGATTTTTTGTACTTGCTAGTCACTGTTTATATTCTGGTATTCACTTAGTTTAAAGCCGATTATGTTCATTTGTAATCTGTTTTGATATAATTTTATTCACAATAGGATTATGCTGGCAGTGATTGTAAACGTCCGTCTAAGCATCATTAGAATAGTGCATGATGGGAAGGGTAGTTTTCCTGCTAGGTTGCCTGCCAAAGAGAACACACGGAGACCGTTAATGATCACGTGATGCTAATTAAGGAGTTGATTTGCAAAATATGGGTGTGTAGGTTATTAAGGACAAGTTTGAAGGGAAAACTTAGGCTGATGGTAGCTCTGGCTAGGCTCATGTTACACCAGAGAGCAGACTCGCTATAAGCCACTGGCTTTTACTGAAATCAGGTAAATTGTATTACTTCACAAAGTGGCATTTAATATAGGACCAACTAGGGGTGTGGGGAGAGTAAACCATTCGGACCGAGTCTTTAGCATGTCATGAGGGTTAGTTTAGGTTGAAAAGGGGGAAGTAGCAGATAACGTGTGTGTCATAGATATATCGGTAAACAGTCATTGTGGGGCACTAAAGGACGTTGATAAACTTTGATGTACGTAGAGCAGGATAGGACGGAGTGTCGGTTAATTTATCGTATGTTTTAATATAATGTAATTTACATATTTTTAATATCTGTTTATGTGGCCCTTTATCTATTTTTTCCAGTACCCCTGAGGAAGAACTAACATTAAGTTCGAAATGTATTGGGTTTTGACACTGGTTGTTCGACAGGATGTTGAAAGCACATGTCTGTGGTAAAGCTTCGGCAACATCAGACATTTGAAAATGCAAATTAAAACATTCAAGTTTCACCTGGCTGCCTCTGGAGTGATTTACTTTTGAAATATACGAAGCATGAAAATGACGGAAAATTTATGGATGAATATGGATTAATAGGACGAAATATGATAAAATGACTCTATTTACGAGAAAAGTTCCCTCATTAATGCAGTGCAGCAGATTGGGACGCAAATCGTGAACCCCTCCTCTCATAATCTTCATGATCTCCATAGTAGACACTCGTATGTCTATTAACCAGAGTTGGAAGGGCCAGGTCCGCCTGATGTTCTTGAGGACTGTTCGGCACCTCACTCACGGACTCATCAGCATGATATATATACTCGACATCCATAATGGAAGTGAGAGGTCGGACGGGTGAAAGATCAATTACAGTATCCTTCACTTTCTTAGCCACATGCGGACAAATAGAAGATGATGAAGTCAGTGGATCCAATGAAATTGCATTGCACGAAACTGCAGGCGTGACACTATTCAGAATCAGACCATTGGTGTAACTTGACATTATCCACTGATATGTATCTGTGTCTTTGCGACCAGGTAATGGTAGTAAAATTACTGCACAAATACCCTTTAGTCCAAGCACTGGAACTGGTGCACGATAAGAGGGACCAAACTATTTTTTGTTCTCCAGTTTTCTCGTACCAGATCTCCGATTTTTGGAAGCCAACCGGCAACAGGAGTCAGCAGTGCTGCGTCTGTGGAAGAGCGTAAATGTTCAGTTGCATAGCTGTCACGTGTCTTTTGTAGATCCTGTAACACAGTAGAATGATTATCTACGTCAAACATTGCGGCAGCTGCCACAACATCTAGCTCATCAAGGCCTGGCACAAACATTTTAATGCCAAAGAGCATTTTGTATGGGGTCCGCCCACCAAGAGATCTTCTAGGGAGGATTATTAAGTGCACATTGAACCCCATACAAGTGGGCCAGCTAGTTCCTGCCAGTACCTAAAACTATATCCTTTAAGGACTGCTTTAGTTCACGGTTCATTTGCTCCACAATTGAATTGCCCTCAAGCCTGTATGGAGATGAAAACTGCACCAGCACCCCCATTGACTTCATCGCATCCTTGTACGCCTTAGAGGCGAATGCTGGACCTTGGTCAGAATGGAAGGTGCCACGAGCAAACATCCTGACAAAGACATGCAAATCCCTGATGACATTTTGAGTGTCAGCACTGCGTTCTAGCCAAACCCAAAGGAATCTAGTGCACGAATCAACTGCTACAAATATATATTTATACGCAGTATCAGAAGAGAGAGTTCTGCAGTGATCAAGATGGATCCGGCCAAAAGGTTGATTAGAAATACACAGCTGTGTTTGCGGTGGGCGTGTGACCGTAGACTGCTTAATTTGCTGACAAATGTCACAAGAAAGTACATAATTACGGGTTTGTTTGTATAAACTACACCAACAGTAACGTTGCTGTAAAATAGAGACTGTCGCCAACACACCGGCATGTACAGACACCATGCCTTTGTGTGCGGCTTTGATCAAAGCAGGTCTGTGGTCCAGTTTGGGAATCATTCAATCCCCAACAGAAGGAATTACAGTATATAGGAACCTGTTCAGGAGTTATATGATAAGAGTATTTCGAAGGAAAACCCTGAGGATAAGCAGTTCCCTCCCTGGTTCCAGCCACCGCTGCCAGAATATCATTATCTATTTTAGTCATGGACCTTGTAACTGCTGCTACGGCACACGTGGCTACTGCAGATTTGGCCACTTCATCACCCAAAGAATTACCAAGAGCATGTGCTCCCACACGCTGATGGCAAAGAGTATGTATAACATGTGTGAAGGGGCAGACGTTGTTTAAGATCTGCCACTCGAACCCAAAGCATTTAAT
Source organism: Lissotriton helveticus (assembly GCF_964261635.1). Lineage (NCBI taxonomy): Eukaryota > Metazoa > Chordata > Amphibia > Caudata > Salamandridae > Lissotriton > Lissotriton helveticus. The sequence goes on along the minus strand of NC_136061.1, from coordinate 49,815,660 downwards.
GCTTAATTGCGCTGCATTTTGAGTCTCGATAGTGATTCCAAGACCAAACAAATAAGTTGTCATTAAAAGACTGGACACAGTATTAAGAATCGCATACAATAATAGTTTTCACATTTGGATCAGCAAACTCGAGAGCAAGAAAAAGAGACCGCAGTTCCGCCAATTAAGCCATACAGTCTCCAAGTGTCTGAGTGTACACAATGGAAGACTTTGTAGGAAGGTGGATACCTGACTATGGTTATCCCAGATTTTTTTGCATTTTGTTTAGCTGGTTTTCGACTTAGTTGGCCTGGGATCCTGCTAATCAGGGCCCCAGCCTATCTGCTCTCTCTATAAAATGGACTCCATGTACCTTAGGTACATAACTAATTAGATATTGGGTCACCTTATGAGCCCTGTATGGTTTACTATAGGTACCCAGGGCATAGGTGCATTCAAGGCCTACCAGGGGCTGCCGCAAATCTTTTGCCACCCCTGGCTGGCCATCCAATTTGACACAACTGGCTGATCACTCAGCTGGGGCAAGGTTGTGAAATCACCCCTTGCTTGGGTGTAGTATTCCTATACCTACCATTATACATAGACACATATGCACCTATAAGTCACTCCTATGGCAGGCCTTAACAATCCTGGAGGCAGAGTACTTGGTTTTATGTGAGATGGTGCTCTAGCATGAGCTGAGCCTGTCTGCAGCTTTTGGAACCATGTCCTTATAGCTGTTCTAGGATATAGCCATACCATATACTCTTAAGTGCATTTAGTACCTCGCGGTCAGATGCTAACTTTGGTTTGGCTTTATCAAAACATGTCGTGTAAGGTGTCATACGCTTTGGAATACTAACCCTCGCCAGTTCTGGCTACGGGGGCAGCATTCCACCCTTCTAGAGGGAGAAGACATGTTACTTCCATTAATCCCGGTTTAAGTTAACCAGAGCCTCAGCATCACAAAATGGATGCTGCTGCCACAGACACAAGTCTGACCTCCTGCTGCTGGGAGTCCTTCCAGCGAGGGAGGCTTGAAAAATAGGTTTCCTGTCACAGGGAGGTGCTAGCACCACCCCAGACAGGCTATAGTGTATTGGGGCAGGGAGGGCTGAATGAAATGAGACACTGCCTGGGGCACACAAGGTGTCCCATGCATAGTCCAGTTCAAACCGGTGCTGGGGCACTCCAGCCCCAGCTCTGGCGCAAAACTGACAAAGGGAAAGGGGTGTAACCACCCCCTTCCTGGGTCCCACCCATAGGAGGGACCTAGCAGGTAATCCAGCCCCTTTGATTGGTATGAAGGTAGGAGCTGAGTCAAGAGACTTTAGATTTATCCTGAACTGAAACTTGAAATGAAACTATGGACCTTCGACATTCTATTGCAACTAGAAGACTGAAGAATCTCCGTTGTGGTCAAGGAGTGACCACCCTGTGCAAACAGGCACCATCCAGCGATCTGCGGTTTGCTTTGTCAACGCTCCCGCCAGAGCCCTAGCACAAAACCTTTACAAGAACCAGATTTCCAGACTTCTTTGACCCCGATCCACAGCCACAGCAAAGCTGAGACTATGCATGGTCAGGACCATGCGTTTTTTTGCCAGCAAGATCTTGGATCACTCAAAGCTTTGTACAGACTTGGAAATACCCAGGGGGAGACCACATAGGATTTAGACCCCTGGCTACTGGAACAAAAAGTAGTGAAGGAGGACCTCTGCCAGACCATGGAACAATATTTCCGTGAGAATGAGCTCTGGTCCTTTCAACGGTGGTACTATGGGAAGGATACAAGGTAGTGGTAATGGGGCAGACAATTTCCTTAACAGTGGCTAAGCGTAAAGAAAGGTGGCAAAAAATGCAAAATGTCAAAAATCACTTTCATCAATTAGAAAGGCTGAGCGCTATACAACCTAGCGAAGATTTGAACCACAAAATAACACAAGCCCGTAGAGAGTATCACAACCTTGCTACTGACACTGCACGCAAATATGCTGAGGCTGTACAGAGGCGAACTTACGAGTTTGGTAATAAAGCAGGAAAATTACTAGCATGGCTAGGCAGGAGGGAAGAAGAAGACAGGTGGGTTGGGAGCTCCAAACTGTGGCCCAGGGGAACATCACGTATAACATTAGCATTGCACAGGGATTCACCTGCCATTATGTGAAACTTAACACGTCGACATTGACTCATACAGTGGAGGAGATGTAGGCTTCCCTCAACTTTCGGATGCTATTAGAGCAGTGCTTGATGCACCTCCTATCGTTGAAGAGATAGAGGATGTGATCGGCGCCCTCCAATCGGGTAAAGCCCCTGGCCCGAACAGCCTACCCATGGAAATATAGAAATACCCAGCTATTGGACTATCTAACTACCTCCTCCAGATGGGTAAGGCGGCATTGAGGGAGGGCTGCTAAGCAGAATAGACGGGACTGGCCATGATTCTGGTCATTCACAAAGAAGGTAAACCAGAGGACCAATATAGCTCCAATAGGCCAATTTCTCTCCTAAATTGTGAAGCCGATATCTTAGCCAAGGTACTTATGAGTCACCACTCGCAAGTAATATTGGTAATGATAAATCCTGATAGGTCTGGCTTTCTGTCGAGCAGGAGTACCAGGCTCAATCCCCGACAGTTGTTTGGCTGTCTTGCCAGGAGGGCTGATGTTGCAACTCTGGCTGTGATTGTCTCACTTGATGCATCAAATACATCTTGGCTTCCTGCTATCCCCTATGTTATTTTCTCTAGCTTGCGGGTAAGAGGTGAATCCCTGCTTAGTGGCTTGCAGTGGGAGAACAATTGGGTAGACAAAATGTCATTATATGATGATGATGTCCTGTTATATGTTAGTGATCCAGAATTCTCAGTTGATAGAATAATACAGGTTTTGCACATATTTGGGAAATACAGTGGCTTTCTCATCAGTTGGTCCAGGTCAGTCCTCTACCCATCATGACATGGACACCTGCCCTACCCATTAGGAATAACCGGGGAATCTCTAGACTTGGATTCTGATATTGGGGATCCAATTTACCCGCTCTTGTGAGAGCTTCCTTACAGATAATCTACATGGTATACTGGAAAAATTTCAAGAGGGATTCTGCACACTGGCAAACAATTCCACTCTCCTTGTTGGGTAATGCTGGGCGATATAAAATTATTATTCTACCCAATTTTTTAATGTGTTACAAAACACCTCTTTTGTCATTCCGGACAGCTCCTTCCAGAGCGTGGACCGCACATTGAGTTGGTTCCTCTGGAATTCTGGTACCCTGTGGCTTGCTTTGACTAGGCTCACCAGGGGGGCATACGATGGGGGGCACAGCCCTCCCAGACCTCTGACAATACTATTGAGCTATGCAACCGGTTGTGGTAAATGACTAGGGGCCATATGTATCATTGAAATTCGCATTCACAAAATGATATGTATGAAGGAAATCCCGATGCAAAATAAGGAATTGCTAAATTTGTGATTCCTTATTTTGTGATTGCATTTAAAGGAATCGCACATTTTGCGATCCCTTAAATGCAATGCTAGATTGCTAAATGGCCTTAAGGAATCGCAAATTACCACCCACTTCTAGTTGGTGGTAAGTTGCGAATTCCTTGAAAAATGCACATTTTTGCATTTTTCAAAGTGCCATGTGAGGCACATACATGCCCTTAGGTCATGTATGTGCACCACATGTGCACCTAGGCTTATTTCAGGGGTGCAACAGGGTGTCCTTTGAAATTATTCTCAATTTGCGATTAGCAAATTGCGAATCGCAAATTGAGAGAAAAATCCCATTCCTTCCTATGGGCCTCCTGGCCCATAGAAATGAATGGGAAAGTATTCCTTAATTGCGAATTCGCAATTAAGGAATATCAAGAAATCGCTAAAAAATTGCATTTTTCTTGATACATACCATTTTGCAATTCTGAAATAGCAATTTCTTAAAAAATCGCTATTACAGAATCGCAAAATGGTTCCTTGATACATATGGCCCTAGATGTTTGAGGATCTACTTGAGCCATCTTTGAGAGGAGACAGGGCATTTAAGGGATCCAGAGCCTACTTTGCAGCCCTCCAGGGGCAACACAATAGATTGTGCTGGCCATCATACATCAGAGTGGATCTGCAAGCATGGGATAAAACTCTCGGCCAGATAAGATGCTGTGTGATCCATATAGGAAGCGCCCGGCTGTGGCACTCTTGGAGGCTACCTGAGGCATGGGGCTTGTCGGGCTTTCAGTGCTGGGGCCTCCTAGGAATCAGCGCTTCATGGAGCTTGGGCATGTGAATCCATGAAAGAATGTTGTGTCCTTGAGGAAGAATATCAGATGCCCAAGGGGGCGGTCTTCCGCTACTTGCGCCTCCGACATACGCTATCTAAAGACCTCGCGGATGGCGTTCAGATATCAGAAGCTAATCCACTAGAGGAGATGATACTGGAGGAACCGCTGAGGCACAAGGGGATATCGCTCATTTATAGAAAAATACTGAATAACATACCAGATGTGCTTGTGGTGCTGAGGGTGGCTATGGGAATGAGTTCTCAGGGAATACTCCGATGATGAATGGACTGAGGCGCTCGGGGGGCCACGGTAGGTGGCAAGTAAGACAGGATTTCACCTTGTGCAGCTGGATATTTTTCACAAGACTAACGACACCAGGGTGTTATTGGCTAAAATTGGGAGGGCTCAGGGAGAAGACTGTGTTTTGGGATGTAGACAAAGGGGGACTAACCTTCATATACTGTGGGATTGCCCAGCTATACAACCATATTGGGAAAAGGGAGTATGCTCCCTAGAGCCTGATGTTGGCCCCGGAAGGGAAGTGCTGTGTGCTGGGAATATGGGCAGCCACAGAAGGTACTAGATACCAATGCCTATTCTGTAATTTGGGATTCATGGTGGTTAACGCTATACAACCCAACTATGGGGTCGCCCACCCTACGCCTACTGGAATGCTGGGGCGTGGACCTGGACTGGAGTATGGCAAATCAGTTCTATATATGAAGAGATACGCCCACATAAGTTCCTAAACACATGGAGCCTGTGGAGAGAATACTGTGGCCTGCCATAGATGTATGATGCATCCCATGAGGAACTCATATTACCCCATATTAGAACATTGGAATGTTCGGAGCTCCATTGCAGACAATGGAGTGCTCCCTGCTTCCACGGGCCGGTAAAGGCCCACAGAGCAACATTCCAATGTTGTGCAAAGGCTTCTCGAAGTTCGAGGGGATTTAAATCCCCTCGAGCTTCGAGAACCCTTTGTTTAATTTGTTAGAACATTCTGCCCTCTAGTGGCAGAATGTTCTCATAGCCTTATAGCCCTTCGTAGCAGGGCTATACCGGCTATTAAAGTCCCGCTGTTTCGTTAAAGTCCCTCGCCTTCGGCTCAGGCCTTTAACGATTCAGCGGGCCTTTAATAGCCGGTATAGCCCGCTACGGCGGGCTATAAGGGGGAGCTCCATTGAAAACAATGGAGTGCTCCGGGCTTATAATGGCTGGTATAGGCCCGGAGCTCCAACATTCCAATGTTTCTTTGTTCACAGCTCTGGCTGTGAACAAAGGCTTCAGGGAGCCTGAGGGGATTCCAATCCCCTCACGCTCCATAAGTCTTTGTTTTTTTTTATTAGAACATTCTGCCCTCTAGTGGCAGAATGTTCTAATAGCCTTATAGCCCTTCGTAGCTGGGCTATACCGGCTATTAAAGTCCCTCTCCCTTGTTAAAGGGCCTTCAATAGCCGGTATAGCCCTCTACGGCGGGCTATAAGGCTATAATATCTTTGAGGGGACTCCCGGATTCATGTCACTGTATCAACTACCTAATGATTAATGAATGTCTGTTTAACAGCATGCATTACCACCCACCTGCACACTGGGCAGCATATTGTATGAAATGGGCAGCATTGTTGTTTGTTTATTATAAACTAATTAAGAGAATTATTACATTTAAAAAAATCCAGTTTGAAGCAGTTCCTGTGCCCACATCAAACTCCGAGAGAGACGTCTGGTAGAACAAAAGCTATGTTTTCCAGAAACCAGAAAGTGGATACAGAAGAATTATTCTGGTGTCCTGTTCTCAACCTTTGACGTGCACCCCAACCCCAGCAGACCTATCGAGCAGGTTTTGACACTCAAGCAGGATTTGACACTGTGATGTCAACAAGAAGGGCAGAGGCATTGGAGCCTGCCTGACGCGGGGTGGGACAAAAGAAAGAGGCAGGCTTAGGTGTTAGCTACATCTGCTTGTGACACTGTAGGCGTCTTTGACATTAAACAAGTTCCTGGGCCCAGCCCAAGACCATCTTGTCAAAGTCACAGCACCACCTCCCCACAGCCAAGGGAAATTGTCCCTGGAAGCAAGTTCACACCTCATTAAGGGGCTATTAAAAATGGGCTGGCAAAAATGGGACAACAAAATGCAGAATAGTCTCCAGGAACTTTAGGTAGGAAAAAGGTAACTTTCTAAAGGTCACTTTCCCAAAGTATTTAGTAAACATTCAACTTCACCATTAAATTGGAATTGTACTATTAAAAATAGCTGTTTAATTATTTTTCTAGCTAGTCCCATCCTGCGATACAGTATTAGTATTAAATATTGCAGTGTTTTCCAATGAAACAGCCACCTTTACTACAGTAAAAATAGCTTTGAGGCTTTTTCACTGTATAGGCATGTGTTACATTAAACTTTTACATGGCCTACTTTTGAATATCATCCACCCTGCCTTATTGACACTAAGACCTACTTAGGGGTGTCTTATAAACATTTCAAAGGAAGGTTTTTGACCTGTCAAAAGGGGTTATTTTGACAGGTCAAATGTACAGTTTTAAACTGGAACCGCTAGGCTGCACATGGTCAGCCCGCAGCCAGGATTGCACTCTCACTGTGGTGAATGGCCCTATAGGTTCTGCAGTTCACTAGTGACATGGTACACTTTCTACTATATACTAGGGACTTATAGGCAAGTTAAAGATGCCAATAATGAGTTTCCCAATGTTACCATGTTGAAAGGAGGAGCACAAGCACTTTATCGCTGGTTAACAGGAGTAAAGAACATAAAGTTCTACAGCCAGCAAAATTATAGGGTCTAGGGTTGACCACGCAGTAAAGGCACATTTTCGACACTTACAAACAAATATTGTATAACATATTACATGTTGTATATATCGTACAGAAATATACCATGGGGATATACTCTGCGATCATAATGAAACCAGAATAAAGTGACCCATTGTGGGCAGTTGTTTAATAAAGCATACTCAACAGACAACATCTATCCCAAATGCGAGCAGTGCAACTTAAACACAATTTCAGTGGGAGCATGTGCCGCTTTCTGAGGAAATAGCGCGGTGGTCAATGCGCCTGTCACTGTGATCTTTGTACCCCAAACGTTTCAGTCCTACCCAGGCAGACTCGCTCTTTCATCCTTATTGAGATGGTAAAATTAGTAAAAGTGAGTTGTGAGTTTTGAAAATAATGTTTCCTAAAAACTTCTACCTTGGGTTCATTCAGTTTAATGCACTATAAGAGCGGTTCTTAACCTGTGGTCCGGGACCCCTGGGGGTCAGTGAAGCCTAATCAGGGGGGGGATCTGTGACTGCTTAGAAAATGAAATAATAGCACATGATATATTAGCAGATTATATATAAATAATGACACTACATATTAAATTTAAAATGTTATAACGTTGTGTAAACGTGAAGGAATTGGAAATTAGACACTGACAATCACGGTAGCATCCTTAGTTGTATTCGTGGGATCGAACAGAATTAAGATTAATTTAGAAATGCTCCATCCTTCCCATTAAAATTTTGATTTTTTTTTTAATTTACCTGTTAAATAAATAATATATTTAATTTGTGTATAGTTTAATGAATGCTTGTTTTTGTATTTTTTGCAATTCATATCAACAAACATGCTGAGACTGGGGTCCCTGGATTCCAACAATGACTCAGTGTGGGTGGGGGGTCGGGGGGTCTGGAATCTAATATGGGTTCAGTGGGGGTCCCCAGGTTTGATAATGATTAAGGAGGGGTCCATCTAGTCAAAAGGTTAAGAACCACCGCCCTATACCATTTCCGTCTGCATCCACCACGTGCACACACACACAAATATATATATATATATACAGCACTGCATGGGCTGCAGGGGAGGGGGCCGGCACTACAAGCCATGGGGTGCACCCTGCTCGGACTGAAAGGCCCCCAACATGTGCAGGTTACACTGGTCACTTATATATTTCTCTGTAACTCGGGGTCACCTAATCTAACCCCTACAATGAGGTCTTGGGTTGCAAACCCAGCTGGACGAGTTTGCCTGGACGGCTTTTTACATTTGTTGATCTCTAAAATGTTTTCATTCATTCATTCATTCAGCTGTACAAGGAATTCCGCCTGAAGCTCACGCGTGAACCCAGCAGGGTCGATTCAACGTTTATCCTTCCGGAGTTGAGAAAAGAAGTACCGTTGGATGAAGTGCCACCGGCTGGGACATTGTACGGATACTCTGGGGCTTTTTTTCTAACGAGCCGAGGAAGTAAATTACATATCAACGCTGCAATTATGTTTGTAAAATTCCAGGGGTGCCTTGAAAAATATTCAAGCTGCAAAGCAGGCTCCGTGGAAGGCGCTAGATTTACTTTCGCACGAAAACTAATGCAGTACAAGAAGTGCCGCCCCATCTCAAATAACAGTCAAATACACAGTGTACTCTTGTCCCCCAAAATATACACCATTAAGTACAGGCAGGGAACACTGAAAGAGAATGCTGAGGCGCGCACTTCCCTCCACCGCCCGAGATCGGAAGGGTCTTCGTTACAGGCAAGACTACAAGTACCAGCATGCAAAGCGGGAAACCTGGCTTGGGTAAGTAAAGTACTGAGAGATGGCAGCAGGAGCCGTCAGCGCTCGGAGGCGCCCCCAAGGAGGCGGGCCCCACACCCACCTGCCTTGAGCCCCAGGGGGTCCTCGTCGGGCCCCTGGATTGCGTCGTCTCGCTTGGCCTCCGCGCCCATGGAGCCGGGTCTGGGAAGGATGGGGGCCCTGGACAGCCGTGCCACCGCCGCGCGTGCAGGGCTCTGCCTCGGGGGCGGGTGCTGCTGCTTCGGCCACGGCTGGGCCGGTCAGGCAGGGCCTACCCCTCCCTCTGGCACCGCTTTCACTTTCAGTGCCCGCTGGTGACTCGAGTGCAGCGGTCTGGACGCACTGGGGCAGTCCCCGAATAACCCAGCCCTCCGCGGGCCTGGGCACAGCCTGTGACGGAGGCGCTCTGCCAGCCCTGCGGCCTCCACCGACCAGAACCGAGCATGCTGGGACTTGTAGTCTCCCGCAGAACGAGTCCAAGTGCCAGCACGCGGGGTGTTGTGGGTTAAACACCTCCGGGACTCTCTGACCGGCCCACCGTGACGAGCTCCGGGGGTGACATTTGATGCTCTGATCGCCGCCAAAGGGCCAGATTGCTTATAGGTGACATCTTTACTGTTTGAGTGAACTTCGGGGGAGGGAGGGGGGATAGGGAGGAGGTGGGGGTGTGACATTCTACTACCAGAGGTGTGACACTTTCAGTGACAGGGGATTAAGTCCAACTGTAAAGGGTTAAAAGTTGCATGTTTGTGAACGTGCATTTCTACCTGGAGAACACACATACGAGTTGTGATAACACACGTGTAAGCATGCTGAATGTATGACGTTGGATGTGACATCAGCCTGATGTAAACATTCTCCTCTTTCCAATCAGGGTTGACATTTTGTGCGTTCGGTGTCCAGTCTCTCCGAACATAAATCACACACGTGAAAAGGGATTTTGACACTTGTGGCAACCTGCCACTGTTTTTGTTCTGTTTAACCTGTCCCATAAATGCGCGGCTTCGGAGATCAGTGAGGCCAGGCACATTCACCCTCTCGGCTGCTTAATAATGAGGGAAGACGGCTACTTCAGTAAATGCGGACCTTGCTCCACGAGAAACATTATTCACCACAGTATGCTATATGTATTGTTGCCTAAAAACTCCCTGACACAAGAAATTCAGCCCCCCCCCACCCACCCCACTGTCAAGTGGTTTTAAATTCATTTTATTTATACAAAATACAACTTTCACAAGTAACACGAAAGGATCTCTGTGAGAAAGTAACTCCCAGGTATCCAACCTGATAAAAGACAGTTAGCGAGTATGTATCATGGGTCGAGCTACACAGGGCACGCTCTGACGTTACAGCAGGATATTAACTCTTTCACAACTGCCATGTTTCTGGATTCCTACATTTCTCTGGTGTTAGGGTGTGAAGGAGTGACACTATACTGCTGGACTGGGGCCCTTTGCACCACACTTCCCGGGAGTACATCAGAGCAGGAACGAGTGTTTGCGTGCATGTGAGCTTTCTGTTCTTGTAGTTGTATCCAGACACACAGCACGATCATCAAGGAACCGTGTTTGAAGGAAGAGCTGGCATCATTTCTGGGTATGGCTGAATTTTACAGCAAGGTTATAAGAAATTTTGCGTTTAAGACTAGCCATCTAAGAAGTTTGATCTGCAAAAAAAATGAGTTTGTGTGGGAAGAGGTGTGCAAAGGAGAATTTGCGAAGGTCAAGTTGGATCTCAAAAGTGCGCCGGATTTACAGGCTTTCAACCAGGTGATTTGACATACATTGCAACAGATGCAAGTAAGAAAGGGCTAGGAGCCTTGCCAGCCATGGCTCGTGCAGGGCGTTGCAGGGCGTTACACCGGGCGGTGACATCGGGCAGGGTGGGGGGTTGTAAAATGCGGGATATAGACGATGTCAGGTAAGTATCGAAAAGAAAAAAAAATCGTTACCCGCGAAATTCATTTTTTTTCCTGGTACTTACCTGACACCGTCTATATCCCGCATTTTACAACCCCCCCCACCCTGCCCCTCCTCTGCCTGACGTCACCGCCCGGTATAACGGTCTGCACGAGCCGTGGCTGAGCCTTGCTGATCCAGAAGAGGGATACTCAAGAGTGTTTGGTCGCATGTGCCTCAAGATGTCTAAGAGGTGCTGATGTTAACTACTGAGTCATCGAGAAAGAGGCGCTTGCCATTTTCTGGCCATTGAATAAATGTAAGAAACTTGTGTGGGTTACACAATTTATTGTCAGGTCTGATCACAAACCTCTGAAAGAGATTTTTGAGAAAAAGGGTTTGGATGCAATTTCTTCTAGGATCAGGAGATGGGCGATTTCACTTCAGGAATTTGATTTTATAATGGAGTATATTCCAGGAGCAACTAATGTTTCGGCACATTGTCTCTCTCGTTTGGTAGACAGTGTGGAATGTGAAGATGAAAACAGAGAAGATGTTCTGGTGGACGAGTTTGATGTGAAAGTGTGTGAAATCAGTTCAGGTGTCAAAAAAGAACATGAATGGAAGGATGAGATAAAGAAGGACAATGAAATGTTGAGCGTGATGGATATGATTTCACAAGATTAAGGCAACAGGCTTGAGAAACCTTGGTCGTTGGTGTGATGAGTTAGCCATTAATAATGACATTCTTACCAGAGGGTCATGGTTGGTACTTCCCCTGAGTCTGAGAGACAACATTGTAAAAACGGCTCATGAAGTACACATGGGTATTTGTAAAACAAAAGAACGTATTAGACAAGATTTTTGGTGGCCTCGCCTGGATCTCATGGTGGAACAAGTAGTGCGTGATTGTGTCTCCTGTACTTTGAGCAACAAGATTCTTAAACCCAGACAATCTCCCATGGTTTGTAGGAGATTACCCATGTGTCCTTGGGATGAAATAGCCATTGATATTGTTGGACCTCTTCATGGTCAATATCAAACACCGTATTTGATAGTTTTACTAGATCTATACTCACATTGGATTGAAGTGAGTTTAGTGTGTGACATCACTACTCAGTCTGTAATTAAGTTTTTAGATGCAATTTTCAAGCGAGAATGTTTTCCTGGTTCATTGCTATCTGACAATGGTCCGCAATTTTGTTCTTGTGAAATGGAGGAATATTTAGCAAAGTGTGGAATTAAACATAAGAAGACCTCTCTTTATCATCCCGAGTGCAACGGTGCCTTAGAAAGGTTAAACAAAACCTTGAAGGACAGTATACAACTGGCAAGGGTCAACAGTTTGAATTGGAGAGATGAGTTGCGAAATAGGATTATAGCTTACATGTTCACACCTCACTCCTCAACAGGGCAGACCCCTTTTGAGTTATTCAAAGGAAGATCTGCCAATACCATCATCTGTCCAGGCTGGATGATTATGGATAAAGGACTTAAGAATAATGAAATTGGTCAGTGGAGAAATAAAGAATTGGCTTTGCAAAGTAAAAGGAAGATTTATGTTGACTCTTATAAATCAGCTAAGACAGTTGAATTTGAAGTGGGAGACAGAGATAAAATTAAAGTGCTGGTAGGCTGTCTAAACTGGTCTAAGTTCACGGATGAAAAGACTGTGGTGAAGTTGTTCAAATGTGCTGTGAAAACAAATGATGGCCGCATCTGGAATCATAGCCATGTAGTTCGTGTTATGTCAAGATATGGTGATACATGTGGAGGAGAAAGTTCAAGTGGATCTTCTTCGGAAAAATAATTTTTGGAACCCATACGCAAAAGTGTTAGATCTTGCAAGATTCCAGTTTATCTCAAAGATTTTGTAAGGAGTTCATTTGTTGTATTATTGGGGAGGAAAGTTTTGGAAACTTTACAAATTTGTACTTGATATGTCCTTGGAAATGTATATGTTATTTCTTTTGGAATGATATTTAAAATTGTACAGGCACATGCATCAATGGAAATTGCATTCGCAAATGGTGTGAATCGCAAAATTCGGCCGTTTACGAATGCAATTTCCATTTTTGGGATGCATTATCATTTTTGGTTTTTTCGCAATTTAAGAAATTGCAAAATTGCGATGTCTTAAATTGCGATTGCATTTAAGGAATCTCAAATTAAGATTCCTTAAATGCAATGCATCAAATTTTAAAAATTCGAGAATTCGCAAATAAGGGGTGAAATTACCATGAATTTGACCTTCATGGTAATTTGCGAAAACTTTGAAAAATGCACAAAAGTGCATTTTTCAAAGTTTCATTTTACACACACACATGCCCTTGGGGTATGTGTGTGTGCTAAATGTACTTATGGGTAGATTTCAGGGGTGCAACAGGGTGTCCTTTGGACACCCCTGCACCCTTGAAATTGCATTCTCAATTTGCGAATTTCTAATGGTGAATCACAAATTAAGAATGTCATTCTGATTCATTCCTATGGGCCTGTAGGCCCATAGGAATGAATGGGGTGGTATTCCTTAATTGCGATTCTCAATTAGAGAATCGCAATTAAGGAATTTTAGGGAATCGCTATTTTTTTAGCGATTTTTTTTTTTTTGATGCATTGCATTTTGCAATTCCTTAATTGCGATTCCTTATTTTTCGCAATTAAGGAACCGCAAAATGCAATATTGATGCATGAGGCTGGTAAAGAGGAAGAAGTGTGATGTGGCTTGGTTCCATGTTCCTGCATGGAGCGTGTGGGATTCTATTTGAGTCAGTTGGCTCAGGCACCGCCAGAGCCAACCTGCACGAAGGGATGAAAGACGTCGCAGACTGGATGAAGAACAGCCGCCTGAAACTGAACTCAGACAAGACGGAAGTCCTCATCCTGGGACCATCGCCCTCCGCCTGGGACGACTCCTGGTGGCCCCCCGCCCTGGGCACCACTCCCAAGCCAACAGACCACGCACGCAACCTGGGCTTCATCCTGGACTCCTCACTCTCGATGACCAGACAAGTCAACGCAGTCTCCTCATCGTGCTTTCACACCCTGCGCATGCTTCGCAAGATCTTCCGATGGATCCCGACCAAAACCAGGAAGACGGTCACCCAGGCACTCGTCACCAGCCGACTGGACTACGGAAACACCCTCTACGCCGGAACCACAGCCAAGCTACAGAAAAGACTCCAACGCATCCAGAACGCCTCCGCCCGACTCATCCTGGACATCCCCCGACGCAGCCACATCTCCGGCCACCTGAGAGACCTGCACTGGCTCCCCGTCAACAAGAGGATCACGTTCCGGCTCCTCACCCACGCACACAAGTCTCTCCACGACCTGGGCCCCAAGTACCTCAACGACCGCCTAACCTTCTACACGCCCACCCACCAGCTACGGTCTACCAACTTCGCCCTCGCCGCCGTTCCACGCATCCGAAGAGCCACCGCCGGAGGAAGATCCTTCTCCTACCTGGCGGCCAAGACATGGAACTCCCTCCCCATCCACCTTCGGCTGACCCAGGACCACCTCGCCTTCAGGAGACAACTCAAGACCTGGCTGTTCGAGCAGTAGCGGACCCTTTCCCCCAAGCGCCTTGAGACCCTCTCGGGTGAGTAGTGCGCTATACAAGTGTTATGATTGATTGATTGATTGATTAATAAAACCTCTCTTACTTTATCGACTAAACCAGTGTCTGAACTTTATTACAGACAGCAGGTTTGTTCCGCTCAGGTCCTGGTACTGCTCACCCAGGCCTTATGCCCAAAGGGACTGCTGAGGTTCACATGCTTTTTGGGTCCAGTATCGGTGATGGTCCTTCCATGTATAGCACAAATGGTTATAGGATAGTTAGCGATGAAACGTAAACACGAATAACATACAGACGAAACCCTATGGAGAGAAGCATGAATGGCTTCTGTAAGTCTGGCCCGGGCACCTCCCAGGAGGTGAGTATCACAAGGTCTCTGCAAAACACTGTGCACCAGAATGGACAACACACATCTCAATGATGTCCCTTTAGTAGCTGTGGTTCTCCTCTCCCTCGCCCATGCATGTATGGGTGAACCCCTCACTTCCTCCTTTCCAGTGAGCCCGCTGCATACCACTGGCACGCCTGGATGTGGCGAGGTGCACTGATATGTCACTCAAAGCAGTTTTGTGAAAAGTCAGACCCCAACATTGCACAGAGGCTGGGATCCGACCCTTTAATAATAACAAGTCTTGCAAGTGCAACGAAAGTATGTCTGAGACCATCAGCGCCTCGTAACTTAGTTATATCTGCAGTTTGCTGACATCACGACCCTGAAACCCCATGTGTCCCCGGGGCTGGGGGGGGGGGGGGGGTTCACGCTGTTTGACTGCAGTTAGTGAGGCGAGCGCAGGTGAATCTGCTGTGTGGATGGGAGGGAGGCAGGGGAGGTCACAGTCCTCAGAGGTCATCTCAAAAACACAATTTCCATTTATTTAATTCTGTGTTTAAATATACAAAACCGGGGACGGAGGCGCCTATGGGGCATCGAGCCCAGTGGCATGGGGACCCTGAGGTCTGTGGGGTACACTGCACCCCAACTATGTCTCGCTTTCACTACCTACCAAGTGGGCAGAGTGCCCATGTAGTGTGTGGCTTTAGGGCCCGTAGCGCCCCAGTCACACCATTTTTAGAAAAGGAAAGCCCCTGCCAGCTCTCTGATGCCCGCCCCCTTCATTGGCACAGCGGGGTCAGTGCAGACGTCGACCCCGCTGCGGGTCACAGCACAGATTAGACTTGTCTTTCAGTTTCAATCTGACTGGTGAAATGTTGTTTTTCACTTCCCTGGCACAAGGGTGAGCAGTCACTAGAGCATGTTGGCAGAAACCCAGAGACCTCTCTCCCTTTCACTTTCAAGACGAGGACTCCTCAGGACTGAGCTATTCTGAGACTGGTTTGTGCTCGTCCTGCCCCCTCTCTGTCTGGCAGCGCGGAGGTGCCCCCCTCCCCGGGGGTGATTCAAGCTTTATAAATACATACCCCTGGAATCCCCCTCCGGCTCCAGCAGGCACAGTACAGGAGCAGTGCAGACAGTGCAGTTCTCTCTGTGATTCTACAAGTAACAGTGTGAATACTTGGAAGTCATGACAACTCCATTTTGCAGAGTGTGTGTCACGCGTCCCAAGTGACGTGGGCCAGCAGTGCTACTTTCACAGCCAGCAGCTAGTTGTGTGTGATACTGATACACACAGTGACGTCACGCCTATACATGTACACTTTTCCTTTCTCATTTTGTTGTCTTTTTCACCCATATGTACACTACAAACTCATTTAACCCCTTGGACGCTGGTGACGCAACCCCTCTGTCACCAGCCACGGGTGGGCTGTGCTAATGACGGTGTGGTTCCGTCACAGCTAGGCCGCCGCGCCTCAATGGCGTTAATTCCGCGCCTGCGCTGAGCGTTCCATTGAGTGGGCGGGGCCGTGACGGAACCACTCCATCACAAGCGCAGCGCGCCCGTGGCTGGTGACAGAGTGTTTCCGTTACCAGCCGCGCGGCCCCCCTAGCCCCCCAACACCGCGGCGGATTACCGCCGCGACCAAGGGGTTAAACTGTAGGTTAGGTACATATGAGCGAGTGCCTTTCACATCTCAGGTGTGAGTTTGTTTCCGATTAGCTTTCTTTTACCTGGACACTTCCCTGCACCCCAACATGCAGTGTTGCTGCCCCGCCTCTCTGTCTCCTGACACCGGGTGACCCACCTCGTCCATAGAGGTATTGGTATAGCGCTTTCACTCAATATCTTGGCGCTATCGGAGGCAACAGGTACAGCCCCGAGAGGAAAAGATTAGTGTTAGAACAAAATTTGGGTTTTGAGGGACAATCAATATATGAGCTTTGTTATAGAGAAAGAACTGTAGGCTTGTTGTTTTGAACGATTTAATTGTTTTATTTGGGTGGAGGGGGATTTATGCTCAAAACTGATCACAAGCCATTGGTAAACATCCTTGGATGCTCAGTGGGATGTATGTCGTTACCACGCATACTTTTTCAAAGCATGCCTTTACCACGCAACTTTTACAACGCAAGTCGTTACAACGACTTGCGTTGGGGGGGCGCTGGATAGTGAATAGTTTAATTTACTATTCCAACTCCAGTCCCTGTGGATAGTAGGGAAGGTTTTGGATAGTAAATTAAACTATTACCTATCCTGGAGCGCCCCCCAGCGCAAGTCCTTGTAACGATTTGCGTTGTAAAAGTTGCGTGGTAAAGGTAGTGCGTGGTAAAAGTTGCGTTGTAAACGCTGTTTCCCTGCTCAGTGATCAAAGATCACACCCCTAGGCTGGCCAGACAGAGCTCCAAGCTCTTGCAGTATAATTTCAATATTGAATTGATTCTGAGAGGAAAAACACACTACAGCTGATTATTGATCATGTTCCCCGGATCCTAATCAGGAACAATCCATGAACTGGGAGGAGGTGGATGAGGAATGCTTGATCGCTGCGTTGATGTGTGTCAGGGCAGTGCGTTTACTGAGGATGAATGGTTGATTGAAATGTCAGTTGATAAAGATCTCGAGAATGTCAAAAAATATATCAAAGAGGGACGACCTAAGGAGAAAGCGTTACCAGTGGCCATTCAGTCTTATTTCAACGTAGCAGATCAGTTGTAGGTTGGGAGACATGGAATGTTAACGAGGAGTAGCAAATTCATTCCTCCCAAGGGTTTAGGGGATAAGATGATATTGTATGCACACGAAGGACACTTGGGACAAACCATCACAAAACGAAAAATTAGGAATAGTTATTGGACTCTCAAATCATTGCAAGCATTAAAGCTTGTGTTGTATGTGCCACCAGGGAGAAAGGAATGAAGACAGAGTCAGTACCTTTGCAGCATTGTGCTCTTCCTGAGGGGCCGTGGTTGAAGCTGGTGATAGATTTTATTGTTTCTTTCAATATCCTACCAGAGATGTTCATTCGCAGTGCTGGTGGTAGGCTACTACAGCAAGTGGTGGGAGGTTCACTTTATGGAGGAGCCCGATACCAATATGGTTTTATAATTACTGGAGAAAATGTTTTTGAGAGAAGGTGTTCCAAAAGAAATTGCATACAACAATTGAGTGCAATTTGTTTCAAGAAACCAAGGATTTTCTTGAAAGCAGTTCGAGAGACAAGACCCATGGGTGCACCGAAGTACTCGTGTTACCTCACCCAGGGAAGCCGGGTGCATAGGTGTCTTTTCGTGTCGGGTTACGTCGTTGTTTACTATGGAGAGTGGCAAAGAAGTGCTGCAGGCGACCAGATGAAAAGTGTCCGGATGGATCCAAGGATGGATTGAAGATCTGAAGAACCTAAAAGCAGAGGGGACAGAGTCTGGGTCACTTGCCAGTGACCAGGGAGGCAACAAGAAAATGTCCACCGATGTCTGGTGATTTCAGGTGCAGGAGGTAAAGCTTGTCTCTTCAGCCACGAGGACCAGGAGGTTTCAATGACACCCAGAAGCTGGATTTGAGCTGTCTCCCGTTGGTTGTGGAGTGCTGCAGTGTCGGTATCCGGATTGGACCCAACAAGCCTTGGCAACAGCAACCCATGCAGAATGCAAAGATTGGCTTCGGAGCAGACCGGCAAGGTCTGATGAACTCACCCTTTGAAGGGGAGTTAGGGCCTTTCTGGAGCAACCAGGGAAGCCCAAGAAACAAAAGAGTTACCTTCAGAGGGATCCACCAGTCAATGTACCAGGTATCGCCAAGGGGCCTCAAGCGGAAATGCTAGAAGTGGGTCCATGGAACACTTATGGAGTGTAGGCCCACAATCTTTGGTGCAAATGATGCACAGGCTTGGACTACAAGTAGCCCAATGCACAATTTCGGGAAAGCTGGGGAAGTTGATGCACTAGCAAATGTGCATGGTGTCCAGGGCTTCCGGTTCCACGTCTCTCGTGATGGCTGCGGGTCTCAGCTTTGCTGTGATCTCATGTCGGCCTCAGAGATGTCTGGAAGTCTGTGTCCTGTGTTGCAAATCCTTTGGGATTTGGTGGAAGCCTTGGAAATGCAGACTGGCAAGATGCTTCTTTGGTGCCTGTTTGAACAGCAGAGTCACTCCTTGACCCCAAGGGTGATCCTTCCGTCTTCTAGTCAGGAGAAGTGTGGCTCACTGGTTAGAGGAGGCAGACCCTGAAGCAGAGGTCAGACCCGGGACCAGGGTTCAATTCCCGACGCGGCAGGGTCTTGAGCCCAAATGTCCACGGACTCTATAATTCTCGCTTCGGTGCCTACTCGAATCACGAGTTCACACTCTGCAACTCTGGGCAATAGCTTGCTTAATCTCCACTACGCCCCCCCCCCCGCGGCGGGATACCTGGCTTTCACCTTGGGGATGCCCAGTACGGGTTATCTCACAGGGAAAAAGCCAGGACGGGTTCCCAAAGCAAGCGCCTTGAGACCTTGCGGTGAGTAGGCGCTATATAAGAACCTTTGACATAGTCGAAATAAAATGTCGACATTCCAAGATATATGTTGCAGAGTACATTTCAAAGGTTGGTGAACAAAGTCCTAACAGGCCTGGAAGACTATAGTGCAGCATATCTAGATGATCTTGCTGTCTTTAGCTCCACCTGGGGGGATCACCTGGTCAACCTGAAAAATGTTTTGGAGG
Organism: Lissotriton helveticus; assembly: GCF_964261635.1. NCBI lineage: Eukaryota > Metazoa > Chordata > Amphibia > Caudata > Salamandridae > Lissotriton > Lissotriton helveticus. Next base: position 49,796,306 of record NC_136061.1, on the reverse strand, counting down.
CCCAGCAGAAGGCAGGCCTAACTATCAAGGCTACTAAGTGCCAGATAGGGCAGAGTCAGGTTGTGTACCTGGGCCACATTGTAGGTGGAGGCCAGGTTCAACCAAGGCAGAGCAAAATCCAAACCATAATGGACTGGGTTGCTCCAACCACCCAGACTCAAGTCAGAGCTTTCTTGGGCCTAACTGGGTACTATAGAAAATGTGTCAAGGGGTATGGATCCATTGTGACACCCCTGAATGACTTAACTTCTAAAAGAATGCCTAAGAAAGTACAGAGGACAGTCAGCTGTCAAAAGGCATTTGATGACCTGAAGCAGGCCATGTGCACTGCACCAATTCTGCAAAGTCCTAACTACTCCAGAGAATTCATTGTCCAAACAGATGCAACTGAGTTGGGGGTAGGGGCTGCGCTGTCACAAATGAATGAAGAAAGTCAGGACCAGCTAGTAGCTTTTATTAGCAGAAGGCTGACCCCTAGAGAGAAACATTGGTCAGCTATTTAGAGGGAGGCCTTTGCTGTGGTTTGGGCTCTGAAGAAGCTGAGGCCATACTTGTTTGGCACTCACTTCACAGTTCAGATGGACCATAAGCCCCTCTTATGGCTAAAACAGATGAAGGGTGAAAACCCCAAACTTTTGAGGTGGTCCATTTCCCTACAGGGGATGGACTATACAGTGGAACATAGACCTGGGAGTAACCATGCCAATGCAGATGGACTTTCCAGATCTTTCCACTTAGACCATGAAGACTCAACTGGTCAAGGTTAGTTTAATGTCCCTGCGTTTGGGGGGGAGTTGTGTAGGAGAGTGGGATCTGCTTCCTATGGTTACCCCCACCTTTTGCTGTGTTTCACTGGTTTATCGACTTTAGTGTTGCTGTGGCCCTGCTAATCAGGACCACAGCATAGCTGTTCTCTCTCAAAACTGGTTACCTGTACATTAGGTACACTCCAGATTGGTTACTGGGTTACCCTTGTGAGTCCCTAGTATATGGTACCTTAGGTACCAAGGGCATAGGTACCCCAGAGGCCTACCCGGGGCTGAAACATGTATTATGCCACCCCTGGGAAGCCTTCCCAAATGGCACCACAGGTCTGCACTTGCAGCCTGGGTAAGGTGGTGTAAGCACCCCTTACTTAGATATAGTATACCTATATCTACATATATATATATATATATATTGACACATATAAACCCATCAGTCACTCCTATGGCAGGCCTTGACAATCCTGAAGGCAGAGTGCTTGGTTTTGAGAGGGTGCCCTAGCATGAGCTAAGCCCCTCTGCAGCTTTCAGAATCCCTTCCTTATAGCTGTTCTATGATACAGCCATACCATATACTCTTAAGTGCATTATAACCTCCCTGTAAATGCTAACTTTAGAATGGCTGCATCAAAACATGTCGTGTTTGGTGTCAAACACTTTGGAATCCTACCCACCCCCCCCCCCGCCAGTTCTGGCGGTGGGGGTAGAATTCCACCCTTCTAGAAGGAGAAGACATGTACACACTTATTTACCTGGTAAATGTTTAAAAGAGCCTCAGCATCATAAAATGGATACTGCTGCCACAGACACAAGTCTGACCTCCTGCTGCTGGATAAAACTCAGACAGGGGAGGCCTGGACAATAGGTTTCCTGTTGAAGAACCGGATTAACCTACTTACTGGGTCTCTGCAGCGGGGGAACCACCCAAGCCCTCATACGTAGTAAAAGGAGACACGGGAGCCTTCGTCTGAAGGTGGAACCCAGATTTATTCAAAAAACCCGGGCTATGGAACAGAGTCCCAAGCTGGTCAGAAACAAGACAGAGGAGACTGCTGCTTTACTCCGCAGCTTACAAGCCTTTTATACTTCTTCATCTCAGTCTTTTGGCTGTTAGTTCATTGTTCAATCAGGGCAGAGTTTGCAGTTGATAACCAGATCCAGATGACGTTTGTAGATGGTGACCTGGTCAAGGCTTGGTACACAAATCATTGTTCACTCGGCTTGATCAAGGCTCAGTCTTTCAGGTCATTGTTTAATCACCTAGATCAAAGCCCGGTCTTTCAGGTCATTGTTTAATCACCCTGATCAAGGCCCAGCAGTTAGACCATTGTCCAGATAACCTGATCACGGTCTCAAGGATGTTTACCAGGCTGGGAGCAGGAGATGGGAAACAAATCATTTACACAGGGTGTGAGTGTCTCATGGCTTTCTGTTGAACTGCAAGAACAGGGGGGGTTGGGTGTGCGACAGTTCCTGGGAAGACATGCAGGCTGCAAGATGGCTGTTGTGTTAGTTAGATTTTCCTCAGGCATCAGCAGAAACGACCAGGTGGGTCGTGTGGAAGTGTTTGACACGAGATGGCAATGAAAAAGGAATGGAGTGTCTGTACAAATGATGCCGATCGGAAGAACACTTTTCCTTACTGTCCAGGGAAGTGCCAGCACCAGACATTCTTTAGTGTATTGGGGCAGGGTGGGTTGCATTCAGTGAATGCTTTTCAGACAGTGCCTGGGGCACACAAGGTGTCCCCATGAATTTCCCAGTTCAAACCGGTTACTGGGGCACTGAACAAAGGGGAAGAGGTGTAACCACTCCCTCCCCAGGTCCTCCCATAGGTGGGACCCTAGAGTTAGTCCAACCCTTAAACTTGGTATAAGTATAGGGACCCAGTCTCTGAGACTTTAGATTACCCTAGATGAAACTCTGAAACAGAAATCTTGGACCTTCCACATTCCATATCGACTGGAAGATGGAAGAAATCTCCCTTGGGGTCAAGGAGTGACTCCCCTGTTCAAACAGGCACCAAAGAAGCATCTTGCCAGTCTGCATTTTCAAGGCTCCCGACGGATCCCAAAGAATCTGCGACACAGGACATGGACTTCCAGACATCTCCGAGGCTGACACGAGTCCCCAGCAGAGCTGAGACATGTAGCTATCACAAGAGACGTTGGACCGGAACTCCTGGACATCCTGCACATTTGCTAGTGCACCTACTTCCCGAGCTTTCCCGAAGTTGTGCATTGGGCTACTTGTAGTACAAGCCCGAGCACCATTTGCATCGAAGATTGTGGGCCTACATTTCATGAGTGTTCAGTGGGCCCGCTCTCAGCATTTCCGCTCGAGGCTGCTTCGCGATCCCTAGTCGGTTGACTGGTGGGTCCCAAGAAGGACAATCCTTTGTTTCGTGGGCTTCCCTGTTTGCTCCAGAAGTGCCCTTAATCCCCTCCAAAGGGTGAGTACCTCAGACCTTGCTGCTCTGCACCGAAGCCAATCTTGTCATCTTGCGTGGGTTGCTGTTGCCAAGGCTTATTGGGTCCAATCTGGATACTGATTCTGCAGCACTCGACATCCTTCGTGGGACAGCTCAAATCTAGCTCCTGGTTGTTGTCAATGCCTCCTGGTCCTCGTGGCTGAAGAGTCAAGCTTCACCTACTTCCCTTGAAAGCACCCAACATCGGCTGGCATCTGCTTGTTGCTATCCTGGTCACTGGCTAGTGACCCAGACTCTGTCCCCTCTGCTTTCAGGTTCTTCAGATCTCCAATCTCCCTTGGATCCATCCGGACACTTTTCTCCTGGTCGCCTGCAGCACTTCTTTGTAGCTCTCCATTGGAATCGACTACGAAACCCGACATGAAAAGAAACCTATGCACCCAGCTTCCCTGGGTGAGGTAACACGAGTACTTTGGTGCTCCCGTGGGTCTTCACTCTCGAAGTGTCCAGTACTGAAAGGGTTTTACCGTAGTCCACTCCTAAGTGTCCTTAAACTTTAAAACTGTAACTCTAACTTTCTCCATAGAAGTCAATGGTGATTCGTGGCTGTGTTTAGACACTGCACGCATCCCCCGTGGGTCTCCTGCGTCCCTACCTTGGGTGGTTCCTGGTTGCCCCAGCGGTTCTACAGGCCCTAGCCCTTGTCTCTATGTTCACAGCGGTACTTATAGCACTTTCTTAGTATATGGTTTGTGAGGCACCTATGGCAAAACGTATACTGTGCTAATTTACTGTGTTCTATTTATTGTATTGAGGAAGTTAATAATGGTAGTTTTACCTCGTCGCACAACACCTACTTTGTGTGCGGTAATAAAGTATATTATCAAGTACCTGTTGGATGGTCAGGGGCATGCTACATATAATTTTTGTTACCACCTGCGTTTTTAGCACCTGCATCATATCATCTTGACCTGAAACTGTACAATGATATTTCCAAGAATAGATATAAACGGACGATAAGTACAGAGGAGATCGATCAGACAGACACCGCTCTGCAACAATATGTTGATTTCAATTTGGGTTTATTTTTCTTTGTGGGTGCTGCATTGAATAGCAGGAAAATCAGACGATTGACTCGTGTAGTGGAAGCTGTCACCAATCAGACAGCTGTGGCACTTGGGAACATTACGGAGAACTGCAAATTGCAAGAATTGTAGCACTCCAAAATAGGATGGTGCTGGACGTGATTTTGACTGATCGAGTGGGTGCATGCCGCATCATCGGTAGCAGTGGCTGCGTTTTTATACCTGACCACTCACCTTCAGTTTATGACGCAATCTCTAAACTGCATAAGATTGCTGCAGACATTCACCCAGAGACTGGTACACGGACATTTTCAAACTGGATATGGACACTCTTTGTTACTTGGGGCTGGAAGCTACTGACTATTCTATGTATACTACTGGTGATACTATTTACATGCCATACTTGTATACAATGTGGTCCCATGATTTGTTCCATGTGCCTCACTGCTTGTACACCTGCCAAAAGAAATATTACAAAAGAACAACAAATGCTAAATAATGAAGTTACTGAGATGATGAACATCAATGTACAGGATGCATATCTAGATTACCCCAGATAAACGAATGTCTTCAGCTAATGCTGAAAGGGTAGTCTGTTGTAATTCAACAGCGATTAGATTAAGCATTAGCAGAAGACATCTTGCATTTAGAGATTATCTTGCCCGGTTACGGAATCCATTTTGTATTTCTGTCGGCCATTTTGTTTGCCATGTGCTCTGTCCTACCTTCCTGTTAACTGCTCTTGAAATCTGCCTAGAGACAAGATATGTTTAGTCTCCTCTGCTTTGCACATGCTCAGTTGAGCATGCAGCTGTCTCCAACTTGTAACTGTCAAGATGTGTCCACCAGAATTAGCCGACTGTCAGCCCTTCCCACCAGTTGCGAACACACTCCCTGTATGACCTTATATGTATTTGAAACCAGCACTCTGTGCCTTGTACTGCCTTCATTTCAGCCCCTGTGTGGGTAAAAAAGGACCAAGCTCCTTCCAGTCAGTGTGCTACCTCATACTATACCGAAGAGTGTTGTGTGAATGTAGTTCCACCTCATGAGGTTTATTAAACTCTGTTTTTTCTATTCCAGTTTCTGTGCCAACTTCTTACTATTGGTCTGAGGACTGTACGCAGAGAAGGGCGAATCCCTTGGACTAGTAGGCCTGGCTGAGGCTTGCTACCACACAGGGAGCAACCGTAGGGAACTCTCCAGTACACAAGATCATACTTTCAACACTGTAATTGGTGTTGGGTGGGATTCCAACATGTTTGAAACCAAACATGAGTGGGTTCGACACAGCCAATATATAGTTAGACATCTTGTAATACCTGATGTCCACTATGTATTAAAATGGCTGACAACACTTACAAAGCTTGGAGAATCGACTCCGTAGTTTGAAGGGGTGTCCTACTCATTCAGGGACACCCTCACACTCATAACCGAGCACCCTGCCTTCAGGACTGGAAGGCCTGCCTTAGGGGTGACTAATAGGTTTTAACCACTTGGATGCTAAGGCTATTTTAGATCTTCAATGTAATTTCCATTGAAATCAATGGAAACTCCATGACGAGCTGGGCTCGTCATGAGCGTCGAAGGAGTTAAGTATAGTGACCTCAGATATAAGGAATTTTATATTTGTCGTAAGTCGTGCTAGCGCCATCTCAAACAGGCTGCAATGGCCGGCCTGTAGTCACAGTTTGAGTGGTCTCTCATGGGTGGCCTAATACATGCTGCAGCCAATGGGAGACCCCTGGTGTACCGATGCCTTGGGTACCTTAGTTCCATATACTAGGGACTTACAAGGGTACACCCCTAGCCAGTTGTGGAGGGAGGAAGCACAGTGATTAGCAGGATCCCAGTCAGACTATTAAAAAAACATACTGACACCAGCAAAAGTTGTGCTAACATGAAAGCAGATTCTACTTTCCTACACAGCCCCTTTAACATGTTCCATATTTTATTGTCTCACCACTGTGATGACCTCAGAGTCTGATTTTGGTTGCAGCCTACAGCACGCATCTTGCATCCCTTACATTTCAGCTAAAGATGAACCGCCTGGAGGCTCAACCTGTGATCTTAAGAGGGCCACAGTAGAAAGACAATGAGAGTTGATGTCCAGCATCTTTGCAGGTCGGTGTTGACTCTGGTGAGCAAAGGACACCCTTCTGGGTCAATGTTGAGTTGCAGTTGGCTGGATGCTAAGGTCAGGGGTCATATTAGCGCTACAGCAACCACTTTCAGGGTTACAGGTGCAGTAGAAAATGACTCCTTTTGAGCAGTCGTTGAATGGCAGTGGCATTGTCAGCCTTGGCACAAACTTCTGAATGATGGTACACTCTACTTTGGCTATAAACTTCTTGGTTGTGGCAAACTCTGCATTTTCATAAAATACTTGATGGAGGCACACTATGCCTTGGATACAAGCTTCTGAGGGGTAGCTGCAATGACTGCTGCACAAGAGTCTTTTGGGAATCGTCCAGATGGACTGCAGCCCTCAAGCCTCAGGGCTATCAAAGTGCTCTCTTCAGTCTTCCTTCGACTGGTGGGCTCACACGGCTCCGGAGGTCAAGCTGTTCTGGTGCTTCAAGTCAGTCAAACTTCTGCAGGGTTGGCAGGTTCGTTCCCTCGCTGAGCAACAGAATGGCTTCAAGGTGCTTCAAGTGGCTTCAGGAAATAGATTTAGCTTAGTTGCAGCAAGGCCAGGCTCCAGGTGTTATCCCCTCACCTTTGGGAAGCTGGCAATTCGGCACATACCAGTTATGGTTGCAGAGGAGTCCTCCGAGTACTCTGCAGAGCACTTCTCTAGACACAGCGTTTATGCAGCATTATGCGCCTCACATCAGCATAGTCTACAGTCTGAAGTACCCAGAACAAAGGCACAAAGAGGTGTGAACTTTCGGGACTGGCTCATCAACAGACAACATGCCAGTGATCAGGAAACAGACAAATGGATTAACTCACCGACATGACCCTAAGGAAGGCCCTGACTAGCTCTATGGGCAGGGTGCATTAAAGGTAAAAGGTAGGACATGTACCTTAAGTGCGTGACATGTCCTGGTAGCAACAAACAGCCATTTTGGTTTCTCACTGCTGTGAGGTTGCCCTCTCATAGGGATGCATTGGGGATTCCCTGTTAAGTGTTTCAGTGGTGATTCGTGATATGAGAGGAGAAGCGTGGTAAAGTTTATTATGCCTGAACTCAGAATCTAAAGATGAAACTTTTAGTGAAGGTGATTTTTACATTTTGTGTTTAAAAATGCCACTTTTAGAAAGTAGGTATTTGCTCAGTCATCCCGTGTGCCTCTGCTGGAATGTGGATTGCCTGTCTGGGTTTTGGATGACAGAAGGCTGGGGAGCGGGAGTGGCCCCAGATAGTCTAGGTGGGTCAGGAAAGGGCTAAATAGGCTGTGGCTGCAATTGGGGAAGGGGGGGAGGAGATTTCCTTGCACCTCAAAGGGCCTGGTCTGCCTCTGACGGTGCCGTCTCCACCCCCTGCCAGGAAGTCACACCAGAGAAGGCAGAACTGGTTCTGGCTGGACACGGCCACTCTCTGCCTAGGAGATCAAAGGATTGGGAGTATAAGTACTGGGGTTGTGACCCCATGAAGTGTGCTTTTCAGGTGCTCACGTGGAACTACAGAGGGGACAAGGCGTGGGCTGCAGTGCACCAGGAGAAACCGCCATGCAGCTTTGTTACTGAAAGGAGGACTGCTCCTCTGCCCCTTATGCTGGCCTGCCTTACTGCTCCCTGCCTGTGTGTTCCCCCAGGACTCTGACAACCAATTAAGAGCCCTACCCTGGATGCCTATAGACTGAAGACGTTCCAGCAGGACAGGGTGAGAGACGGTGTTGAATGCTGCGGAGAGATCCAGCAGCACCAACACCGCCCTGGAACTCCTGTCCAGCGTCCAATGTACTGAGTCGGCCATCTCTATCAGGGCAGACTCAGTGCTATACCCGGATCTGAATCCGTGTTGGGAATCATGGAATAATCCATGGGTTTCTATAAAACCTGCTGTTGCGCCAGTTTTTCAAGAATCTTGGCCGGGGCAGGAAGTAGGGAAATAGGCCTGTAATTGGCTGGGTTGTCCGGCCTTTTTGAGAATGGAAACCAGACGGGCGTGTTTCCAAGATTCCGGGTAAACACCGGTCCTGAAGGAGTCATTCCAAATGCCGTTAAGTATAGGATTTAAAAGTGGGGCAAGAGCTTTATATTGCTTGGCCGGCCAGGGATCGGTGGGTGATCCTGACTTACACTTAAGAAGCTCCGAGAGAGAATGATCTGCCGAGATCTCCTCAAATTAAAAAAAAACTGGAGCTAGGGCAGGATGGACAGATAATTTTTCCATAGTTCCATCACCGCCCATATTCGGGAAAGAATCATATATAGGTGCTATTTTCTCCTCAAAGTAGTCAGAGAGTCGGGTGCAGAAAGATTGCGACACCGAAAGTTGGCAATTAAGGGCCTGAGGGTTAGTAAAGGTTTTTACTGTGTTGAAAATTTCCCTAGTGGAGCCATGTGCTTTGTTGATTTTTTCCGCTAGGTAGCACCGTTTATGATTTATGATTTTTTTTCGGTAATCCTTGAGGGCAGCTCTATATTTAGATTTACTATCCGTGGAATAGGTATGTCTCCACCTGCGTTCCAAACGTTTACATGCCGATTTACATTTACGAAGTTCATCAGTGTACCAAGGTGCAGCAGGGGCTGATCGATAGGATTTTGTAGGACGAAGAGGGGCAATGGAATCAATAGCAGTGGAGACCCAGTTATTAAGATTTGCCAGGCGAGAATCCAAATCCAAAGCTTCTGGAGGAGCCGCAGAGGAGAGGTGGGCAGCTATACTATCCAAGGAGATCTTGCTCCAATTTCTACCAACCACCTTGGCCAGAATCCTTGGTCTATCCTGTTGATACAAAAGGATGGAGAAGGGGACAAAAAAGTGATCGGACCAGATCACCGGACAAGGCTCACTGACGGTAATGTCCGCAAGATTGGAACAAATAAGGTCGAGAGTGTGACCAGCCTTGTGAGTGGGGAAGGTGATCAACTGATGTAGTCCACAATCAGTCAAAGTAGATATAAAGTTATTACTTCGAGTATCAGAGATGTCCTCCACATGAAGATTAAAGTCCCCAAGCAAGGTGAAGTTTGCATAACGGGAGCTGGCCTGGAGCACAAAATCCAAAAAGGCGGGTAGATAGGACGCGCTGGACTTAGGGGGTCGATATACTAGTAGGCCTGAGCACGTAATGTTGGGGGTGATTTTTATACAAAAGGCAAAGCTTCAATGGATTCAATCTGATCATAGGGGAAGGACGCAATCGTCCATTGCGATCGGTATATGATAGCAACTCCTCCTCCATGGTTTTTACTTTCCGATTGGCGCACAAGATATTGTAACATGAAGGAATGGCCACACACAATGCAGGATTAGTTTCCTCTCCCAGCCAAGTTTCCGTTAAAAAAAGAAGATCCCATTTATTATCAATGAGAGTCTGGGAAATGTCTAAAGAATGTTTCACCAGAGAGCGACAATTAATTAGTCCGACTTAAGAGTTAAGGCCTTTTGGTTAGTGTGGGAAGAGGCGGAGGACTTAAGTACTGGACATTGATGCTCAGGGTTTCCTCCTTCCAGTCTAGGACCGCAGGCTTTACATGGGTAAAGTTTTGTATCGAGGTCCGGTGGAATAGAGTGTAGAAAAGCACACGTGTTGGACCCTAGGGAAAGCAAAGTCTGGCTGTTATACGAGATGGAGTCCGAAAGGCCGAAACTGGCAGCATCTCTGGCCCTGGTCACGAAAAGGTCGCGGACAGGCGCAGACGGGCTTGCCTTTGGCGCGCCTTCGGCACGCCGCTGGTGTGACCGCTGCGCGGCGGGATGACGGTGTCCATTTGAAGCGGTGGAGGGTGGGAGGGAGCAGGCAGCTGAACCGCTACCCTTTCAATTCCCCCAAGATGGCGGCTGTTGCTAAGATACACCCCGTAGCAGTACCTAAATCGGCTGCGGGGGGGGGGCCCTCAATGAGTATTCTAAATAGACCGGCTCTCCGACGAGTGTAGTGGATAGGAAAATGCGCAATATTAAAACAAAGCAAAGGTAAATAGAACAGAATTCGGGCAATTTACAAAAGTTTAAAAAACTCCTCTTCACCTCCCGGCTTTCCGCCTCAGGAGGGAAGTTTTCGAGCAATATGTGGCGCGGGAGAGTGAGGCCCTTTTTAGGCGCATCAGAGGGCGGGAGGGAGCAGGCAGCTGAACTGCTACCCTTTCAATTCCCCCAAGATGGCAGCTGTTGCTAAGATACACCCCGTAGCAGCACCTAAATCTGCTGCGGGGGGGGGGGGGCAGCAATGAGTATTCTAAATAGACCGGCTCTCCGGCGAGTGCAGTGGATAGGAAAATTCGCAATATTAAAACAAAGCAAAGGTAAATAGAACAGAATTTGTCCAATATACAAAAGTTTAAAAAACTCCTCTTCACCTCCCAGCTTTCCGCGGTGGGAAGTTTTCAAGCAATATGCGGCGCGGGAGAGTGAGGCCCTTTTTAGGCACGTCAGAGGGCGGGAGGGAGCAGGCAGCTGAACCGCTACCCTTTCAATTCCCCCAAGATGGCGGCTGTTGCTAAGATATACCCCGTAGCAGCACCTAAATCGGCTGCGGGGGGGCCAGCAATGAGTATTCTAAATAGACCGGCTCTCCGGCAAGTGCAGTGGATAGGAAAATGTGCAATATTAAAACAAAGCAAGGTAAATAGAACAGAATTCGGCCAATTTACAAAAGTTTAAAAAACTCCTCATCACTTCCCGGATTTCCGCCTCAGGAGGGAAGTTTTCGAGCAACATCATTTTAATGTTTTCTGTTTTCTGTGAAACAGGCTTTGGGACACACAAGGTGGCACAAAGACCACAGATGGCAGGGCCACACTGCAAACAAAGACAGCAAGAGAAAATGATGGCTAAAATCATTCCAAGGAATGTTAACACTTTCCATCCCCATGTGGACAGTAATCCCCAAAACCATCCCATCACAGACCAATCTCCTGTGTCCTGATGAATAGACTCGGAAATCACGTGTAACTTAGAAATGGCTTGTTATACTGTAGGGGCATTATCAGGAATGTAAATGCAGCAACTGGACCCAATCAATTTACAGACTCCTCCTCTATCTGCAAGGACAATGTCTAAAACCATTCGGTTTTTGCAAAGTCATAAGACGATCCGCCTGAAGTTCAGCTGTTAAATTACTCCAGGCTCCGGAAGTCACATTTATCGTAGCCTCAATGACACAAACTAGCTGTCTAATGTTTCTGCTATTGGCCATTGGGCCCCAGAAGGGAAGAATCCCTTTGATAAAGTCTCCTCCCTCTTGTCCAGCTGTGTCTTTAGAATCAATAACCCCTCTGTCATATCTTTTTCTATGATGACCTGAAGGAGCAGTGTATGTAGGGGGAAGAAGGAAAGCCACATAACATGTTCCTGAAAAATAGGCAGGAAGCCATGTGTAGGCTCTATCATGGCAAACAAAATATGTACCTTGAGATGGTACCAGAGGTAAAGAAATCAAGGATGAATAGATGTATGTATGGGAACAAACACTCTTTTCCTGTTTATTCTTATTATTCTGACCATTTATTTGCAGACATAAATTACTTTTATGGGGTATGGTCCAAATTGGTAAAGATCTTCTTTGTCTAGCCTTATCAGTGAGGCTAGTAATGTAACGAGTTACATTCCAACCATCATATGCTCGTTTCTCATCAACGGGAATCTTACCAATATCGGCAATTATAGCCATAGTCACTATTCCCTTTATCAAAGGACTATGACTATAATCTGATCCACCAGTATATATATCACCAGGAGGATATCGAAGTTGATTCTGATATGCGTTAGAAAACATAGCCAAATAAGCCCAAGCGGAACCTTCATAGGAAAACGGGAGGACTAAATATGGCATCCCTTTCTCAGCGTTATGGGGCATAAGCCCACAAACCCAACAGTCAGTAGTGTTAACTACTAGTTGATGCTGATGCAACAACTGGATGAATGAATTGTTGAAGTATTCTGTTCTCCTAATTTGTTAATGATCTGGGAGTGTATAGAACTGATGCGGGGAGTTAGTAATAGACAAAGGCAAAGGAACAGAAGTTGGAGCAGGTGCTTGCTGCATAGTGTGGACAATCCAACCCACACAAGCTAATAACATACATAAACATACTAAAATACACAATGCTACGCCACATCGACTAAACAATATTTTCTTATATTTAATTTTCATTGCAACTTTCTTATCATTCCCTTCCACTTTATCATCCATTCTCTAAAGCGTTGTTCACTGTAATCGTCCTGGATCACTTAGTTGTGGTTATTAGCCGTCCTATGACACTGCAAGTCCTGCAGACCTATGTCACTACTCAGGTCACAGCCTAAGACTCCTACCGTGACCCTGCAACTTGATGGATAGTGAAAAGGAAATGTCTTTCAGAAAAAAAAGGTGACCAAAGAAAAAGAAAACAAAGTTCAATTGTATTTCGGCAACCTAGGTCTTAGGTTGTACCGTGTCTTGCCAGGTATCGTTTGGTCTCGAAACAAAGTCTCTGGGTTCGTTGTGTCCAGTCTCAAATGTAGTGGTACAGCTTCTTGCAACACATCGTCATCTTCTTTCTCAGAACTTGTCCAGTCCAAGCGTGCACTACTGAAAGGTACAAATCGGGGTACTTTTTCACTCTCACTGTCACCTATGCCTTCTTTGACCCACTGGTCATAAGGTAAAGGCAAGGGTACCCTCTTACAGTGCACGCCGTGGACCCAGTTGTTCTTTCCGATGACTTTCACTGCTGTACGGGTGACGAGAAGCACCTGTGGCGGTGGTCCCCAACGAGGTTCCGAATTGAATTTCCTCTGGAAATTCTTCAGACAAACAAATCTCCAGGTTGAATGGAATGAACTGGATCTGAGGAAGCCTCCGGCAAAGCCTTTTGAACCTGTTGATGAATAACACGTAATTTAGTGGTGAGGTCATGCAGGTAATCAACCAACAATGGGTATGGAATATCAGAATATTTTTTAGGTCGAGGGACTCCCCAAACATTGGCTGGGCGTCCAAAGACGACCTCATAGGGACTAAGTCCTAAACGAGAATGTACAGTTGTTCTCGTAGAGAGAAGTGCCAAGGGTAAAGCATCGGGCCAAGCAAGGCCCGTGCTGGCCTGAATCTTTGCTAATTTGAGCTTGAGAGTGCCATTATAGCACTTTACCAAACCCGCTGACTGAGGGTGATTTGCCGCATGGAATTTCTGTCTAATACCAAGACCCGCACACACGTTCTGCATAATTCGACCCACAAATTCACTTCATTGTCACTCCAGACAATGTGCGGCAAACCAAACCCCGGGAAGAATTCCTTCAAGAGGACTTTAGCAGTGGACAAAGCAGTATTATCCTTTAGGGGGTAGGCCTCTATCCATCTGGAAAAGGCACAGACCACCACCAAAACATACTTGAGGTTATTGGAACGTTCCATGTGGATGTAATCAATTTGTAATACCTCAAAAGGATACGTAGGGGGAGCAAAATGACCTGCCGGAGTTGGGATTCCCTTTCCTGGATTATGCATCAAACAAACAATACAATGCTGTACCACATTTTCCGCACATTTGGGAATACCTTCATTCTACCATACAGGAGCCAGAAGCTTACATATTCCTTTCGCACTAATATGAGCTGGACCATGTGCCATAGTAACTACAGGCAGTACATAGGCATCTGGTAACAGCCAACGTTGGTGTTCTGACAATTCCGTCCAACACCCTGTCGCGTCCAACATTCCCGTACTCTCGCTCCACTTACTCAATTCCTTCTCCGTTGCTTCTTCTTGAATCATTTTCACACTTTCTACTGTGTCCTCACACATACCTACTTCTCTGACCCATCTTGCAGGACCTGCAACGTACATACGACTCTTAACATCTTTCGCTGTTTCTTATGCTACCTCATCTGCAAAAGCATTTCCACGACCCACATCATCAGTGATCCTTTTATGTGCACTGCACTTCACAATTGCTATTTGAATAGGCAAGGCAAGTGATTCGAGAAGGTCAGTCACCAACTGACCATGCTGTATTTTAGTCCCATGGGAAGTAAAGAATCCTCTTTCCTTCCACAAACGACCGAAGATATGAGCCACGCCAAAAGCGTATTGGCTATCAGTGTAAACAGTCACTCTTTTTCCTTTGGCCAACACACACGCTCTTGTCAGTGCAATCAACTCGGCTGCTTGTGCTGAATCGTGTGTAATACGTGCAGTTTCTACTACTGTATGCAAAGTGGTAACAGCATAGGCTGCAGTCGTATCCCCATTAGGAAGCTTGAAACACGACCCATCTACCCATAGGATCCCATCCGGGTCCACGAGTGGTGTATCTTTTAAATCTATTCTGCCTTTAGTTTCCTCCTCTGTACAAAGAAAACAATCATGCTGTTCTTGTGTATCTTTCTCTTCTGGAATAGGTAACAATGTTGCTGGATTTAAAAAATTACATCGCTTGATATGTATGTGACTAGCCAAAAGCGTCAACTCATACCCAGACAAGCGAGCACTCGTGAGATGTTGCGTTTTCGTTCTGTTCAAGAGAGTATCCACTGCATGTGGTACCATAACAACAAGAGTGTGATTTAATACCAATCCAGCAGATTGACGAATGGAGATCGCTGCTGCTGCTGTTGCTCTGAGACAACTATGCAATGCCTTGGCTACTAGATCCAATGTAGACGAAAAATAGGCACATGGCCTTTGTTTGTCTCCAAATTGTTGCGTTAAAACTGACAATGCACAACCTTCTCTTTCATGGACGTAGAGTGTGAAAGGTTTAATATAATCTGGAGTACCCAACACAGGAGCAGAACACAAAGCAGTACGTAAATCAGAAAAACTCGTCTGACATTCGTCAGTCCAAGGAAGAGGTTGGGGTGTGTCTTTCAGAGTAAGTTATGTTATGTTATCCGTTTTTGTGAAGCGCACAGCTGCCCCAGCAAAGGGGCGTCCTGGCGCTGCCACATGAGGACACAATAACAATGTGGGCCAGCTTAAAAGAAATTGACAGGGAGATAAACTAGGGTGAAGGGAACAAGAAGGTCTTGATGGCCTTTCTGAAGGACGACAGACAATTGAAGGTGCGGATATGCACCTGGAGGGAATTCCAGAGCTTGGGCGCAAGGTATCGGAAAGCCCGACCACCTGTCCTGGAAAGCCTGATTCTAGGCACTGTCGCTAAGTGTAGCTCTGCTGAACGGAGAGGGCGCGATGGAACATAATGTGAGATCAGGTTACTCAGCAGGGCCAGACTAGCGCATTTCAGAATTTTAAAAGAAATACAAAGTGTCTTGAAATGAATGCGCCTGTCAATGGGGAGCCAATGCCGTTTTTGAATAGTGCTGGAGGCTGAGCAGAAACGCGGCAAGCCCACCAGAGCTCTAGCTGCAGTATTTTGAATGCCTTGCATTCTAATAATTTCTGCCTTATTCGCCCCCAGAAGGAGGGAGTTCGAATAGTCAAGACGTGAGAGGATGGTTGCTTGCACAATGAGTTGGCGAACCGAGGGGGCAAAGTATTTTAGAATAGGTCTTAGGCCTCGCAAGGTGCCAAAACACGAAGCGGCTAGCTGCTTGGTGTGGGCCTGAAAGGAAAGGGAAGAGTCCATCATGACCCCCAGGTTCTTCACTGCATTTTTTGGGGATGGAATTGTTCCCAGGGCTGCCGGCCACCACTGCTCATTCCATAGATTGACGTGCTTGCCCATCAACAGAACCTCCGTTTTCCTGGCATTTAGCTGTAGACAATTGGCTGCCATCCAATTGGTCACTGCCGTCATGCCGTCTTTGAATTTGGAGGCTGAGGGGGAAGAACCGTCCGCCAAAGTGACCACTAGCTGCGTGTCGTCAGCATAAGAGACTATCGTAAGGTCCCACAGCTTGGCGACCGCAGCTAGAGGTTGGACGTATAAGTTGAAGAGCAATGGGCTCAAGGCCGAGCCCTGGGGCACCCCTTGACTAAAGGCGTGGGTCTGAGAAGAATAGGGGGGTACTGAGACTCGGAATGATCTATTAGTCAGGAATGAGCGAAGCCAGCCTAAGGCTATGCCTTCTATCCCTGCTTCCTCGAGTCTCCGGAGTAGAATCTCGTGGGACACCGTGTCAAAGGCGGCGCTGAGATCTAGCAGAATCAGCGCCGCACTTTGACCTCCGTCCATGAGAGATCGTAGTTGCTCGGTGGTGGCCAGGAGGGCCGTTTCCGTACTATGGCCCGTTCGGAACCCATTCTTGGAAGGGTCTAAGATGCTGTCATTATTCACGAACTGGGTTAGTACGTTGTTGACGTGAGCTTCAGCGATTTTTGCCACCCAGGGTAGGAGGGATATTGGGCGAAAATGTTCCGGTTTGTTGGGGTCTGCGTTGGTTTTTTTTAGAATTGGGGACACCCAGGCATGCTTCCAGGGGATCGGAACAGTCCCGGATAGGAGGGAGCTGTTAATTACATTGCAGAGAGGCTCCCTGAAGATGGAGAGGGAATCCTTAAATTGATATGGCTGCAGGGGATCCAAGGGGGAACCCAACTTAATTTTACCACTGAGCCGGGTAAATTCAGCCTCCGAAGGGGGCGGACTGGACATCAGGGAGACCCTATGCTCCACAGTAGGCCTAACAGAGGCCAGAGGTGTGCAGGGATCAGGAAAGGATAAGTAGATGGTACGCACTTTATTGACAAAAAAATTGCTAATTCGTCACATAAGAGCGTGGAGGGTACAACTGAGGTACTTGCTTTCCTGGTCCTGAGATCATTAAGGATTTTAAAAATACATTTGGTGGGGTTATGACTGGAGCTAATCTCCATGGCATAAAAGGATGCGAGTGTTTTACAGACCGCTCTGTCATAGAGTTTTATCTTTGCCAAGTAGTGCCTTATTTTCTCCAGTGCGTAATCTTTCCTCCAATCGCGTTCAGCCTGTTTACAGGACGGTTAGAGAGTTATTGTACCAAGGATTGGAGGTGGAGATACGACCTTTCACCTATTTTGCTGGAATTAGGGCGTCGAGACCTCGCAAGATCCATTCGCAGAACCGATCGTAATCTCGACAATTGTCGAGAGGGTTGGCGTTAAGAAAATGGTGAAAGTCGTCCAGCTTCAGCTTGTGCCTGGGCCGTTTAAAGACCGATCTTGGGGTTCCGTTGCTAGGGGGCTCAGTGAGAGGGACGAACCATCTGACCAAGTAGTGGTCACTCCAGCCCATGGGAGTGGGTTGATCCATAGTAATTGAGTGAAGATTGGAAAATAATGGATCAAGCAGGTGTCCCGCTAAGTGCGTGGGTCCAAGGACTAATTGGTCCAGCTGGAGACCAGCAAGGTCTGCTATGAAAGTGGCATTGTCCTGGATCTGGTCCAGGTGAAGATTAAGATCACCACAGATACTAAAATTAGCCGAGCCTGCTGCAAACTCACTGACAACCTCGGGGAGTGCTCCCTTGAACTTAGTTGCTGTACCCGGA
The DNA here is from genome assembly GCF_964261635.1 of Lissotriton helveticus. Classification (NCBI taxonomy): domain Eukaryota; kingdom Metazoa; phylum Chordata; class Amphibia; order Caudata; family Salamandridae; genus Lissotriton; species Lissotriton helveticus. Next base: position 49,778,489 of record NC_136061.1, on the reverse strand, counting down.
GGACGATATATTAAGAGGCCTGATAATGAGTACTGTGAGCTCACGGCTACCTGGAAATGCGCTGCTTCACAGTCTGCCACCTGCACTTTGTTAAATAGGCAGGAATAGTGTGATTTAAACACGACCGCTATCCCCCCTCCCCTAGAAACCCTGTTTAGGGTACATATGGAATAACCAAGGGGTAGAGCTAGGTTAGGAATCGTTACTAAGTCATCATCTAACCAGGTTTCACACATAAACAGTATGTCAGGACGTTCCTCAGAAATAAGATGAAGAACTTCGGCGTGATGTTTTGCCAAAGATCTGACATTGAGCTGAAGTAATTTAAGCTGAATCTGGGGTTTGGTCTGATGGACACATGTCGGGTGAGTAGGGGTCGGAATGGAGAAGGAGCCACAAGCAGGGCAGTCCCATGAAGAGTCCCCTAGGGTAGAAAGATTGGCTGTGCAAAGGGCAGGGCCAGTATTGTAGGTCAGGAGTTCATCCCTACCATAGCGGATGGGACCGGGCCTACAGCGGCCAGGGGAATCACCGCAATGGACCGCACACCGCTAGCCCCTCCTCCGGATCGCCCCTTGGGACTCTGGTACATGGTGTTCTTGAGTGGTTCACCCATGTGGGTGCAAGTCGGTACTTGTAGGACTGATGAATCTCTAGACCCGATACATGTCCCGGGTTTTAGGATATCGCCCGAGACATGTTTTGGGTTTCGGGATGACTTCCCTCATCAGTAGAGAAAAATTGTTTAGGGGTGGAAGAGAAGGCCGCCACACAACAGTCAAAGGCCTCGATGCCAGAACCGGCAGGCAGGTGCGTCGTCCAGGAGCCCGTCGGCTCAAAGCTCAAGGGAGCCAATTTGTAGAAATCACCGCAATAGACCGCACACCGCTAGCCCCTCCTCCGGATCGCCCCTTGGGACTCTGGTACATGGTGTTCTTAAGTGGTTCACCCATGTGGGTGCAAGTCGGTACTTGTAGGACTGATGAAGTCATCCTGAAACCCGAGACATGTCTCGGGCGATATCCTAAAACCCGGGACATGTATCGGGTCTAGAGATTCATCAGTCCTACAAGCACCGACTTGCACCCACATGGGTGAACCACTCAAGAACACCATGTACCAGAGTCCCAAGGGGCGATCCGGAGGAGGGGCTAGCGGTGTGCGGTCCATTGCGGTGGTTTCTACAAATTGGCTCCCTTGAGCTTTGAGCCGACGGGCTCCTGGACGACGCGTGCCGGTTCTGGCAAGCCTTTGACTGTTGTGTGGCGGCCTTCTCTTCCACCCCTAAACAATTTTTCTCTACTGATGAGGGAAGTCATCCCGAAACCCGAGATATGTCTCGGGCGATATCCTAAAACCCGGGACATGTATCGGGTCTAGAGATTCATCAGTCCTACAAGCACCGACTTGCACCCACATGGGTGAACCACTCAAGAACACCATGTACCAGAGTCCCAAGGGGCGATCCGGAGGAGGGGCTAGCGGTGTGTGGTCCATTGCAGTGGTTTCTACAGCGGCCAGGGGTCCTGGCGAGAGGCGATGACGGGCGCAGACGGGCTTGCCTTTGGCGCGCCATTGGCGCGCCCGCTGTGCGTGTCCGCTGCGCGCCGCCCAACACATCGGTAAATAAGGGGAAGGAGCGTGATGAGAACTAGACCGCTCCCCCCTTCCGCCGGAAGTGTGAATAATGGCCAGGCAAGAGATAGGAAGAAACTCTCTCCACACAAACGAGCAAAGCTCGGGGTGGAACGGGCAGCGTGAGACAGGCGTAAGCAATTAAAATTAAATGCAGTTTTTTTAAAAATACACAACACAGTGCAGGCACCCAAAATCGTACCCACTGTGAAATCCTATCCCATCAATTAAGTAAATACAGCAGCGCAGTACATAAATCGTACCTCTAGCGTGTGGACCGCTGCTCGAGTGAAGCACTGCATTAAGAAGGGGAAGGAGTGTGATGAGAACTAGACCGCTCCCCCCTTCCGCCGGAAGTGTGAATAATGGCCGGGCAAGAGATAGGAAGAAACTCCCTCCACACAAACGAGCAAAGCTCGGGGTGGAACGGGGAGCGTGAGACAGGCGTAAACAATTAAAAGTAAATGCAATTTAAAAAAAATACACTACACAGTGCAGGTACCCAAAATCGTATCCCCTGTGAAATCCTATCCCATCAATTAAGTAAATACAGCAGCGCGGTACATAAATCGTACCTCTAGCGTGTGGACCGCTGCTCGAGTGAAGCACTGCGTTAAGAAGGGGAAGGAGCGTGATGAGAACTAGACCGCTCCCCCTTCCGCTGGAAGTGTGAATAATGGCTGGGCAAGAGATAGGAAGAAACTCCCTCCACACAAATGAGCAAAGCTCGGGGTGGAACGGGGAGCGTGAGACAGGCGTAAGCAATTAAAAGTAAATGCAGTTTTTTTAAAAATACACAACACAGTGCAGGCACCCAAAATCATACCCCCTGTGAAATCCTATCCCATCAATTAAGTAAATACAGCAGCGCGGTACATAAATCGTACCTCTAGCCTGTGGACCGCTGCTCGAGTGAAGCCCTGCGTTAAGAAGGGGAAGGAGCGTGATGAGAACTAGACCGCTCCCCCCTTCCGCCGGAAGTGTGAATAATGGCCAGGCAAGAGATAGGAAGAAACTCCCTCCACACAAACGAGCAAAGCTCGGGGTGGAACGGGGAGCGTGAGACAGGCGTAAGCAATTAAAAGTAAATGCAGTTTTTAAAAAAATACACAACACAGTGCAGGCACCCAAAATCGTACCCCCTGTGAAATCCTATCCCATCAATTAAGTAAATACAGCAGCGCGGTACATAAATCGTACCTCTAGCGTGTGGACCAACAAAGGTTTAGCCAACAAAGAAAAATTCGGAATCCACTGTCTACAATAGGAGGTAATGCCCAAAAAGGCACGCACCTCCTTTTGTGTGGATGGTACAGACATTCGTGAAATTGCACGTTCTGGGGTCAATCGCCTTCCCTCCTTCGACAAGAGATGACCTAAATAGGTAACCTCTTGGCGGAAATAGTGTAACTTAGAAGGTGACACCTTATGATGTAAATCAGACAAATGACGCAAAAGCGAAACAGTCGCGTTTTTACAAACATCCTCTGAATCGGCAGCCACTAACAAGTCATCCACATACTGAATAAGAGTAGCACCTGGAAGCAAAGAAAAAGCATCAAGCTGGGACTTCAAAGCTTGGCTATAAATGGAGGGACTCTCACAATAGCCTTGAGGTGCGCGTTGGAATCGAAAACTTCGGCCTCCGAGAGAGAAACCAAAGAGATCCCTACTTTCCTCAGCAATAGGAATGCTAAAGAAAGCATTCTTGAAATCAATAACTGAAAACCAAACAGCCGAAGCAGGTATCATTGTGAGCAAAGCAGTAATATCCGGGACAACAGGAAACTGAGGGACAACAATTTTGTTGACCTCTGGAAGATCAATCACAAAATGGTATACAGGAGGCTTAGAAGGATCAGTTCGTTTAAGAACAGGCAGAACAGGACTGTTGCAAACATTTCCTCTCGTTTCTTCAACAACGCCCTTTTGTACCAAATCATAAACAATAGCCAACAGAGCTCTCTCGCCATCGTTAGAAATCTTATACTGAGGAATACGTGGCAATTGAACATCAGGCTTGACAGTAATCACGTAAGGTGGAATTTTGAGCAAACCAACATCATTCGGACCAGTGGCCCAAAGCGTAGCAGGAAGTGAACGCAATTCAGGTGGCAGTTGATCCTTAGACAAATACATAGGAAAAACCAATGTATCACCCAAAGTAAGATGTACACCAGAGGGGGAACAATACAACGTTGCATGTAGACATTTCAATAAATCCAAACCCAACAAATTCTCACCGCAACCAGTCGTTAAAATGAACGGGGCTTCCAAATCATAAGGACCAATAGTGATGGGCAAAGGACAAGAAACAAGGGTTGCGGACTGGGGCGCCAGAGAATCCTACAGAAACATTCGTTAAGCCAGACAAAGGTGCCCCAGGGAGTTTGGAGTGAATGATAGAACTTCTCATTGCACCAGTATCCAAAAGAAATGACTCTGAAACACCCAATGCAACAACGTTAACATAAGGCCCATTCTGATCCACTGGAACTGATACCACTCCCTTGCTTTGTCCATGGCTGTCCTAGCTAGTATGAAAATCAGGATTAACACTTTCAGTACAATAATAGTCATTGTAATATTGGGCAGTCTGAGAATTCTGCTGATCAAAATAATTCATAGTATTCTGAGGGGGAAAAGAACGCTGTTCCTGAGACAACGCACCTCACCCTCTACCCCTAGGTGTTGACTGAAAACCACCACGGCCTCGTGGCCATGATAGTCCACCATTACGCTGCAATGAAACCGGACAATTATTCTTGTAATGACCTTCCTCTTTACAATAGGCACATTGATTAGGACCCAGCAAAGGTCGCGGAACAAAAGGTGCAGGTTTCTGTAACAATCTCTGAAACTGTGGAGGCTGTTGCAACTGACGCTGAGCAGAACGAGGGGGGTAGGCTTGTTGCAAAAGAACCTTTGTTTTTAACTCTTTAGTCTTTTTCTCCACTTTATCTTTTTCTTCCTTATCCCTATTCTCGTAGTACCGAGCATTGGCTAATATCTGAGCAGACGAAGAAACGGCCCACGAACTCACGGAGTCTTTTAATTTATGTGATAATTCTGGAAGTAAATTAAATACAAATGTATCCACAAATAATCACTGTCCACCCTCAGTACTCATATCTTGACCACTGTTGTCCATCAAAGTTTCCTCGAAACGAGTAAAGAAATCGGAGACACTCTCATCTTTCTTCTGTTTACACGCAGCTAACTTATCCCAATTAACACGTAAAGCAGGCATCATCGTTTTCATTAGAGTAATTATTCTACCAGGTAATTCAATGATCAAATCATCGGGTTTAGCACCACCTACTTGTGCTGCATCTGCGGCCATTAAAGCCGCCCAATTACCACCTAAACCTTGATCGTGGTCTTCCCTACGAATCCGAGCCCATAATGCTTGAGGGACTACATTTCCCATCCACAAATCAATATCGGCCAAATTCATAACGCACGCATCAACAGTCTGGGACAGCTCTTTATAATACCCAGCAGGATTGTTACGAGGGTCCGGTAGAGACTGTTTAAGTGCCAAGACTTCAGACCGCTTCCAGGGGACATGTACCATATACGCTGGAAATGAGCAGGGATAGAGAGTTTCAAGTTGCGAGACCTGCGATTTGTGAGCCACGAGCTGCAAGCAGAGGTGTGCCGCGAGGTGGGGAGTCGAGGAGCAGCTGCCGGAGACGTAAGCGGTGTTGAGCGATGGTGAGGAGCCGCGAGTGAAGAGCGGCCTCGCAAGTCATCTCCCTCCCCCTCTGTATCATTCTCTCCTTTTGGGAGCTGCGAGTGGAGCATTTCTCGTCTTTTGGCCGCGGCAGTAGGAGCCGTGACATTTCCACTCCGGCAGAGTTTATACAGAGACCGTGGGGCCAGTCCCCCGACATAGCGCTAATTGGGACCTGATTGAGGCCTCAGGAGCTGGGAATACCATATTAGCCTGAAAAATTCAACATTTGGATTCCAGTCCAGGATCTCTAACTTACCGGCAGGCAGCAAGACAGCAGCAGTAGCAGCAGAGCGCTGCATGGAGCTTGGAGTGAGGAACCAGAGGCAAAGGCCGAGAGAGCGGTGCTCTTTCATATTAGCCTCGCTATTAGCGTGAGCCAGTTCGCCACTAGAGCCTGTGTGTCGCGATCTCTGAGGGAACCTGCGAAAACCACGAAGCCCGCACAGCCTGCAAAGTCACTGGTGAGTGAGCGCTGTAGACTGAACATTGATATTCACAGCGAGACTGAATTGCCTGTAGTGCAGCCCACGAGGGGGAGCTAGAGAGCAGAATCAGAGAAGACGGGTTGCTGACCTGAGTGGAGTGGAGCGGAGCGCGAACGGAGCAGGAGCAGGAGCAGGAGCAGGAGCGGGAGGTTAAGCTTTGGCGATACAATCGAAGGATCTCCCGCCCACCCGCCCGCCGGCCCAACGGGCCCCTGCGATGCGCACAGCAAGCAGTCAGCCCGAGCAGTAGTGCTACAGCGGTCACCGTTGCTGAGACTATCACTCGACGGGCACCCGCAGTGCGATTTGAACCGCAGCCGGTAGCCTAATCGAGGCAACAACCTGTAATCTGCCGATAATTTCCAAGGTGAGACCGAGTACTCGGGTCTCAACAGAGTGGATTACAGAGCAACTGCGGCCCCAGCGGAAAATATCAGTAAAAGGTCTGCCGTTTGCCGTCGACCAGCAGTGCGGAGGAGACCAATGAGCAGACTGAGGCGGACCGGAGAGGGAGGAGAGGACTAGAGACGACAGTGGAGCACCAGTATTGGAGTAGCTTGAGTGGCTTGAGGAGTCGGTGAGGAGCCCCGGGAACTGGTTGACTCTGAGGAACGAGACGGCCAGCTTGAGTGGAGGCATCCGGCAGTGGGACGGTGAGAGGGGAGCCCGGGCTCGGGGAAGGGGGTGGTGGTGATTTGAGCAGTCAGTGCTGCCTTTCCCCGCCCTAGTGACCCCCCTAAAGTGCCCCGCGCCTCCAAAAGAGAGTCTAAACAGCCATTTGTCTTGTGCCTAGAGGGACCTTGCCGCCTCCTAACAGCCCATACTACGTTAGGTAACACGTGGGGTAGCCTAAATACGTGGGGTAGCCAAAAAATATTTACCACCTCGGGAAGGTGGAATAAACTATTGCCCCAGAATAAGGATATGGCCTTCAAGAAGTTGAGGTCGCGAACCATTTTTATGAAACGAATGGGAACGGAAGAGGCAATTAGGAAGTCCTCCAATAAAGCGGTGAAAAGTGGACGGATACTAAGGACTCCTGCAATAACTAATTATTTTTCCACATCTACCATCAAAGACCAAATAGAAAATAAACCGCAAAACGAAGGAACAAAACCTGAGCTGAAGGAGGGTGGAAAAGACATATCGGGTGCTTTACAGGATCAATCAGGTGAACGAAATTTAACTAACCCTTCATTTGACCCTAAACAAACTACCAGTCCATCATTCATAGAGGAGTCCCCCCTGGAATCAGAATTATCCGGTCTAATTACCCTGAGTCTATTAAATATCCAACGTAGCGCTGATTGTAACAACTTATGTCCAGAAACAATCGACAAGGAGGACGAAAAGAAGCTTGAACCACAAATAAGGGTAGAGGATATACTTACTAGCACACTACAAAAGTCCCCAGATCAAGAAGATGACCTTGAATATTCACCAGATCTTTACATGTTTAAATCCTCCAGCTTAAATAATTACAACACTCCAGTATCCAAATCTCTTTTTACATTGCAAAGAATATTAGAATCTGTCCTCTCATTCTTAGGCCATATACTAGAGAACTCAGATCAAACTCTTGATGTCCAAATAGGTATACTAAAATTTCTAGTAGAAGAAAAAAGAAAAAAAGATCACCCTGAGTCAACAAAGATACAAGAAACACCAGTAAACTCTCAAGAGGCAACAAGTAATAACAACATTATTAACTCGCCGCAAGTTCAGGGAAAAAGTGACATTGGTACTCAAACGAAAGGAAGATCAAATAAGGGAACTTAGAATAACCGTCAGGAACCTACTATATATTCTCTAAAGAAACTCTTCAGAGAAGATTCAATTAATACCATTAACCAATATCCTATTTTTACTAACACCAAAAATAAAACAATAACGATCAATTCAGTGATTGATCAAGGAAAGAAGACAAATATCATCCTCGATAGTGAACAAGCGGGGGATACACAAAAAATCAAGAAGAACCAAGAAGGAACTGGAAAAAAAAGAGGAAAACCGCAGCGAAGATTCACAAAAAAGAAAGCACGCAGACTCAAATTCCAAAAAGCAACAATCCCTTCTACACTCCAGCAAGAGTATGAAGAAACTACGAAAACACCGATTCCGGCAAAGGGAAAAAATCAAAACGTGGGAGTAAATGTAGACAATAAAATTTCTAGAGAAAACACCAATTTAAACCCAAGAGCCGAAGAATTTTACCTCAATCCATTAACTATAAGGTTAAGGGAGCGTGTTATAGAACCAGAAGATCATGATAAAATAACCCTATTCAGGGAAGAAACATTGTCAAAATATTTACAAATAACAGAGCTCTTTCCCACGGATAGTATCCCACTAAATCGAGGTAGGATAGTCAATCTTCTCCAACGTATACCTTCGCTACAAACCTTAACAAGTAAAGAGATCGATTTAGTAATATTCCCTGATAAAGAAAACATCAAAACAGCGGTGGTAAAATTTTGGTCACCAGTGATACCAGGGATTGTTCTAAGAGAACAGGAGACTTTGCATAAATGTGGCTACGATTTGGTCCCAACACAGGAAACCATATTCAACCATCCGAATAAATTGTTTATAGGATCTCTATGGGAGAACCCCCAAATTCAAAATAAAACTATCTACAGCACAGAAGGCTCAGTAACAAATTTAAAATCTAATCAAAATTTAAGAATTTTAGTAACGGAGAAAGGGAAGTTTGGAGCCATGTTGCAGAAGCAAAGGAAGCAGCAAAAACGTTCCAGACATGGGCATGGATCTCAGAGTCACTGAACGGTAGGAAAAATGCAAAGAATCCGATACATTCCGTTTAGCAATGACCTTTCGATAACATCTTGGAACATGGCAGGGAAAACCACAGACAAAATGATGGAAGCCATAAAAAATGGACCGGACATATTGGCATTGCAGGAAACCTGGTCAATAAAAACTTTTAACCAGGACGGATATTTTGTTTATGATATCCCCGCACAGGAGACTAAACGGGGACACGCTAGAGGAGGGATAGCTATCCTATTAAGGGAAGAATATCGCTGGACTCAAGAGATTGTTGATACCAAGTCTAAGCAATTCCAGTGTATAAAGATCAGGTTGGAGACTCACTCCTCAGACCCTCAAAAAAGTCTATTACTCTTCAATGTATATGTCCCTCCAGGACCAAAGAACGATGTCAAATTTACGGAAACCTTCGATGCCATTCAGCAAATAATCGAAGCACAATCTTATCCGCCATACTTAATTATGGGTGACTTCAACGGTAAAATATCAAATACCGAAATCTCCAACTGGGCAAACTGGTACAAAGATGAAGTTCTAGAAATACCGGTGCCGACGTTCCCGACTAGAAGTAGGGCTGATAAAAGGGGGGAAATGCTATTAGCGTCACTTCCAACACTAAACGGAATTATACTGAACGGGAATGTGGAAGGTGATATCCCTGCATCCTACACTAGACGAGGAAATAAAACCCTCTCAATCCTAGATTATATAATCTGTAGTATGGAGTCGTTTGAGTCCGTTTCGAATCTTCGCACCTATTTCATTGAAGAGAGTGACCATGCAATCCTGCTATTACATATGCAATGGAAAATAAGCACCTGCTAACCTAGTCATATCATGTATAAACAAAGTACAGTCGAGGCACAAATAAATCAAAGGCGGATCTACTGGAACTCAAATATGTTAGACAAAATAACTACCTTAATCGACACAAATCACCTTTTATCCAAAGAATATTCTGCTGACCTGATAACAAATTTTGAATCCATTATTGAGAAACTAAAACAAGTCTTTCAAAATAAATTGCAACAAGTTCCATCGGTAATGAATAAAAACAAAAACAAAAACAAAATCTTGAATTCAGCAACTGCAAAAAGACTAAAACTTATTAGAGCACAATATGTGGACCGTACAATCTTAACACAGGCAGAAATTAACAAACTAAAAAATCAACTAAAGCGAGAAAAGCTTCGCTTAAAAAGAATAAAGCAGGACAAAAATTGGGTCGACCTTCAAATTGCGGCAAAACAGCGCAACCAACGATCATACTGGTCACTAATTGCAAAGGAAACTGGAACAAAAAAAGCTCTGCATTCCATCCCAGTCCCGCCTCAAGAATGGGAAATTTACCTGACAGCCTTATACAGAGCAAACATGAGTAATGAAGAGGCCAAAAATGCTGGGAATAATAGTGAACGAAACAACGTACCGATTGGAACCACCTCCCCGTTTTCGATAGAAATGCACATTCGAAAGGCGAGATCCACAGGAGCCTCCGGCCCAGACCAAATCCCCATCAAGGTCCTACAAGCAGATCCTAAGGGTTGGAGTAAGATGTTCTCTCCCCTCTTTAATTTCATCTTTAAAACAGGAGTAGTGCCAAAATCCTGGAAGGGGAGCATCATAATACCGATCTTCAAAAAAGGATCAAGACATCAGGCTGGTAACTATCGTCAAATAGCATTACAAGATGCCACTGGGAAAATCTTCGCAGCTGAAGTATTAGACCAACTTAAAAATTGGACATTTTCTCAGGACTTAATTCCCATATATCAGGCTGGCTTCAGGCCAAAGCACTCGGTTACTGATAACATCGCAATATTACAAACAATCCTCGACAAATACGTTGTGGGAAAATATCAACCGGTATACGCAGCATTCATCGATTTTTCTACCGCATTTGATCGAGTTGATAGACCAACTCTCTGGAAAAAACTGAGGAAGCTAAGAATCCCTGAACAATTATTACAAATCATAATTACATTGCATTCGCACACATGGTGTCAAGTGCAAATGGGGAGTGAAAAAGGCCTCACTAAAAAAATTCCAACAGCAAACGGACTCAAGCAGGGGTGTCTTCCAGCCCCTTTGTTATTCTCATTATATCTTAGTGATTTGCCTCAACACCTGCAACAAGTGCCAAGTCTGCCTCCAAAGATCGCTGCCCAAAACATTCACGCCCTCTTATATGCAGACGATATTGTAGTCTTAGACCTTACCCCCTTCGGCCTACAAAGAACTCTAGACACTTTGAACAAATATACTCAAGAAAACTTTTTAATCCCGAATCTCACTAAAACAAAAATAGTTTCCTTTTCTGGGAGAAAAAGAAGCACTAAATTTTGTTGGAGACTCGGCGTTGGAATCATAGAAGAGATTGAGGAATACACTTACCTGGGCAGGATTTTTACTAAGACATTAAAAAAAAAAATAATTCACAGGTTAATAACCTGACTAGGAAATCCGAGGTGCATGCCGGAGCGCTTCAAAGACTATACGTAGCATCAGGTAACAGACATTTCTCATCCCTCCTTAAAGTATATAGCTCAAAGATACCTCCAGTTTTATCGTTTGCCTTGGAATATATTCCAATAAAACAGTGGTCATTCCTAGACCAAAAAGAAGGGAAGATATTGAGGAAAATGTTGAGGGTATCACAATCTATTCCGGTGCAAGCTCTTCGCCTCGAACTTTCTATCACGAGTTCCTTTTCAAGAGCCATCGCAAATGTTATCAGATGGGCATATAACCTACTGCATGCAAAGGATGGCACTCTCCGTTCATTACTTAAAACCGAGACCTTCGACTGCGATGCTTCGAAACAAGTATTCTATAGCAACATGACCACCGCATTTAAACTAGCCGAGATTAATGTTAATCTGTTGCTCACATGGACTCCATCACAACTGAAACTCTTTTTAAAATGTTTAACCCCTAGGCTCAGTTATGATCTTGATTTCTCACATTGCGCCAAATGGATCCTGTATAAAAGCTTTGCGGAAACAATTGCACCTAAGCAAGTGCAACAATACATAGACTTTAATCTTTCGCATGGCGCTAGGAGAACAATCATCCTGCTACGGCTCGGTATCTTACCAGTGCTAACTATAACATCAAGATGGCACTCAAATGGTTCTTCTTTATGTAATCTTTGCCACGGAGGGGAGCAGGATGTGGAACATCTTCTTTTCATATGCCCTAATCCAAAAGTAGTGGCAGCCAGGACAAAATATCTGTATCCTATATACATTAACTGCCCTATCACCACTGTAAAGGACTTGATCATAGTATGTAAATCTCCACCCAATGAACAGGTTTGTTATAATTTTTATAAATTTTTAAAATCCTTTTTAGCTTTGTATTAATATGAAATTTAATAGTATTTGTAACTGATTTTATTGAACAAAATTTGTGGTCCTCAGTAGAGTACCAAAACAAATAAATAAAACTTGAAAACTTGAGCAGGGACAGGCGGATTAGCATCTGCTTGTGGAACTGCATCTCTCCATATTGGAGGAACTTCTCTCATAGGATAATGTTTCACTTTGTGACTAACTTCAGGATCATATTCAAAAGAAGTCTGGGAAGACAATAAAGACCGAAAAGTAACAAGTGTCTTTACGGCCTTCTCAAACTCAGAACCCACAATAAGTCCCTTATCAAATGTAGCCTGTACATCTAACAGACCCTGAGGAGCTAAACCCAATTCCATATCCTCCCAACCTTTAACAAGAGTGTCACACATAACATTAAATGCATATCTCTGTCTGGGCGCATCCCACTGGTGAAAGGTGCTCATAATATCCTGCACACCATACTGTGCATCACTCATAATCCATTTGCGGGCAAGATTATCCAACACACTTCGCTCATCGGGCCCTGGAAATTGACTACGAGATTGCCTTCGAGATATAGCAGGGGTTAAATTAAAAAAACTAAAGAGGGGGGAAAAAAGGCCAGAAACAGTGTCGACCAAGCATCTACGAGCTGTAGGGGAATCTGACAGTAGAACGGGAGACAAGGCATTAGGCAGAGTAGAAGGGGGGCTGACAGTTATAAGAGGAACCGAGGATGGAGGCTGAGGTATAGGAGTCCCAGGAACGGGAATCGGTGGCAAAGAAGGCGGAAATACTGGAAGAGGCAATTGTGGAAGAGCCGGAACAACTGGTTGAACCACAGGTTGCTGAACAACAGGTTGTAATGGGGTGCATTAGCACCTAGTACATAAGGTGGAGGTAAACTTAACAAATGAGACATTAAAGGATCTTCATCAAGATCTTTATTCTGTGGGGAAGTAGACAACACAGGATAACATCTATCTATTGCCATACGATGCTGTCTTTCTGAGACTTCAATCATCTGATCAGTCTCATTATTCTTAAATTGTTGAGCAGCCTGTAAAACCGTCATATCCTGCGCTTTCTTATCTTTTTTCGCTTGTTTAATCTCTTTCTGTTTGGCTTTCTTACGCCATAGGCGGAAAGAGTAAAACATTGCCGGCCGGGCTTTTCGCTTAAACAAAATTGCTTCTAAGTTATCTAATATATCAGGCTCAAAGTTACCATTTTGTGGCCACTGCAGAACACCATCTTTCTTCGTATATCGAATCCATGTTTCATTAAAAATAATGGGGCCAAGACCATGTTTCGAATAGAGCTCATAAGTGGGAGTTCCAACCGCAGGAATTGAACAAGAGTCCTCCAGCCAGGAATCCCTAGTACAGTTAAAACAGAAACATTTCTTAAACTTACTAAGCCCAGGCATTTCGTAACGAGCTGGACTGTTCACAAACTTCAAGGGGTTTAAGGCAATGATCACAGCACAAACGTACTTACCCCTTGGCTTCGACTAATGCATGAATCGAATAACAAAAACAAAACAAAAGAGTGGGCGCTACCCACGAATACTTAACTAAGTGTTTTCTCACGCCAACAGGTGTCCGTCTAACGTCTCGCGATACCAATCATCACCAGAGGGCCAAGGCAGGGCGACAGTCAGGGCAGCAGTCGTCTGCAGCCGTCGGAAAGGAGTAGCCGCGCTGCAAAAGACTTTCGGTCCACTTTCGACATACAGGGGTCGCTTGACGTGGTTTGCAAATCCTCCAGAATTTTCTTGCGAGGCTCCTTACGACCTTCGGGCTGAACCGCTACCACTGAAGTCGCCCCACATTGGGCGCCAGTTGGCGCCTTATGGGCCGAGCGGCGCAGGGCATGCCTGTAATCTCCGGGTTCACCTGCCTTGTCAGACAGAGACACGAGACACTCTGTTAGGCGTAGAAAATCAGGTTTATTAGCTGCAGCTAAGCACAGTTATCCAAGAAGTACAGAAAGTAGATTCTTAGGAGACTGCCACTTAATTCCGCGGAGCACAATCTTTTATAGTACACATATTTACAATGTCTACTCCCAAAACATACAAAACTGACAAATGGGAAAAGATTGAAAACAAGCTATCAGGTATCTTGAATACGCCCTTCTTGCAGACCCCGTGTTCTCTCCTCCCCTCAAGTTAATCAATGCTAGTGCATGTAATCCAGTTTGCAGGTGGCAGGACGTATTTGCATGCCTCAAAGGATAGTTGTGTAATAGGAGAATACAAGAGAAGAATAGCGAAGTCCAGTCAAATAAGATAAAGTAAAGGAAGAATGGTGGGACCCAAACAGTCAACTAAGACAAGGATCAATCAGTCTAGACATGGATTAACAAACCCTGACATCGGTTTCATAAACAAGGACAAAGGGTTACTTTTTAACAGGAGAGACGCATAACAGCTGAGAGAGCAAAAACACTGTGTTCACCGTGCTGCCTGAGTGAAGGCAACACAAAATGGCGGCTGTCACAGAACCTCATTATGAGATTTATGCATAATGTGTTTTATGCCTAATGTGATGCAGACATAATGTGTTTATGTTGCAGGTGATAATGCTAAGTACAGTATTTTACTAGTAGTCACTGGTTTATTTTATTTATTTATTTTATTTATAAAGATTTATATAGCGCGAACTTGATCCCGAAGGATATCAGAGCACTTTACAGTTACAGGGAAAGGTAACAATCAAAACATGAATCAAACATGGGGAGTATAATAGTCATTGATCAAATAGTGCAGACATAACAACTCAATTATAAATCCTGAGTGGACAAGGAGTGGGCTATATGATGGAGCGAAGTGATATAAAGGGGAGTAAGTGAAATAATCATATACATGAATAATAACTAATACCAAAATAATAATCTAAACATGAGTCAAATGGGGCTTATAATAGGTATTGACTTGAGTGGTGAACATCTAATAGATCATTTATACACCTGGGTGAACGAAGGATGGGCAAAACAATGTAACAAAATGACTTATGGGGAGTAGAATCAATAATCATGTATAGGAGTAATAATCAAAACCAAAATAGTAATCATGTACTGGAATAATGACGATACTATAGTATGCCCGATGCACTTAGAGCTAAAAAATTGCCCCTCCTGTTAAGGTAAGAATCAATTCAGCTTCACTGAGGGTTACAGCACCTCAGCTCCCACATCAACGACACCAAGGATGCCAACTCCATCACCCTCCTGGAGAACTTGAACAACATTAGCCTCTCCCAACTGGTCACCGAACCCACGTATAAAGCCGAGCACACTCTCAACCTCATTTTCACCTCTAGCGACAGAATCAAATTCAGCCACACCACAAACCTCACCTGAACTGACCACACCATCATACACTTCACCATCACCAACGCCCAGCACAACATCACCAGTCATCAGATCCCCTCCCACTGCAACTGGAACAAGGTCACCGAAACTCAGTGGTCACATGCCCTCACCACCTCACAATCCAAGACCTCAGCAAACCTCAACCGAGCCCTACAGAACTTTGCTGCCTGGATCACCAATAGCACCATCAGAGTCACCCCACCAAAACCTAGAAAATCTAACAAGACCTTCAAACATGCCAGCTGGTACACCCCAGAACTCAGGACCACCAAGCACCTGTGTTTTATATGTGCTACTAGTGCTTTCTAAAGGTTCTGACAGTGGCCCGATTGGCCCTGTCATGAATATGATCCCCTGTGAATATTGCCTAGAGCCAGTTGGCACAGTGTATATGTGTGATTATGATTCTAATGTGTTTTGGATAATACAAAGGCTATCTTTTATATAACCTTGTGTGGAGTTTCTATTGTAGTGTGCCTAGTGTGTTGCTGTTGTGTGTGTGTGTGTTGCATAAATGCTTTACACATTGCCTCTGGGATAAGCCTGACTGCTCGTGCCAACCTATCAAGGGGGTGAGCAGGGGTTATCTTCAGCGTGTAACTCCCTTGCCCTGACTAGAGTAGTGATTTCTGCCTGGCTTAGGCACAAGCCGTAGCTGACCCGAAATACCATTTCTAACTATGAGTGTCTGCCATGCAGGGGCAGTGTACGAGATACTCACAGTCGGGCACTCAGGGCGAGGGAGCATAAGTGTCTGCCATGCAGGGGCAGTGTACCAGATACTCACAGTCGGTCACTCGGGGCGAGGGAGCATGAGTGTCTACCATGCAGGGGCAGTGTACCAGATACTCGCAGTCAGGCACTCAGGGCGAGGGAGCATGTGTGTCTGCCATGCAGGGGCAGTGTACCAGATACTCGGAGTCGTTGACTCAGGGCGAGGGAGCATGAGTGTACGCCATGCAGGGGCAGTGTACCAGATACTCGCAGCCGGGCACTCAGGGCGAGGGAGCATAAGTGTCTGCCATGCAGGGGCAGTGTACCAGATACTCGCAGCCGGGCACTCAGGGCGAGGGAGCATAAGTGTCTGCCATGCAGGGGCAGTGTACCAGATACTCGCAGTCAGGCACTCAGGGCGAGGGAGCATGTGTGTCTGCCATGCAGGGGCAGTGTACCAGATACTCGCAGCCGGGCACTCAGGGTGAGGGAGCATAAGTGTCTGCCATGCAGGGGCAGTATACCAGATCCTCGCAGTCGAGCACTCAGGGCTAGAGAGCATAAGTGTCTGCCATGCAGGGGCAGTGTACCAGATACTCGCAGTCAGGCACTCAGTGTGAGAAGTTGGCCTGTTATATGATGCTCACTAGTTCTAGTGATCACCTTGTATCAGTCCAAACAACCCTTATGGTGCTTGGTTGTAAGTCAACCTTATAGACCAGCTATCCTAATGGTAGCATGGACAAAGCAGTCTTAGGCTAAACTCTTTTGGCATGTGAAGCCAGCAGTTTTACCACAATATAACCCCTTGAATACCAGATGAAAGGACACCACACATGTTGTTATGAAAATAAACAGTCTATTTATTAATAACAACACCTCTGAACTCTTTATGAGGTCAGAGGGCTAAGCACATGACAATCTCTTCTAAAAAATACGTTAAGTTGCACAAAATCACAATGGTGCCCTAGGGGCACAACAAACCATATACTAAGTAAGTGGAATATGAAAGTCAATAAAGGAAATGGAGCTGTCCAGAGGCTGTAGGATCGATGGGACCACGCTACACTAACTTCAGGTAAGTAATAGGAGGCCCACGGAACGCGTGTGCAGAGTGTGAACTCACACGCGAGATGCGTAACAACGTCTATGGACAGTACAGTTCAAGTTAAAGGTGAGTACGGACAATCCTGACTAGATAGGACTAAAACGACTGTGGAACTGGACACTAGGACAGTTAAACTACCCTTGAACACCGAAATGCTCTTGTTACCTCACCCATGGGCCGCGGGTGCATAGGGTTCAAAGTGCGTCGGGTTCTCGCGTTGAAGTCAATGGAGCCTGAAAGAAAAGATGCTGCAGGCGACCAGGAGGAAGATGTCCGGTGCAATCCAAGGGTGGATTGTTGAAGAAGGAGACCTGAAAGCAGAGGGGACAATGTTCACAGTCACTAGCCAGTGACTGGAGTGGAACCAGGAAGGAACCAGATGTCGTTGTCGTGTTCAGGTGAAGAGTGGACGCTTGACTCTGCAGCCACGTGGACCAGGAGGTGTCTTCGACGACCAGGATGGAGGCACGAGCTGTCCCACGCAGGCTCTCGCTGTTGGCGGTGTTGGATCCGGAATCGGCGTCAACAGGCCTTGGCAAAGGCAACCCACGCGGTGAGTGAAGAAAGCATCTGGTGCGGACTCGGAGAGTCCGGGGTGCCCCTCTTTTGGAAGGGAGCAAGGGCCAGTCTGGCGCAACCAGACCAGCAGTGAAAATTCAAAGGTTCGTCGTCTAGGAGGCCACTAGCCAGCCGGCAATTGACCAGACAACGCGTCGAGCAGCAGCAAAGCAGAAGGGCCCCACGCAGATCTCGTGGATGCTGGAGGGCTGATCTTCGATGCAGGGGCTGCTCGGGGATATGGCTTCTCAGTCCCCAAAGCACTTGGTCGAGTTTACCTCGGGAGTTGTGCTGGAAGCGAAGTGCAGTTTCTTCCAAGATGGCCGGTCCCACGTGTCTCGTCGCACCCATGGGTATCAGCTTTCTTGCAGATGTGAGTTGAGGTCGGAGAGGTCTGGGAATCCGGGTCTCGTTGGGCTCTGAAGTCTGGATCCTCGAGGGAAGACGACAAAGGGAAGCCGCTGGACGCTTGGTGGTGCCTGCTTGTGCAGGGTGGACACTCCTTGCCCACAAGGGAGATTCTTCAGTCTTCTGTGGAGCAAAACGTCGAAGTCCAGAGTTTCTTCTTATAGAATATGTTCAGGATAATCTGATTTGGAATGGGACCAGCTCCTACCTTTATCCTGCTAAAGGGGGCTGCACTACTGACTAGGTCCCTCCCCTGGGTGGGACCAGGAAGGGGGATGGTTACACCCCCTATCCTTTGTCCAGTTTCCCACCAGGGCTGGGGCAGGGATGCCCCAGCAACTGATTGGAACCGGTGTATGCACAGGACACCTTGTGTGCCCCGGGCATGTCTCATTCCTTTCAAGCCTACCCTACCCAATACACAAAATCCTGTCTGGGGTGGTGCTAGCATCTCCCAAGGCAGGAAACCCTTTGTCCAAGCCGCCCTCGCTGGAAGGACTCCCAGCAGCAGGAGGTCAGACTTGTGTCTGTGGTGGCAGCATCCATTTTGTGATGCCAAGGCTCGAGTTAACTTTAACCGGGGTTCTCAGTTACATACATGTCGTGTCCCTCTGGAAGGGTGGAATGCTACCCCCGTCGCCAGAATTGGCGAGGGGGTAGTATTCCAATTCGTATGACACCTTACTCGACATGTTTTGATAATGTTATACCAGAGTTAGCATTTAACTGCGAGGATTATAATGCACTTAAGAGTATATGGTATAGAGTTATCATGGAACAGCTATAAGGACTTGGTTCCGCAAGCTGCAAACGGGCTCAGCTCATGCTAGAGCACCATCTCACATAATTCCAAGCACTCTGCCTTCAGGATTGATAAGGCCTGCCATAGGAGTGACTGATAGGAATATATGTGTCCATTTTAGGGTTAGATATAGGTATACTATATCTACAGCAAAGGGTGATTACACCACCTTGCCCCAGCTGTCGTGCAGACAGTTGTGTCAGTTTTGGATGATTAGCCAGGGGTGGCATAATACATGCTTCAGCCCCTGGTAGGCCCTGGGTACACCTATGCCCTGGATACCTAAGGTATACTGTACAGGGACTGATAAGGTGACTCAGTATCCAATTAGATGGTGCACAGACATAATATCGACTCCAAAATATCGTTTGGACAGAATATCGACAGCCAAAATATCGTTTTTAAGGTAAGTGAAGTAATATCGACTGTAAATAATATAGAAAGTGAAAATATGTAAGTATGTAATATAGATAGTGAAAAAATGTGTTTTTATTTTTAGGGTTCAGGGTCAGTTTTGGGTTTTTGGGTAAAGGGGTATTTTTAGGGTTCAGGGTCAGTTTTGGGTTTTTGGGTAAAGGGGTATTTTTAGGGTTCAGGGTCAGTTTTCAGTTTTTGGGTAAAGGGGTGTTTTTAGGGTTCAGGGTCAGTTTTCAGTTTCTGGGTAAAGGGGTATTTTTAGGGTTTAGGGTCAGTTTTCAGTTTTTGGGTAAAGGGGTATTTTTAGGGTTCAGGGTCAGTTTTGGGTTTTTGGGTAAAGGGGTATTTTTAGGGTTCAGGGTCAGTTTTCAGTTTTTGGGTATTATTTTATTATATTTTGTTACTATATATATATGTTTTAATAAATATGAAATAAAAAAATATTTATTTAACTTTCATTAATTATTTAATTATTATAAGTTAATTTAAGTAATTTTAAGTATATTTTAGTAATTCATTATTAATATTAATTTAATTTAACACTGTTTTTAGTAAATACGATATTTTTTACAACTATATTTTTGTAAACGATATTTTTAACTCGATATTTTTGTACTTACCTGTTTGTAGATAGAAACTCGATATTTTGACTGTCGATATTTTCTCAACGATATTTTTGATGGTCGATATTCTGTCCCTCGATATTATTTCAGTGATCCCAATTAGATATGTACCTAGGGTACATGGAGTCCATTTTAACAGAGAGAGCAGGAAGCCTGGGGTCCTGAATAGCAGGATCCCAGGCCAACTAAGTCAAAAACCAGTAAAACACCAGGCAAAAAGTTGGGGGCAACCATAGTCAGATATCCACCTTCCTACACTCAGGGCGAGGGAGCATGAGTGTACGCCATGCAGAGGCAGTGTACCAGATACTCGCAGTCGGGCACTCAGGGCGAGGGAGCATGAGTGTACGCCATGCAGGGGCAGTGTACCAGATACTCGCAGTCGGGCACTCAGGGCGAGGGAGCATCAGTGTCTGCCATGCAGGGGCAGTATACCAGATACTCGCAGTCGGGCACTCAGGGCGAGGGAGCATCAGTGTCTGCCATGGAGGGGCAGTATACCAGATACTCGCAGTCGGGCACTCAGGGCGATGGAGCATAAGTGCCTGCCATGCAGGGGCAGTATACCAGATACTCGCAGTCGGGCACTCAGGGCGAGGGAGCATGAGTGTACCCCATGCAGGGGCAGTGTACCAGATACTCGCAGTCGGGCACTCAGGGCGAGGGAGCATCAGTGTCTGCCATGCAGGGGCAGTATACCAGATCCTCGCAGTCAGGCACTCAGGGCGAGGGAGCATGAGTGTCTGCCATGCAGGGGCAGTGTACCAGATACTCGCAGTCTGGGACTCAGGGCGAGGGAGCATGAGTGTCTGCCATGCAGGGGCAGTGTACCAGATACTCGCAGTCGGGGACTCAGGGCGAGGGAGCATGAGTG
Organism: Lissotriton helveticus; assembly: GCF_964261635.1. NCBI lineage: Eukaryota > Metazoa > Chordata > Amphibia > Caudata > Salamandridae > Lissotriton > Lissotriton helveticus. The sequence goes on along the minus strand of NC_136061.1, from coordinate 49,757,623 downwards.
TCTGCCATGCAGGGGCAGTATACCAGATACTCGCAGTTGGGGACTCAGGGCGAGGGAGCATGAGTGTCTGCCATGCAGGGGCAGTATATCAGATACAGTCAGGGACTCAGGGCGAGGGAGCATGAGTGTACGCCATGCAGGGGCAGTGTACCAGATACTCGCAGTCGGGGACTCAGGGCGAGGGAGCATGAGTGTCTGCCATGCAGGGGCAGTATACCAGATACTCGCAGTTGGGGACTCAGGGCAAGGGAGCATGAGTGTCTGCCATGCAGGGGCAGTGTACCAGATACTCGCAGTCGGGCACTCAGGGCGAGGGAGCATCAGTGTCTGCCATGCAGGGGCAGTATACCAGATCCTCGCAGTCAGGCACTCAGGGCGAGGGAGCATGAGTGTCTGCCATGCAGGGGCAGTGTACCAGATACTCGCAGTCGGGGACTCAGGGCGAGGGAGCATGAGTGTCTGCCATGCAGGGGCAGTGTACCAGATACTCGCAGTCGGGGACGCAGGGCGAGGGAGCATGAGTGTCTGCCATGCAGGGGCAGTGTACCAGATACTCGCAGTCGGGGACTCAGGGCGAGGGAGCATGAGTGTCTGCCATGCAGGGGCAGTATATCAGATACAGTCGGGGACTCAGGGCGGGGGAGCATGAGTATACGCCATGCAGGGGCAGTGTACCAGATATTCGCAGTCGGGGACTCAGGGCGAGGGAGCATGAGTGTCTGCCATGCAGGGGCAGTATATCAGATACAGTCGGGGACTCAGGGAGAGGGAGCATGAGTGTCTGCCATGCAGGGGCAGTATATCAGATACAGTCGGGGACTCAGGGCGAGGGAGCATGAGTGTACGCCATGCAGGGGCAGTGTACCAGATATTCGCAGTCGGGGACTCAGGGCGAGGGAGCATGAGTGTACACCATGCAGGGGCAGTGTACCAGATACTCGCAGTCGGGCACTCAGGGCGAGGGAGCATCAGTGTCTGCCATGCAGGGGCAGTATACCAGATACTCGCAGTCGGGCACTCAGGGCGAGGGAGCATCAGTGTCTGCCATGCAGGGGCAGTATACCAGATACTCGCAGTCAGGCACTCAGGGTGGGGGGGCAAGAGTGTATGACCTGCAGGAGACATTCCCATCCCAGCACTATCTGATGTCATTACAGCTGTCCGGATTGAGAAGCCTGCCTTCCTCCACCCTCATAGTTGCGCCTGTGAGTGCAGAGGCGGAGGCGGCAGACAGCTCATTTGTTCCGCTCAGGTCCTGGTACTGCTCACCAATGCCTGATGCCCAAAGGGACCGTTGAAGTTCACATGCTGTTTGGGTCGAGTATCCGCGATGGCCCTTCTATGTAGAGCACAAAAGGTTATAGGATAGTAAGCGATGAAACGTAAACACGGAACAACACACAGGAGAAACCCAAAGGAGAGAAGCATGAATCACCCCGTACGTTTGGCCCATGCACCTCCAAGAAGGTGTACATTACAAGGTCACTGCAAAATACTGTGCAACGGAATGGAAGCAGAAATGCGAATGATGTGCCTTTGTAGCTTTGATTCTCCTGTCCCTCGCCCATAAATGTATTGGTAAACGAACCCCTCACTTCCTCCTTTCCAGTGAGCCCACTGCACGCCACTGGCACGCCTGGATGTGGCGACGTGCACTCAAATCTCACCAAAGGCAGTTTTGTGACAGGTCAGAGCCCAACATTGCACTTATCAATCAATCAATAAGAGTACTTGTAAAGCGCGCTACTTACCCGTGAGGGTCTCAAGGCGCTGAGGGGAGGGGGTGCTGCTACTGCTCGAAGAGCCAGGTCTTGAGGAGTCTTCTGAAGGTGAGTAGGTCTTGGGTCTGCCGTAGGTGGGTAGGGAGGGTGTTCCAGGTCTTGGCGGTGAGGTAGGAGAAGGATCTGCCGCCGGAAGTCGTTCTTTGCATGGGGGGGACAGCGGCGAGGGCGAGGCTGTCGGAGCGGAGCTGGCGGGTGGGGGTGTGGAAGCTGAGTCTGCTGTTCATGTAGGCTGGTCCGGCGTTGTGGAGTGCTTTGTGAGCGTGGGTGAGGGGCTTGACGGTGATCCTCTTGTCGACGGGGAGCCAGTGTAGGTCTCTCAGGTGGGGGGTGATGTGGCTGTGGCGGGGGATGTTGACGATCAGTCAGCCGGAGGCGTTTTGAATGCGTTGTAGTCATCGTAGGTGTTTGGCTGGAATTCCTACATAGAGTGCGTTGCCACAGTCCAATCTGCTTCTGACAAGGGCATGTGTCACCGTTCTTCTTGTTTCAGTAGGGATCCACTTGTAGATCCTGCAGAGCATACGGAGGGTGTTGTAGCAGGAGGAGGAGACGGCGTTGACCTGCTTAAACATGGAGAGAGAGGAGTTGAGGATAAATACTAGGTTGCGTGCATGGTCAGTGGGTGTCGGTGCTGTTCCCAGTGTGGTCGGCCACCAGGATTCATCCCAGGCTGAGGGGGTGGGTGTTAAAACTAAGGTCAATGGACAATCGATATTTGCCCGGCGGTATCGCCTCTTTAACCCACAAAATATTACTCAAATGAAGAGGCAGGCGCTGGAGACGGGAAGGCAGGAAACAAGGTTTATTCTCTCCGGAGGAGAACACATCAGTTCAGACAGCAGGTATCGTCATGAGGTGCTCTAGCCGCATCTCTGAGGCCTGGCCTCTTATACACAGTCAAATGAATTTTATTGTAGGTAACATAGTCTTGTAATGCTTTGAAGTATGAAAGGACATCCTCTGAATCTCCCCTACAGGCCCGTTCCCACACACATTTACAGTTGAAGTCCCCACCCCGGTTACAACAGGTGATGATTATCGCGCAGCTGGACATTCCGCCGATTCACGGAATGTGGGGGTTCGATCGGATCTCATAGGGTGGGGGCTTTGATCAACTCGGGGGACCTTTGATGAGGGAAGCTTTCTACTGTACGGGGAGGGGCAATAAACAGTATCGGCAGAGCTAGGTGTCGGCCTGGGAACGAGGAAGACAAACGGGCACAGGAAAAGGGGGTTTTGTATCAAAGGGCCTGGGACCATGAAAGGAATGAAGGGAGGTGTCGCGCTGGGAACAGGATGGGGCTCTGAGGCAGAGCTGCGCTGAAGAGGGGTTTATGACCCAAGGCATGAGAGAGCGGGGGTTGTCAGTGTGCGGGCTTTGCGAGGGCAAAGGGCTATGTTGGGGGCCAGTGGCGTGCAGAGGGTGGTTCTGATCGAGGCACCTAAAATGGCGGGTGCGCACGACAAAAGTGTGGCATCCGGGAAAAAGGGCAAGATGGCGCAGATAATGTTTACCAAACCGTACTAATTTTCCACAGTCCCCCCTTTAACATATCCAAGATATCTTGCTGGCCTATTTCCTATCCATGTCTACTGTGGCGGTCATAAGTAAAGAAGTAGGAACCCAGGTGAAGGAGCTATAAACATTACATTTAAAATCTTTCGTCTTAGGAGGCGGGTCTATTGAAAAAAACTCGTTTTGCAGGAAAGTCATAGTTATGCAATATCCGGTAAATTCTGTAGTGAGAGCATCGGGTACATTTCATAGATACTTATATTCATTTGGAATGTGAACTGATAGGTTGTTACATATGTAGTTCTGTTCATATTTGGTTGGAGCATAATCAATACAATAACGGCTGGGAGAGAAATGAGACGTAGCAAAAACAATAATAAGCGGCGCCATTGTTCGAAGGGGAGGTCCTATTGTCATGGACCGTTATTAGTGAGTTCTCAGCGTTCTTTGTCGTCTTCTGTTGGCACGGTGGAGCGGTGAGTCCAGCTCTCTTCTGAGCTTCGCGTTGCAGGGCATGACCTTTTCCTCGCTTTCCTGGTCAAAAAGGTCCTTTTCGCCCTGTGTCCTTTGAGCCGATTGTCAAAAAGTTCAGGTGGAAGAAGAGTGTGTGCAAGTAGTCCATAGGGTAGGTCGGAGAAAAAGGGGGGATGGAGCTGGGCCAAATCGGGAACAGATCAGGGGGGCGGAAATTTCAGGTAGGCGGGCTCATGACCGAATTCAGAGAGCGGGGACTTTTCAGCACACGTTGAACATTGAGCAGGGGCATCAGGTCAGCCCTTTCCTCTCATTTTGTCGGAAACAGTGCCTCGTCCTGCAACTCCTTTCTGTCGCGGTCTCGCCTTGGCCAATGTCGCAGATGTTCCACGATCTGCAGTCAGGCCACGTGCTCCCACATCCGGTCTCTCTTTCCTCCGACAGCGGTACCCTTAAATGAGTTTGAAAAGACAGTCTTTAGAGAATTGGCAGATGAAGGTAATCACATAAGTCTATTTCTCCCCCAGCTCCAAGCAAATAAGAAACATCCGTTACATTGGGGTTCACAACCACCATATAAATAATTGATGATGGGCTTGTTGGATTTCCTATAACTTTCCTTCGTAACTATTTCTTTGGTGCTTGTTGGCGTTACATTCATTGTCGTGGTACGAAATCTGGTACCTATTCATCGTATTTTGTGTATTACAGTTACGTCAGTTCTTCTGACAGAGACCCACCTCCCTAGTACGAGCCTTTGCAAAGCTATACCGTTTTCCAGGACTTTATATTTTTCGGAAAAAATGCAACGTGCTATCACCATGATCTGATAGGTATCTTTCTGTGGAACGAGCATAGGCTAAACATTTTTTTTTTTTTCATTTCTATCAAGGCATCCTACCCTTTAGCTAAACATTTTCCTTCACCAGGGTTCATCGTAAAAATTCCTTCATTTCGGTCTAATCTTAACCTTTGCAGAACATCATTCTAATTCCTACATAGTCTCTTACAACCTGACTACTTCATAAAAAACGGGGGGGGGCTTGCGATAACTCTTTGATTCACTTTTATTTGTTTGGGCATTGAGATAGTTCGGGGCGAGGAAGGTCGTGTTACCTGAGGCATTTTTATCATAGTAGCCACTGACATGTAGTTCCCTTTATATGGGCCAGATGAGGGAACCTCAGTCGTCTTACCTGTCCTTTCCCTTTTGGTCAATTTTTAGGTTTCATCAATATTTAGTAGAAAGGAGAGGCAGTAACATGGCATCAAAGTGAATTTATCTAAGACAAATTTGTGCAAATACTTGTGGTATTTGGAGCCAATTGGGTGGTGGTTCGTCAATTTGGAGTCAGTCGTTAGGGAGAGCGAGAGTGTGGGAGAGAGGGAGAGAGAGAGAGAGAAAGAGAGAGAGAGAGTGAGAGAGAGAGAGAGAGAGAGAAAGAGAGAGAGAGAGAGAGATGCAACAATAGGCTAAATAGTACACGTGCAAAATAGGGAGCGGCCGTGTATTTAGATAGGCTATTCAGCGCATTAATCAACATGAGAAGTCACGGGTCTGTGTTAGAATTTCGAAAGCATGCGGTTCGGGACAGGCGAACATTAGGCAGGGTAGAGGGGGCATGCATTGAGTAAAAGACACCATTGTATCGCACTTCTCGCACTCTCGGTCCGCCGACCAGTCAAGTCAGCGCCTCAGTCGCACAAAAACATTTTCTCATAGATTCAGACATACGTAACACGTGTCCATTCACGCAACATGGCATAGGTTCAGACATACGTGACACGTGCCCATTCACGCAACACGGCATAGGGGTGACCGTGTCTTATCATTCATTCAACTTCTTGGCTCTTTCGTTACAAGAGTAGTTTGTGGGTGTGCTTAGATGCCATCTGGCAACGTTAGTCCGCTTCGTGTATCAGACATGGCGTGGCTTCGGATCTTCACCATACCTAAGTCGTGATCTCCAGTGTAACCTGTAGGGGGAGAAAAAGAGGGGAAGGGAGGGGGACAACATTCGCGCATTTCAAATGCATGGGCACGAAAGTTCTTTACTTACCTCATACTCGTCTTGTCTCCTTGGGATAGAATCCCTGGGGTCTTGGTTTCCGAAGTCGGGGGGGGAGGAGGGGTAGTGTGGCAAGAATGGCAAGCGATAGGTAGTTCATGAGGGAGACGGTCCGAATGTGACATCATAGGCCGTGAATAGGGAAACGTTAAAGAAAATCAGAAGCGCTTAGAGCGAGGTGTCTAGTTTGCAGATGTATCTAGCTATCGGGGTCCTTAAATCCCTTTTCCTACGCAGTGATGTTCTAAGGCATATCGGCTCTTCAGCCAACTCTGTTCCCTAGCACCTTTGAGTGCCGTACCTTTATAACATTCTATCATTTACACCGCTTCACTTTACCCATCCTCAGAAGTCGAGGTCCTTCTTCGTGCGTTAATTCCTGAGCCCGTCGCATACTTGGAAGCAGGGTATTGTGTCGTAGATTCGATCCTTCATCCGGAGCTGGGCACCCATCTTTCGATAACCTTGAAAAGAGAACAAAGCAGGGTGCACAGAAAATCTCTCCCGCTGATCCCATATTTTATAAAAAAGCATGCAGTACCCATTTCATAGTTTGGAAAACCTTTATTTGCACAATCGTTCAGCGTGGTGATATGACAGTGCGACCTCGGTTGGCCGGACACGGCAATGGCTAAAGTGCGTACAGGAGGGGGGGGGGCTATTTTGTAGGATTAAAAACATGTTGAAAAGGTTTATTCATTCATTTGCAGGGAACTAAAAACGTTATCAAATAGTTGAGGGATCAAGGGGCATTCATTTCGTAGTTGGAAGCACAGTTGGACTAGTTGCAATCAAATTTCCTATAGGTATACCATGGGTGTGTGTTATAAGCGAGGTTACATGATAATATCATAATGAATCGTACATTGAAAAAAACAGTTTTCACGGGGCCCTTCTACATGTTCGTCGAGTGAACCCTCCCTCTTTTTCGTCAAGTGTACAAAGGATCATATACATATTTCAGAACATCGAGTCCTTTTAGCTAAAAAAAACACCACGAGGTGTTCGTAAGTTCCTATTGATACCGGCGCCATTTTGGGCGGGGCCCGGTTAGTCCGGAAGTAGCGTCAGGGAAAAATGTTTCCTACAACCGGCAGTTGGACCAGAGTCCTTTTCGGCAGTTCGAGAATTCATGCTAACAGAAGGAGTGGCTATGTCATGCTTATTTCGTTAGCGATCAAGGCAGTTGTTCCTCACCGGAAGCCTGTAGGAGCCGAGGGCTCCTGGGACTTTTGTAGAATCTTCAAAGCTGTGGGGATGCTGTCGGAGGTGGGGGCTCGTGCCCCGGTGGACAAGCGTCCGAGTTACATTGCTGGTCAAAGTTACTCTAGCGGCCTAGACCCGCCTTCCAGGGGGCCCAGACGCCATTTTGCGGCCCTGCAGCAGCCGCCCTTTGTCCAGTTTGCAAGAGTGGAGGAGACCTTTTGGAGTGAAAGAAAAAGGAACTCTGTGTCGTAGGAGCAGGACATTCGGCTAGGGTGCAGCTGTGGCGCCCCCACCTGGGGGGGCGAGGGAGACTCGTTCGCGCCGTCTCCCTCTCCCGGTGCACTCCATGCCGCTCTCTTTCATGGGCATGCACGATGGCCTCTCCACATCCCGTGCTCCACAAGTCCCATGTCCAGTGCTGCGGAAGTATGGCCACCTTTGTGTGTTCGGTGCTGCGCAAGTATGGGCACCATTGCATGTTCGGTGCTGCGCAAGTATTGGCACCGTTGCATGTTCAGTGCTGCGCTAGTATTGGCGCCGCCCGGCTGGAGGATTTCGGCGCCGGGCCGGGGGCTGGGAAGCCTCCTACCTGTGGAGGTGGGAGAGGCTCGTCCGCGTCGCCTCTCCCTCCCAGCCCGACCAGGAGCAATTCCAGTGGAGGTACTTGTGATGGCCGGACTGGGGCTGGGAAGCCTCCTACCTGTGGAGGTGGGAGAGGCTCGTCCGCGTCGCCTCTCCCTCCCAGCCCAACCTCCAGAGTTGTCGCGGCCATTATTCAAGAAAGAAGTGGCGCCTGGCGTGTTGCTGCTGCCATGACGGAGGAGAAAAGAAAGAAGTGGCGCCTGGCGTGTTGTCGCTGCCATTACGGAGGAGAAAAGGAAAAATGTCCCGTCCGTCTCTGGGCCGGGCTTCCGGTGGATGTCGGCCAGACGCCCCTTGCTCTGGCCCCATGAACGGGTTCCTTGGCTTATCGGCTGCAGCCGGATCCAGTTGGCCCCAGTCCCTGGCCATTGGTGGCCGGACCGGGAGGGCATGTGGCGGGACTACCTGAAACTCTCAAGGGCCACCGCGGCCGGGTCCCGCTGGCCCCTGTCTCTCCTCCGGCTCCACCCTATGTTACGATTTCCTGGCCGACTGTTGGCAGCAGGACCCGCCTTATATGGGTTGCTGCCGGCTGGGCGTAGCCGCAACCCTGCCCCACCTTGGAAGTTTCCAGAGTGGGGGGATGTTCCGCTGACTTTCATTTTCTACAGTTTACCGTTCTTGTTTCTAACGTTTCTTGTTGTTATGTAAAAATAAAAGTTCATGTTCATCAGTGGCCTACTGATTTCGATCTCCCATTCCTTTCTTTCCAGGTTGTTTCATGCTAAGTCTTCTGTTCAGTCAAGTTAAGTAACACGGAAACACAGGCAGAGGGATGACATAGATTCATGCATCACGTACACACAAACTCAGACGGGGAGATACGTAGATTCATGCATCACGTACACACAAACTCAGACGGGGAGACAGTACAAGTATTATATACAAAGACCCAAGACAAACATAAAACAGTTATTGGCCATAATTATCTATTTCTATATGCTGCGCATACTTATTGTTCTGAGTTCTTTTTACCTGTTTCTTATCTTTAATGGAATGTATACTAATCTGTCCGAGACCACTCTGTGTATTGCTTCTATAAGTTATCCGAAAAGGGTGGCCTTTTTCTTTTGTGTTAGGGAACAGTAGCGGTGGTACGGGGTTCGTCACCTGGTAACTCAGAGCTAGGCTGGGTTTCTCATCTTAACATTGTTCGATCTATGAGGACTCGAACATGTCGCTGAAATCGGCCTGGCGAAATCTGTGCCATCGGGCATAATCGAATGTGGTGGTTCTATCTGGCCTGTCCATGTCAGTCTGATTCATCTTTGTCTCGCGCCTTTTCCCTTTCTGCCGGCCTGTTATTCCTGTCGGCCTTCTGTTCCTACTCTCGTTCAGTAGAGTCGGACATTGGGCTTTCCAGTGCCCGGCATATTTGCAAAAAGCACATTGGTTTTGTCCTAAGTCTGGTCGCCCTGTGCGCAGTGTCGGGGGATTACTTTCGGGTCGTTGTGTCCTGGGGTTGTCCTGTCGATATATTCCTGTACCTACTCTGTCCTCGTCTCTTTTCTTTCGTTGCATTGCTTCTTTGCGCCACATACCGAGACTGTCGAGCATAATAGGCGTTGTCTTATTATTACGAAGGGCTATTTCTAACGTTTCTATTTTATCAAGATCGAAGGATCCTATCAGTGGCCACTGTTTCTCTTGATTTTCTTTGGTATACCTGTGCCACAGTTTACTATAGGCTATGGTAACTAATCCATAGTTTATGAACATGTCTTTATTAGGGGTGCCTTCCAGCGGAGCTAGATGATCCACCTCTAATAAACGGTCCGGGCTGAACCAGCTATCAACCAGTGGGGAGAAGACAGACATGACAGCTCGCAATGAGGACAAAAAGTCAGCACTGCCTATCTTATCACTGCGTGCAAAGACTAGACAGAATATTTCTATTCTACGTTGTTTGCACGCAGTGAATACCTCATGAACCAATAACAAAACAATAAAGAACGACCAGTGGGGAGAATAAGTAGATCCGCAAAGGTCTGCGTCCTCTACCCTTTCACTATCTGCAAAGGGGAACCTGTTCTTTCCTGTTTGTAGACAGAGAATCTCCAGACAACAATCCGCGAACAGTAGCTCGGGGTCAAAAATCGTTAATCAGTGTGGGAGAGGGAATCTCACGAAAACCGTTAATAAATAATCAATCAGTGGGGGAGAAAAATAGGCACGACGGCTTCATTACCTATCCTTCACTGTTTGCAAAGAGAGAAAGAGCCTACTGTTTCTCCGTGTGCAGACTGTGAATCTCCAAATAGGTCAACAAAGAGTAATACTAGTATTTTCTGAACAATTAAACAATTATTTCGCAGTTCGTCATGTTTACACGACCTTACCCGGACCGTATGGACAGTTTCTTGTCTTCCGAATCCAGCGCCCGATCGTCCTCCTTTCCTCGTATTCCTCGCAGCACTCCTGATGGTTCCCAGTCAGGACCGTAGATCACTCGAGAGAGGTCTTTTCGGAGCCAGTGAAGTTCGGATGATCGGCTGCCAGACGAGGGTCTATTGGGCAAGAGCTCTCCCGATCGTTGCAGTCGTTCACTCTGTCGTCAGGACCTCTCCCACTGGATCCACGAGTCGCTGATGGGCCCCACGCTTGGGACGCCAATTGTTAAAACTAAGGTCAATGGACAATCGATATTTGCCCGGCGGTATCGCCTCTTTAACCCACAAAATATTACTCAAATGAAGAGGCAGGCGCTGGAGACGGGAAGGCAGGAAACAAGGTTTATTCTCTCCGGAGGAGAACACATCAGTTCAGACAGCAGGTATCGTCATGAGGTGCTCTAGCCGCATCTCTGAGGCCTGGCCTCTTATACACAGTCAAATGAATTTTATTGTAGGTAACATAGTCTTGTAATGCTTTGAAGTATGAAAGGACATCCTCTGAATCTCCCCTACAGGCCCGTTCCCACACACATTTACAGTTGAAGTCCCCACCCCGGTTACAACAGGTGATGATTATCGCGCAGCTGGACATTCCGCCGATTCACGGAATGTGGAGGTTCGATCGGATCTCATAGGGTGGGGGCTTTGATCAACTCGGGGGACCTTTGATGAGGGAAGCTTTCTACTGTACGGGGAGGGGCAATAAACAGTATCGGCAGAGCTAGGTGTCGGCCTGGGAACGAGGAAGACAAACGGGCACAGGAAAAGGGGGTTTTGTATCAAAGGGCCTGGGACCATGAAAGGAATTAAGGGAGGTGTCGCGCTGGGAACAGGATGGGGCTCTGAGGCAGAGCTGCGCTGAAGAGGGGTTTATGACCCAAGGCATGAGAGAGCGGGGGTTGTCAGTGTGCGGGCTTTGCGAGGGCGAAGGGCTATGTTGGGGGCCAGTGGCGTGCAGAGGGTGGTTCTGATCGAGGCACCTAAAATGGCGGGTGCGCACGACAAAAGTGTGGCATCCGGGAAAAAGGGCAAGATGGCGCAGATAATGTTTACCAAACCGTACTAATTTTCCACATGGGTCCGAGGATGAGGACCTCCGTCTTGCCCAAGTTCAGCTTCAGACGGCTGCTCCTCATCCAGTCGGCGACGGCCTTCATTCCTTCGTGGAGGTTGGTTTTGGCGGTGTGTGGGTCCTTGGTGAGGGAGAGGATGAGCTGGGTGTCGTCGGCGTGTGAGATGATATTGAGGTCGTGATGGCAGGCCACTTGTGCGAGGGGGGCCATGTAGATGTTGAACAGCGTCAGGCTGAGGGATGAGCCCTGGGGGACGCCGCGATTATGTTGGTGGCTTAGGATCGGAAAGGTGGGAGGCGGACGCTCTGGGTTCTGCCGGAGAGGAGGGACGTGGTCCAGTCAAGGGCCTTCTCTTGGATTCCGGCTTCTAGGAGGCGTGTCTTTAGAGTGTGATGGCAGACCGCGCTGAAGGCGGCTGACAGGTCCAGGAGGATGAGGGCTGATGTTTCACCATTGTCTAGTTGGCGCCTGATGTCGTCTGTGGCGGCGATGAGGGCAGTCTCGGTGCTGTGGTTTCGTCTGAATGCGGACTGGGATGGGTCCAAGATGTTGTCTTCAAGGTGGCAGGCCAATTGCATGTTGACAATTTTCTCGATGACCTTCACCGGGAACGGGAGCAGGGAGCTGGGCCGGAAGATCTTGAGGTCCTTGGGGTCCGCCTTAGGCTTCTTGAGGTGGGTGTTGATTTCCGCGTGCTTCCAGCTTTCCAGGAATGTCGCTGTTTCGAAGGAGATGTTGATGACTGTTAGACGGGGACCCTGAGGGTCGGCCGGATACTGAGGGAGAGATCCCCGAGTGGGACCGTCTCCTGCGATCGTACAGACAAGTTACCTCCCTCCCCACAAACAGGCACCACACCAAGTCGAGTTCAATGCTTTATATAAGGTTCTTAAGGCAAGGATATCAGCGATACAGGATATCTCGGACCCGGGGGTCCTCTCACTTCTAGTCTCTGTAGGGAAAAGGGGGTAGCGGGACAGTCTTGGTACCGGATCGGTACAGGTAGTGGTAAGAGGCGAGCTCACAATCCTCGAGCTGGAGTGTCTGTGGATCGGGCCGCGGCAGCGCCAGCAGGCCAAGATGATAGTCTCCCTAGGCAGGGGGCCGCGGCAGCGCCAGCAGGCCAAGACGATGGTTTCACGAGGCAGAGGGCCGCGGCAGCGCCAGCAGGCCAAGACGATGGTTTCACGAGGCAGAGGGCCGCGGCAGCGCCAGCAGGCCAAGACGATGGTTTCACGAGGCAGAGGGCCGCGGCAGCGCCAGCAGGCCAAGACGATGGTTTCACGAGGCAGAGGGCCGCGGCAGCGCCAGCAGGCCAGTCACAGATGAGTTCTTCTCGGGTCTCTCGACTCCAGGATACAACTGGCTTCCTGGTCTGGTCCTGCCCCAGTTATAGGTCTGGTCCCCTTTGATGTCCGGACCCTTGCGCCTGGGGGGCCGGGAGGTCCGGGATGAGGGAGTCCAGACACCCAGCAGGGGGGTGGAGCCAGCGCCCAGGCGGCCGGGGGTGATCGACATCTGGCGGAGGAGAGCCGTTGACGATTCCTTTCTCCCATTGACTCGCCAAGTGGTCACTCTGCCTCCTGGGGGGAGGTTGGTGCCTCGATGTCGGGCCCGGCCGGGCCCAGGGTGAGGGTCGAGTTGAGGCCACGCGGCCTCGTGCTGCAGTGGCCCAAGATGGCGGCTGGGCCGAGGCCGTGGTGTGGATGGTGACCCGGGCCAGCTGGGTCCGGAGCTGGTGTCTTGTGGGTGAGGAATTGCAGTGTACTTCGGGTGGTCGTCGGGGACTCTGGCTGGGGATGCAGGGGGAGCCAGGGTCCAGGTTCCATTGCGGGGAGGGGGCAGCCCGACCATGCGGCCTGTCCAACATGCGTCCCCCCCAGCTGAAGGCGGGGAGAGTCAGCCATCTTCCTGGGGACTCTCCTCGCTGAGGCGGAAAAAGCGTGACAGGCCGTCGGCGTTGGCGTGGTCCTGGCCTGGACGATGTTCCACCGTGAAGTCCATCCCCTGTAGGGAGATGGACCAGCGCAACAGCTTCGGGTTCTCCCCCCGCATTTGCATCAGCCATTGCAGGGGTCGGTGGTCTGTTTGCACCCGGAAGTGGGTGCCGAAGAGGTATGGCCGGAGCTTCTTGAGTGCCCAGACTACGGCGAAGGCCTCCCTCTCAATGGTGCTCCAGCGCTGTTCTCGGGGCAATAGGCGTCTGCTGATGAAGACCACTGGCTGGTCGATCCCTTCGGCGTTGAGTTGGGAGAGGACGGCCCCCACACCATGATCGGAGGCGTCCGTCTGCACAATGAATTCCCGGCTGTAGTCGGGAGCCTGGAGCACGGGGGCCGTGCACATGGCGGTCTTTAGCTTTTCGAAGGCCGATTGGCAGTCCGGGGTCCAGTTGACGGTTTTGGGGCTCTTTTTGGAGGTGAGCTCTGTGAGGGGCCCCACGATGCTGCCATAGTCCTTCATGAACCGCCGGTAGTATCCGGTGAGCCCCAGGAAGGCCCGGACCTCCGTTTGGGTCGTAGGGGGTCGCCAGGCCTGGATGGCAGCAATCTTGAGTTGGAGAGGGGCCACCAGCCCGCTTCCCACTTGGTGTCCCAGGTAGGTCACGGACCCTTGGCCAACCTGGCACTTGCTGGCTTTGATGGTGAGCCCGGCTTGCTGGAGGGCGTGTAGAACCTCCCGCAGGTGGCGGAGGTGGTCGGTCCACTGGTGGCTGTACACAGCAATGTCGTCCAGGTAGGCGGCGCTGAAGCCTTCCAGGCCCGCCAGTACCTGGTTTACCAGCCGTTGGAACGTTGCCGGGGCGTTTTTCATGCCGAAGGGCATGACTTTAAAGTGGTAGTGCCCGTCTGGGGTAGAGAAGGCGGATCGTTCTTGGGCCCTAGGGGTGAGGCCGATCTGCCAGTAGCCCGCTGTTAGGTCGAAGATGCTCAGGTAGCGGGCGGCCCCCATCCGGTCAATTAGCTCGTCTGCCCGGGGGATGGGATGAGCGTCGGTCCGGGTAACTGCATTCAGCCCCCGATAGTCCACGCAGAACCGGAGCTCAGGGGCAACGCCCGGGGCAGCTGCCTTGGGAACTAGGACGACTGGGCTCGCCCAGGGACTGTCTGAGGGTTCGATCACTCCTAGGGTCAGCATTTTGGACACCTCGGTCTGGATGCAGGCTCGTACCCGGTCTGGTACGCGGTACGCTCGGTGTCGAATAGGAGGGCTGTCCCCGGTGTCCACATCGTGGAGGCACCAGGGGGTGACTCCGGGGGTGAGGGAGAACAGGGAGGCGAACTGCCTCAGGAGCGTTTGGCAGTCTTGGTGTTGCTCCGGGGACAGGGCCTCGGAGAGCTGGACCCCTTCCACTGAGCCATCCTGCTCGAGGGCCCTCAGTAAGTCCGGAAGGGGTTCAGAGTCTTCTTCTGTCCCATTATCGGTAGCCATCAGGAGGCTGAGTTCGGATCGCACAAAATGGGGTTTGAGCCTGTTGGCATGGAGGACCCGTAGGGGGTTCCGGGCAGTCTCCATGTCGATTAAATAGGTGACGGGCCCCTTGCGTTCGATTACCTTGAAGGGCCCGGACCATCTGTCTTGGAGTGCACAGGGCTCAACCGGGGACATCACCCAGACCTGTTGTCCAGGTTCGAACTCAATGGAGGACGTGTGCTGATCGTACCACCTCTTCATGTCCTCCTGACTGGCCTCGAGGTTGGCTTTGGCGGCGTCTCGGAACCGCCGGGTCTGGTTGCGGAGAGCCAGGAGATACCGGTAGATGTCCGGGGGATTTTTCTGGGGAGGCTGCTCCCAACCTTCCTTGACTAGGCTGAGGGGGCCCCGGACGGGGTGCCCGTACAGGAGTTCAAAGGGGCTGAAGCCGAGGGACTTCTGCGGGACCTCCCGATAGGCAAACAGGAGGCAGGGAAGTAGCACGTCCCACTGGCGTCGAAGGGGTTCTTCTAGACCCATAATCATCCCCTTGAGGGTGCGGTTGAATCTCTCGACCAGTCCGTTTCCTTGCGGGTGATAGGGGGTCGTGAATTTGTAGGTGACCCCGCATTGTTGCCAGAGGGACTTCATATATCTGGAGATAAAGTTCGTGCCCCTGTCACTGACGACCTCCCGGGGGAACCCCACCCGGGAGAAGATCCCCATCAGGGCCCGGCCCACCACGGGGGCCGTCACGGTCCGAAGAGGGATGGCCTCGGGATAGCGGGTGGCGTGGTCTACAAGGACCAGGATGAACCGGTGTCCTTGGGCTGTTCGAGGGTCGAGGGGCCCCACAATGTCTATTCCCACTCGTTCAAACGGGGTGGTGACGACAGGAAAGGGTTGTAACGGTGCTTTGATTTTTCGGCCACTTTTTCCGCTGGCCTGGCAGGTGGGGCAGGCCTTGCAGTGGTTGGTGACATCCTTCCGCATGTGGGGCCAGAAAAAATGGGTCACCAGGCGGTCGTAGGTTTTATCCTGCCCCAGGTGTCCGGCAAGGGGGACATCGTGGGCTAAGTTCAGGAGGAAGTCTCGGAAGCGAAGGGGCACCACCAGCACCCGACTGGCCCCTAGTTCTGCAACTTTCTGCTCGCTGTAGAGCAGGTCTTGGTCCCAGTAGATCCAGTGGGCCCCCGAGGTATCCCCGGCGCTCTGGGCCAGGGCTTGCTGCCGGAGTCCTTCGAGAGAGGGACAGGTTTTCTGTTCGGCCCGGAATTGTTCCTGCGTGGGGCCTCCCTCCTGCCGCCATTGTGCCAGGTCAGGGACGTCCCGAAGCTGGTAGGATCCTTCTTCGGTTTGGGTCAATGGACTGGCTTCTGGGGCGGCCTCCTCGGGGATGAGCGCGGGAGGAGGTTCTGGCCACTCGGGCTCTTCTGGGCTGGGGACCGCGCGGGCGGTCATGGACCTGGTCGTGACGCAGACCCATTCGGGGAGGCCGAGCATCCCCAGGTGCTCCCTCCGTTCGACAGCTGCCCAGGGAGAGCTTTCAAGGTCGTTTCCTAGGAGGCAGTCCACGGGGGCATCATCGCGGACAGTTACTTTTAACATCCCTGTTACTCCTCCCCACTCGAAGGGGACGCAGGCCATGTGGCATAGGCTTTCGGAATTGTCGGCTGATCGGACAGGGCAAAGAATGTTCGGCAAGATTTGGTCTGGAGTGACGAGGTGGCGTCGGACCGCCGTTACACTGGCCCCGGTGTCGCGGAGGGCTTCCGCCCGGCGGCCATTAATGTTGACCCATTGACCGTACTTCTGGGTGTTGGCGGGAAGGGGGGCCCGCGGAATCATGTCTCTCTCCCCTAAGCAGACCAGTGCCATGGCGGCGGGTGCCCATTCAGAGGGATCGGTCTCGTACTCTTCTTGGTCTTCCGGGATTAGTTCTTCCCCTAGGGCCGCCGCTGCAACTTGGCGGGGGGTAGTGTTCGGATTCTTTGGGCAATTGGGATCACTGGCGTAGTGGCCGGGTCGCTGGCACCTGTGGCACGTAATGTTGGCCCGGAAACCGGCCCGGACGGCAGGGCTTCCTCGGCCAACCGGGGTCGAGGGGTTTCTGGGGGGTGACGAGGGGCCGGGGTCTCTCCCCCGACCCTGACTTCCTCCTCCCCCTCGGGGGCGATACGGTCTGGATAATTCGCTGGGTGCGTTCCGGCCAACTCGGGTGCTTTCCCACCGGTCGGCTTCGACGGCGAGTTGTCGAGGGTCGGTTAGCTTACTGTCCAGGAGGTGTTGCCGGAGCTCCACGAAGCAGTTGTTCGACAGGTGCTCCCATACGATAAGGTCAAAGAGTTGTTCGTAGGTGGTTACTTTGTTGCCCTTGATCCACCCCTCGAAGGCTCGGCTAAAAAAGTTCACGTACTCCACCCAAGTTGTACCCGGAATCCGTTTGCAGTCGCGGAACCGTTGGCGGTACATCTCCGGTGTGAGCCCGTATCGAGTGAGGAGGGCGGCCTTCATGTGGTCGTAGGAGGTCATCAGCTGGTCCGGGAGTTGTAGCAGGGCGTCCCGCCCTTCGTTGACAAACCTCCCCCATAATCCGGCTCCCCAATCGCTTCGGGGAATCCGGTGGGAGGTCATTGCCACCTCATAGGCTTTAAACCACTGCTGTATATCATCGTTCTTGTGGTATTCCCGGATGACATCTTTGGGGATGTGAACCGTGGGTTCGGTCGAGGCAGACGGGGTCGGTCGTTCGGGGAGCCCGAGGTCTTTATTCTGTTTCTGGATCTCCAGTGTTTTGAGATTGCGCTCATGTTCGTACTCTAGTCTCTTTTCCTCTAGCTCTCTCTGTCTTTGCTTGTCTTCTCGCTCTTCCCTGAGCCGTAAGTGTTCCAGGGTTATTTTTTGTTCTGCCAGCTTGAGTTCTCCATCCAAGCGAAGTCGGGCTAGTTCTAATTCGTGGAGTCTGGTTTTTTCTCTTTCTCGGATCTCTTCCAGGGAGAGACCCGCTCTTTCTTTAGTTGGTGCGGGGCTCGTCTCGGTTGTTTGTGTTCGGGGTACGGCCGTACCCGTTTCCGCCCAGGCTTCTAGGGCTCGTTTGAAGTCTTCCTTCGTACTCAGACCCGTGGTTGGGAGACCAAGTTCCATGCAATATTGCTTCAGTTCTCGGTGGTTGTAGTCTTCCAATTTTTCCATCTGGAATTTCTCCGTTGTTCCGCTCTCTGTTGTCATGGTGGTCGTGTGTCGTGGGTCGGGTGACTTTCTGTACGATTATGCGTAGGTTCGGATCCCGTCGCTGGCCACCAATGTTAGACGGGGACCCTGAGGGTCGGCCGGATACTGAGGGAGAGATCCCCGAGTGGGACCGTCTCCTGCGATCGTACAGACAAGTTACCTCCCTCCCCACAAACAGGCACCACACCAAGTCGAGTTCAATGCTTTATATAAGGTTCTTAAGGCAAGGATATCAGCGATACAGGATATCTCGGACCCGGGGGTCCTCTCACTTCTAGTCTCTGTAGGGAAAAGGGGGTAGCGGGACAGTCTTGGTACCGGATCGGTACAGGTAGTGGTAAGAGGCGAGCTCACAATCCTCGAGCTGGAGTGTCTGTGGATCGGGCCGCGGCAGCGCCAGCAGGCCAAGATGATAGTCTCCCTAGGCAGGGGGCCGCGGCAGCGCCAGCAGGCCAAGACGATGGTTTCACGAGGCAGAGGGCCGCGGCAGCGCCAGCAGGCCAAGACGATGGTTTCACGAGGCAGAGGGCCGCGGCAGCGCCAGCAGGCCAAGACGATGGTTTCACGAGGCAGAGGGCCGCGGCAGCGCCAGCAGGCCAAGACGATGGTTTCACGAGGCAGAGGGCCGCGGCAGCGCCAGCAGGCCAAGACGATGGTTTCACGAGGCAGAGGGCCGCGGCAGCGCCAGCAGGCCAGTCACAGATGAGTTCTTCTCGGGTCTCTCGACTCCAGGATACAACTGGCTTCCTGGTCTGGTCCTGCCCCAGTTATAGGTCTGGTCCCCTTTGATGTCCGGACCCTTGCGCCTGGGGGGCCGGGAGGTCCGGGATGAGGGAGTCCAGACACCCAGCAGGGGGGTGGAGCCAGCGCCCAGGCGGCCGGGGGTGATCGACATCTGGCGGAGGAGAGCCGTTGACGATTCCTTTCTCCCATTGACTCGCCAAGTGGTCACTCTGCCTCCTGGGGGGAGGTTGGTGCCTCGATGTCGGGCCCGGCCGGGCCCAGGGTGAGGGTCGAGTTGAGGCCACGCGGCCTCGTGCTGCAGTGGCCCAAGATGGCGGCTGGGCCGAGGCCGTGGTGTGGATGGTGACCCGGGCCAGCTGGGTCCGGAGCTGGTGTCTTGTGGGTGAGGAATTGCAGTGTACTTCGGGTGGTCGTCGGGGACTCTGGCTGGGGATGCAGGGGGAGCCAGGGTCCAGGTTCCATTGCGGGGAGGGGGCAGCCCGACCATGCGGCCTGTCCAACAATGACCTTCCGTAGTTGGGGTGCGATGGCTGCATCTGCTTTGTTGAATACGTGCTGGGTCTGACGGAGATCTTGAGTGAATGGAGTTCATGACCTTGCGTGTCTCGTTGTCGTTGACGTTGGACCAGGAGGTCAGGCGGTTGGCGCTGGTGGTGTTCACAGGGTAGGTGGAGTCTGGCGTAGTCGGGCCGGTCGTGGCGTTTAAACTGTCGTGGATGTCAGCGATCTTGCGGTGGAAGAAGATGGCCAGTGAGTCGCACAGTTCTTGTGATGGTGGGATGTCGTTGGTGTTGGCGCTGGGGTTGGAGAGTTCCTTTACGATGCCGAAGAGCTCTTTGCTGTTGTGTGCGTTGTTATCCAGGTGGTCTTTGAAGGAGGATCTCTTGGCTGATCTGATGAGGTGGTGATGTCTGCGGGTGGCTGGGATCTGACCTTTTAATAATAACTAGTCTTGCAAGTGCAACGGAAATATGTATGAGACCATCAAAGCCTCATAACTTGGTTATATCTGCAGTTTCCTGATATCACGACTCTGAACCCCACGTGGCCCCCTGGCTGGGGGGGTTCACGCTGTTTGACTGCAGTTAGTAAGGGAGGGACAGGTGAATCCGCTGTGTGGCTGCGAGGGAGGCAGGGGAGCTCACAGTTCTCAGTGGTCATCTCAATAACACAATGTTGACAAGTTCCATCTATTTAATTCTGTGTTTAAATATACAAAACCAGGAAAGTAGCCACCTATGGGGCAGCGAGCCCAGTGGCATCGGGACCCTGAGGTCTGAGGGGTACACTGCACCCCAACGATGTCTCTCTCTTTCACTACCTACTAAGTGCGCGGGGGGGGGCATAGGGTATGCTAGCCACAGCATATTAGAAAAGGAAAGCTCCTGCCAGCTATCGGATGCCCACCCCCTTCATTGGCACAGGGGCGGGCCCCCAAGAGTGGACATCTCACAGGGAAAGCCAGGATGGGTTCCACAGCGGTATTCGTACAAGCGCCTTGAGACCCTTGCGGGTGAGTAGTGCGCTATACAAGAATCAATTTACACAGCGGGGTCAGTGCAGTGACCGCTCGCGCTGAGGGTCACAGCACAGATTAGATTTGCCTTTCAGTTTCAGTCTGACTGCTGAAATGTTGTTTTCCCACGTCCCTGGCACAAGGGTGCGTGGAGAATGTTGGCAGAGACCCGGGGACCTCTCTCCCTTTCACTTTCAAGATGAGGACCCCAGAAATCCCCCTGAGCGTCCAGCCGGTGTTGTAACTAGATGTGCTCCCCCGTCGGTTTGTGCCTCCCCTACGTCAGAGAGAAGCTTAGAAATACAGCTGCTACCTGTATGTCGGTGCCTGCCCGTCTGTCTATGCCCCCCCCCACCCCTAAAGCACCGCAGATATTTCTGTTTTTGCCTTCCCGAAAACTGTTAGGCATGCATGAAGAGGCTCAGAAATACTGGTTTGAGCAATATGTTTTAATCTATTTTTGTAACATAACATATGCAGATCTGAAAGGAAAATGTTTGTTTTCACTAACTCTTTGGGTTTCAAGTATTCAAATTTGGACACAAGAAGCTTTTTTTGTTCCGGGGCCGGGCCTGAGGTTACAGACATCAGCAGGTGTGTGTGTGTCTGGAAGCTGCAGACGGCGGGCTGAGGCACTTGACGGGGTGGGGAAGGGGGTGGGGGGGGGGGGGGGGCGGTGTGTGTGTGTGTGTGTGGGGGGGGGGGGGAGCAGGGGTCGGGGCCGGGCATTTCTTCCAATGGATTTTGCCCTAAGAGTGAAGTGTGTGCCAAGTCAGTGAGTGGCCAAGGTGGGAGGGGGGGGGGGGGGTTCGTGGGGCGGACGGCCGAGGCACGCGCTGCAGCACACGCCCCCCCCCCCCCCCCCCAGAGCAGTTAAAAGGCGGCCTGTGGAGCGGGGGCTTCAGAGCCCCTGGCGAGTGAGCTGAGACCCAGCGAGCCCCCGCACCACAGCGAGACGACCTGTCCCAGCCGGCACCATGGCTGAGCAAGCTGAGCCCGAACCAAGTGAGTGTGGGATGTGGGGGCAGGGGCCCTGTCCCTGGGGCCCCAGAGAGCCCGGAGCCCTCCTTAAACATATTTCTTATTATTATTATTTATCCCTATTTATTTTGTTTTCATAATAAATGGAGTCGTACAATGGTGTGTTTCTCCGTTTATTTAACTGATACATACACATTCATACTTTGCCACCTGTCGCGTTGTAGCAAATGTAGCCAAACCTTACACCCGCAGGTAAATACCAGTGTTGTAATACACATATTTGCAAGCTCATGCTTGTATTTAGGGACATCTGAACCTGTTTTCTAACTTCCCGCGCTGTCTGTCTGCTCAGCGGTTGTCCTGGAAATCCCGAAGTGCAGAATGGAGTCACCCACAAGAAGAACAATTTTGCATATGTTTCTGCTTTTAAAAATAAATACCAACAGGAAACACATAGTTTTCTGTCTGCATCTCTCTGTACACATCAGTAAAAACGGAAACATGGAAGCCTAGTTATATTCTAGCATCGAAAGGCAAGCACCGAGCACTCCTTGTTCTGGAGGTGTGCCATTGCTGTGTCATGTGGCGGCTCTACTTATGAGTATCCAGCCTTCTTCAGGATGACCCGTGCTGGCCTCAGGATAGTGAGTCGAGAGCTGGCTGCCTCAGTCTGGATCTGCAACCGACCCTCACTGAGACCTGAGAGAGCTGGCAGCAATATTTGGGCTGTTGCCTTGTTCTGCCTCTTGCGCTGTTCTCTGGCTTTCAATTTTGGGTTTTTCGCTTGCTGTGAGTCTTTGACTGTTCTCTGGCTGTGAGTCTTGGGCTGTTCTCGGGCTGCGAGTGCTTCTGGGGCGGTTCTCTGGATGTGAGTCGTGTTCTGTTCTCTGACCCTGAGTCTTTGATTGTTCGCTGACCATGAGTCTTGGAGTGTTCTCTGGCTGTGAGTCTTGGACTGTTCTCTGGCTGTGAGTCTTGGACTGTTCTCTGGCTGTGAGTCTTGGGCTGTTCTCTGGCTGTGAGGCTTGGACTGTTCTCTGGCTTTGAGTCTTGGACTGTTCTTTGGTTGTGAGTCTTGAGCTGTTCTCTGGTTGTGAGACTTGGACTGTTCTCTGGCTGTGAGTCTTGGATTGTTCTCTGGCTGTGAGTCTTGAGCTGTTCTCTGGCTGTGAGTCGTGTTCTGTTCTCTGACCCTGAGTCTTGGGCTGTTCTCTGGCTGTGAGTCTAGAGCTGTTCTCTGGCTGTGAGTCTTGAGCTGTTCTCTGGCTGTGAGGCTTGGACTGTTCTCTGGCCATGAGTCTTGGACTGTTCTCTGGCTGTGAGTCTTGAGCTGTTCTCTGGCTGTGAGTCTTGAGCTGTTCTCTGGTTGTGAGACTTGGACTGTTCTCTGGCTGTGAGTCTTGGATTGTTCTCTGGCTGTGAGTCTTGAGCTGTTCTCTGGCTGTGAGTCGTGTTCTGTGCTCTGACCCTGAGTCTTGGGCTGTTCTCTGGCTTTGAGTCTTGGACTGTTCTTTGGTTGTGAGTCTTGAGCTGTTCTCTGGTTGTGAGACTTGGACTGTTCTCTGGCTGTGAGTCTTGGATTGTTCTCTGGCTGTGAGTCTTGAGCTGTTCTCTGGCTGTGAGTCGTGTTCTGTTCTCTGACCCTGAGTCTTGGGCTGTTCTCTGGCTGTGAGTCTAGAGCTGTTCTCTGGCTGTGAGTCTTGAGCTGTTCTCTGGCTGTGAGTCTTGAGCTGTTCTCTGGTTGTGAGACTTGGACTGTTCTCTGGCTGTGAGTCTTGGATTGTTCTCTGGCTGTGAGTCTTGAGCTGTTCTCTGGCTGTGAGTCGTGTTCTGTTCTCTGACCCTGAGTCTTGGGCTGTTCTCTGGCTGTGAGTCTAGAGCTGTTCTCTGGCTGTGAGTCTTGAGCTGTTCTCTGGCTGTGAGGCTTGGACTGTTCTCTGGCCATGAGTCTTGGACTGTTCTCTGGCTGTGAGTCTTGAGCTGTTCTCTGGCTGTGAGTCTTGAGCTGTTCTCTGGTTGTGAGACTTGGACTGTTCTCTGGCTGTGAGTCTTGGATTGTTCTCTGGCTGTGAGTCTTGAGCTGTTCTCTGGCTGTGAGTCTTTTGGTCTTCCCAGCCAGTGAACCTTGAGCTGTTCCCGGGCTGTAAGTCTTTTGCTGTTCCCTGCTGTGAGTCTTGGGTTGTTACCTAGCTCTAAAACTTGGGCTGTTTCCTGACTGTGAGTCTTGGGTTTAATGCTTAATTTAAGCTGGTGCTTCCGGTGCTCGGCAGCTGCACTTAATTGCCGGCACTGGCCCTTAATTGCCAGAACCTGCACTTATGACAGCTGCCGCATGTTGGTGGTGCCGATTATGTAATTCAAAGATGAGCAGAAAAAAGGTTGTTTGTTAATTGTTGTTTTTTAAAAAAACGATTTTACCTTTCTGTGATTTCTGTCTTTGCCTGTGGTTGTTACTGTTTAAAAATTGTAGTTTTAACCAGCCTGTGATTAGATGTTTTATCACCTATTTTGTGTTTTAAACTTTTGTTTTTTCCAGCCCATGATTGCTTCCATTTAACGTGTTGAATTGTGGGATTTGCAGTCCAAACTCTGTCGTTTTTCCCTCTCTTTGCTGATGACTTTCAGTTTTCCCTCCAAATTTCTCCTTTGCTCTGTGCTAAGACCTGTATGTTAAATCAGTGCACCCCCAGCCACCATTTTTTGTTCACAAGCCAATGAAACCAACGCCCTTAAATCCCCTCCCCCCCCCAGCAACAGGGATATTCTACATCAGAGGGTGCTTCTGTGAGCTGTTTAAACTGTGTTTACTAGGGACTGTGCACTTCGTTTTTTGGCCAGTAGAGGGAGTAAAGTTTTATTCATACAGTATTGTTGAATATATGACACTACTTAGCATGCCATTTCTTCGCATGTAGTGTGATGTTTTTACATCGCATCTACCATTACTCAGCATATTTTTAATTAGCAAACCATTACTCCGCAAATGCATTTGGAAAATAAGAAACTGCTTTTACTGCGCAGTTAATTACTTCGCAGACCACTACTCCGAAAATATGTACTATTTTTAAAAAAAAATAAAGTAACCTAACCCCTGAGACGGGATTACAGGGAAATAGGGGTTTGGGTGGGGGAGTATTTTTAAATATATTTTTAATAATAATAGTCGGTTATTAAATTTAATACACATCTTTTTTTCACAATGTTTATTTTCTTTTAATAAACACCCAAACACTTTGAAAGGTTTAAAATTATTTTTGTAACTTTTAATAAATAAATAAACACCCCTGCACTTCGCAAAATACAAATGGCAAATACACTACACTACACAAACGTTTCAACACTACTCTAATCCCTTCAACACTACCTTTAGCACAACCCTACACTGTGCCACAGTCCTGCCCCTACACGCCAACTTTTCCCTAAATGTCCCCCTGACACCACCCTAACCCCTAAAACACTACCCTACACTACATAACCCCTACTCCCAGTCCGTTCCCTACACTCAAACACTACCCTACACGACCCCCTGACACTACCCTAAACCCTAAAACACTACCCTACACTACACAAACACTACAACACTACCCAAAACCCTATAACTCTTCACCCAGTATGACACTACCCCCAGTCCGTCCCCTACACTGATACACTACCCTACACGATCCCCTTACGCTACCCTAAACCCTAAAACACTACACTACACACTACACTACACAAACACTACAACACTACCCTAAACCCTAAATTACTACCCCATCACGAACCTATCCCTACTACCAGTCTGTCCCCTACACTAAAACACTACCCTACACAACCCTCCGAAACTACCCTAAACACAAAAAAACTACCCTACACTACACAAACACTACAACACTACCCTAAACCTTAAATCACTACCCCCAGCACGACCCTACCCCTACTACCAGTCCGTCTCCTATACTTAAACACTACCCTACACAACCCTCTGACACTACCCTAAACCCTCAAATACTACCATACACTACACAAACACTACAAACACTACCCTAAAACACAACCCCCTGCACTACACTAAAGCTAAAAAACTAGTAGTCAAACACCCTTAAAAAAATACACACTCCCACTTACCTCTCTCCCATTTGCACGTCCCGTCGAAGTAAAATAATGCGGAGTAATAGCATTTGCGAGGTAACAGAATGCTATGTAAAAACATGCGAAGTAAAAGAAACGCAACCTAAAAAATAGCAGTTCGTAGAAATGCCCGCGTAGTAATGGTGTGTTGCCAGTATTGTTATATTTCAAGTTAGTGAGGCCTTTACCTGCAGAAGTCCAAAGTGTGGATTGAGCCTGTCTGTCTCCTAGGAGATTCTGAACAGGAAAAGCTGGTCCCCAGCCCTCCCCCCCAGGCCAGCAGAGCCAGGACTGGGGATTGGCTATTCATCTACCAGGCAACTCTGAGTCGTCCCCTCACACTAGCCCAGGCCCCTTAAGGCCTTGCTGGGTGCACCCCAAATCATTCTCCTCCTTCTCTCCTCCTTCTTGTGAGTTGCAGCCTCCTTGTGCCCCAGATTGCAGTGAGCAGAGTCTAGGAAGTGGTAAGGAGACAGACTAGTGCTGTCTCTTCCCAAGACGAAAGTTTAAAAAAAAAAAACGATTTTCCCTTTCTGTGATTTCTGTCTTTGCCTGTGGCTGTTACAGTTTAAAAATTGTAGTATTAACCTGCCTGTAATTGGATATTTTATCACCTATTTTGTGTTTTAAACTTGTGTTTTTTCCTGCCCATGATTGCTTCCATTTAACGTGTTGAAATGTGGGATTTGCAGTCCAAACTCTGTCGTTTTACCCTCTCTTTGCTGATGACTTTCAGTTTTCCCTCCAAATTTCTCCTTTGCTCTGTGCTAAGACCTGTATGTTAAAACAGTGCACCCCCAGCCACCATTTTGTGTTCATAAGCCAGTGAAACCAGCCCCCCTTCCCCCCTAGCAACAGGGATATTCTACATCAGAGGGTGCTTCTGTGGGCTGTGTTGACTAGGGACTGTGCACTTCGTTTTTTGGCCAGTTAAGGGAGTAAAGTTTTATTCAAACAGTATTGTTAGATTTCGAGTTAGTGAGGCCTTTACCTGCAGAAGTCCAAAGTGTGGATTGAGCCTGGCTGTCTCCTAGGAGATTCCGAACAGGAAAACCAGCTTCCAACTCCCTGGCCAGCAAACCTTGTCTGAGGTCGCTGGGACCTTATATGGTCTGATATTGTGTGGTACATGTGTACACTGATTGGTGGTTGTATCTGATGTTTCTATTGGATTAGGGTTAGTGTCCTCATTGGTTGGGTATTTGAGTGTTCTGATTGGTTTCTGGGTCTGTGATTCAATCAATGTGGGGTTGGGACTAGGGCTAGGGTTAGGATTTCTATTGAAAGTAGGGACTAGGGTTTCCTGTGTTATTGGTTGTTGGGATTAGGGTGGGACTAGGGCTGGGGTTAGACTTTTAATTGGAAGTAGCGATTAGGGCTTCTGGTGTTATTGGTTGCTGGACTGGTTGTGGGACTAAGAGTAGGGTTAGGCTTTCTATTGGAAGTAGGGATAAGGGCTTCCTGTGCCATTAGTTGCTTGGACTTGGGGTGGGACTACTGGTAGGGCTAGGGCCTCTATTGTACATAGAGATTAGGGTTTTTGAATTGATTGGGTGCTTGGACAAGGGCTAAGATTGGCTGTAAGGTCCTGGTCTCCTATTGGTTCTAGATTTTTAGAGCTAGTGTTG
This sequence comes from Lissotriton helveticus, assembly GCF_964261635.1. Lineage (NCBI taxonomy): Eukaryota > Metazoa > Chordata > Amphibia > Caudata > Salamandridae > Lissotriton > Lissotriton helveticus. Next base: position 49,730,842 of record NC_136061.1, on the reverse strand, counting down.
GGATTGGATAGTGTTAGGGCTAGGGCTCCCATTGGCTGACGGGGTCACCTGATTACTAGGGCTATAAAAGACCAGGCTTAGGGTGTCTCAGCCCAGGCGTCGAGGCTAAGGGCGGAGAGGACAAGGGCAGTTGAGCCTGTTCGAGACTGACCAGGGCCAGCTCCAGAAATGCTGCCCAATATACATACCTCCATTATGCATCCATATACTTTCAATGTACTTATGGATCTATATATTTATCACTTTCTTCTAATTTAGCATTTCCAATGCGCTTCCCTATTTCTCAGCATATACTTCGCTCAATATATCCTCCACATCCACTCTCTCATTTAACCCCAAGCCCCATGCCACTACCATGACCCCCAAAATAACCCTTTCTAGACTCTCCTACTCTACCCCTCCTTGCACCATCTTACACCTCTTTTACTATACCGATCCCCCAAAACAAACCTTTCTAAACTCTTCCCTCTTTTCTATCCCTCCCCAACCCTTCTCAATCCAAATAACTGACCAACATATCCACCACTAAAATTACTTTCATGTTTTACCATACTAATTCAACACTAATCCTGATGGGTTCCAGAGTATCGTGCTACTTGCGCTTCAAAACCCCATCAGGGGTAGCAAGCCCTTCACTATCCCGCCACCTATCCTTCTCTACCTAAATAACTGAATAACATATCCACTACTCAAAGTACTTCATATTTTATATACTAATTTTCAACACTAATCCTTTATGAGTTCTGGAGTGGCGTGCTACTCGCCAGAAAAGTGCTTCAACATCCCTCAGGGGTAACAAGTGCTATATGAAGTGCTATATGAATGCAAACCTTTCTTCCCCTTTTATCCCTCCGCTATCCTTCTCACTCCAAATAACTGACTAATATCCACTGTGAGAAGTTGGCCTGGTATATGATGTTCACTATTCTAGTGGGCACCCTGTATCAGTCCAAACAACCCTTATGGTGATGGTTGTAAAGTCAACCTTATAGACCAGCTATCCTAGTGGTAGCATGGACAAAGCAGTCTTAGGCTAACACTTTAGAGAGCATGTGAAGCCAATTGTTTTACCAATAACAATCCCTTGAATACCAAATGAAAGGACACCACACAAGGTATATATCAAATATATAAGTATTTATTACTAACACAACCCCTCTGCACTCTTTATGAGGTCAGAGTTCGAGATACAGCACAAGTTACTCAATAAGTTGCACAAATAAAATTCTGCCCTAGGGGCCTCACGAACCACATACTAAAGAAGTGGTATAAGAACCACTTCAGGAAAGGTGAGTAGGCCTAGGGCCTAGGAAATCGCTGGCGCTACACTGATCAACCAAAGAACTGGAATTAGGAGACCCACATGATGCGTGTGCAGTGTCTACACACACAAGCGAGTTACCATAGACTTTCAATGGGAACGTAAAGTTTACAAAGTAGTTGATTTTGGACACTTCCGGGTGGACTACGGGAAAACCCTGTTAAACTAGGACACTTGGATAGTTGTTACCTACGGGAGTTACCTCACCCAGCGAAGTCGGTGCATAGGTGTTCTTTTGTGCCGGGTTTCGTCGTCGAATCCTATGGAGAGATGCAAGAAGATGCTGCAGGCAACCAGGAGGAAGATGTCCGGGTGGATCCAAGGGTGTATCGGAGTCGAGAAGAACCTGAAAGCAGAGGGGACAGAGTCTGGGTCACTAGCCAGTGACTGGGAAGGAACCAGGAAGGAACCAGGCGATGTCGAAATGCAATCAGGTGAGGATGTGAAGCTTGTCTCTGCAGCCACGTGGACCAGGAGGCGTCGGCGATGACCAGGAGCTGGATATGGACTGTCCCACGAAGGATCTCGCTGTTGGCGGCGTCGGTATCCGGTTTGGACCCAACAAGCCGTGGCAGAGGCAACCCACGCAGGAAGGGACGATCGGATTCTGTTCAGACCAGCAAGGTCTGTGGAGCTTCCCCTTTACTGGAAAGCAGGAGCAAGCCCAGAGCAACCAGTCAAGTGGTGTTGATTCAAAAGGATGTCTTCAGGAGGGCCACTAGCCAACGGGCTAGCAACCGCGAAGACGCGTCGAGGAGAAATGCAGGCACAGGCCCCACTCGGCACTCATGGAGTGTGGAGGGCTGAGCTTCGGTGCACTTACTGCTCGGGGTTGGGGCTTCTCAAACCCCAATGCACAACTTCGAGGACGCCTCAGAAGCTCGTGTCTCTGGTCGGTAGCAGCATTAGTTTGTGGTCCGGGTCTAGAAGACTGACACCAGGAGCATTGAGTGCCTCCCGGAGGAGCTTCACGGTGCATGGAATCATTCCTCCAACATCATTTACGGTGTTGGGGTATGGTTCCAACATGTTTGGTACCAAACATGACAGGGTGCGTTACAGCCAGTTTAGAGTTAGCCATCGCATAATGACACATGGCCAATCTATGTATCGGAATGGCTGATGCACTTACAACCCAGGAGAATGGACTCCATGGTTTGTAGGGGTTTCCTGCTCATGCAGGGGCACCCTCACACTTATAACCAAGCACCCTGCCTTCAGGATTGAAAGGCCTGCCTTAGGGTTGATTTATAGGTTTTAAGTGCAGTGACCTCAGATATAAGAAAACGTATATCTGTCGTAAATGGTGCTAGCACCAGCTTAAATAGACTGCAATGGCAGGCCTGTAGTTACAATTGTAGTGGTCCCCATCAGTGGCATACTACATGCTTCATCCCATGGGGGACCCTTGGGGTACCTATGCCAAGTACAAGGGAACATCTGTAGCCAATGTGGGTTGTACCTAAGTACTCACCATGCCCCATTTAGGGAAGAAGCACAGAGACGGGGGTACTGATTTGCAGGATCCCAGTCAGAATAGTCAGAAAAACATAATGACACCAGCAAAAAGTGTGGGGGGGGGCCATGAAAGCAGCTCTTACTTGCCTACACCAGTGCATAGGCCTTTGCAGTTGGGCTGCCTGAAATATAGTTCCATGTCTGGAACCCCAAATCCCCCCAGGAGCATGGGACGTTGAAGCACGGATAGCGAGACTAATTTCCGAGCGGGTCCCCAGGTAAGCTCAGACTCCAGGCTCCGCAATGACCGAAAAATTGGCCTGGGAGTTACCAATGGCAGAGTCGCAAAGAAATATAGGAGCCACAGGAGAATTAGCATCTTTGTCACAGAGGCCCTGCCCATGGGTTAGAGGGGCAACCGCATCCAACAATGCATGGACTGGTTAATCAAGGCCAAGGCCCTACTATACGTATACATTTGCCTTGAGGTAATGAAAGTGTCAAAGCTCCAGGGGAGGTGCTCCAGCTCTTCTCTGGGTTCCGGTGCTAAGCAGCGCAGAGGAAACATGCGAGACTTATCCCAGTTGACCCTGAGGCCTGTCATCGACCCAAAAAGATCAAGCAGGTCATAAAGGGATGGTTGTGATTGAACAGGATCCCTAAGGTACACCAACACATTATCTGTTTACAAAGATATCATATGCCAATCTGGTCCCACCCTAACACACCCAAAAGAGCCTCTAACACACAGCGTGGCAGCGAGTAGTTCCATGGAAAGTGCGAATAGCACCGGGGATAGGGAACACCCTTAGCGAGTCCCTCTGGCTACAGGAAAAGACCACGAGATCTGCATGCCGGTGCAGACCCATGCCATACTCACTCACACATACCGTCACTTATATTCTCCAACACTCACATATGCTGCCTTTCACATATGCAGTTACTCACTCATAAACCACTGAGACATCCATTACACTAACCGACACAGCCATATGCACAGTCACTCACCCATATAGTCCCACACAGACGCACTCATGAACCAATTCACCCACTCATAGATCCGTGCAGCGAGTCATACACCCCTTACCCACCCACACAGACACTCAGGCACCCATACAGGTACTCAGACAACTAATCAATAACCCATATAGACACTCATGTACCTACTCACCAACCTATGCAGCCACGTATACACCAACTGACAAACTGATACACACATTCACATAGATTAGTTACTCACCCATACGTTCACTAAGACATGTTTAATCACTCACTATACAGTCAGTCACGCACCCACTAAATCATCCATACAGACACGCATACACCCACTCATTCTTCGAATACACCTTGGCATATAGAAATGTAGTATTCTTAAACTTTAGAAACACTCAGTCACTGGATGATGTCATCTGTGATGTCACTGACCATATCATGAGTGATGTAAATAATATGTGACATAATCAGCAGTGCTTTGCGGGGGCACAAGTTATAGTTAGCTCAGCTAACTGTCACGGTTGAATTTCTCTGGTTTTGTATGAGTAAATTGTCAGCCTAACTATAACGATCCTGTAACCTGTTGTTTTTTCAGTGAATATATATATATGTATTCTTTTTTTCACTGACAAAACCAAAGGTTAAAGGGACATTATAGTTAGGGTCAGATTTCACTCGTACAAAACCATAGAAATTCAGCAGTTATATTTAACTGAGCTAACTAAAACTTACACCCCTGCAATGCACTGCTTACGACTTCACATCATGACATGATCAGTGCCAACACTCATGATATCATCCAGTGATTGTGAGTGTTTTCTAAAAGTTCTGAGTATTAAAGATGTATAGCAAGATACTACAAATGTTAAATCAGAAAACATGTACTACTAATGAGTGATACTATTTGTAACATATTTTGTGCGCCTGCCTTCCCCAACCAGTCCTGCTACTGGAGGTTGGTTTTTGCTCCTCAGATTTTTTTGGGGGTTCTCATTTTCCGGTGATCTGGGAGTTTGCCATTTTCTGCTGAGGTTGTTAAGGACTGTGGCTCCTGGCACTCCACCTTGATTGCCTTGACCGGTTCCTCAATCACTGCTTATCGATGGTCCACGCCTTTGAGCGCCTACCCGTCCATTGCCCTGTGATGGTCCCCAATTGGACGCTCTCTCCCCTCCAGACTTGATTGTCCACTTATAGGGCTCCCTTGTCTCACCCCCTCCTTATGGTCCCCCAACTTTGCCCAGATAACCCAACACGGTGATTGAATTTGGCGCTGGACTTAATGACTATGTGACTCCACCTGTGCTATTGTCCCTTTCACTCTTTTTGGGACTTCATGATGTACTGTTCCTCCACTGCCGGTCTGCCAGAATTGACCTGCTTCCCAGCCCCTTTTTTCAACTCCCCTCACCTACCCAGCCGGACATTGGGCACAGTTTATCTCGTCTCCCTCCTGTGTCTCGTCTCCCTGCTGTGTCTCCTTTCCTCCCCTCCCCTGACCTTTGACCTGACCTGTCCTGGCCCTTAGTCCCCACCCTGTTTATCTGTGAATTTTCCCTCGTCAATTGAGATCTAGCTATTTTGTCTGATGCCCGATGGAGCTATCTGGTTTAGCTATAGGGGAGACTGACCGGGGACTCCCTCCTTGGACGTCACCTACCCAGTCAGTCTTTAGACAGACTTCCTTTCGTCTCTCCTGTCGTCTCTTCCCGCATCCTCCATCTATTTATGTCTCTCCTTCTCTCCTCTCTCAATGTATTGAGACTGAACTATTTTGTCTGATGCCCGATGGAGCTACCTGGTTTACCTATAGAGGAGATGGGCCGTGGATTCCCTCCTTGGTCGTCACCTACCCAGTCGATCTTTAGACAGACTTTCTTTCGTCTCTCCTTGTTGTCTCTTCCCTTATCCTCCCTTTCTCACCTCCGCTGCCCCCTCCACCACTTTTCTCTTTCCTTTCTCTCCTCTCCTAATTGTATTGCCTATTTCTTGATGTATTGTGTAATTGTTGACCTTTTTCTGTTACATTGTTGATTCTCATGTAAAGGGCTCTGATACCTTAGGGTCTAGCCAGCGCTATATAAAACTCTTTACATAAATAAGTGAGTGACTGTGTGTGTGGCTATGTGCGTGCGTTAGTGGGTTTGTCAGTGGTATATGGGTGGGTGAGTGAGTGGGCATGTGAGTGACTATATGGGTGAATGAGCAAAGTGAGAGTGGCTGTATGGGTGAGTGTGTGCTTGTTTTTGTGACTGTATATGTGAGTGAGTACATGTGTTAGTATAAGTATGAGTTAGTGAGTGGGTGCATGAGTAATTGTATGGGTGAGTGAGTGGCTGAGTGATTAACTCTATGATTGAGTGAGTAGGTGTATGAGTAGCTGTATGTGTGACTGACTCAGTGTGTGAGTGGCTGTAAGGGTGGGTAAGTGGATGAATGAGTGGGTGTAGGGGTGAGTTAGTGGTTGTGTGAGTGGGTGTATAGGTGAGTGGATGCTCGCAGGCAGGTCGCTCCCCACGCTGCTGCACGGCTCTGCCTGCATTGTTTTTGCCTATTCTTGTATTTCCCCCCTGTGCCTAACTTGCTTTCTTGCCCAGACTTCTTTTTATTACCCTGTGCCTGTACTTGCTTTCTTGTCCAGACTTCTTTTTAGGTTTCGCCTGTCGAAAGCTGCGCACCGCGCAGCTTTTCGGCGCAGGCAAAATCTTATGTGTACAGTATGTGTGTGTTGTCCCGCCCCTCTGTTCCATTGGCTAGCTCCATAAATGGAGGCTAGCCATTGGAACAGAGATCTGTCCGTCAATGCCGGAGCAGATTCGTGGGCGTTCCCGCGATTTTTACTCATCCCGCCCCTTTGCGATCGTCATGCGGCGGTGGACGGGTGTTTTTTTTTTTTAACCGTGTTGTTTTCGTCTTTTTCGAAATGCCTTTAGCCGGATTGGTGGTGTTTTTATTTGCGATCAGGTAAGCAGCATTTTGTTTATATGTTAAACTGTTTGTTTTACGTCTTTGTGTGTCTCGTTGCTGCCTCGTGTTGTGAATGTTTCGCTTTGCACGGTATGCTTGTAACTTGTGCCCGTTCCGGCCCCCCCTCCCGCTGTCCATGTGCCCGTTAACCCGCCCCTCCCGCTGTCCGTGAGCCGTTAACCCGCCCCCCCCCTCCTGCTGTCCGTGCTTAATGCTTGTTGTTTTGGTGTCCGAGAGCTGAAGACTATAATAACGAGACTCATACCAAGAAAACCATAGCCTTTGGCTTGCTCCTGGGCCGCAACGCAAGACAGGCTGCTGTGCTCGTACGGTGAGATAACAGTGCATGCAGCGGAGCTAAGCCTGCCTGCAGAGTGCTCGTACGGTGAGATAACAGTGCATGCAGGGGTGCTAAGCCTGCCTGCAGAGTGCACGTACGGTGAGATAACAGTGCTTGTAGGGGAGCTAAGCCTGCCTTAAGGGTGCTCGTACGGTGAGATAACAGTACATGCAAGGGAGCGAACAGAACACCGATGTGGGAATAACAGGACATATGTGGGGATCTTAGAGTACCTTTCCGTGGTGCCCAGACAACATATACAGCGAGCTCAGAGGACATGGGGCTAAGTGTCTGAGCAGGGAACCAACTAAGTTAACGTGCACTGGAACTCACTCAGTATGCCTTCACGGGAGCTCAGTGTGCCTGTAAGGCGAGATTGAGATCTCCCCAGCACCCGGGTCCGCTGCCCCACACTCCTGACACTCACCGCCGCGAGCAGGGAGCAATGGTTCTCCAATCATCCACCCCACCTACGCTGCGCTGCTGGAATTAGTCGGGGTCCCACACACAGGGTTTCCGCCCGGTGAGATCTCTGAATGAGCGGCCTCAGTTCCGAGCCGGACCGGGACAAGCAGCGCCAGGCAGGAGCTGTCATCAATGGGCGAAGAGTGCTGGGGTGGCGGGGGCGCGGTGCCTGCAGACCCCCACAACTGGCAGGGGCAGCACAGCCGGGCCCGGCACAGCCCGTAGGTACACACGCGGAGCCCCCGGTCATGCTCGGCCAGGAAGCTGCAGCAATGCTGCAGATGTGCACTGCCGTAAAAAAGTTCAGCACTGACTTCCTGAGCAGGACATCACCACGAGCCCTCTACCCCGTTAAAAAGACATACGTGCACTCCAGTGGAGAGCGCTACTTACTGCTGGGAGTCCTCTTGTGCCTGCACTTCGTGCGCTGCTGTCGCCGCGGGAGGGAGTCCAGGCATGCACAGTCCGATTTTGCAGAAAAGCTTCACCAGGGACCCGATTCCAAAAGGTGAAAAAAACAACAGGAAAAAACGTGCGTGTGCGCCAGAGGGTGAGGAAGCAGCTCTGCCTGTCGGTGCTGCTGGCTGTGATCTGTGACTGAACTGCTGCACTAGTCTCAGGAGACTCCTGGCAGCTCACACGGACAGGCACACTCCACACTGCATCTATTAACGAGCAGCTCGGCAGCTCCCGGAAATGGAGTCCAGGCCAAGGGGCGCTCGCAGCTGCGGCTGGAATCAAGTGCCTAGCACTCCAGCCGCCCGCTTACACACACACGGGCTTCTTAGTCTAAGAAGAAACATCCATCCCTCCCATCTCCTCCCCCACCGTCAGACTCGAGGCTTCAAGCTCTAACTTGTGCATTTGAAACAGTGACCACAGCGCCATGAAACCGCCCAACTCTGGAAGGACAGATCTGAATATGGAACCAGAGGCAGTTCATGTTATGTGTATGTCTCTGGGTGGGTGTGTGTGGCTCTGGGTGGGTGTGTGTGGGGCTCTGGGTGGGTGTGTGTGTTGCACCGGATGTGTGTGTGTGTGGCTCTGGGTGGGTGTGTGTGTGGCTCTGGGTGTGTGTGTGGCTCTGGGTGTGTGTGGGTGGCTCTGGGTGTGTGTGTGTGGCTCTGTGTGTGTGTGTGTGGCTCCGTGTGTGTGTGTGTGTGTGTGTGGCTCTGAGTGTGTGTGTGTGGTAGTAATTGCTGTCTGCTGAGCTAGTCCGTAGGGTACAATAGGTCACACATTTGCGAAAGATTAAGCTAATGACAATGTAAATGCAAATGACATTTATTTATGTGTCTTCAAAACCAAATCATAAATACAAATTTTAACATTTACAATGCCAATAGCTCTAACTTTTCCAAAGGCGAAACCATTGCATTGTAAATGCTTGTTATTCCCCTGTGCCTGTTCTTGCTTTCTTGCCCAGACTTGTTTTTATTCCGCTGTGACTAACTTGCTTTCTTGCCCAGACTTGTTTTTATTCCTCTATGCCTGTACTTGTTTTCTTGCCTAAACTTGTTTTTCCTTCCTGTGCCCAGTTCTCCCGCGGCCTACCAATTGTTCCCACCACTGCGTCCCTGCGGCCCCACCCCCCTGCAATCCCATTCACCTCCCCGCTCCCGCCTCCCAGCCGCTCCTCCCTCCCACATCTCTTCATAAGGAGGTCGCACAGCAGGCACGTAGAGGGTGTGCCACTGGCGCGCCAAAGGCGCGCCTAAGGCAAGCCTATCTGCGCCCATCCGTGCCTGGACCACGCCCAGCGCCAGGACCCCGTGAATGCCCCTACGCCCGACACCGCTTTGTTACCAGAACCTTCCATGCACTCAACACCGGATGGTCACACACCTGCTTCTTTGCCGCCCCGAAGCGCACCCACAGAGCTTTCACCTGCCGGAACTGCAGGTTCACAAGCATCCGCCCCACCATGCTGCCTACCAGGAAAGTACCCAACCACCTCAGATGCATCCTTCTCAACACCCGCTCCGCTCGCAAACACACCGTTGAACTCTGGGACCTACTCGACTCAACCTCCCCAGATGTGGCCTTCCTGATGGAGGCCTGGCTGAAACCCGCCTCGGCACCCGACAGCCATAGCCGTCCCGGAAGGCTACAAGATCACCCGCAGGGACCGCACCAACGGAGTAGGAGGAGGAATCGCCATCGTCCACAGAAACACTCTCAGAGTCTCGACCAACACCAACGACACCCTCAGCACCGCCGAACACCTGCACTTTCAGATCCACACTGAACCCAATACCACCCTAAGAGAAACTCTCATCTACAGACCCCCTGGACCCCGACCACAGTTCAGCGACTCTATCTTCGACTTAGTCAGCACACACGCCCTCGCCTCCACGGACTACATCCTCCTCAGGGACCTGAATTTGCACCTCGAGAACAACAACGACATCAACTCCACCACCCTGATCGATAACCTAGTCAACCTCGGACTCAGACAACTCGTCACAACACCCACCCACTCTGCCGGTCACACGCTTGACCTCATCTTCTCCGCAAGCCCCCACATCTCCTACAACCACACCACCGAACTCCACTGGACCGACCATCGCTGCATCCACTTCACCTTAAAAAAAAACACCATGCACCACTGCACCCAACAGATGCCTCGTCGCTGCTGGAGCAAAGTCACCGAAGACTAGCTAACCACCACCCTCGCCCAGAGAACACCCGCCAACCCCACCAACCCTAACACCGCCGCCTGCAACCTCAGACAGTGGATCAACAACTGTGCCAACACCCTCGCCCCGATCAAGAAACCCTCCAACAGTCACACCAACAAGAAAGCCAGCTGGTTCACTGAAGACCTCGGGGCCTTCAAGCAAACCTGCCGAAAGCTGGAGAAGATCTGCCTCCGTGAACGAACACCGGACAGCCACGCCGCCCACAAGAATGCCACCCGCAGACACCATCACCTCGTCAGATCCACCAAAAGGGCCTCCTTCAAAGACCGCCTAGACAACAACGCGCACAACAGCAAAGAGCTCTCCAATATCGTGAAGGAACTCTCCAACACCAGCTCCAACACCAACGACGTCCCACCCTCGTAAGACCTATGCGACTCGCTGGCCACCTTCTTCCACCGCAAGATCACAGACAACCACGACAAATTCAACGCCACGACCACCCCAACAACCACTGAGACCTCCGCCTCCACATCAACCATCCGCACCAACCGCCTGCTCTCCTGGACCAACATCAACGACGACAACACCATCAAGATCATGAACACCATTCACTCCGGATCTCCATCAGACCCATGCCCACACCCCACATCTTCAACAAAGCCAGCCCCATCTCCGGAAAGTTATCAACACCTCCTTCGAGACAGCAACCTTCCCGGAGAGCTGGAAGCACGCCGAGATCAACGCCTTACTTAAGAAACCCAAGGCAGACCCCAAGGACCTCAAGAACTTCCGGCCCATCTCCCTGCTCCCGTTCCCGGCAAAGGTCATCGAGAAGACGGTCAAAGAACAACTGACCCGCTACCTTGAGGAGAACAACATCCTGGACCCTTCCCAGTCCCTGCTGGACAACGGAGAAATGGCGGCCCTCATCTTCCTGGACCTGTCAGCCGCCTTTGACACGGTCTGCCACCACACACCACGAACACGCCTCCACAATGCCAGGATCCAAGAGAAGTCCCTGGACTGGACCACCTCCCTCTCTGGCAGAACACAGAGTGTCCGCCTTCCCCCCTTCTGCTCCGAAGCCACAAAGAACATCTGCGGTGTTCCCCAGGGCTCATCTCTCAGCCCAACTCTGTTTAACATCTACATGGCACCGCTCGCCCACGTCTCTGTCGGCACGACCTCAACATCATCTCCTACGCCGAAGACACCCAGCTGATCCTCTGCCTCACCAAGGACCCCCACACCGCCAAAACCAACCTTCACGAAGGAATGAAGGCCATCGCTGAATGGATGAGGAACAGCCGACTGAAGCTGAACTCGGACAAGACGTAGTTCGTCATCCTCTGATCCACCCCTTTGTCCTGGTACGACTCCTGGTTGCCGACTGCACTGGGAACCGCTCCAACACCCACCGACCACGCAGGCAACCTAGGAGTCTTCCTCGACTCCACCCTCTCCATGACTAAACAAGTCAACGCCATCTCCTCCTCCTGCTTTAACACCCTTCGCATGCTCCGCAGGATCTACAAGTGGATCCCCACTGAAAAAAGAAGAACGGTCACCCATCCCCTCGTCAGCAGCAGGTTGTACTACGGAAACGCCCTCTACGCAGGAGCCTCGGCAAAACTCCTGAGCTGGCTACAACGCATCCAGAACACCTCTGCCCGCCTGATCCTTGACATACCTAGCTGCAGCCACATCACATCTCACCTGAGAGACCTGCACTGGCTCCCGGTCAACAAGAGGATAACCTTCAAGCTCCTCACCCATGCACACAAAGCACTCCACGACACCGGACCAGCGTACCTCAACAGACGACTCAGCTTCTACACCCCCACCCGGCAACTCCGCTCTGCCGACCTCGCCCTCGCCACAGTCCCCCGCTTCCGAAGAGCAACCTCCGGCGGCAGATCGTTCTCCCACCATGCCGCCAAGACCTGGAACACCCTCCCCATCCTCCCTACGGCAGACCCAAGACCAGCTGACCTTCAGAAGACTCCTCAAGACCTGGCTTTTTGAGTAGTAGCAGCATTCCCCACCCCAGCGACTTGAGTCCCTCACGGGTGAGTAGTGCGCTTTACAAATGATATGATTGATGATTGAGTGGCTCTATGGATCAGTAAATGGATGTGTTAGTGCTTATGTGGGTCTGTGAATGGGTATGTCAGTGGTTGTATTGGAGTGGGAATGGGTGTATGAAACTTTCTATGTGGGTGTGTGTGGGTGTGTGAGTAGTTCTGTGGAGGATGTCATCAGTGATGTCACTTAAGACGACATCAGTGATGACGCTGACCATTTTATGAGTGATGTAATATTTGAGGTCATAAGCAGTGCATTCGTGGGACATGAGTTATAGTTAGCTCAGGTAACTATAATTGCTGAATTTCTATGGTTTTGTATGAGTGAAATCTGAGCCTTACTATAATGTAAGGTTGCTGTCACATTTGTTTGGGGGAGGGGTGATGGGGGGATGGCAGACAAGGGGCTAGTGGCGGGGTGTGTTGGAGCAGTGTTGGGTGTCCGAGTTGCATGATCGTTGGCTCCATTGCATCTGTTGTCGTTCAGGTGTGGCTCTGGGCTGGGCTCCCTTTATGTTGCACGTTGTAGTCCGACTTTACACCAGCTCAGAGCAGGTGTAAACTCACCATATCACCTGTTTTGTACTCTCTTCACGATCTTGCTGGTGGTTGAGAAACTTGCAAAGTGATGTGTTTGCTGCTTTTTGCATGGGAACGCCTACTCTACATCTCATTACCAATATTTGCCGGGGTCATCCGTGACGATGCATTTTGAAGCTGCTATCGCTGATAAACTGGTGACATGTTCATTATTTTAAAAAAACAACAAGAAGAGGGCCACGTCGGCCCCCCTCCCGTGGTCTTCATTCTCCAGGGCCTGGCCTCACCGTTGGGGACCATGGGGGGATCCCCAATGCTCCCACGGTCCCTCCAGCTCCACGCGTACTGTGGGAGATGGCATTGCTTTTCCACATGTGGAGCTGCTGACATGCAACTCCCCGTGTGGAAAAGCAATCAGCTTTGGATTTTGGAATCGAGAGCAGGTTCCCCAGCTCTCGCTTCCAAAATCCAAAGCAAGTTTGCTATGACAGAGCGGTAGCAGCGAGGTTCCTGCCCTCTCATAGCAAAGAGCAGTGTCCCAGGGGTGGGCACCCCGGGGCACTGCAGGAGCAGGCCCTGGGGGGTGGCAGTCCCCAGGACCATAACTGGCTCCAGGCCCCCCTCCCAACATGAATGAAGCCCCGGGGTGGTGGTGGTCCCCGAGGATGCGGGGGCCCCCGCTATTATTTTTTAAGAAAGGCCCCTGGGACCTAGCCCACCTGGGGGCCTCATTAAAATAAAACGCTGGAATCCACGCTTATTTTTTTTTAATTGCTTTTTTTGGCCCTGGGGGTCCTTCTGGGACCCCCTGAGCAGGCCTAGGGGGTCAGGGGGATTCTACCCTGCCCACTTCTCTTGTTTTGTATCTTTGATTCTCTGTTTTCTGGTGACTCACTTCTACCGAGTAACAAGGTGGCTGCCAACACTTCCTGGTTTGGAGTGTTGACAGCCAATTAGAATGAAGCGTGTGGTCGTGGCAGCCAATTAGAATGAAGCTCGTGGTCGGGAAGGGTCGCAACCCAACCGCTGCCCTAGATATTGAAACTTTTATTTTTTTATTTTTCCCAGCAACTACTGAACGGATTTACCCCATTAAGAAAAAAAGTCGCTTTCTGATCCACGCACTACCTTTTTGCCAAATTTGGGGTAATTCCATTCAGCAGTTTCGGCTGTAGCCTTGCCCAAAGTTTCCTAAGGGAAATTGATTTTTTGACTCTTATCTTTTGAATTTCTCAAAAACTACTGAACGGATTTACACCATTTAAAAAAAAGGTCGCTTTCTGAACCAAGCTCTACCTTTTTGCCAAATTTGGGCTAATTTAATTCAGCAGTTTGGCCCGTGTCCAAATTTCCTTTGGAAATTAACATGGGGAAAACGCGTTTTGGGACCCCCTTTTTCTCAGCCCCCGCTTGACAAATCACCCCCAAACTTTCAGGATATGAGCTGACCTGGATAGGTTCTAACTATAACAACCTACCTATATATATATATGTCATGTGATCAAGGCTATCTCTAGCCGAAACGCGTCATGGCGGACTGGTGCTGGGCTAATATACAATAAAAACATTTGCACCTTCTCTGGGTCTCGCTGTTCCTGTTTGCTATTTGGCAGTGATTGCTCTTGCTGTTTATTTCATCGCGGGAACACCACGTACCTCATATATATATATATATATATATAGATATATATATATTGTTAGACCTGACACCTTTGGCGTGGTTCTTCCCCCATCTTTTTGCCTCTGACTCATGTATTTTTGATGCTGTGCTGGATTTCGTCTTTGCTGGTTTAGATGCTTTGGACACTCTGCCACTGCTGATCAGTGTCAGAGTGTAAGTGCTCCCTCTGTAAATTGCCATATTGATTAAATATACCTGATTGGCATATTTGCATCACCATGAAGTCCATTATGTGTGCCAGGGCTGGTGATGACAAATGCTACTAGTGGGCCTGCAGCGCAGATTGCGCCACCCACATGAGTAGCCCTAAAAAGGTGACTCAGGCCTGCCAGTGCAGGGCCTGTGTGCAGTCAGTGACTGCCTGTCCCCCTGGCCAGTATCACCACTGGCTGGGCCTAACCCTTCCCTGTCTGGGCACATCAGTCACCCCTATGGAAGGCTCAAGGTACCCCCCTGGGCAGGGTGCAGTGTATGGATAAGGTAGAGCATGTACTAGTGCAGGTCACATGCTCTGGTAGTGGGCAGCAGCCATTTTGTGCGCTCACTGCTGTAAGGTTATCTTGCTCCATAGAGTAACATTTAGGAGGCTGGTCCCATGGGATACCAGCCTATCTCCCCATAGGAACAAGATGGAACATGAGTGAAAGATATCCCTGAACTCAGAATTTAATAACACATCTTTTAGTGAAGGTTGTTTTTAAATCCTGTGTTGGAGAATAGCACTTTTAGAAAGTGGCTGTTCTCTTGTCTAAACCTTTCTGTGTGCCTGGGTTTGTGGAATGCCTGTCTGGTCTGGGTGTGACGGGGGCTGCAGAACCCCCGGAGGAGGGGGTTGGAATCTGTCCCGGGGGAAAGAAAGAGTCCCGGGAGCCTCGCGAAGGAGCGCATTTGCAGCGCTTGAGGCCCGCAAGTAAGAGTACACGTGGGCAGTGATCCCTTGCTCGTTTTGTGAGCGTATGTGCCGGAAGTCAGCCAGTAGTGCTTAGTTCGAACCCTGATTCCTGTGGCACATTTTTACATCAGCATTGTTTTGGAATGCTCGTTTTTGAGAACACATGTTTCTGAAGTAAGTCAACATTGCTTATTTTGGAGACTGATTCACAAGAGACTTGAGACTATCCTTTTTATTAAGAACTTCCTATTTACAAGTACTGCAACCATTAAGATTAAGAGCAACCTTTGAGTGATAAAGTGATTATTGTGCAACTATCGTATTTACCATGCTGAAACTAGATAAAGCTATATATTTTTATAAAATATACTTACCTGTGTGGTCTCAGTTTGTGGTGGATTGGGGATTATTGTTGTGTTAAGTGCAAATATTATACACATTGCCTTTGATTAGCCTAGACTGCTCGTGCCATGCTACCTAGAGGGTGAGCAGGGGTTATCTCAGAGGGCTATTCCTTCACCCTGACTAGAAGCAAGGGTCCCTACTTGGTCTAAGGTACCTACCTCTGCCAACTAGAGACCCCCAGTTCTAATATATATATATATATATATATATATATATATATATATATATATATATATATATATATATATATATATCCACACGATCAGGAAGCACAATGAGGAATGCCTCAGGAAGCTTGAAATTAAAGTTCATTTATTAAGCACTCGAGCACTTGCCAACAGCTCCCAAACACGAAACCACAGGCTCCAATATAACTGCTCTGCCAGACGCGTTTCCGGATATTAAATCCCTTCATCAGTGGCACAGACGGAAGTGACAACTTCGCATTCAATTATAAGTACCTGCCCATACGGGCGTGGCGTTTCCCAATGTCTCATGGTTTATGTAGTTTATATCCCAAGTGGGTGCGAAGTTCTCTGCCATGATAAAATGCAAATAAGAAAACCCAAGTGGATCGAAACTCTGGGTTCGGCTTTGTAGCTGCAACTGCTTTTTAGTGTTCAAGGGCGAACTTTGCGCAGGCTCCGGTCCTGAATTGGGACCTGCGCCGCTTCCTCCTGTTGATTCCAGGCTCGAGAAGCAAGCCTGGACAGACCCGCAGATTACGGTGGGCCTCTCCCCGTTAGGCGTGCAAGCCCCAAATTATCCACACGATCAGGAAGCACAATGAGGAATGCCTCAGGAAGCTTGAAATTAAAGTTCATTTATTAAGCGCTCGAGCACTTGCCAACAGCTCCCAAACACGAAACCACAGGCTCCAATATAACTGCTCTGCCAGACGCGTTTCCGGATATTAAATCCCTTCATCAGTGGTTTCGTGTTTGGGAGCTGTTGGCAAGTGCTCGAGTGCTTAATAAATTAACTTTAATTTCAAGCTTCCTGAGGCATTCCTCATTGTGCTTCCTGATCGTGTGGATAATTTGGGGCTTGCACGCCTAACGGGGAGAGGCCCACCGTAATCTGCGGGTCTGTCCAGGCTTGCTTCTCGAGCCTGGAATCAACAGGAGGAAGCGGCGCAGGTCCCAATTCTGGACCGGAGCCTGCGCAAAGTTCGCCCTTGAACACTGAAAAGCAGTTGCAGCTACAACGCCGAACCCAGAGTTTCGATCCACTTGGGTTTTCTTATTTGCATTTTATCACGGCAGAGAACTTCGCACCCACTTGGGATATAAACTACATAAACCATGAGACATTGGGAAACGCCACGCCCGTATGGGCAGGTACTTATAATTGAATGCGAAGTTGTCACTTCCGTCTGTGCCACTGATGAAGGGATTTAATATCCGGAAACGCGTCTGGCAGAGCAGTTATATTGGAGCCTGTGGTTTCCTGTTTGGGAGCTGTTGGCAAGTGCTCGAGTGCTTAATAAATGAACTTTAATTTCAAGCTTCCTGAGGCATTCCTCATTGTGCTTCCTGATCGTGTGGATATATATATATATATATATATATATATATCAATTCCATGATCCACACAATACTCCTCGCATCCAAGGTTGTATGAAAAAGCACGAGCCCAAAGTTGCATCCAAAAGATTTTATTTCGTAACTGGCAACAACATTTATGTTATTTTGTCACATGTTTTTTATTTAAACCAATGAAGTGCACACAACTTGACTCGTGAGCAAGGGAAATCTCCCGAAACGCGTCGAGTTATCTATCTGTTGCCAGTTACGAAATAAAATCTTTTGGATGCAACTTTGGGCTCGTGCTTTTTCATACAACCTTGGATGCGAGGAGTATTGTGTGGATCATGGAATTGATGAAAGGGCTCGCCACCCAGCACGAGCCCCTGTCACGAAGAGGATGAGTCAAGGCGGCGTTCGGCGTCTGCCGAAATTAATGAATTGATATATATATATATATATATATATATATATATATATATATCTATATATATATATATATATATATATATATATATATAGATAGATATATAGATATATACGTAAATGGAAACAGATATATATGTGTTTATATAAGTATATATTTATATATAGTTTTAAAAATTTGTGGAATATATTTAATTTACATACTACAAAGTACATTTATATATTAACATTTTAGCATTCACTACTTTAAACTCTATTTATATTTAAAAAGCGATATTTTTGTCTATTTTTTGACTAAATTAGTGCCAACAATATTGTTTTCCGATAGTTGTGCACTTACCATTATACATATAAGAGCACAATATTATGGTAAACAATGTTTTAACACAATAATTTTGTCAATGACATTGTTTTCCAAGCTATTGTGTCAGTGATCCATTGCATTGGCCATTTTTAAACTATGATCTCTTTTAAAGAAGGTAGTTACAAAATATGCAAACTTCAATCACTCACTCAAAGCATTTAAC
This sequence comes from Lissotriton helveticus, assembly GCF_964261635.1. NCBI lineage: Eukaryota > Metazoa > Chordata > Amphibia > Caudata > Salamandridae > Lissotriton > Lissotriton helveticus. The sequence continues at coordinate 49,712,572 of NC_136061.1, read as the reverse complement.
ATAGTACTGGAGTGGAACAATGCTCTGCCGCATGTGCCTACATGATAGTGTGTTCCGTATGATTGAATTATTGCATGATGCCACTTTGTAAAAGCCGCACAGTGTAATGTGCATTGCTTCCAAAATTGTCAAGAACTGATTTATTGTTCAACTGGTCTTTGTAGTGGGAGACAGCCATGACAACGCGGGCTTTACACCACGCTGCCATTACAACGCTGCCATCACAACGCAAGTTGTTACAACGACTTGCGCCGGATGACGCTAGATACTAAGGAATAGTAGATTTACTATTCCAACACCTTCCATACTGTCGCGTAGGCTGGAGTTGGAATAGTAAATCATACTATTCCAAAATCCAGCGCCTACAGCGCAAGTCGTTGTAACGACTTGCGTTGTAATGGATGCGTCGTAATGGCAGCGCGGTGTAAAGGCCAGCGTTGTCATGACGTACATCCCTTTGTAGTATATTCTGGGGCGCAAATTTATTTTGCAAGTTTATGGTTGTACATATATTTATTAATGCTACCAAGAATGGTCCTCCTTTTCCAAATGCCAAACGAATTCTACTAATTCAGTCTCAATGCGTATCAGCCCCAGGTCGCCCACTGCCTTTTTTAGTTGAGTACACTACGCTTGCTTCAGTCTCACACCCCCTTAATATGAGTGACTAAGCTATGCCCCTGTTCACTGTCTGTCGTCATATTAGAAAGGCCTCAACCCTTGCTAAAGAATAAGGACAATATGTCGGGCAAGGAAGACCGGACCACTTCCTGCCCCATCTCAGTAGGCTCACAGATCAGCACCCATCACCAGGTGGAGACTTTAAAAAAATGGATGGAAGGGTTAGAGGTAAGTAGCAGGGTAAGCATGAGCCTAGAGGCATGAGACACACACAGAATCAAATGTCTAAGCATTTTTAAGTATAAGTTTATTGGGATTTTACTTTAGAGGTACCTGTCACACAGGAAAGATTTGCCCTTTAGTATTTTCTAAAAGTAGGTAATGCATCTGTCAATCTCATGGGGGGGTTATTCTTTGTATCAGTAATTTTAATGTTACACTTAGAGGTCGGTATTGTTGAAGCCTGTCTGCCCTTGCACCACTGACATTGTATGTATGTGCTTTTAACAGGATACAACCCTCCATCAACGCCCACCACAAGCCCTCAACCCTCAACACCTTCGAGCCCCCCACCAGGTACACTTTGCTTCTCAATTACTGCTGAATGGTTTCTTGGTAATAGTAACATGATGATGTCTGCCCTAGCACTATGCTATAGCAGTGGTTCTCAACCTGTGGTCCGGCGACTCCTGGCGCTCCGCAAAGCCCAAGTAGTGGGGTCCGTGATTGCTTAGAAAATGAAATAATATTAACAGATCAGTAAAGTTAATATAAATAAAGAAATAAAAGGTACAATTGAAATTTTAAAAAGTTCTGTAAATATGTAGGAATTTGAATTCGATGGTTAAAAATGAAGTTTTGCATCCTCAGATTGAATTGTGGGAGCAGTGCAAGTGCATCACACAGAATATAGTAAGGATGATGCGTGGCCTCAATTGAATTTATAAAAAGCTCCCACTTTCCTATAACATGTTTATTCTTTTTGTATATTTGTTTATGAATTAAAATAAATACCGAATTTCTTGTGTATTTGTTTGATGAATGCTTGTTTCAGGTTTTTTTGTGTATTGTTTCGCCATTCAAATCATGGAGAAAATAAATAGGCCGCGGTCCTTGGCTTGCAGTAATGACTCTGTGGAGGTCCCCGGGTTCCAGTACTGATTAAGTGGGGGTCCACAGAAGTAAAAATGTAAAGAAACACTGTCCTATAGCTGGTGTCTCCAACTAGTCGATTGTGAGCTACTAGGAGGGGCATATTATCAAGAAACAGCTTTAAGATTATCACCACTTTAGCAGCAGAAAACTGCAGCTAAAGCGGTGATAATGGGCTTGATAATACACCATAGAGTATTCCCATAGAAGCCCAGGTTAACACCAGAACATGGGCTTCTATGGGAATTCACAAGGGCATATATTCAAGCCCATTATCGCCGCTTTAGTAGCAGTTTTCTGCCGCTAAAGCGGCGATAATGTTAACGCTGTTTCTTGATAATATGCCCCTTAGTTCCCAGGCACCTTCAAAGTAGCTTGCAGCCTTGAGTTCATTTTTAAATAAGCACAGGGCCAAATTTTTGGTTTAACATTAAGGGAAGGATGTGTTTACTTTATGTTATTATCATCAGGCTGCAGATAGAAGAGCCTTATAATGAGCAGTGCTCAGTAATATTTAGGGGCCAGGCTGGGTCACAGAAGTGAACAAATGAAGCACTGTAGTATTTAACTTTTAAATAAAAGTCCTTGTTGACTCAATATTAGAGTGTCAGGACAAAATATACCCAGTTACTCACCCATATACCACTGACACATCCACTCACCTACACATACACACACACACTCACTAACACCTACAGCCACCGACTCACCCACGATGGGCTGTGTCCCATCCATGTATGCCCCCCCCTCCTTAATGCAGATGTGTAAGTGACAAGGGCTCTGGACTACCTCAAATGGTCATGTATAGTCTCAGAGCATAACTTATAAAAGTAAACAACAATCGCCACTGGGCGGTGCACGCAGAAGCGCCCGCACATGAGTCCAAATATTGAAAGTAAGAATACAAAAAATAAAAGAGCATCCAATCAACAGACTACATAGAAACAATGGTAGGACGTGGCGTAGGAGAAAATCAACAGTGTCCAGTGGCCAGGCCCATGATTGATGGAAGCAGTTGGAGACCCCCATAGCAAGACAAGACCAGTATAGTGTAGAGTAGTGTCACCAGAGTTCCCCGTGGGGTGGGTGGTTAGGTAGAGGATGCGGTCAATGCCCTCTGGGTGATCGTCAGAGGAGATCATCAGAGGATCTCAGCCTGATCTTGAGGGCCGTGGTGCTGGAGGTAAAGGAATACTCAGCAACACAGGCTTCTGAGCAAGAGTATGGGTTTAGGGTGGCATGGGAATTTTTAGGGTTTACGGTGGGTATGGATTTTAGATTGGCAAGGAAATTTTTAGGCGTTACTGTGGGTATGGGTTATTGGATGGCGAGGGAATTTTTAGTGTTTCTAGACTTGCCTCTATTCTTTGTGCCGGTTGATAAATCTTCACAAAATGTTCCCATAAAAGTGTCCCATTGATTCTAACTCTGAATGGAAATTTTTGGGGGTATAGAAAAAGGAGAAGGTAAAATAAAAGTGTGATTCCCAAGTTAATTACTTAGAATATTTAGACACTCCTGCAGCCTAAACCGCAGGAAAGAATTACACAAAGTTGGGGAGAAAGATAGATTCTGTTCCGGAGATCACCCTATTACATATTTGGTGTAAATCCGTTCATTAGTTTTTGAGACATTATAGGAAACCAAATTTGTATGTCTGGGCATATATGGTACTTTTGTAGTACCTTAGTGATGTCATTTGAGATGTCATCAGCTATGTTATGAGTAATGCCACTGACCATGTCATGACTGATCTAATATGTGAGGTCATAAGCAGTGCATTGTGGGGGCATACATTATAGTTAGTTCAGGTAACTATAACTGTTGAATTTCACTGGTTTTGTACGTTCCTGTAACCTTTGTTTTCTTCAGTGAATTTGTAAGGTTTTTTCAATTCTGCTTGCCAAGTATAACAACCCTGCAACCATTGTTTTTTTTCAGTTAATTTCTAAGGTTTTTTTAACATTATGTATGATACCCATTGCAATTCACAGTGGGGGTTAAACACAGGGCCTGGCACTGTGATGCCCCCACCCAAGCTTGCTGCTCCTGCCCTTCTTCCTTGTTATCCATTGTCCAAGTGTATGACCCTGCTCCCTCATTACAGCCATTTGTGGCTATTGTTCTGCCACTTCCTTTCCCTGCTGCCTCTTCCACCTCGTCCCTACCCTCTGTTGTCTGAATAAATGTACAAGCCCCCTCCCTCCTATCCTGCATGCTTTGAATTGCTGTCACTGCCCTCCGTTAAGCTTGATGTCCCTGCCCACTCCTCCTGCCCTCCGTTGCCCAATTCTGTGCCTCATCATTGCTCTCCTGCTTATCTTCTGTGCTTAGCTTGTGCCCCCTGCTGTCCTTCCACGTGCCCTCCGATGTCTGTGTGCCTGCCCCTGCTCCCTCCTTTTTGCCCATCATATTCCATGGACCTGCCACACAGATGCTCCAAGGAGTGTACCGGCGCTAGTCCAAGAGCAAACCAGATCACATGGTGAATAACCAAGTTTGTAATCCCTTCCGGTCTGAAACTGGTATGTTGGCATGTATGGTTGTACTGCCACTGCATTGTCCTTCTGACCTCAATGGTCTTTCATGTTGCCACAGCCCTTGACCCTGTCACCAGGTAGGTCGCTCCCTCAGCCACCACACAGCCCTCCTGTGTGCCCTTGACCTCGCTGCTGCCTCTCGCTGCCTCCTGTGCCCGTTCACTGCCCGCCGCGTTACCACCACTGCGGTTGGTCTTTATTGTCAATTGTTGTTGCCAGCTGTATTTCCTTTTTGTTTACTGTGTGCTTTTGCCCTGCTGTACTGTGTGACCCATTACCCTCGTCCCTCTGTGCCCCCCTTTTTTGCCTTCTGTACCCCCGCTCCCCCCTTGTACTTTCCCGCTGCTGCGTCCCCTGCGGCCCGCCCCCCCGGTTCCCATTCGCCGCCCCGCTCCTCCCTCCCAGCTGCTCCTCCCTCCCACTTCCCCTCATATGGAGGCCCTGCGGTGGTGAAGAGAGTAACCCTTGACCCCGTCACCAGGTAGGTGGCTCCCTCAGCCACCACATAGCCCTCCTGTGTGCCCTTGACTTCACTGCTACCTCTCGCTCGCTCCTGTGCCCAGCCTCTGCCCGCCGCGTTACCACCACTGCAGTTGGTCTTTATTGTCAATTGTTGTTGCCAACTGTATTTCCTTTTTGTTTACTGTGTGCTTTTGCCCCGCTGTACTGTGTGACCCATTACCCTTGTCCCTCTGTGCCCCCTTTTTTGCCTTCTGTACCCCCGCTACCCCCTCGTACTTTCCCGCCCCTGCGTCCCCGCCCCCCTGGTTCTCATTCGCCACCCGCTCCCGCCTCCCAGCTGCTCCTCCCTCCCACATCCCCTCATATGAAGGCTGCGCAGCGGCCGCGCCACTGGCGCGCCAAACGTGAGCCCGTCTGCGCCCGTCCGCGCCTAGCGCCAGAACCCCTGGCCCCTGCCGAAACCAAGAAACCCAACAAAGATACGACACCACCACCCTCTACGGACTCAACACCGGCCGACCATCTGCCTGCTACCAAGCCACCCCGAAGCGCACCCACGAACCCTTCACCTGCCAAGTCTGCAAATTCACCTGCGTCCGAACCTGCACCCCACCGCCCAACCAGGCAATAACAACAACCACCTCAAGTGCATCCTGCTCAACACCCGCTCCGTCCACAAGCACTCAGTCGAACTCTGGGACCTCCTCGACACAACAGCACCAGACATCGCCTTCCTATCAGAAACCTGCATGAACGCCTCCTCAGCCCCCGACATCGCCACAGCCATCCCGAACGGCTACAAGATCACTCGAAAGGACCGCGTCAACCAAACTGGAGGAGGAATCGCCATCATCCACAGGAACACCATCGGCGTCACAACCAACTTCGAAGATGCCCTCACCACCGCCGAACACCTACACTTCCAGATCCACACCGACCCCAAGACCACCCCCAGAGGAACCCTCATCTACAGACCCCCGGGTCCACGCACACAATTCAGTGAAGCCATCGCAGACTTCATCAGCCCACATGCCCTCGCCTCATCAGACTACATCCTCCTAGGGGACCTGAGCTTCCACCTGGAGAACAACAATGACAACAACACCACCACCCTGCTCGACAACCTCGCCAACCTCGGACTCAAGCAACTGGTGAACATCCCCACCCACTACGCAGGCCACACGCTCGACCCCATTTTCTCTGCCAGCAGCCACGTTGCCTTCAGCCACTCCACCGGACTACTCTGGACCGACCACAGCTGCATCCACTTCACCTTTAAGAAGACCACATCCCATCACCGCCCGCAACAGATCCCTCGCAGATGCTGGAGCAAAGTCACCACAGACCAGCTAACCACATCACTGAGCCAGAACCCACCAATCAACGCTGCTGACATCAACGACGCAGCCCGCAACCTCACACAGTGGATCATCAACTGTGCCGACGCTCTTGCACCACTGAAGAACCCTCCAGGAAAGCCCGGCAACAGGAAAACCACATGGTTCACTGACGACCTCAAAGAATCGAAGAAATCCTGCTGAACCCTCGAGAAAACCTGGCGCCGCGAACAGACGACAGAAAACCTGACAGCCCTCAAGAACGCCACTCGCAAACACCACCAGCTGATCCGCACCACCAAAAAGACATCGTTCAAAGAGCGGCTGGACAACAACATACACAACAGCAAGGAACTCTTCAGCATTGTAAAAGAGCTCTCCAACCAAAGCGCCAGCAGCAATAACATCACACCGTCGCAAGACCTTTGCAACTCCCTCGCCACGTTCTTTCACCGCAAGATCGCCGATATACACGACAGCTTCGGTGCCCAGACTCCGCCCCCAGCCACCGAACCAACGCCCCTACAACCACCCTCAGCGCTTGGACTCCCATCAGCACTGGAGACACCACCCACGCTATGAACACCATCCACTCTGGCTCTCCTTCCGACCCATGCCCTCACCACATCTTCAACAAAGCCGACACCATCATTGCACCCCACCTACGGAACATCATAAACAACTCCCTCGTGCCCACCACCTTCCCAGAGAGCTGGAAGCACGCAGAGATCAACGCCCTACTGAAGAAACCCACAGCGGACCCTAAAGACCTCAAGAACTTCCGCCCCATCTCTCTTCTTCCCTTCCCTGCAAAAGTTATCGAGAAGATCGTCAATAAACAGCTGACCACATTCCACAAGGCTAATGGCTCCCTCGACCCATCCCAGTCCGGATTTCGAGCGAACCACAGCACCGAGACCGCCCTCATCGCAGCCACCGACGAGATCAGGACCCTGCTTGACAACGGGGCAACAACCGCCCTCATCCTCCTAGACTTCTCAGCCGCCTTTGATACAGTCTGCCATCGCACCCTAATAAGCCGCCTCCACAAAGCCGGGATCCAAGGTAAAGCCCTGGACTGGATCACCTCGTTCCTCTCCAACAGAACCAAGAGAGTCCGCCTCCCTCCCTTCCGCTCCGAAGACACCAAGATCATCTGCGGCGTAACCCAAGGCTCATCGCTCAGCCCAATCCTCTTCAATATCTACACGAGCCCCCTCACTGCCATTGCACGCAAACACAACCTCAACATCATCTCATACACCGACGACACCCAAATGATACTCTCCCTCACCAAAGACCCAGCCACCGCCAACCTCAACCTCCAGGATGGAATGAAACACGTCGCGGAATGGATGAAACTTAGCTGTCTGAAACTGAACTCAGACAAGATGGAGGTCCTCATCCTCGGACCATCCCCATCCGCCTGGGACGACTCCTGGAGGCCCACAGCACTGGGCACAACACCAACACCCACTCACCATGCACGCACCTGGGATTCATCCTGGACTCCTCTCTCACGATGACCAAGCAAGTCAAGGCCATCTCATCCTCATGTTTCAACACTCTGCGCATGCTCCGTAAGACCTTCCGGTGGATCCCTACCGGAACTAGAAAGACGGTCACCCAAGCCCTCGTCACCAGCCGACTAGACTACGGGAACGCCCTATAGGCAGGAACCAGTCAAACTTCAGAAAAGACTCCAGCGCATACAGAACGCATCCGCACAACTCATCCTCGACATCCCTCGCCACATCCACATATCAGCCCACCTGAGAGACCTGCACTGGCTCCCCGTCAGCAAAAGGATCACGTTCAGGCTCCTCACCCACGCACACAAAGCACTCCACGGCATAGACCCCGAATACCTCAACAACCGCCTCACGTTCCACACTCCAACCCACAAACTCTGCTCCGCCAGCCTCGCCCCAACCACCGTCCCACGGATCCGCAGAACCACCCCCGGAGGAAGATCATTCTCCTACCTGGCGGCCAAGACGTGGAACTCCCTCCCCGCCCACCTACAACTGACCCAGGATCACCTCACCTTCAGGAAACACCTCAAGACCTGGCTCTTTGAGCAGTAACAGCACCCCGCCCCCCTCCCTTCAGTGCCTTGAGACCCTTTTGGGTGAGTAGCGTGCTCTATAAATGTACTGATTGATTGATTGACAGCCTCTTTTGCCTAATCTGCATGGTTGATTTGTTGTCCTTGCCCCGTTCCCTCTGCCCTCCATGGTCCGTTGTGCTGCCACTGCCCCTCCTGCTTGCCAAGCATGGTCAACTTATTGCCTCTGCACCCTCCTCCATGACAGGGTCTTATTCCCAGAGAGATTTTAGTTAGTGCTCTAAACAAATAAGAAGAGGCCATATTTTCTGAGTTCTCAAATAGCAACAAAGCACTTTTAAATAATTTGCTATCTTTATGTTTTTTGTATATAGTTGATCACTTGATTATTTGTTATACTTAAGGAGGAGGATGTGGTGTTCATGCCAGAGCTGCAGACTTTGTAACCGGGGAAGCAGGTTCGAGTTTCTGAGTCAGCTCAACATCCTGTGATTCTGGACAAATCACTCAATTTCCCCATGCCTAAAAACAAAATGAATGTGTCCTTGAGTAATGAGGCTCAAGTAATGCACTCCAATACTTCGGTGTCAAGTCTGCCGTATATAATACTGCAAAAAAATACAAAACATTGGGATATACTTGAGCTACATTTGGGTGATATTTGTGCTATATTTAGCCTCTTTTTTCTCAAGTGGCAATCTTGGGAGATTTGCCTGTTATGTATCTCCCTAATTTCCTCCTTTACTGCGGTATCCTCAGTAGAAAATGCGTTCCATGTTCTACTTCCATTCTATGAAGATGACATTCAGATGAGCCACACTTTTTGCATAAATTCAGAATGTTAGCACTCAATGTGCTCATTAGAACACTATAGTAAAGTTGCTGATCACCAGGGAGTTAACTGACAATCTGCTGCTGGTGTTAAAAGTGCATCTTTCAGTCTTCATGCCAGAATTCTTTAATGAAAAAGAAGAGGAAGATATTTGAAAACTCACTTAAAATGTGTCCTAATTTTTCTTTCTACAGCACTAACCATAATTTCTTATGACAAACTAAACCCCCTTGTTTTTTTCCTTACTAAATTAAATGTTTTAAGTTCTGCCAGCTCGATTCAATCAACATGGCTTCAGGTGTGCCATAGTTGTGTCATAAGTAACACTGTTAGCGCTGTAGTGGTTCTTTAGAACACTCTGGGAGGCTACAGTAGTCAAATATGGAGTGACACTCCAGTATTTAACTTAATACGCTATTGATACCTACTTCACTCCCAGGTTTTTGGTCATTCCAAGAATTGGACGAGGATGGCTCACTCACGTAACGTAACATTCTTCATCATTTGCAACCTCGTCCCACCCTGGTATGGTGATACTACCAGGACGGACTCGACCTCTGGCTGGGGCTTACCCGAGCGAGTATTTAAATATTATTTATCTTATCTGGATAATACTCAGATCCAGCTGACTGATAAAATCACCTCAGGATAGACCACAAAAGTGTCCTTTTATTCAGGTGGTATCCTAGGTATATTAAAACGTTACTAAAGGACTAACTACAGGAGGCATATAATGGTGTCATGACCAATATGCGTCTCTGTATGTGAGTAAATATTCATGCCAACACATTTCTACCTTCAGTTGGCCTATTCGATATTCACCAGGGCTGTATCTGTGAGTACCTATAGTCAGCGCAGAGTACCTATAGAGAAAGAATATGTGTTTTGAGAAGACCTACCTCTCGCATATGGTTTTTTCGGTTAGGAATAACCTACAAATATAAAGAGTAAAACCTATCAGAAAGCACATAATTTATATGCTAATAAACAATGAAAGAAGAATAATAATTCGCTAGATCCCGTGTTTGAGGATACAGTACATAAGGCTATAGTACAATATTTTGACCTAAACGTGGGCACGGTGGATAGTGCAGCCATACTCTGGGAAGCGATTAAGGCCAATATACGGGGTGTGTGTATAGGCACAACGGCGGGCATTTTACGTGACCTGAGGGAACAAATACTGAAACTTGAAACCAAGTTGCATGACCTAGAATCCTCATATGACACACTTCCTTCACTGGATATGCTGGCACACATTAGGGAGTACATGGAGGAACACAAATCTCTTGCTGAGGCAGAAATGAGGTATATTTCTAAACGGTTTGTGGCTAGAGCATACGGGGAGGGAGGTAGACCGGGAAGAGTATTGGCTACTCGTTTGCGTGAGCGAGCGATCGCCCAACCTATTGAACACATAGAAGACGATAGGGGCACTGGTCATTACACCACAGATGCTATACTGGGTCAATTCCGCGATTTTTACGGACGTCTTTATACGCCCCGTGGCGACGTGTCGGACTCTGTTCTAGACGATTACCTGCAGGACACTGCTTGTGCCTGGCTGGCGGACGCCCATAGGAAGTATCTCGGTCTACCTATTGATGAGACCGACATTAAAGAGGCGATACTCTCTCTGCTGAACAAGAAAGCTCCCGGTCCCGACGGGCTGACAGCTGAATTTTACAAACGGTATGCAGATCTCCTGGCGCCTCATATTTTGGCCATGTACGCTGAGGCACATGAGCTGGGCTATCTCCCCCCATCTTTGCGCCAGGCACTCATGGTCACTCTTCTGAAAAAAGACAAGCCCCCCAACAGATGCGAGTCTTATCGGCCCTTATCCCTGATTAACATTGACGTCGAGATTCTTGCTAAAATCCTCGCCACTAAACTCCACCCATTGATGCCCATGCTTGTCCTACCCGACCAGTCCGGCTTCATTCCTGATCGCTCCACATCTTGGAACCTCCGCACGATTTTTGCGATGTTCCATGTTCTTAACCCAGATCTCCAGGCAGTGGCGGTGCTGCTTGACGCGGCCAAAGCCTTTGATTCGATAGAATGGAGGTATATCTTTTATATTCTACGTCGGATGGGATTCCCCCCTGTTTTTGTCCGGTGGATTCAAATTCTATATACTGATGCCTCTGCCAGAAAAAGGGTAGGGGGTTTCACCTCTGATCCACTAGCGATCCAGCGTGGGACCAGGCAGGGGTGTCCTCTTTCCCCCTTCCTCTTCGCTATTGTACTGGAACCACTGATGTGTAGAATCCGGCAGCACCACAGGGAATCCGCGCTCAATTTTAATAACAGACCAGTGGGCATCTCTGCATACACAGATGATATGGTTGTGTATGTTCGCGATCCACATACCCACCTCACGCGAATTATCCGTGAGTATATCCGTTTTGGCCTCCTGTCCGGATTAAACATCAACTGGGACAAGTCGGTCGTGATCCCTCTCACACTGGCAACTTCCGCTCCCACGCTGGAATACCCACTCCTATGGACTGTGGACCCTGTGAAATACCTAGGGATCTGGGTTCACAGAGACCCAGAGACTGTCATCCACGAGAATTATGGACAGGCTTATGCTGACTTGGTGCAGCAGGTAGATAAATGGGTGGCTCTGCCTTTGTCGTTGGCGGACCGCATTGCGGTCATTAAGATGATACTCCCCAAGTTTTTATATTTATTTTGCAATATCCCTATTAGTCTGAATAAACATTTCTTCACCACGCTGCAGACCCAATTGCTCCGACTAGTATGGGGGTCGAAACCCCCGCGTATCAGCTGGGCGACCCTAACCTTGCCATTTGACAAAGGGGGGTTCTGCGCGCCAGATTTTTACAGGTATTACTTATGTGGCCTAGCTCAATTCGCGTTCTTTTGGTACGGATCTCATGGCTTTATCCCACATGTAGCAGTTGAAGGGGGTGATGCAGGAGATATTCCTTTACAGAACATACTCACCCATACGCACAGACATGTCCCTAGGTGGAGATAAATACGATTGCGGCAACATGCTCGGCCTGGCAAGCGATTGGTAGACTGACGGATCGTCTGCCTCTCTACGCACCAAACATGGCCCTTGAAGGTCACGGCGCTATCTCAGTAGCACAGGAGCGCGGCTCCATGAGGCTGCTCTCTGAGGCAGGCATCGCCGTATTAGGGGACTTATTCAGAGACGGGACATACATCTCCGGTGACGAGCTTCAATATATATCCAATGCTTCACCCCTGTTTACATACACCTGCTATCGATTGTGGCGGGCTATGATAGATCATTATCCTAGCTTCCCATTAGAGCCTGCCACCTCCAAGGCACTGCAACTGGTGATCACGTCTGTCACTAGGAAACACCTGCTCACTAGACTGTATAAAGTGGTGTTCTCAGAACTGGTCCTTCCAGAAGATCGTAGTTTAGCTAGATGGAACACAGCTCTGGGCATACAACTAGAGGAGGACACATGGGCTCAAATCTGTTCCTTCACGGGTAGACTATCCCCCAATAGCAACTTACGCATCATTCACCTGAAGTTCATACATCAGACGTATCACACTCCCACTAAGCTGCATAAAATTGGTTATAGAGACTCTGACTGTTGTAGGAGGTGTGGACGAGCTGGCGCTGATTTCATCCATCTATCGTGGCAATGTCCTGCGGTTCAGTCCTACTGGGTGGATGTCCTGCAGAAATTAGACATCATGACAGGCCTTACTCTGGACCGTACACCGCTTCTGTGTTTGTTGAGCCATGTACCTGAGGTTAAAGGGTTACTCGGCCGCTTTGTGAGAGTGGCTTTGCTACTGGCGAAGATGAGGGTGTTGTTTACATGGGATTGTAGGCGCTACCCTAGTGCGTCACAATGGCTTAAAGACTTGGTATACTGCCTGGAGCAGCTGACCACATATTCAGAAGAACTCCCCAGGAGCTCGAGCCCTAAAGACATTTGGGGCCCACTCAGAGACTATTTGTTAGCGAGCTGTGATCAGGCAGAGGACAGTGCGGAGGAGGACCCGGGAGCGACGGCACAACTTCAGCCGGCTCTTAGCACTCGAGACAATGACCCTAGCAGTTCGACCTGAGAGTGCACTCTTGTTCATCTTTGGTACTTTGCATGAATGATGTATATAACACTTGTGACGTGTTCTACTTTGCAGAATGTATAGACCAGGCTTGGGGGGGTTTGATTGTTCTACTGCAAGTTCTTAATATATGAAAATTTCACTGTATCTGATGTGATCCTTGCAATATACTGTTTTCAATAAAAAAATAAAAATAAAAAAAAAGAATAATAATAATTCACTTCATTACTCTATGCTCTGGGATTTCTATTAATTGTACACCCTGAGGTAGACTTTGATGAAAAAACTTAGCAATGTATGACAGTAACCTAAATGTGAGCAGGTGATTAAAGAAAGGATTCATTGACACGACATGCATAAGTGACACAGAAACATGTGAAGACACAGGATATTTGTTTTTACCTAGTTTTATTGTGCTTCTTGCTGCTTGGTCTATTCGGGGTGGGTCTCTCATGTAGTCACACTCTAGTAGTAGGCTGACATGTAGACTTATAAATGATAATTATAAAAAAATATAATCCGATCATATCGTTAGCTAGACACTAACCACTCTATCGCAGTGAAGACAAAGAGCCTTTTGCGCCTTTTTAAGAATTTTTGTAAATTACATTTCTTTCAATTACTTTGTCAAAGATGAGAACTCAAACATATCCTACCGGGCCCTTTCGAACAGCCGACTGGTGGATAATTCCAGTTGGAAATTACTTCTTTCTGAACCACCCACACATGGGCATCTTGAGTTTGGTTTATGGTAAACATCACTTACAACAAAACTTTTACAACGCACTACCATTACAACGCGGTCATTACAACGCAAACTATTACAACGCATTGCGCTGGGGGGCGCTCTAGGATAGGGAATAGGTTAATTTACTATCCAATAACCTTCCCTAGTGTCCACGGGGACTGGAGTTGGAATAGTAAATTAAACTATTCACTATCCAACACCCAAAAGCGCTGTGCGTTGTAATGGTATGCGATGTAAAAACCGCGTTGTAAAGGCAGGCGTTGTAATAGCCTGCGTTGTAACGTCATACATCCTTGGTTTATCATCCACACCTGTAGTTCTGCCGGAAGGAAGAGGAAGCCTGAGTTAAACCGTGGGGCGGAGTGTTGTGTTCCTCGATCATCGCTGCGGCCACACGCCTCCTTTCTTAAATACCGGGCTCCTCCCATTCACACATTATACTGGGGATGCGAGTGCCAGGATTTTTTTTTATCTAGTGTGCGAGCTGCTCCTCGCCCTCCATTATTGAGGGTGTGTCTTGCTCTTTAGCATCCGTTAGCGGCACCGCAGACCCGTCCCCTGTTGAGTGTCCGGCATGCGCAGTGCATCACTCTGGCACATTGTCTTTGACGTCATTGCGGGAGCAATAGCTTGCCTGCCGACTTCAGGAAAATGCCCAGTTGCATCCAGGGATATGTAGTCCCTGAAGTGGATGACATAAATATGTATGGTTGTCTGGGGATTTATTTGAACCTTATCACCAAATCATACCTAGCATTGCCGATACGCCCGAATTGCAGCGGCAGATTAATGACCTGAAGCCCTTAACATGGAGGCTGCCTTGATACTCTGACTACTCATCCTCATAAGACGATCTTGGATCTACTATCCAGGAATTAGTATAAGTCGGTTAGACATATTATAAAAGCCCTGACGAAGTTCAGAAATCGAACGAAACGCATTGGCTGATGCTCACTAACCATGTTCAATGAAATTTAAATAAAGTCTCTTTCAAAGAAGACAAAGATTGGGCTTCCTTATTGGACATTACATTACTTGGGAAGTGCACCGCTCCATTGTTTAGTTCAAATCATACCTATAATAATGATAACCTCCTGTGCCCCTTTGAGGTAAATATATTTACTCCGTAGACCACCACGTTGGTTTGTTTAGGCATTTTTTAACCCTTATGATCAGGATATACAGAGCTGCAGTATAACACAAGGAAATCAACTGACAGGCTGCTCCTGTTGGAAGTACATGATTTACTGAGAATGTCAGACTTAATTTGCACATGGCTGAGAAAGATAGTGTGAATTTCCAGAAAATATGCTCTGTGTTGTAGCTTCTGAAGCACCTTCCATAACCTCCATGGGAAAATCATGAGACAACAGTTTTCTCTCAAACATGATTCAAGAAATCCAAGCAGAAGGCTTTTAAAAAATGTAAAATCACCTTAGAGCACATAATTATTGTTATAATTAGTATGGTACCATCAACAAATGATATATTTTGTAACTAAAATCTGTTATCACTGCTTATTACAGGAAACAAAGGATTATTTATAGCAGAGACGTTTTAAGGCAGGGGCAAAGTGGGCTCTGGCCCAGGGCCCCAGCCTTTCAGAGGGCCCCTGATAGAGCCAGCTCTGTTCTGCAGAGTCTTGCCCTGATCACCTTGAATATTTCTTAAAAAGATTATTTTACAAACGTTTTCCTTTCATTATTTTTAATATAGAGGAAGTGTGAGGCAGGGTCTATTACACACTTTTTGCAGAACAATTGTGTGTTTGTTTCAAGTAAAATGCCTAAAAAAAGTTCATTTTAGATCAAAACAGGGCCTCACATATAAGAAATGAGAGGGCGTGACAGAGATTATTTGCAGTAATATTAGTGAGCTGCTGCTAAAATTGAAAATACACACCACTATCCCTGAATATTAGATGTAAACGCATTTTGAATTTGGACCAGTGTCCCATGCACTGTCAGTGACCTGGCCAAAGAGGGCACAAGAGAGCTGAAACTGGATCATATATTCAAAGCTGTTCTGAACAGGGGCCCCCTAAATAAGTTTGGCCCAGGGCCCCACAAATCCTTAAGATGTCCCTGATTTATAGAGGTGCAATTCTCTATTACACCCTGGTACTCAAGTTGATATAAGATCCCCCTGACTTATTTCTTTGCTTCATGTTTAATTGGGTACTGTCTCTGCTGTTGAGGGACCGATTTCAATGTGATCTCGTGATGAGGAGACTCATCATCCCACCCAACATGATTGCGGTATAGAGCATGCGCGAAAGCGGACGTCCACTCCTGCGCATTTGCTTTTTTAACTGATTCTACTAGCAGGTCAAATTACTTCTTCCCCCATTGGGCAATCTATTACGAACTAAAGTAGCCAAACATTTTCAGCCAAAAGAATGTTGTAACCATATGTCAGGTCCTCCCAGAAGAGACCCTTCACCTGTCTTTGCATGTCTCCCTTTATTCGGAGAGGTTTTTTTATGTAAACAACATGTGACACTTACTCTTCTATCAGGTATTTCCACCATGATATACTCACTCAGCACTCCTACTTCCAGAAAATTATGTGTGCTGCAATGATTTGGAGACAAAAGCAAATAAAGGACATTACTAGTACAAAGATTGAACAGTAGATATATTTCTACCATGGTGCTAAAGCAATTAATATATGCAGGCATATATGCAATATAGTAATCTAACGTACTCCTATGATGCACACCCTATTCTGAGTGTACCTAGAGTGTGTATGGGTGTAGAGCCAAGAATCCCCCAAGTGACGATCCAATCCCTGGCCCATTACTCATTGGGGAAAAAGTCCACTTTAGTCCTGAGGCCCTCAGGAGGCAAGGGGACTTCATCCCCCACCAGCAGTGTGCTGAGAGGCACATTTGCTGAGTGGTGGAAATGGGGGATGTGAGAAGTTGGCCTGATATGCAGTGCTCACTATTCTAGTGATCACTATGTATCATTCCAAACGACCCTTATTGATGATTGGTTGTAAGTCAACCTGATAGACCAGCTATCCTAGTAGCATGGACAAGAGCAGTCGTTAGGCTAAACTCTAGAGGGCGTGTTAAGCCAGCTGTTTACCACCACATTTACCCTTTGAACACCAAGTGAAAGGACACCACACAAGTTGTTATGAAAATAAAAGTATATTTATTTATAACAGTACTACCCTGAACTCTTTATGAGTCAGGGAGCTAAGCACAACACAAAACTCTTAAGAAAATACTTAAAGTCGCACAATTTACACAAATGCCCGAGGGGCACGAAAAACCATATACTATACAAGTGGAATGCGAATTACTAGCAGGTAAGTAACTATTCTCAGAGGCTTTGGGATCGCTAGGACTAGACTACTGAACCTTTAGATTACGAGCAGGAGGCCTAGGGAGATTGGGTGCAGAGTGTGCACTCTCACGCGGGATGCGGAACAAAGTCTATGGAGGCTAGTAAATGCAAAGTTAGTGTTATCGGACGAATCCGACTAGGTAGAGCTGAAACAAAAAAGGATCTGGACACTTAGATAGTTAAGGTATGCTGGAGCACCGAAATGCTTAGGTTACCTAGCCCAGGGGCTGCGGCTGCATAGGTCTGAAAAGACGTCGGGAATCCTCGTTGCAGTCTATGGAGCCTGAAAGAAGAAGTTGCTGGCAGGCGACCAGTGAAGATGTTCGTTGTGATCCAAGCCTGGATCGATGAAGATGGAGACCTGTAAGCAGAGGGGACCAAGTTCTGAATCACTAGCCAGTGATTAGGTGGGCACCAGGATGGCACCGGGCGAAGTCACCTCGACCAGGTGAGTGGGCGACGCTGGGCTCTGCAGTCTCTCGGACCAGGAGGCGTTGTCGGCGACCAGGATGGAGGGGCGAGCTGTCCCACGGTGGTATCTGCTGTCGACGTCGCTGGACCCAGGATTGGGGCAACAAGTCTTGGCAAATGCAAGCCCACGCGGTGGACTCAAATTGGCGTCTGGAGTGGACCAGGAGGGTCCGGGGTGCTCCTCTGTTGGAGGCGAGCAAGGGCCAGTATGGAGCAACCAGACCAGCGGTGTTGTCATCATAGTTCGTCGTCAGAAGGGCCACTAGCCAACGGGCAAGTGTCCTGGACAACGCGGTGAGCAGCAAAGAGCAGAAGGGCCCCACGCAGATCTCGTGGATGCTGGAGGGCTGGACTTCGGTGCTGGAGCTGCTCAGGGTTGGGGCTTCTCAAACCCCAAAGCACTCACTCAAGGATCCCTCGGTGGTCGTGCTGGGCAAGCGTCGTGCAGTCTTGAAGATGGCCGGTCCCTCGAGGTCTCGTCACACCCACGAATCTCAGCTGGGCTGATGATGCAGGTAGAGGTCAGAGGTGCCAGGGAAGCCGATTCTCGTCGAGCTGGGCAGTCTTGATCCGGAGGAGAGACTTACAGCAAACCGCAATGCTTGGTTGGTGCCTGCTGCTGCAGGGTGACTACTCCTTAGTCACAAGGGAGAAATCTTAGGAAGAAGTCTTGAGTTCCTTTCGTAGAAAGTAGTTTCAGGATTCAAATATGATCTAATTTGGAAAGGGGCCTGTTCCTACCTTTATCCTGAGAAAAGGGGCTGGCACGCGACTAAGTCCTGCCCTATGGGTGGGACTAGGAGGGGGGTGGTTACACCCCTCTCCTTTGTCCGGTCTCTCCCCAGCTCAGGGGCTGGAGTGCCCCAGGAACTGGTTTGAGCCGGCATATGCACAGTGAGCACCGCGGTGCCACTTGCAGTCACCTTCCTCTATAGCCCTGCCTACCTGGGATACACAAAAACCTGTCTGGGATGGTGCTGGCACCGCCCCTGACAGGAAACCCTTTGTCCAAGCACTCCTCGCTGGAAGGACTCCCAGCAGCAGGAGGTCAGACTTGTGTCTCGGTGGCAGCATCCATTTTGTGGAGCTGAGGCTATGTTCGACTTTAACCGGGGTTACAGGCTACCAACATGTCTTCTCCCTCTAGAGGGGTGGAATGCTACCCCCGTCGCCAGAACTGGCGAGGGGGTAGTATTCCAAAGCGTATGACACCTTACACAACATGTTTAGATATTGTCAGACCAAAGTTACCATAACCGCGAGGATTATAAGGCACTTAAGAGTATATGGTCTGACGCTATCATGGAAACGGCTAAGGGATAGATCCCGAAAGCCGCAGACAGGCTCAGCTTATGCCAGAGCACCATCTCACACGATTCCAAGCACTCTGCCTTCAGGATTGTTAAGGCCTGCCATAGGAGTGACTGATAGGAGATCTGTGTGCCCATTTTAGGTTTAGATATAGGTATACTATATCTAAAGCAAAGGGTGATTACACCACCTTGCCCCAGCTGTCAAGCAGCCAGTTGTGTCAGTTTTGGATGGCCAGCCAGGGGTGGCATAATACATGCTTCAGCCCCTGGTAGGCCCTGGGTACACCTGTGCCCTGGATACCTAGGGTATACTGTACAGGGACTAATAAGGTGACTCAGTATCCAATCAGATATGTACCTAGGGTACATGGAATCCATTTTAACAGAGAGAGCAGTGGGCCTGGGGTCCTGAATAGCAGGGCCCCAGGTCAACTAAGTCAGAAAACCAGCAAAACACCAGGCAAAAAGTTGGGGGCAACCATAGTCAGGGATCTACCTTCCTACAGGGGACATAACCTCTGACCACCTCTCAGCAATCCCACTGTGCGGGGCTTACGGGAGGCAATAGGAGGTCTTGTTTGCCTAGAAGGACCCTCAGTATTCAAGGGGACTTCATCACCCAACCAGAAGTGTGCCAGGAGGTGCATTTGCAGAGTAGTGGAAAAAGGGTGTGGGGCCTCCGGCGAGTTGCTGGAGTTTTTATTTTAGGAAAGGCCCCCCTTCACTGGGCCATCTTAGGCACACTTTCTGGACCAACATCTAGCTTTCTGCCAAATTTGGTGTAATTCCATTCAGCAGTTTAGGCTGCAGGCTGTAGTCGTGTTAAAAAAATTAAAAATCCACTTAGACTTAACTTAGGCAAAGTGTGTTTTGGCACCACCTTTTTTCTCAGCACCCACTTAACAGATCACCCCGGAACTTACAAACCAGCTGAAGCAAAATGTCATTGGAGAAACAAAAAACGTGTTTCCTAATGAAACTTTGGTCTTAACTATAACTACCTCCTGGGGATCGCCAGTCAGATATATGTGTTTGTGTGTGTGTGTGCATGCAGGTGGGTGTGTGTGGGTGTGTGTATATATCTATATACACACTTTGGAAACCATAACTGCAGAGTGCGAGCCTTCCTGTGAATTACCTTTCTTGGTACTTTTGTTCATATTTATTATGGGTCCTGCACCCCTGTGCCTACACCAGCCCGTCAGCGTGGAAGAGACCACTCTCATTGAAGGACTTCCTTCCTGCTTACGTATATATGTATATATTAGCAGTGCATGGCCAGGACACAAGTTATAGTTACCTGTGTGTGAAATGTGAACTTTAATGCCCCTGTAACTTTTGGTTTTTTTTGGTGTGAATTTCTAAGGTTTTTTAATATTGTATTTCCTAACTATAACACCCCTGAACTGTTTTTTCCCCAGTAAAATTCATTGGAAAAAACAAAGGTTGGAGGAACGTTGTAGTTCGGAAATGGAATTAAAAATGCTTAGAAATTCATTGAAAAAACCAACGGTTACTGGGGCGTTATAGTAAGGTTCAGTGATGTCATGAGTGATGTCAATGACTATGTCATCAGTGATGTAATATGTGAGGTCTTAAGCAGTGCATTGCATCGGACGTGAGTTATAGTTAGCTCAGCTAACCATATCTGTGGAATTTAACTGGGTTTGTACAAGTGAAACCTGAGCCTAACTACAACGTCCCTGTCACCTTTTGTTTTTTCAATTAATTTCTAAGGTTTATTTTTATTCCATTTCCGACCTATAATGTCCCTGTAACCTTTGTTTTTTTCAGGGAATTTCTAAAGTTTTTAAATGCTAATTCCTAACTAAAACATCCCTGTAACCTTTTTTTTTCCAGCATATTTCAATGTTTTTTTAAGTAGTAGTCACATTTACTAAGTGGTTGGAGGAAAAAGGCTAGGCCTCCGACCAGCTCTCATGAATTCTGCTGTGTAGGATTTACAGGAGGTACCAGAAGGGCGTCTTGGCCCTCAGAAGTAAAGTGGCACTCATCGCCCAACCACTAGTGCAACAGGAGGTGTGTTTGCAGAGTGACAGACAAAGGGGGAGTGGCCTCTGAAGGCCTCTTAGCAATCCCGCAATGTGGGACTTATTGGAGGTAACAGGAGGGGTAGTTGGCCCTCAAGGATGCACTTGGGGGCCAACTACCCCTCCTGTTACCTCCAGTAAGTCCTGCACAGCGGGATTGCTGAGAGGTTGTTGGAGGCCACGCACCCTTTCTCCACCACTCTGCAAACACACCTCCTGGTGCACTACTGGCTGGCGGATAAGCTCCACATCATTCCTGAGGGACCTTGGGGGCCAAGAAGCCCTCCTGGTAGCTCGTATGTTAGGAATTAACATTTAAAAAACCTTAGAAATTCACTGAAAAAACATAGGTTACAGGGATGTTATAGTTCGGAAATGGAATACAAAAAACATTTTTGTTAGTCTCTGGGAGATTGAGTGATTTCCCAGAATCACAGTATGTTCACCATCATTGCCGAGACTCTAACCCTGTCCCCCAGATTCGAGGTTGACCGCCCTAGCCGTTAGGCCAACTCCTCTCCCCAATAATGTTATAGTTAGATGAATATGTCAGTCACAGCATTAACATTTTGAACGAAATAAAGCACAGAAATTCACTAGTTATAGTTAGCAAAACTAACTATAACTTGTGCCCCGCCATGCACTGCTTATGACCATATAAGTCGCCAGTAGGTAGTTATAGTTGCAACTAAGTTTCCATAGGAAAAACGTTTTTTTGACTTGCCTGTATCTTTGCTGCCAGTTGACGAATCTTTATGACATTTTCTCAAAAAAGTGCCCAGGTGACTCTTGTTGCACATGGAAAGTTTCTAGGTTATCCGTCAAGTGAAGGATGAGAAGAAGGAGGGGTGGGGGTAAAAAAATGTGCATTTCCCATGTAAATTCCCGTAGGAATTTTAGACACTGCTACTGCCCGAACCTCTGGATGGAATTACACCAAATTTGGCAGACAGTTAGCTGTTGGTCCAGAAAGCTGCCTTTTTGTAAATTGGCATAACTCTCTTCAGTAGTTTGGAAATATTAAGGAAAATCCCAATTTGTATATATTGGGATGCGGATCCTCAGAGGATCCGACAGTCCCGGTGGCAAAATCTGATTGGCTGCCAACATTTCAGCCAAGACCCAACAAAAAATTATTTAAAAAAGAGGAGGGTGCAGCGTAGGAATACCCTGACCCCAAGACCTCTGGAGCGGGCTTCCAGAGGGACCCCACCTGGGCAAAATAACTTTTTTCAAAACACACGGCTCCCGACAAAAAATACAAAACAAGAGAAGCGAGGCTCTTGCGCCTCTCTAGTATTAAGCCCCTTGGTGGAACTGGTCCAGGGGGCATGCAGCCATTAATGTTAAGAAAAGTGTTACAGCAAACAAATGATGGACGGAATGCTGACAATGCAAACATTCTCCCCCAGTCAAAAGATCTGGGTTAAATCCATCATTCTTTTGCCCACTACGCCACCCCAGTTTGGACCCAGCCATACGCAAATCAGTCTTGACCCTGTGCCTCATGGGAACAGTCCAGACGGAAGTGCCATGCCAGGTCCTCCCTGGCCTGGCAGTTCCGTCTGGACTGGCAAGCATCCTGGGACCGGTTTCAGGGTATGTCACCCTTCTTCAGCCAGACTGGCTTGAATCTAGTGGCACAGTGAGCAAGGGACCCACGTCTGGGTATACCCATTCCACTTAGGGCAAAAAGTGTTACAGCAAAGGGGGGGGGGGCTCATGGATCCTATGTACCCCGGGGACTGCCACCTCCCCTGGGCTACTGTAATAGAAATTGGGAAGGC
The DNA here is from genome assembly GCF_964261635.1 of Lissotriton helveticus. Classification (NCBI taxonomy): domain Eukaryota; kingdom Metazoa; phylum Chordata; class Amphibia; order Caudata; family Salamandridae; genus Lissotriton; species Lissotriton helveticus. The sequence goes on along the minus strand of NC_136061.1, from coordinate 49,689,742 downwards.
CTTGCAGACCCCTGTGCCCCGCAGACTATCACCTCCCAGCGCTATTTAATTTTTCATGTGAGGGCCTAATGGAGCCCCAGGCCCCGGGGACCATCACCTCTCTGGAGCCAAATACTGTTTTTTTTAAATGGGAGGGAGGCTACGCAGCTCCCCCTTTCCTCCCCCTCCCCCCCCCCAGGCTGTTCACAGCCCCTGGGATCACCACCCCCACAGGCAGGCTCACAACAACAAAGGAGGGGGGGCGCATGGTCCCCCTCCTTGAGCCATAGATGGCATTGGGGACTGCCACCCCCCAAGGCTGGCTCCAGCTATGTCATGAGGTGCCCACCCCCGGGACATAGCTGTTGGCTGTGGCTTGGCGGGAGCTTTAGCGCTCCAGCCAAGTCACAGGACATGCTCCGCTACCAACAAGCGAGAGCTTTCAAAATGCTCTTGCTTGCTGGAAGTAGAGCATTTGTCTGTTTCTCTGCCTGCTATCAAGCAAGCAGGGAAACAGACAAATTGCTTTCCGACACAGGGAGCTGCATGCTTAGCAGTTCCCTGTATCTGAAAACAATGCCTTCTTCCTCAAGAGGAGGGAAACCGACAGGGACTGTGGAGCCTTCAGGCTCCCCTCGCAGTCTCAGTGGAGACTGGGTGTCCTTAGTTTTTCCAGTGAATTTCTAATGTTTTTTTAATTCTATTTCCTAACTATAACATCTCCGTAACCTTTGGTTTTTCATTATATATGATAATAAAATATATTTATATTGGTAATCAAAAAACAAAGGTTACAGGGATTTAATAGTTAGGTTAACATTTTACACACACAATACCATCGAAATTCAGCCGTTTTAGTTTGAGTTATCTGAAGACATTGTTACTCATGGCCTGAGGTAACTTTAAATCATCCTCCCGCCATGCACAGTTTTCTCATTAATAATTTTATAGCAAATGATGCAGTGATATCAATGATGTCATAGAATATATCATGACTGATGTAATATATGGGGTAATTAGCAGTGCATGGCGAGGCAGCGCAGGAGAGTGCTCCCCACGCTGCTTATATTAGTGGGGGCTTTACATGCTTACTTTTGGTAGTGCCCCAAAATGGGACTTTAGCACCACCAATCATTTTTGTAATGCTGTGGGTGGCTGCAGGAATTGCAGCAGCCCCACAGCAACTTTAAAAAAATGTAAGTTTCCTAGGTCATTAAATCAATAACCCCAGGAGAGGTTTGGGCATCCAGCCCTGTGTCCAACTTCCTACCAGAGGTCAGGGCCTGTGGCCAACACCATACAATATGCCAAGCCTTGTGCTTAACCCATGCATGGCGGGGGGAGTTGCCTGGTCATGGGAGGTAGTATACACCATGTACCAGGTCCTGAAGCTTGCCCTGGGCCCGTGGTTCATATTATGGAACCATAGATCAAATGCCTTGCTGGTCCCTCCATTTCCACCTTTTCCTGGATCCGTAGATCGCGCAAGAAAGTCAGTTTAAAAAAATGAATTGGTGGGTTTTTAGGGCTCCCCAACATGGACCTGGCGGTCAAGGTGTTTTCACCCTTCCCTCTAATGTGTCCTTTTCTTTCTACATTCAGGATGTGTGGACTAAGTGCACATGCCCTTAAGAGACAGACACATTTTCTTCTGATGTTGCCAGTCAGCTACTTACGGTACCACAGATCCATCTTTGGATCAGCAATACCGAATTGGCCAACTGGAGATAAGGATCCCCCTGACAATCCGATCCTAGTGTGTTTTAAATTTCAGGTCCTCGGATCCGAAGCAGTGTATCCTCTGTGAACTCATTGCTCGAAAAGCTACTGAACTGTTTTTTCATTTAACCAAGCAAAGGTGCTCCCTTGAGTTAGGGCCTAACTTTTTGCCAAATTTGGTCTAATTCCAGTCTGCCATTTTTCTGCATGGAAGAGCAAGAAGTCCTTTGGGAATCCAAACTAAAGTTTTTGCTTACTTGTACCTCACCACATACACCCTCACTTGAATTAAGACCTGGACTGGGTGTCCATGTTCACTCAAGGAATAAAGGACACTTAATTGACCTCCAATTTTCTCTTACAATGTACCTTGAGTTCTGATTGTGACCCTGAGATTACTTGCATATAGAGAGCTCTGTCGCCTTTCATTGCCCATTCTTGGGATCCCTATCTGACACCAAATATCACTCTGGATTGGAGGCCACTCCAGTCATGCTAGAGTTCTGTGATCGAAGTACCATTGAGGGGATCAATCGCTGGTGGTTCTTCAGAGGGGCTTTGTGCCCCACTTTCTATTTATATCCTTCTGGCAAATGTGCCAGCCTTAGTTAATGCCCCTGGGTAGAGGTTCCCTGGTGAACAAAATTTGGGGTGTTCTGCAGCAACAGCTGGTCATTGATCTCCACCATTTCTACTTCTGCTCAGAGCTACTCTGACCGTCGTGAAACACTCTGCTCATGCAGAACCCAAGCATTCTCCTTTACTCACCCAGGCAATAAAAACATGCTGCACAAACTAACAGTCAGACCCTCCCTGGCAGTTTGTCTTCAACCCTTCTGTTTCTATCGTATACTATTTTTCCAAGCACATAGCTGCCCTCTAAAGGGCTTCCCAGCGCTAACCTACTAGAACTGACATATCTCATAAGAGACCAGAGCTTAGAGACTGAGAAGAATTTTGGCAGATTGAAAAGTCATCTTGCTACGTCTTCTGATCAATTTGCAGCATATTTTTCACATACCGGGTGGCACCCAAATACAGGATGTTGCGGTAATCCAGGTGATAGGTGATAAAAGACTGGATGGCCATCCTCCAAACCTAGGGATGGAAGAAGCCAATCAAAGTTTTAAGGCTTCTGAGGGAGCCAAAGCAGACAGCAGTCAGCGCTTTGACTTGAGGCTAGAAAGATAATGAGACGTCAAATCAAACACCCAGATTTTGTATAACCGCTTTAGGTTTGGGAGGGGCCCACAACACACTAAACCACCAATGATCTCCCCACTCTTGCAAGTGTTTACCTAACAACAGACTCCCTGCTTTGCTGAGATTCACTTTCAAACAGTTAGCGTGCATCCAGTCGGCAGCGGCTATCCTACCCTTCTGAAAATTGGCAGCGCCATCAACAGACAATGATATAATACGCTGAGTGTCCTCTGCGCCACAGGAATCCCAAAATATTTAACCATACCAGGCAATGGTTTCACATAAATATGAAAAAGAGTGGAACTTCAGGCAGAGCCATGCGGAACGCCATAATCTAGGGCTCTCCTAGTAGATATAAAGGGTGGCGAGATCACCTGAAAGTATCGACCTTCTAAAGAAGGAGCAAACCAGACCCATGCCTTGCCCTGGACCCCATTCTTGTGTACTCTCTGTAGGAGCACCTCGTGGGACACTCCATCAAAGGTGTCGCTCAAAGGGCATCAGTCACTTTAAGAAGGGCAGGTTCAGTACTGTGGTCAAAAGGTTGTTTACGTGTTGTCCAGCACTTAAACCAGAAAAGGTAGGAGAGAGATGGGTCGATAATTTTCAGACAGGGCAGGACCTAATGTATATTTTGGTAGGAGTGGAATTACTTTGGCGTGTTTCTACAGGATAGCTATGCTTATCCCAGGTCCTTTAGGTTGTCCAGAATGCACTCCTGCTTCTAGAGTCATCAGGAGTCCAACACAGACACTCACCTTTGACCTAGGGTTGCAGCAGCCCCTTTATTCTTCCTGGAAGGGTAACCTTTGCACTGCGTTACGTGCCAAGCGGAGAGTGAGCTCGATTGGCCTGATCCGAAAGCGCTCTAACAACGAACAATGGACTCTCAATGCCCTCTTGTTAAAAAGGAGCCTGGAAATGTGGTGCCAGAGGTCTTCAGACCTTGTCAAGTCTGGATTATGGAAGGGAGATGGGTGAAAGGCGTTGCCTTCCTGATAGTGTGTAAAAGGTCTGCTCATCTATGGTGTAGTTAGGTTAGTTGTAATCATAAGTAAAAGCTGTGCTCAGTCCCCCTCTGCTCTTTCTCAGCAGGAGGCATGTCCTCCAAACATACAGCCCCTCTTGACTTGCACTGACTATGCATTCTCTAATGCTTTTACGACTGTACAAACTTAAGGAGTCTCTGATTTCTGTCCTCTGGTATGATGTGCTTCAGGCCTTTCTCTGACACCACCAGCATCGCTTTTCTCCTATTGCTGATCACCACTCTTGTCCCACCTCCATTGCTCATGTGCTTGATTTCCTTTAACTCCTAATGTTTTCCTCTGGTTTTGAGATCTCAACCCTTCTCCTTCACCTGTCAGTTTGAGTGGTTACATTTGTGAAGTGGGCTTACAAGGTTCATTTACTTTTTTGGGAATATGTCTGTTTTCTGGTAAGAATGTTATGAATTGCTGCTTTTCACCCAGTGCTTTTCATTTTTATATAGGAGGTGACTGCTTCCCTGCAAGAGCCCTGGTGACACTAGAAAGCGGCGAGAAGGTCCCCGTGTCAGCGCTGACGAGTGGTCAACGGGTCCTGTGCATGGATGAGGAGGGACACTTCACCTACAGTGACTTCTTAACCTACCTGGACAAAGACTCCGCAGCTGTGAGAGAGTTCTGTGTGCTAGAGACACAGAATCCACCCCGCAGACTTACTTTGACTGCATCCCACTTGCTCTATGTGGCAGATGACTTGAGCGTGCCACCCAAGGACTTCTCTCCTATGTTTGCCAGCCTTGTGCAGCCAGGAAAGTGCATCCTAATAGCGGGGGCACATGAGCCTCAGCCAGCGAGGGTGGTTTCTGTCACCACCCAGACTGACTCGGGGGCCTATGCCCCTCTTACTAGTCATGGCACATTGATAGTAGATGACGTAGTGGTGTCCTGCTTTGCCGTGGTCCAAAGCCATCACCTAGCGCAGCTGGTCTTCTGGCCACTGCGGCTTTACCACGGCGTTGGCAGGCTGGGGGTGCAGCCAGAAGGCGTGCACTGGTACCCTAAGGTCCTCTACTCCCTTGGCAAGCTCTTCTTGAATAAGAAAGAGTTTCACCCAATGGAGGCCCAGAGGAGAGAGAGGCAAGTACATTGTGGCAAAAAGGTATAAAAGTTGAAAAACAACCTGCCAGAAGCAATGATCAAATCAACTATATCTCAGATAATCCTACCTTTAAATCAGAACATTAGAATATGTTTAATCACAATAAAAACTCCACTAAAACCTACTTTTAGTTCATAAGAAAGAAAATCTATCCCTGAGATATCTGAGGTCTAATATGCTGAAAATGTAGAATGAGGCTGTGTGTAGCTGTATGTTCCCTTTTTTCCTGGTTCTCTTGGTTACGTTGTATTAGTCAATAATCTTCATGGTAGAAGAACAGCAACAAAAGAGGAGGATGCAGGGTGTTGAAGGTTATATATTGACAGCTGAGTCTATGTTCTAAGTTCCATTGAATCTGCATTGCTATTGGAAGAGTGGTACTAAAGACGGCGTTGTGCATAAAGTGAAATTTCTTTTCATTTATAAAATCCAGATCTTTTGGGTCACTAGCAGATAAGAAGACTGATATTACTGCACCTTTTTAGTGGATCCTTAATGCTCTGGGGAAGAATAGAAGTGGGTAAAGCTACATAGTTATTTTCAACTTCATTCTTACCAGAAGTACAGGTTTTTCCATGTCAGACTTTTGCAATGCTTTCATCATCCCAAGTTCATTGTTTGTGATACAGAGAACGTTCTGGAACTTTCCATCAGGCTTGTCAAAGTTCTGTAAGTTGTGCTGAGATGAAACACACATCCTGTTTCAAAGTTTGCTTAAGACATTTCTGCTCGAATCAAGTTCTCCAGGAGGAAAACATGAAGAAAACAGAAAATTGTCACAAGTTCCGTACAGGCTCATTGGCGTTTTCCCTATGTTAACATGAACATGTTGCAGACTGTCCTCTGATTTGCACATGGTACTATACAGATATATTTTGCTTTGTGCCAAAAAATGCCACAATGTACTACCACACAGAACACGCTGTTGTTTTTGCGTTCTGCTCTTTCCTGGGATTTAGTCTGAACATTTAGATACGGTCACACAACAATGCCCCTTGTTATTCTGTTCTGGTCAGGCCCTAGCACCTAGACAAAACACACAAATGCAGCTGTTGTTTGGGGACATGTACTTTGTGTCATATAGGTATGCACAGATAGGTAACACACACTTGGAGAGGGACCTTTCCAGGGAAAAGATTGTGACCGCACTTGAGATGTAGAACTTTCATCTGTGTATACTGAGGTACAAGGTCTGCTGCTAACTAAGCGTGAGCGGTAAATCCGTTACGCCCATGGATTTTTCGGATTTTTGGGGAATCCGCAATCCGCGTATTTTACGGATTTCCCACAAAATCCGAAAAAAAAATCCGCGCGGACGTAACGGGTTCAAAAGTTGAACCCCCACAATTTACAATGGCGCCAGCAAGCTATGCAGGAACCACTAGATAAAACAAAGCAGGTGCTGCTTTATTTTATCTAAGTGCTTCCTGTGCAAGCTAACTTTGTAACTATTTTACATCGGCGCTGGCAGCTTGCTGGCGCCATTGTAAAACAACAGCAGCTCACTCAAGGGACCCCTGCGCCCTTCGGGGCGATTGCATAGTAACACACACATGGTCGCTGTAGACAACTCTCTGGCACTTTAGGAAGCTGTAGTATAGGAGACACTAAAATTCTGGGGGGGACAGGGGCAACCTTGTGGATTTTCCATTGACCCTATACAAATCACCGCCCGTTAAACAAATACAGACGCATAGTTTTGAAGTGAAATATTGAGAAAAGCAGGCATGTAGTCACAGTTTGCATGTATGCTTTATTGTTATTTACATTCACATAGTAATCAGACATATTGTTAAAAAAAACATGTATATGAATATTGCATCTTCATGCACCAAGCAAAAAAGGTCGCTGACTTCGGGTGAGGGCGTCATGTTTGTAAGTGCATTATGGTTTGAAAAGTACCTGCTGCTGCATTCCTGGTCCCCAGCAATTTTCAGGCAACAATAAAAATGTGAAGATAACTTCGGTGATTAATGATCTTTTTTTTTTTGAGGGAGATCAGAGGTCTGACTACTGGAAGTTTTGTCACATGGTAACGTAACCACGTGTTAATATGCCTGCTGCAAAGAACATGTACCACGCAGATCAAAAAATGCATATAATGTAAATAGGTCAGTGAGTTACTGCTTTTGTCTGAGAGATTCTTTTGCTATTTGCAGTTTATAAGTTAAAATCCTAACATTAAACAGTGAGCTATTAACCGTCATCAAAGAGCTGCATGAAAACTGCAAGGTATAGATTAGAACGTTATGATTTTTACCCAGTCTTTCATTATCCTAAGGTTGGAAAATGGGTTCATTAGGATGGAAATCAATTCTGATTATTAAAGAGAACCCCCAACCATGGTGTTATGTTTTAAATTCTGGGTTTGTGCTTCTCTAGTGTTGCAAAGCGATCTGTGCCCTGGGCAATCCCCAACATTTTGCTGTCTGGTACTGATGGTACCTGACTCTGACTGACCCTGGCCTCTGCCTAAACAGGCCCAGGGCCAGTGCTATGTTGAAAGAGACACTTAGAAATACAGTAAAAACACCTACATACACTAGGGTGCACTACGGGTTAGAGTACCCCTATGATTGACATGACCTCTCCTACAAAGGCCCTAGTACATAATAGGGCATGCGGATTTAAACTACCTTTAAGTCCCTAGTATATATTAGGGCATAGTGGTTTAGAGGCCAGCAGCCATTCCTGCACTTGCATGTGTGCACTGCTGTAGCCTGAGGTCGGTTTAAAAGCAGGCCCATGTTGGAGGACTGCTTTTAAAATGCAAATTGTGCCCAATCTTGACTTTTGGGTTTGGGGCACTTACAAATTGATAAACTACAATGTTGGGGCATATTAGGTATCCCCAGGGGTTCCCCTAGGTGTCCCAGGGGTTAGAGGTAAGGTATCTACAAGGAGGACCCTTATAAAATGAGTGTTATATGCCCTGGGTTTAGTGAAATTGCACATTTCACTGCCTACATTGTAGTATTGTGCTGCCCAAAATCGGCTTTTGTGCTAGGAGCACTGTGAAGTGAGGATCTGCAATATTTTGATATAATCAGAACCCCTAAAGTATTTCCTATGTATTCTAGGGGTGGGGGTCCTGTAGGTATAAGGAGGATCCTCACATAGGCCCTGGTATTGGATCAATTGGCCAGGTAATTTTTCCATTGCAGATCCCCAGCCCATAGGTTAACGTTGCAAGAGGTTATTAATTAATAACTGGAGAAAGGAAAGCCATACAACTAGGATTAAAAGACTCAGAAGAATGTTAATGATAAATGCAACAATGTGGTATTGTTGAATTTATTCTAAAATGTACAGACAAGAAGTTATAAGACTTTCTTGTCTGCAAGCCACAATTCAGCCCTCTAGTTCCCTGCCTTGATTTGTCAGAGGTAAGTGGATTGGACTGGCTGTTTTAAGAGGTGATAAATGACCCCTGGAGTTAGGAGGCATGTCTGGGAGTAGAGGTTGCTGGGCATGGGAATGCCAGAGCCAGGGGGAGGGGTAGTACATAATGCTCTTCAAGGGATGGAGGAGACAAGCTGGGGAAATCACTTTCATTTACATCTCTCTCCCCACAGTCGGATGAGGGGATTAAGGAGGAATTCCCAGGTATAAGGGGAGTGGACCTAGGTAGATGAAGCCATCCTGTAGGCTGGTTCAGTTATTAGTTCTGCTCCCTCTGCTGGAAAATCAGCCATGATGAATTTTGGAGAATTTGTGCTCTCTTTGGGAAAATAATGCCACACTTTAGAGAATGTGGTCATACCCTGGAGCATTCCCCTGCACCTCATTGGACAGCAGTGTCCTCCTTCTTGACCCAGAGAACTTGGAATAAGTATCTGAAAGGGACAAAGCCTCTCAGATGATGCTGCTTCAAACTTGGGAGAAGAAGGGTCCCTGCTGAGGAGTTTGATTTGCACCAACCAAGCCCTGGACTCTGAAGATTGTGCCTGTTGCATAATCTGGAATTACAGTCCTATGGACTACCTTGCTTCAAAAAGACTAAAGAGTGGACTCCTTGCAAGCTGAAGCTTAACAGAGCACACCTGGACCACCAAGAACCCCCAGCCTGGAGAACTACCAGTTAATTTGAAAGGGGTTTGTCCAAGTGGATTGTGGTAACTGAAGTCCATTTCAAGGACCATCTTGGAGATTCCGGACCCTTGGAGTAAGTTTTGGACACTTTGAGACCCTTTGGAAAACTTCAGGAAGAGGTTCAAGAGGTTTGGAGAAGTTTGGAGCAACTTTGGTAAAAAGCACCATAAGTGGACCGACTCACTCTGGCCAGCCAAGCCGACAACCATCAACCATGAGTTGGCCTGCCGACCAGGTTCCTCTGGCTGAAAAGCTCCAGGCGGGCGTAGGCGGAAACCCAAGCTGGTAAACCCTCACCGAATCTGGTCTAGTGAAAAGCATTGAGGGACCATGCAAGAAAAAGCTCTGCAAACATTTCTAATTCCAAACTTAGAAAAGGTGACCGGGGCCAACCATGAGAGCCAAGCCACCCACCATCAACTGTGTGCCAGCCTGCATCCCTAGCTCGTACTGCTGGAAAGCTTCGGAGGTTGGACTTCCATAAGTTTGACCGGGACTTCGCTGCAAGGCAAGCCGGCAAACCCTCAGCAAATCAGGGCTGGCTGAGAGCTTCGACGGACCCCGTGAAGAAAAGCTCCAGAAAAGTTTCTAAGTCAGAAGGTAAAAACTTTGACCGAGACCTACCGCAAGGAGTAGTCCCGCAGGGCTTCATCATGGTCGGTCTGAAACTTTGACTTTGAGCAGGTCCAGCGTGACCAGATGTAACTAAAGGGGATATATGTTTCTATGTGCTACATCATGCTACATTTTTTTCAAGTCCTATTCCCGGTTCCCTACATTGGATTTTTTTCATTTTATAGAAAAAAATATTTTGTATTTTTATAAATTGGTGTTGGATTTTTGTTGTGTGTTGTGTCTTAATTACTTACTGAATTGGTGTTTTTAAATGCTTTACATACCTGCGAACAGCCAAGTTACCAAGGGTTGAGCATGAGAATACTTTTCGAAGGCTGGTACGGAGCTATATATTGAGGTAGTGTCCTTATTGCCGGGGACAGATATACATTTGCCCCTACTATTAACCCACTTTCCAACATCCAGACCTAGCACTCTTAAACAATACTGTCTACAAGTATGGATGACATGTGACTCCTACACCCTGTAGTTTTATTTAACATTTTCTATACACAGATTTACACACCTATGATTGACTGCCTCTGTGTAGTGTGAATGATGTAAAGTGTTGACACACTGCACTGGTATGAGTGGCGCTATATAACTAATTAAATGCATCTGAAAGAGTGGTTATGGAGACTTGGGCGGCACTATTAAAGGGTGGTGGTAGTGAGGGAATCTGTGGCGGAGCTGGGTTGTTGAATACCAAGGCTGTCTATCTGATTTCATCTCCTGCCTCCTTAATCCACCAACATACCCTCCCTCCACATTATCTCACTCTTCCAGGTACTTTCTCATCTTTGCTTTCTCCTTTTTCTCTGTTTTCCATATTTCCCTTCCTCCTTCTGCCAACAACTCTTGATGCCTTTCTCTTGTTCGGTTTTAGTCTGAGGGTTTAAATAATGTACCGGTCTCTAACTAAGAATACAGTTACGCCTCACATGCAGACACCAACTTAAATTAAGCATAATTAGCTTGCAGCCCACAAAGGTAATGCCAGAGTGGCTATTCTGGCCCTTTCTGCATTGTATATCCTTCCTGAAGAGCAGATACACACTTGTCTCTCCTTTCTGCAAGACACAAGGATCCCAGCCTTCTCCCTTCCCTATGGAAGGGAGAAGTGTGCGTGGCGATTGGTCTCTCCGACTGCCAGCAACCACCCGATATTGTAATATGGCGGGCAGTAATGCAGTCATCAATGGCGGTGGGACTGTCAAGGACGCGGTGATGTGGCAGTCCCACCACCATTATAATCACCCCCTAAGTTTAATGTGCATGCAAATCCAACATTACCAACCCCTGGTAAGTTGTACTACTAGAGCTGAAAAAGTCCAATGGAGGTACCAATGGACGAGGTGGACTGGCCACAAGGGTCTTGTGACCTCAGTGGCAGAGTCACTGTCGCTCTAGTGTGTGCTTCTTCGTATGCCTGCTGACAAGACTGGAGGTGAACTGCATGGATTGTGGTGGACAGGCCTTCAAGGTTAACCCACACTTGCCACCGTTAGGGTCCACCTGCTGGTGCTCAGACACCAGGGCTTCTAAGGTCCATTGGGCCTTCTAAGGTGTAGCATCGGAATGAGCTCTGTCAGGATGGACTGGTCATGAAGGCTGAAAATGGTGCTCCAGGTTCAAATTTGGCAGCTCTGGCCAGAGTGCCACATCCTCTCCCCCTCTGAACACCATACTGCCCCACTGGGAGAAACTGGCACTGCCTTCAGCTACAACCCAATTGTGCTGAGATTCAATTCAAATTATGCATTGGACAAGATTAAAATGCTGCCTGAAAAAAACGTAACAACACCCTGTAAAAAGCAAACACTGAATACAAGGATGAGCAAAGCATGTGAAATGTAAGCAGCATGTAACAACGTGGTTACCTTAACGGTTTTAAATTCATTATTCAGAAATTAGTAAGTGATTTTGCCTGAAAAGTTCAGGATATGACTACAGGACCAGGAAGGGACCCGTTTCAATGTCCATTGCTTATATCCTTTCAAAATGTAAGCAGTTTGGTTTAAAAAAGACCAAATCCTTCAACACAGAGCTGCTGTACACATTTTATAGGCTAAAATAATTATAACAGTTGAAAACGCTCATATTAAACGTTTTCCAGTCTACCCCTCAACCAGGTATTGCAGTACCTTTATGAATGGTGCACTTCCCCACTCTGGGAAAACAATGTTGTTCAAAGAAAGAAGATAAAAAGAAAGTAGCGCTTCACTGGAAAACTCTGTAAAGCAGCGCTAAGGTGCATGGGTGTAAATAACAATCTGGCCTGTCTGCTGATCACTCTGTATTGCTTTATTTGGGTTTTTAATTTATTTAATTATTTTTCTTATTTTGATACTTTTTTCTCTCCGCCCAAGGTTGTACTTTGAACCCTGTCAGAAAAGGAGGACATTTCCAGCCAAAGTGTTCTGCGGGAACAAATAAAGAAAAGGAGAGGCAAGAGAGTGTATGCAACAGCTGTCTTTTGAAATCAGCACTTAAGGATAAGTGAGAAAGATACAGAAAGAGAGGGAGGAATAAAGAGAGAGAGAGAGAGAGGGGGGAGGAGGGAAGCTACCAGAGGCAGAGCAGGAGAAGCAGACACTGTCCTTGCCTTCTCTGGGCATGAAGGAAAAGAGACAGAGTTGTTTTCTTTCTCTGCCCTTCCCAGACTGGCCAAGCCTTACATAGCTGCCATGGTTTCAGATTGATATGTGTGACATTTTCATAATTTCAGTGTAATTATGAGTGACATTTCAACAACTATGAGTGACACCTTCTCATGAGCAAAATCAAGACGAGGGAAACATATAAATATCTGCAATTACACCCATTTGGGCAACGAGAAACTCTAATAAGATCTTAAAACTGTAGAAAGGTACCAGGAGAGGAAGGGTCCTAGTATGGTGCCCTTGTAACCTGATTGTACTGTTAAAAACAAATGTGTACCATGATATTAATCAAGTCTTTCAGAGGCAGTTCTTTATTAAAGTTCTGTGCACATATGCCGACACAGGCAGTTAAATACAAGATATAATACATACTGGACACAACAGATTGTGATTTGCATTATAAAATAGACACTATACTTTTAAAGTCCATATGTTTGGGGGAGAGGGTTGGGGACTTATGGTAGCCACACATGCCTAAAAATCTCCCCAGACGCTTAATATGCCCCCAGATGCTTCTCTGCAACTTTGAGAAATTACTAAACAGCTCACTGGCCTTTGTTTCCATAAGCGGCACGAAATCACACTTTCTTCCGTGATTTTAGAGAGAAACTCATAGGTAAAGTCAACATTTTAAAATATATTTTTTCAATTTCCTTTTTCTTTACCCAGAGGAATGGTCTCTGTCTCCTACAATGTACAGATAGGGTGTCCGCAGCAAGAAAGCTCAGAGGGTTGAGCACTTGCTGGAGTGATGTGTTTATGCCATGAACTGGCCTTCTGGGCTACTTCCCACAGTTTGGCCTGCTAACATAGACAGGTGTTGGTGGCTGCACTTCAGTAACGTGGCTTCAGCAGCAGAGTTATACTCTGGGGGTACGTGGCTTGTGCGTCATCAGTCACACAACAGGAAAATCAAAACAAACAACACAGGCATTTAAAATCGAAACTGAGTTAAGGCACAAAGAAAGCAATGCTTGTTCATTCTACTAGAGCATCTTACTGATCCGAAGCTTATCAAACAACGGGGTAAAAGGTAGCCGAGTTATAACCCAAAAATCAATAATTACTGCACACACGGGTCACACGCTGGGGGACTGTTTTATAGCTACGAGTGGGAGGGACATAGAATACATTTTCTGAAAATATAAATACACCAGCGGGGGCGGGGCTGAGGAGGCATGTCTCTTTTTGTGACCCTTTTACTCCACACATGGACCTCCTGGTGGCGTAGGTTTGGTAAATACTGTGTGTTTATGATAGCACACGGGTCACCCATAGGAGGAGCAGGGGTCTTGTCTGGTTTCTGACCTGGTTATCGCACACGTGGGTTAGAGTGAGTCCGTAAGTGCCTTGTGTGCTGCATGTTTTACAATTACTGAATAGTATGCAAAATAATTACATTTTTTACGTCTCACATAATTTAGTCAACTCTACCACATCATTTGAGCCTCCATTACCTTAGGGTCCCTGGCACTAGATGCAGCATGTGCATGGTAACCTTGATTTTCTGTTTCGAATGAGTCGATCAGAGGCACACTGCTTGCAATATTAATGTACTGAGCAAAAGCATCTGTGCTCTACCTTTTATCTTTAAAAGTGCGAACACCCACATTTGTTTGTCATGATTGCTTGTGGGGCGTCGCGCTAGCTCCCCTCATTGGATGACTGGGAGAGGAGCCCAGTAGTGCGGATGGCTGGAGGAACCACAAAACTCGATTAAAACTCAAATTAGGGCTCAGCAAAGTAAAGCCTATTTTTAAACACGACGGTCACTTTTAAATGAGTGTTTTATGAGGCGCATTTGTAAACATCCGCCGATTATGGGAATAAAACACATGAGGAGGGACATGAGATACGAATGCGTGTGACTGAAGATCTTCAGTAGTAACAGCCTTACTGCAGAATAACAAAGGGCAGAGGGCGGGTGGCCTCTTTCACTGCAGGGAGGTGAGGTCACGGGTCCAGTACAGGGCCATTAGGTAGCGCTTTCGAGCGCTAATGGCTCTTCGAATAACAGAAGGGAGAGGGGAAATTCTTTTGTCCCCTCGCCCCCCCACCCTTGTCCCCCGTGTCCCCCCCACTCAAAAATCTGGGGGGGATATGTCCCCCGCGTCCCCCACACTTCCTACGCCCATGTGCACATATATATATAGCACTTCATGGGCTGCAGATGAGGGGGCGGCCCTACAAACCATGGGGTGCGTCCTGCTCGGAGTGAAAGGCCCCCAACATGTGCAGGTTACACTGATCACATATACATTTCTCTGTAACACGGGGGTCACCTAATCTAACCCCTATAATGAGGTCTTGGGTTGCAAACCCAGCTGGACGAGCTTGCCTTGACTGCTTTTTACATTTGTTGATCTCTAAAACTTGTTCATTCATTCATTCATTCATTCAGCTGTAAACGGAATTGCACCTGCATCTCACGCGTGAACCCAGCAGGGTCGATTCAACGTTTATCCTTCCGGAGTTGAGAAAAGAAGTACCGTTGGATGAAGTGCCACCGGCTGGGACATGGTATGGATACTCTGGGGCTTTATTTCTAACGAGCCGAGGAAGTACATGACATATCAACGCTGCAATTATGCTTATAAAATTCCAGGGGTGCCTCGAAAAATGTTCAAGCGGCAAAGCGGGCTCCGTGGAAGGCGCTAGATTTACTTTCTCACGAAAACTAATGCTGTACAAGAAGTGCCGCCCCGCCCCCCTCAAATAACAGTCAAATACACAGTGTACTCTCTTGTCCCCCAAAATATACACCAATAAGTACAGACAGCACTGAAACGAGAATGCTGAGGCGCGCACTTCCCTCCACCGCCCGAGATCGGAAGGGTCTTCGTTACGGCAAGACTACAAGTACCAGGATGCAACGGGGGAAACCTGGCTTGGGTAAGTACTGAGGCATGGCAGCAGGAGCCGTCAGCGCTCGGAGGCTGCAATGAGAGGGGGGCCCCACACCCACCTGCCTTGAGCCCGAGGGGGTCCTCGTCGGGGGGGCCCTGGATTGCGTCGTCTCGCTTGGCCTCCGCGCCCATGGAGCCGGTCCTGGGAAGGATGGGGGTCCTGGACAGCCGTGCCTCCGCCGCGCATGCAGGGGGTCTGCCTCGGGGCGGGGTGCTGCTGCTCTGGGCCGGTCAGGCAGGCAGGGCCCACCCTCCTCCTCTGGCACCGCTTTCACTTTCAGTGCCCGCGGGTGAACTTCGAGTGCAGCGATCTGAGACCACGTACCAGGGCAGTCCCCGAATAACCCAGCCCTCCGCTGGCCTGGGCACAGCTTGTGACGGAGGCGCTCTGCCAGCCCTGCTGTCTCTACCGACCAGAACCGAGCATGCTGGGACTTGTAGTCCCCCGCAGAACGAGAGTCCAAGTGCCAGCACTCGGGGTGTTGTGGGTTAAACACCTCCAGGACCCTCTGACCGGCTCACCTTGGTGGGGGTGGAGGGGCATGCGATGCTCTGATAGCCGCCAAAGTGCCGGATTTCTTATATATGACATCTTTACTGTTTGAGTGTACTTCGGGAAGGGGGGGAGGGCTAGGGAGGAGGTGGGGGTGTGACATTCTACGACCAGAGGTGTGACACTTTGAGTGACAAGGGATTAAGTCCAACTATAAAGGGCTAAAGAGTTGCATGTTTGTGAACGTGCATTTCTACCTGGAGAACACATGTACGAGTGGGGATAACATATGTGTGAGCATGCTGAATGTATGACGTTGGATGTGACATCAGCCTGATGTAAACATTCTCCTCTTTCCAATCAGGGTTGACATTTTGTGCGTTCGGTGTCCAGTCTCTCTGAACATAAATCACACACGTGAACAGGGATTTTGACACTTGTTGCACCTGCCACTGTTTTTGTTCTGTTTAACATGTCCCATAAATGCGCGGCTTCGGAGATCAGTGAGGCCAGGCACATTAACCCTCTCGGCTGCTTAATAATGAGGGGAAACTGCTACTTAAGTAAATGCGGATCTTGCTCCACAAGAAACATTATTCACCACTGCAAGTTCACCTGCATCCGGACCTTCCCTGCACCCGACAAGCCGAACTCCAGCAGCACCCACCTCAAGTGCATCCTACTCAACACCCGCTCCGTCCACAGACACGCCGTAGAACTCTGGAACCTGCTCGACACCACCGCCCCCGACGTTGCCTTCATCACCGAGACCTGGATGAACGCCTCCTCAGCCCCAGACATCGCCATCGCCATCCCAGAGGGATACAAGATCACCCGGAGGGACCGCGACAACCAGACCGGAGGAGGCATCGCCATCATCCACAGAGACACCATCCGCATCACGACCAACACCGACGACACCCTCACCACCGCTGAACACCTGCACTTCCAGATCCACACCAACCCGAAGACCACCCTCAGAGGCACCCTGATCTACCGACCCCCGGGACCGCGCACACGATTCAGCGAGGACATCGCCGACTTCGTCAGCCCGCACGCTCTCCCCTCCGCCGACTACATCCTCCTGGGGGACCTCAACTTCCACCTGGAGAACAACAACGACCGCAACACCATCACCCTGCTCGACAACCTCGACAACCTCGGACTCAAGCAACTGGTGACCACCCCCACCCACCTCGCCGGACACACACTCGACGCCGTCTTCTCATCCAGCAAAGACGTCACCTTCAGCCACGCAACAGGACTCCACTGGACGGACCACAGCTGCGTCCACTTCACCTTCAGAAGAACGACGATCCACCACCGCCAGCAACAGGTTGCTCGAAGAAGCTGGAACAAGATCACAGCCGACCAGCTCACCGCCTCCCTGAGCCAGCACCCTCCCGCCAACTCAGCGAACCCCAGCCAGGCCGCCGACAACCTCACGAAGTGGATCAGCAACTGCGCGGACGAACTCGCCCCTCTAAGGACCCCGCCCAGCAGATCCTGCAGCAGAAAAACACCATGGTTCACCGACGAACTCAAGAGCTCCAAGAAGAACTGTCGAGCCCTCGAGAAAGCCTGGAGAAGGGAACCAACGACGGACAACATGACCACCCTCAAGCTCGCCACCCGGAAACACCACCAACTGATCCGCGCCACCAAGAAAAATGCATACAAGGACCGGCTGGACAACAACGCACACAACTGCAAGGAACTCTTCAACATCGTGAAAGAGCTCTCCAACCCCAACGCCGGAAACAACGACATCACACCGTCGCAAGACCTCTGCAACTCCCTCGCGTCCTACTTCCACAACAAGATCACGGACATACACAACAGCTTCAACAACCAACCAACGCAAGCCACAACCGCAACGACGCCACCCACCACCACCCTCCGCACCTGGACTCCGATCAGCACCGAAGACACCATCCGCACCATGAACTCCATCCATTCCGGATCTCCGACTGACCCCTGCCCTCACCACGTCTTCAACAAGGCCGACGCTGTCCTCGCACCCCACCTGCGGGACATCATCAACACCTCCTTCGACTCCGCCACCTTCCCTGAGAGCTGGAAGCACGCCGAACTCAGCGCTCTCCTCAAGAAACCCACAGCAGACCCCACCAACCTCAAGAACTACCGTCCCATCTCGCTCCTCCCGTTCCCGGCCAAAGTCATCGAGAAGACCGTCAACAAACAGCTGGCCGCCTTCCTCGAGACGAATGGATCCCTCGACCCCTCACAGTCCGGCTTCCGAGCGAACCACAGCACCGAGACCGCCCTCATCGCCGCCACCGACGACCTTCGAACTCTGATGGACAACGGAGAAACAGCGGCCCTCATCCTCCTGGACCTCTCCGCGGCTTTCGACACTGTCTGCCACCGCACCCTAGTACAGCGCCTCAGCAACATCGGAATCCAGGAGAAGGCACTGGAATGGATCACCTCCTTCCTCGACGGAAGAACACAAAGAGTCCGCCTACCACCGTACAAGTCAGAGGCCACCAAAGTCATCTGCGGCGTACCCCAAGGATCCTCGCTGAGCCCAACCCTCTTCAACGTCTACATGAGCCCCCTCGCGGCCATCGCACGCCAACACAACCTGAACATCATCTCCTACGCCGACGACATCCAGCTGATCCTCTCCCTGACCAACGACCCCGCCACCGCCAGAGCCAACCTGCACGAAGGGATGAGAGACGTAGCCGAATGGATGACGACCAGCCGCCTGAAACTGAACTCAGACAAGACGGAGGTCCTCATCCTGGGCTCCACGCCCTCCGCCTGGGACGACTCCTGGTGGCCCCCCGCCCTGGGCACCGCACCCAAACCGACGGACCACGCACGCAACCTGGGCTTCATCCTGGACTCCTCCCTCTCCATGACCAGACAAGTCAACGCCGTCTCCTCGTCATGCTTCAACATCCTGCGCATGCTACGTAAGATCTTCCGGTGGATCCCCACCGAGACGAGGAAGACGGTCACCCAAGCCCTCGTCACCAGCCGACTGGACTACGGCAACGCCCTCTACGCCGGAACCACTGCCAAACTCCAGAAGAGACTCCAGCGGATCCAGAACGCCTCGGCGAGACTCATCCTCGACATCCCCCGACGCAGCCACATCTCCGGACACCTGAGAGATCTGCACTGGCTCCCGGTCAACAAGAGAATCACCTTCCGGCTCCTCACCCACGCGCACAAAGCCCTACACGACCAAGGCCCGAGCTACCTCAACAACCGGATCAACTTCTACACTCCCAAGCGCCTCCTCAGATCAACCAACCACGCCCTCGCCGCCGTCCCCCGCATCCGAAGAGCGACAACAGGAGGAAGATCCTTTTCCTACCTGGCCGCCAAGACCTGGAACTCACTTCCGACCAATCTGCGCCTGACCCAAGACCACCTCTCCTTCAGGAGGAAGCTCAAGACCTGGCTGTTCGAGCAGTAGCGGCACCCCCCCCCTCCCAGCGCCTTGAGACCCTACGGGTGAGTAGTGCGCTCTACAAATGACCTGATTGATTGATTGATTGATATTTGTATTGTTGCCTAAAAACTCCCTGACACACAAGAAACTCAGCCCCCCCCCCCCCCCACACACTGTCAAGTGGTTTTAAATTCATTTTATTTATACAAAATACAACTTTCACAAGTAACACGAAAGGATCTCTGTGAGAAAGTAACTCCCAGGTATCCAACCTGATAAAATACAGTTAGCAAGTATGTATCATGGGTCGAGCTACACAGGACGCGCTCTGACGTTACAGCAAGATATTAACTCTTTCACAACTGCCATGTTTCTGGATTCCTACATTTCTCTGGTGTTAGGGTGTGAAGGAGTGACACTATACTGCTGGACTGGGGCCCTTTGCACCACACTTCCCGGGAGTACATCAGAGCAGTAACGAGTGTGTGCGTGCATGTGAGCTTTCTGTTCTTGTGGTTGTATCCAGACATAAAGCACGATCATCAAGGAACCGTGTTCGAAGGAAGAGCTGGCATCATTTCTGGGTATGGCTGAATTTTACAGCAAGGTTATAAGAAATTTTGCGGTTAAGACTAGCCATCTAAGAAGTTTGATGTGCAAAAAAAATGAGTTTGTATGGGATGAGGTGTGCAAAGGAGAATTTGCAAAGGTCAAGTTGGATCTCAAAAGTGCCCCGGATTTACAGGCTTTCAACCAGGTGATCTGACATACATTGCAACAGATGCAAGTAAGAAAGGGCTAGGAGCCTTGCCAGCCATGGCTCGTGTAGGGCGTTGCAGGGCGTTACACCAGGCGGTGACATCAGGCAGGGTGGGGGGTTGTAAAATGCGGGATATAGACGATGTCAGGTAAGTATCGAAAAGAAAAAAAAATCATTACCCGCGAAATTCATTTTTTTTCCCGGTACTTACCTGACACCGTCTATATCCCGCATTTTACAACCCCCCCACCCTGCCCCTCCTCTGCCTGACGTCACCGCCCGGTATAACGCTCTGCACGAGCCGTGGCTGAGCCTTGCTGATCCAGAAGAGGGATACTCAAGAGTGTTTGGTCGCATGTGCCTCAAGATGTCTAAGAGGTGCTGAGGTTAACTACTCAGTCATCGAGAAAGAGGCGCTTGCCATTTTCTGGCCATTGAATAAATGTAAGAAACTTGTGTGGGTTACACAATTTATTGTCAGGTCTGATCACAAACCTCTGAAAGAGATTTTTGAGAAAAAGGGTTTGGATGCAATTTCTTCTAGGATCAGGAGATGGGCGATTTCACTTCAGGAATTTGATTTTACAATGGAGTATATTCCAGGAGCAACTAATGTTTCGGCACATTGTCTCTCTCGTTTGGTAGACAGTGTGGAATGTGAAGATGAAAACAGAGAAGATGTTCTGGTGGACGAGTTTGATGTGAAAGTGTGTGAAATCAGTTCAGGTGTCAAAAAAGAACATGAATGGAAGGATGAGATAAAGAAGGACAATGAAATGTCGAGCGTGATGGATATGATTTCACAAGATTAAGGCAACAGGCTTGAGAAACCTTGGTCGTTGGTGTGATGAGTTAGCCATTAATAATGACATTCTTACCAGAGGGTCATGGTTGGTACCTCCCCTGAGTCTGAGAGACAACATTGTAAAAACGGCTCATGAAGTACACATGGGTATTTGTAAAACAAAAGAACGTATTAGACAAGATTTTTGGTGGCCTGGTCTGGATCTCATGGTAGAACAAGTAGTGCGTGATTGTGTCTCCTGTACTTTGAGCAACAAGATTCTTAAGCCCAGACAATCTCCCATGGTTTGTAGGAGATTACCCATGTGTCCTTGGGATGAAATAGCCATTGATATTGTTGGACCTCTTCATGGTCAATATCAAACACCGTATTTGATAGTTTTACTAGATCTATACTCACATTGGATTGAAGTGAGTTTAGTGTGTGACATCACTACTCAGTCTGTAATTAAGTTTTTAGATGCAATTTTCAAGCGAGAATGTTTTCCTGGTTCATTGCTATCTGACAATGGTCCGCAATTTTGTTCTTGTGAAATGGAGGAATATTTAGCAAAGTGTGGAATTAAACATAAGAAGACCTCTCTTTATCATCCCGAGTGCAACGGTGCCTTAGAAAGGTTAAACAAAACCTTGAAGGACAGTATACCACTGGCAAGGGTCAACAGTTTGAATTGGAGAGATGAGTTGCGAAATAGGATTATAGCTTACATGTTCACACCTCACTCCTCAACAGGGCAGACCCCTTTTGAGTTATTCAAAGGAAGATCTGCCAATACCATCATCTGTCCAGGCTGGATGATTATGGATAAAGGACTTAAGAATAATGAAATTGGTCAGTGGAGAAATAAAGAATTGGCTTTGCAAAGTAAAAGGAAGATTTATGTTGACTCTTATAAATCAGCTAAGACAGTTGAATTTGAAGTGGGAGACAGAGATAAAATTAAAGTGCTGGTAGGCTGTCTAAACTGGTCTAAGTTCACGGATGAAAAGACTGTGGTGAAGTTGTTCAAATGTGCTGTGAAAACAAATGATGGCCGCATCTGGAATCATAGCCATGTAGTTCGTGTTATGTCAAGATATGGTGATGCATGTGGAGGAGAAAGTTCAAGTGGATCTTCTTCGAATAATAATTTTTGGAACCCATACGCAAAAGTGTTAGATCTTGCAAGATTCCAGTTTATCTCAAAGATTTTGTAAGGAGTTCATTTGTTGTATTATTGGGGAGGAAAGTTTTGGAAACTTTACAAATTTGTACTTGATATGTCCTTGGAAATGTATATGTTATTTGTTAGACGGGGACCTGGAGGGTCGGCCGAGCACAAGGGGAGAGGCCTCCGGTGAGGGCCGTCTCCAGCGAGCGTACAGACCAGTAACTTCCCCCCCACAGATGGACACCACACGGAGATCAGCTTAACACCTTTTATAGGCAATTCTTTGAGTAAGGTGGTACGATACAAGGAGATCAGGACACGATGATCCTCTCAATTCTAGTCTCTATGAGGGGAAGGGGGTAGCGGGACAGTCTTGGTACCTACAGGTACTGAGGTGAAACGGTGGTAGCTCACAATCCTCGAGCTCGGCGTTCGGACGGGTCAGACCGCGGCAGCGCCAGCAGGTCCCGAAGAGATCGTAGGTGGCAACGGGCCGCTGCAGCGCCAGCAGGTCCCGACGAGGTCGTAGGTGGCAACGGGCCGCGGCAGCGCCAGCAGGTCCCACGAGGATGGAAGTTACAACGGGCCCCGGCAGCGCCAGCAGGTCCCACGAGGATGAAGGTTGCAGAAGGCCGCGGCAGCGCCAGCAGGCAGGACGATAGTTCACAAGGCAGGGCTGCGGCAGCGCCAGCAGTCCGTCAAGGATGAGTTCTTCTCGGTGTCTCTCGACTCCAGGATACAACTGCCTTCCTGCTCTGGGGCTGCCTCAGTTATAGGTCTGACGCCCTTTGATGTCCGGACCCTCGCACTGGGAGGTCGGGAGGTCCGGGATGAGGGAGTCCAGACACCCAGCAGGGGGGTGGAGCCAGCACCCGGGGAGGCTGGGGGCGATCGGCACCTGGCGGGGGAGAGCCATCGACACTTCTTCCTCCCATTAACCTGCCAAGTGGTCCGTTCACCTCCTGGATGGATGGTGGTGCCGGGATGTCGGGGCCCGGCCAGGCCCAGGGTTGGGGTCGAGCCGAGGCCACGCGGCCGCGTGTTGCAGTGTCCAAGATGGCGGCTGGGCCGGGCAATGGGGTTGACGGGGGCCTGGGCCCGTGGCACAGAGATATCCGGGAGCAGGCGTCCCGGAGGGGGACGGGTTGCGGGTTGTTTCTGCGGGTAGCACCCGGAGAGCCGATGTCTGGGCCCTGTCATGCGGGGAGGGAGCGAGCCCTTCGTGGGGCCTGTCCAACATGCGTCCCCCCCAGCTGAAGGCGGGGAGAGTCACCCATCCTCTTGGGGACTCTCCTCGTCGAGGCGGAAAAAGCGGGACAGGCCGTCCGCGTTGGCGTGGTCTTGGCCAGGGCGATGCTCCACAGTGAAGTCCATCCCCTGCAGGGAGATGGACCATCGCAATAGTTTGGGGTTCTCTCCCCGCATTTGCATTAGCCATTGCAGGGGCCGATGATCTGTTTGTACCCAGAAGTGGGTTCCGAAGAGGTAAGGCCGGAGCTTCTTGAGGGCCCATACTACTGCGAAGGCCTCTCGCTCAATGGTGCTCCAGCGCTGTTCTCGGGGCAGGAGGCGTCTGCTGAGGAAGGCCACTGGTTGGTCGACTCCCTCGGGGTTCAGTTGGGAGAGGACGGCCCCGACGCCATGGTCTGAGGCATCCGTCTGGACGATGAACTCACGGCTGTAGTCGGGGGCCTGGAGCACAGGAGCGGTGCACATGGCGGCTTTCAGCCTCTCGAAGGCCGCTTGACAGTCGGGAGTCCAGTTGACGGTTTTTGGGTTGGTCTTGGATGTGAGCTCCGTGAGGGGCCGAACAATGCTGCCATAGTCCTTCACGAACCGCCGATAGTAGCCGGTGAGCCCCAAGAAGGCTCGGACCTCTGTTTGAGTTACGGGGGGCCGCCAGGACTGGATGGCAGCGATCTTGAGCTGGAGGGGGGCCACCAGACCGCTCCCCACTTGGTGTCCGAGGTAGGTCACGGACCCCTGGCCTATTTGGCACTTGCTGGCCTTGATTGTGAGGCCGGCCTGTTGGAGGGCCTGCAGGACCCCTCGGAGGTGGCGGAGGTGGTCGGACCAGTGGCGGCTATACACGCGATGTCGTCCAGGTAGGCGGCGCTGAACTCCTCGAGGCCCGCCAATACCTGGTTCACAAGTCGTTGAAACGTGGCTGGAGCGTTTTTCATGCCGAAGGGCATCACTCTGAACTGGTAGTGTCCATCCGGGGTGGAGAAAGCGGATCGTTCTTGTGCCCTGGGGGTGAGGCCGATCTGCCAGTAGCCCGCCGTCAGGTCGAAGATGCTTAGGTAGCGGGCCGCCCCCATGCGGTCAACTAACTCGTCGGCTCGGGGGATGGGGTGAGCGTCGGTTCGGGTGACAGCGTTCAGACCCCGATAGTCGACGCAGAACCGGAGCTCGGGTGTGGTGCCCGGGGCCGCAGCTTTGGGGACCAGTACAACCGGGCTGGCCCAGGGGCTGTCCGAGGGTTCGATGACTCCGAGGGCGAGCATCTTGGAGACTTCTTCTTGGATGCAGGTGCGTACCCGATCTGGTACTCGGTACGGCCGGTGTCGGATAGGGGGACTATCGCCGGTGTCCACGTCGTGCAGGCACCAGGGGGTGACCCCGGGTGTGAGGGAGATTAGGCGTGCGAATTGCAGCAGGAGGGCCCGACAGTCTTGGCGCTGCTCCGGGGTCAGGGCCTCGGAGAGTTGGACCCCGTCCACTGAACCATCTTTTTCCCCGGTCCCCAGCAGGTCAGGGAGGGGCTCGGAGTCCTCTTCAGCTCCACTGTCTGTGGCCATCAGCAGGCTGAGCTCCGAGCGCACGAAGTGGGGTTTGAGTCTGTTGGCGTGGAGGACCCGGAAGGGGTTCCGGGGGGATTCCATGTCGATGAGGTAGGTGACGGGGCTTTTACGCTCGATCACCTTGAAGGGCCCTGCCCACTTGTCCTGTAAGGCACAGGGTTCGATGGGGGACATCACCCACACCTGCTGGCCAGGCTCGAATTCGATGGAGGAGGCATGTTGATCGTACCACTTCTTCATGTCCTCCTGACTGGCCTCAAGATTGGCTTTGGCGACCTCTCTGAATCGCCGGGTCTGATTACGGAGGGTCAGGAGGTACTTGTAGACGTCTGGAGGGGTCTTCAGGGGGGCCATTTCCCACTCCTCCTTAACTAGGCTGAGAGGCCCGCGAACAGCGTGTCTGTACAGGAGTTCGAAGGGGCTAAAGCCGAGGGACTTCTGGGGGACTTCTCGGTAGGCGTAGAGGAGGCACGGTAGGAGCACGTCCCACTGGCGGCGTAGGGGTTCTTCCAGCCCCATGATCATCCCCTTGAGAGTGCGGTTGAATCGCTCGACCAGTCCGTTTCCTTGCGGGTGATAGGGGGTTGTGAATCGGTAGGTGACTCCGCACTGTTGCCATAGGGATTTCATATATTTTGAAATAAAGTTCGTGCCCCTGTCACTGACGACCTCCCTGGGGAAGCCCACTCGAGAGAAGATCCCCATTAAGGCTCGCCCTACCACTGGTGCTGTTACAGTTCGAAGGGGAACCGCCTCAGGATAGCGGATGGCGTGGTCCACCAGGACCAGGATGAAGCGATGCCCTTGCGCTGTTCGGGGGTCCAGGGGCCCCACAATGTCTATTCCCACCCTTTCGAACGGGGTGGTCACCACGGGGAATGGTTGCAGGGGGGCCTTGAGTTTGCGGCCGCTCTTCCCGCTGGCCTGGCAGGTCGGGCAGGACCGGCAGTGGTTGGAGACGTCATTCCTCATCCTAGGCCAGTAAAAGTGAGTCACCAGGCGGTTGTATGTTTTGTCTTGCCCCAAATGTCCAGCCAGGGGGACATCATGGGCCAGGTTCAAAAGGAAGTCTCTGAAGCGGAGGGGCACCACCAGCACTCGACTGGTCCCCAGCTCCGCTACTCTTTGTTCGCTGTATAGCAGGTCATTGTCCCAATAGATCCAGTGGGCCCCTGCGGTGTCTCCTGCGCTCTGGGCGAGCGCTTGCTGTCGCAGTCCCTCGAGGGAGTGACAGGTCTTTTGTTCTTTCTGGAATTGTTCTTGGGTGGGCCCCCCTTCCTGACGCCACTGAGCCAGGTCCGGAAGGTCTTGGGGCTGAGCGGGCTCTTCTTGGGTCTGTTCCGGGGTGTCGGTAGGGATGGAGTCTCCCTCCAGCGCAATCGGGGGAGGAGGTGCTGGCCATGCGGGTTCTTCAGATCTAGGGATGGGGTCGGCGGCCATGGACCGGGTTGTTACGCACGCCCAGCCCGGGAGGCCTAACATCCCCAGGTGCTCTCTTCTCTCAACGGCTGCCCACAGGGAACTCTCGAGATCGTTCCCCAGGAGGCAGTCCACGGGGGCATCGTCGCGGACAGTCACTTTTAGCATCCCGGACACTCCTCCCCATTCGAAGGGGACGCAGGCCATCCGACACAGGCTCTCCGAATTGTCGGCCGATCGGACGGGGCAAAGAACATTTGGCAGGATTTGTTCGGGGGTCACCAGGTGACAACGGACGGCCGTCACACTGGCCCCTGTGTCACGCAGGGCTTCGGCCTTACGCCCATTTATGTTCACCCACTGGCTGTACTTCCTGGTGTTGGCTGGTAGGGGAGCCCGCGGGATCAGGTCTCTCCCCCCTAGGCAGGCCAGGGTCATGGCGGCAGGTTCCCACTCAGGCTGCTCCTGCTCGTAATCTTCAGGCTCCTCGGAGACGTGCTCTTCTCCTAGGGCGGCGGCAGCCACCTGGCGGGGCCCGGGGGTCTGGTTCATTGGGCAGGTCGGGTCACTGGCATAGTGGCCGATTCGCTGGCATCGATGACACGTAATGTTGGCTCGGAACCCCGGGCGCATCGGGGGGTTGCCCCGGCCGGCCGGAGGTGGGGTGTAGTTCGTGGGAGCGGCCGGGACGGCGTCTCTGCCCCGGCCCGGGCCTCCTCCTCCTCCTCGGGGACGATGATGCCCTTGGTTGGGTCTGTTCTGCTCATTGGACCCACTTCGGGCCACTCGGGTGCTCTCCCATCGGTCAGCCTCGGCGGCGAGCTGCCGTGGGTCAGTCAATTTACTGTCGAGGAGGTGCTGCCTGAGCTCGACGAAGCAGTTGTTGGAGAGGTGCTCCCACACAATGAGGTTGAAGAGCTGTTCGTAGGTGGTTACGTTGCTACCCTTGATCCATCCCTCGAAAGCTCGGCTGAAATAGTTCACATATTCTATCCAGGTTGTACCCGGGATGCGGGTGCAGTTGCGGAACCTCTGGCGGTACATCTCGGACGTCAGCCCATATCGACTGAGGAGGGCGGCCTTCATGTGGTCATAGGACGTCATTTGATGGTCCGGAAGCTGCAGCAGGGCATCACGGCCTTCATTGACGAATCTCCCCCATAGACCGGCCCCCCAGTCACTTCGAGCGATCCGGTGGGCAGTCATGGCGATCTCGTAGGCCTTGAACCACTGCTGTATGTCGTCGTTCCGGACATATTCCCGGACCACATCTTTGGGGATGTGGACCTTCTGTTCGGTAGTACCTGGGGGGCGCGGTTGCTCGGGCACCCCTAGGTCTTTGTTCTGTTTGCGCATCTCTATCTCTGCTAGCTTGCACTCGTGTTCGTATGTCAGTCTTTTTTCTTCGAGTTCTCTCTGTCTGCTTCTCCTCTCGCTCTTCTTGGAGCCGTAAGTGTTCTAAGTTCATCTTTTGTTCTGCCAGTTTCAATTCTCCGTCTAATTTGAGCCGTGCCAGCTCTAACTCGTGTAGTCTATTTTTCTCTCGTTCTCGGATCTTTTCCCGGGAGAGCTCCGTTCTCCTTTCTTCTGTCAGGGTGGTGTTTGTTTCCGGGGCTTCGAGGTCCCGGGGTCCGGCGGTATTTGTCTCTGCCCAGGATTCTAGGGCGTGTTTGAAGTCCTCTTTCGTGCTCAGACCGGTGGTAGCAATGCCTAGTTCCATGCAAAATTGTTTTAGCTCTCGGTGGTTGTACTCTTCCAGTTTTTCCATCTGGAATTTCTCTGCAGATCCGCTCTCTCTGGTCGTCAATGTGGATTAGTCGTAGGGTGAGTTACTCTCTGTACGGTACGCGTCGGTTCGGATCGCGCCGCTGGCCACCAATGTTAGACGGGGACCTGGAGGGTCGGCCGAGCACAAGGGGAGAGGCCTCCGGTGAGGGCCGTCTCCAGCGAGCGTACAGACCAGTAACTTCCCCCCCACAGATGGACACCACACGGAGATCAGCTTAACACCTTTTATAGGCAATTCTTTGAGTAAGGTGGTACGATACAAGGAGATCAGGACACGATGATCCTCTCAATTCTAGTCTCTATGAGGGGAAGGGGGTAGCGGGACAGTCTTGGTACCTACAGGTACTGAGGTGAAACGGTGGTAGCTCACAATCCTCGAGCTCGGCGTTCGGACGGGTCAGACCGCGGCAGCGCCAGCAGGTCCCGAAGAGATCGTAGGTGGCAACGGGCCGCGGCAGCGCCAGCAGGTCCCGACGAGGTCGTAGGTGGCAACGGGCCGCGGCAGCGCCAGCAGGTCCCACGAGGATGGAAGTTACCCCCCCAATTTGAGGAAATTTATACAACCTTACAAAGCCCCTAGATCTCTTCGATCAGACGAGGAGTCCTTCATCACCGTGCCTAGATTCAAGAAAGCCCGCACGGGTGGTAGACGTTTCTCGATCCACACAGCGCGTCTATGGAATGCCCTTCCTCGAGACCTGCGGAAAGAACCGAACTACCTGAGATTCAGGAAACGACTCAAAACTCATCTGTTCCCTTAAACCATAACCACCCCGACTCAATATCGCCTCTGTTCATACTGATTATGTTTAAAATTACTCTTGCCCCCTTCCTCCCCCAAGCCTCCTCTGGTGTAGGGTTCTTCAGCGCTGGGATACCCCAGGGTGACTACGCGCTCTATAAAATTTTTTAATAATAATAATAATAATAAAGTTACAACGGGCCGCGGCAGCGCCAGCAGGTCCCACGAGGATGAAGGTTGCAGAAGGCCGCGGCAGCGCCAGCAGGCAGGACGATAGTTCACAAGGCAGGGCTGCGGCAGCGCCAGCAGTCCGTCAAGGATGAGTTCTTCTCGGTGTCTCTCGACTCCAGGATACAACTGCCTTCCTGCTCTGGGGCTGCCTCAGTTATAGGTCTGGCGCCCTTTGATGTCCGGACCCTCGCACTGGGAGGTCGGGAGGTCCGGGATGAGGGAGTCCAGACACCCAGCAGGGGGGTGGAGCCAGCACCCGGGGAGGCTGGGGGCGATCGGCACCTGGCGGGGGAGAGCCATCGACACTTCTTCCTCCCATTAACCTGCCAAGTGGTCCGTTCACCTCCTGGATGGATGGTGGTGCCGGGATGTCGGGGCCCGGCCAGGCCCAGGGTTGGGGTCGAGCCGAGGCCACGCGGCCGCGTGTTGCAGTGTCCAAGATGGCGGCTGGGCCGGGCAATGGGGTTGACGGGGGCCTGGGCCCGTGGCACAGAGATATCCGGGAGCAGGCGTCCCGGAGGGGGACGGGTTGCGGGTTGTTTCTGCGGGTAGCACCCGGAGAGCCGATGTCTGGGCCCTGTCATGCGGGGAGGGAGCGAGCCCTTCGTGGGGCCTGTCCAACATTATTTCTTTTGGAATGATATTTAAAATTGTACAGGCACATGCATCAATGGAAATTGCATTCGCAAACGGGGTGAATCGCAAAATTCGGCCGTTTACGAATGCAATTTCCATTTTTGGGATGCATTATCATTTTTGGTATTTTCGCAATTTAAGAAATTGCAAAATTGCGATGTCTTAAATTGCGATTGCATTTAAGGAATCTCAAATTAAGATTCCTTAAATGCAATGCATCAAATTTTAAAAATTCGAGAATTCGCAAATAAGGGGTGAAATTACCATGAATTTGACCTTCATGGTAATTTGCGAAAACTTTGAAAAATGCACAAAAGTGCATTTTTCAAAGTTTCATTTTACACACACACATGCCCTTGGGGTATGTGTGTGTGCTAAATGTACTTATGGGCAGATTTCAGGATTAAGGAGCGGGAAGCTCGGTTGGAGGATAGAGATGGCGAGGCACCGGGCCCGTCCGGGAGACCGATCCGCAAGAGGGTGGCACCAGTGCCAAGAGGGGAATTTGTCACACCGCAAGGGAAACCTAGGTCCAAGAGGCCCAAGGAGGCGGTCCCCGCCCCAGGCCCAGTGGATCCGTTACCCGCCGCACCCCCCGCGGTGGTCCCACCCCCGCATGTGCCTACACCCATTGCCCCTGTGGTGCCGGTGCCGGCAGGTCAACCAGTAGACGCTGGGTCTGCTCCTGCACCGGTGCCCGCAATCCCGGGTACAGGCGGGCCACTCCCGGCGCCCGCCCCGCCAGCTGTGCCAGGACCATTGGGCATAACCCCAGTGGTACCTGTTGTCCCGGGGGGTAACGCAGACTCAATGCCGCCCGAATTGGTATCTCAGTTAACGGCCATGATGCCATGGCTCCAAAGAGGGGGTGCCTTCCCGAATTCTGCAGACCATGCGGCAGAGGCGGCAAGGTTCGTGGAAAAACTCCGATCGGCACCGAGAGCCGACAGTGTTGCATTGCCAATTTCTTCTCCCCTTGCAGGTCCAAGTGTTCCCCAGCTGGACGGAGTACAAGGGCAGCCGCCCCCGGTGCCCGCACTTGGTAAGGAAGTGGCATTGCCACTCTTGGGGGACGGTGTAGTACCCTCCAGGAGCGAAAATCTAGCTCAACATGTGTCTCTAGCTGTTAAAGAAATGATTTGGGCTGATAAATACGTGTACATTTATTCTTTATTATTGGATAATAGGGAAATGGAGCAGGCAAAAGCACTGAAAGAGTGGATGCTCCCAAGTGAATGGAGGGCGCAGTGTACTAGATTCAGGGTTGAGGAAAATCTCAATAATTGGATGCAAGCATGGGCCGTTTTCACTGCAGTTAAGGCTGAGCGTCCCCCAGATCTGCAGGCTGCATTGGCTTGCTACTCGAGCAGGATTGTGGGGTGGAGTCAACAGTATTCTGGGGAAGCATGGAAGGGTTATGACGTAAATTTTAGGAAGGCATTGGAATTCAATAGATCATTACCATGGGACTCGGTCGATTCCTTGGCCTGGCACAAACAGTTCTCTGACACTGCACCTCCCCCTCAGTTCGGTGCGGGCAAGGTGTTCACTAGACCGCAGCAGCCCTTTCGGCCCCCCCAAACGAGTGAGGTACCTGGGAAATTTAGGGCAGGTGGGCCAGAGAAGAAAGGGGTGTGCTGGGATTTTAATAAGCGTACCTGCACAAGGGCCGCGTGTAAGTTTAGGCATGCATGTGCCTCCTGTGGGCACCCCTCCCATCCAGAATCCACCTGTAGGTCCAAGCAAGGTAACACGGGACAGAGGGGTAGGGGAAGGCCACTATAAGTCAGACAGGTCACGCCCCCCCACTCCAGTGGATGTGGTGGCAATGATTCCATTTTTGAATAGATACCCTGACCACAAAGCGGCCACCCTACTCCAGGAGGGTTTTTCTAAGGGTTTTAGGATCCCGGCCGGGGGATACACAGGCAGCACGCACTGTAGAAATCAATTATCAGTCACACACAATCCGGCTGTCGTGGCCGCCAAAATTGACAAAGAGCTTTCCTTAGGCAGGATATCTGGCCCTTTTTCTGCAGTGCCAGTACACAATTTTGTGTGTTCCCCACTGGGAGTTGTCCCCAAGAAAGAGAAGGGGCAGTTCAGATTGATTCATAACCTGTCAGCGCCAAAGGGGGCCTCACTGAATGATGCCATTGACGAAGGTATCTGTAGTGTTAAGTACGCCTCTTTTGATCAGGCTGTGACCTTATTACAGGCCACGGGACCCGGGGCGCTGATGGCAAAATCAGATATAGAGTCCGCCTTCCGCCTCCTTCCAGTCCACCCGGCGGATCAGCATCTTTTAGGTTTCGCCTTTAGGGATAGGTTCTACATGGACAAATGCATGCCTATGGGTTGTTCTATTTCTTGCGCCTACTTTGAGATGTTTAGTTCATTTCTGGAATGGGCCATGAGACAGGTGACAGGCCATCAAAGGGTCATGCATTACTTAGATGATTTCCTCTTCCTCGGTACCGCGGGTTCTCAGGAGTGCGCACTAGCATTGCAGGAATTTTGCGTGCTCATGCGGGCTTTTGGGGTCCCGCTTGCGCCTGGGAAGACGGTGGGCCCGACCACCTGCTTGGAATTCCTGGGCATCGAGATTGACTCAATGGAGAAATGTTTCAGACTACCTAAGGATAAGGTGCGCAAATTCAAGACGTCGCTACAGTTATGCCTTCGGAAGGAGAAGGTCACTTTGCAGCAGTTACAGGAGGTCGTAGGACAACTGAATTTCGCACTAAGAATCATCCCAATGGCTCGCCCCTTCTCTCGCTCCATTGCGCACGCGATGGCGGGGCTGAGGGAAAAGCACCACCGCACGCGCCTATCGTCTGAAATTCGCCAGGATATGCTTATTTGGATGGCATTCCTGGAGGATTTTAACGGTAGGGTGGTCTGGCCCGGCCCGCTCACTACATCAGCGGAGTTGGGACTATGGACTGATGCGGCCGGTAGTGTGGGCTTTGGTGCCATCCTAGGGAATAGGTGGGTCGCTCAACAATGGCCAGAAGAATGGAACACATGGGGTTTGCTCGGCAACATTGGCTTCCTGGAACTGTTTCCAATATGGGTGGCACTGATGGTCTGGCCCGAACACCTATGTAATCAATCAGTGGTGTTTTGGTCAGATAACATGACGGTGGTGGAATGTATCAATCAGCAGGGGGCGCGGTGTCCTTTCATACTTCGCCTGATCAAAGAGATTGTTCTGCGGTGCCTTAAACTGAATGCTAATTTTAGAGCCAAACATGTCCCTGGTGTCTTAAACAATGCTGCTGACTCCCTTTCTCGCTTCAAAATGCAGGTTTTCAGGGAACATCTCCCCACAGCAGACCCCTCGCCAGCACACTTCCCAGCGGTACTTTGGCAGATTGGTGCCCCAGATTACAGGACCTCGTGGTCGCTAGCTTAGCCCCCAGGACCAAGACGGCGTACGAAGGGGCGTTTCTGTCTTATTGTTC
This sequence comes from Lissotriton helveticus, assembly GCF_964261635.1. Classification (NCBI taxonomy): domain Eukaryota; kingdom Metazoa; phylum Chordata; class Amphibia; order Caudata; family Salamandridae; genus Lissotriton; species Lissotriton helveticus. The sequence continues at coordinate 49,656,695 of NC_136061.1, read as the reverse complement.
TTTCTTGGGGCCGCAGTGGGAAGTGCTTTGGGCGAAGGAGGATGGGTTTGCAGCCTACTTAGAATGGATGCACAAAGAGGGGCGCACAGTGGCAGCGGCAACCAGACATAGGGCAGCTGTGTCTTTCTTCGCGCAAGCTAGGGGCTTCCGGGATCCCACCAATACCTTTATGATACGCAAGGCTTTAAGGGGATGGCGCCGTATTCAGGGACACCAAAAGGATAAGAGGAAGCCCATGGGGTTGGCCCGGCTAACAGCCTTACTGGGCACGCTGGAGACTGTTTGTAACTCAGAGTGGGAAGTGCTTCTTTTTAGGGCGGCATTCTCCCTGGCATTTTATGGGGCACTGAGAATTAGTGAACTTGTGGCAGGATCTAAAACTGACATACTTGGTGGCTTGCAGAAGGCTGGGGTGACGATAAGGGGTGACACCATGTGGGTAATTATCCAGAAATCAAAGACCGATCAAGAAGCTAGGGGTCACACCATAGTTCTGCAACGGGCCCCCGCCAACCCGTGCTGCCCGGTGAGGCACGTGGAGTCACTCATGGGACTATTGGTCGGTTCAGCACGCAGGGCGTTGCTCTGTCACGCCGACGGGAGCCCCTTGACCAGGTATCAATTCAGGAGAGTGTTCGAAATAGGGGTCACAAAAGCTGGTCTTGATCCTAGAGAGTTTGGGTCTCATTCCTTCAGGATTGGGGCAGCAACTGAGGCGGTGGCGGGGGGCCTCCCAGTGGAAAGAGTGAAGACAATTGGGAGGTGGTCGTCAGACTGCTATAAACGTTATGTTCGGATTGACATGCTATGATTACCTGTCACTCACGCTTGGTCTCTTTTCCGCTCTCTTACAGTTTCTCAGACCTGTTACGCAGGGGAGGAATTTGTCGTCGGGCATCGCCAATACTCATCAGCACGGAGCAGCGACCAGGAAACAACTAAGAACAATGTCTGGATTGTTGGTCATTCATATGTGAAGCGAGCGGAATGTGTCTTCCTGTCAGGTGACAAGAAAGAAAGGGCGGCGCAACTAGGCTTGAATATCACGTTCTTTGGCAGAGGAGGGTTGTGTCTTCACGAGTTTAGGGGATTCTTCCAGGGGCTGTTAGCGCGCCAGCGGGCTCCACCGTCAGTGGTGATACTTCACCTTGGAGAGAACGATTTGGCAACACTGGGCAGGCGCATCTTGATTGAGGAGATTATCTCGACAGCGGGTTGGATAGCTAGGACCTGCCCCGGGTGCACACTAGTATGGTCACAACTAATACCTCGGCTTCAGTGGCGGGGGGGCGATTCAGTCAGGGCGTTGAATCACTCGGTAAAGAGGATCAACACACGGTTGGATAGGTTGTTCCGAACCCCCTTGTTACAGTCAATACCTCATGGGTGCATTTGGGGTCAAAAGTTTTACTTGAAGGACGGGGTTCACCTAACAGATGAGGGCAATGTCCTATGGGCTGACAATATCTGGGCTTGGCTAGAGGGCTGGGGTAGGAGGATGTGTCCTTAGATAAGGGGCTAGAGGGGGAGGCCAGATCGTCGGTTAACAATACTGGCCTGTGGCGGTAAGGTCATTATCGGTGAGCACATATTTGAGGTCTGAGGGGGCGGGCATCATCCTATGGAGGTTCCCGCCCAGGGGGAGGAGCCTGCGGGCCACTCCCAGTACTCCAGGGGCAAGGTAATATGCAAAGGAGCGCGGGTAGGAGTAGTTCACGCTTTCCTTAGGCTGGTAGCCACCCCGCGCGCGTGGACTCATGACGCCACCGGCGCAGAGTAAGGGCCCTCCTTTAGTGGGTAAATGGAGTTTGGGGCGTAGACCGGGCAATTCCCGGGGTAACACTGCGCATGCGCACTTCTAGGGGGAAGGCGCCGCTTGTAGGACCTGACACCGGTAGTGACCCTGCCATATGGCCAGAAATGTACAAAAATCAAGATAGGATGTTTAGTTAAGCTAGTAACAACTTGTATTAGAGTTTTGTTAAGGTCAGGCTCTCAAACTTGTTGATAACGATTGTATAATTGAATGTCCTGCTGATTTTTGTATTTCATTGTTGATTATGCAATTAAAACCCTTTTTTAATTTCATACTTTAATAAATACGGCCGGGCGACTAGCGCCCGCCTTCCAAAGAGTAAACACGTCTCGTGTCCACGTTCCTTGGTGTTGGGTGCCGGATTGGGGGGGGGGCGGCAGCTAGTCGCTGACCATGTGAAAAGGGGGGGCCCTCGGCCCCCCCGCACGCATGGCGGCGCGGCGACCGCCTCACCCCTTCTCCCCTCGGGTCCTTCGACGGTGGGGGCGTGCCCTGTGGGCGCGGCCCACCGCCGATTGGCCGGCGCCCCTCCTGACCCGGAATCAATGGACTGGTTCCGGGTCAGGGGGGGCGGGCGTGAGGAGGGGCCACCCGGCCCCTCGGGAATAAGAGGTAGGGAGCGCCCAGGAGACTCCCTTGTCCCTGGACGCTCCCTCGCTGAACGGTGTGCCCCGCGTTCGGGGCCTTCTTTGTTTCCCACCCACCATCCCTTGGTACAAAGTTTAAGCAGCGTTATGTCCGGTCTAAGGGTAAGTTTCATAGGTATAGACCGCGGGAGAGAGTAGGTTGTTCTGGTATTTGGTGATCTGTTGTCAGGCCTTTTTTCCCTTTGTAGAAAATGATGTGGGAAGTGAACTATATTTGGAGATGTGTGTCTTTAGGCCTTTTTTCCTTTGTAGATATACGTAGTTATGGTGATTTGGAGCAACATGTTGTGATTTTATGCCATGTGTCGTTAGGCCTTTTTTCCCTTTTTAGCTATGCGTGAATACTGTTTTTATTAGCCAGTGTAGTTGTCCTTTAGCCTTTTTTCCATAGGTCGTCGTATTTATTAGGTATGGGGCATGCGGTAAGGTCATTATCGGTGAGCACATATTTGAGGTCTGAGGGGGCGGGCATCATCCTATGGAGGTTCCCGCCCAGGGGGAGGAGCCTGCGGGCCACTCCCAGTACTCCAGGGGCAAGGTAATATGCAAAGGAGCGCGGGTAGGAGTAGTTCACGCTTTCCTTAGGCTGGTAGCCACCCCGCGCGCGTGGACTCATGACGCCACCGGCGCAGAGTAAGGGCCCTCCTTTAGTGGGTAAATGGAGTTTGGGGCGTAGACCGGGCAATTCCCGGGGTAACACTGCGCATGCGCACTTCTAGGGGGAAGGCGCCGCTTGTAGGACCTGACACCGGTAGTGACCCTGCCATATGGCCAGAAATGTACAAAAATCAAGATAGGATGTTTAGTTAAGCTAGTAACAACTTGTATTAGAGTTTTGTTAAGGTCAGGCTCTCAAACTTGTTGATAACGATTGTATAATTGAATGTCCTGCTGATTTTTGTATTTCATTGTTGATTATGCAATTAAAACCCTTTTTTAATTTCATACTTTAATAAATACGGCCGGGCGACTAGCGCCCGCCTTCCAAAGAGTAAACACGTCTCGTGTCCACGTTCCTTGGTGTTGGGTGCCGGATTGGGGGGGGGGCGGCAGCTAGTCGCTGACCATGTTCACACTGTTACTTGTAGAATCACAGAGAGAACTGCACTGTCTGCACTGCTCCTGTACTGTGCCTGCTGGAGCCGGAGGGGGATTCCAGGGGTATGTATTTATAAAGCTTGAATCACCCCCGGGGAGGGGGGCACCTCCGCGCTGCCAGACAGAGAGGGCACAGGACGAGCACAAACCAGTCTCAGAATAGCTCAGTCCTGAGGAGTCCTCGTCTTGAAAGTGAAAGGGAGAGAGGTCTCTGGGCTCTGCCAACATTCTCTTGTGACTGCTCACCCTCGTGCCAGGGAAGTGCAAAACAACATTTCACAAGTCAGACTGAAACTGAAAGACAAGTCTAATCTGTGCTGTGCCCAGCAGCGGGGGCGACCTCTGCACTGACCCCGCTGTGCCAATGAAGGGGGCGGGCATCAGAGAGCTGGCAGGGGCTTTCCTTTTCTAAAAATGGTGTGACTGGGGCGCTATGGGCCCTAATGCCACACACTACATGGGCACCCTGCCCACTTGGTAGGTAGTGAAAGCGAGACATAGTTGGGGTGCAGTGTACCCCACAGACCTCAGGGTCCCGATGCCACTGGGCTCGCTGCCCCATAGGCGCCTCCGTCCCTGGTTTTGTATATTTACATACAGAATTAAATAAATAGAAATTGTGTTATTGAGATGACCTCTGAGCACTGTGACCTCCCCTGCCTCCCTCCAGCCACACAGCGGATTCCCCTGCGCTCACCTCACTGACTGCAGTCAAACAGCGTGAACCCCCCCATCCCCCCCCCCCCCCCCGCAGCCCTGGGGGCACAGGGGGTTCAGAGCCGTGATGTCAGCAAACTGCAGATATAACTACGTTACGAGGCTCTGAGGGTCTCAGACATACTTTCGTTGCACTTGCAAGACTTGTTAATATTAAAGGGTCGGATCCCAGCCTCTGTGCAATGTTGGGGTCTGACTTTTCACAAAGCTGCTTTGAGTGACATTTCAGCGCACCTCGCCACATCCAGGCGTGCCAGTGGCATGCAGTGGGCTCACTGGAAAGGGGGAAGTGAGGGGTTCACCCATACATTTTTGGGCGAGGGAGAGGAGAACCACAGCTACAAAAGGGATATCATTCGGATGTGTGTTTTCCATTCTGGTGCACAGTATTTTGCAGTGACCTTGTGATACTCACCTCCTTGGAGGAGCCCGGGCCAGACTTACAGAGGCCATTCATGCTTCTCTCCATAGGGTTTCTTCTGTATGTTATTCGTGTTTACGTTTCATCGCTTACTATCCTACAACCATTTGTGCTATACATGGAAGGACCATCACCGATACTGGACCCAAAAAGCATGTGAACCTCAGCAGTCCCTTTGGGCATAAGGCCTGGGTGAGCAGTACCAGGACCTGAGCGGAACAAACCTGCTGTCTGTAATAAAGTTCAGACACTGGTTTAGTCGATAAAGTAAGAGAGGTTTTATTAATCAATCAATCAATCAATCATAACACTTGTATAGCGCACTACTCACCCGGATGGGTCTCAAGGCGCTTGGGGGAAAGGGTCCGCTACTGCTCGAACAGCCAGGTCTTGAGTTGTCTCCTGAAGGCGAGGTGGTCCTGGGTCAGCCGAAGGTGGATGGGGAGCGAGTTCCATGTCTTGGCCGCCAGGTAGGAGAAGGATTTTCCTCCGGCGGTGGCTCTTCGGATGCGTGGAACGGCGGCCAGGGCGAAGTTAGTAGACTGTAGCTGGCGGGTGGGCGTGTAGAAGGTCAGGCGGTCGTTGAGGTACTTGGGGCCCAGGTCGTGGAGAGACTTGTGTGTGTGGGTGAGGAGCCGGAACGTGATCCTCTTGTTGACGGGGAGCCAGTGCAGGTCTCTCAGGTGGCCGGAGATGTGGCTGCGTCGGGGGATGTCCAGGATGAGTCGGGCGGAGGCGTTCTGGATGCGTTGGAGTCTTTTCTGTAGCTTGGCGGTGGTTCCGGCGTAGAGGGAGTTGCCATAGTCCAGACGGCTGGTGACGAGGGCCTGGGTGACCGTCTTCCTGGTTTTGGTCGGGATCCATCGGAAGATCTTGCGAAGCATGCGCAGGGTGTGAAAGCACGATGAGGAGACTGCGTTGACTTGTCTGGTCATCGAGAGTGAGGAGTCCAGGATGAAGCCCAGGTTGCGTGCGTGGTCTGTTGGCTTGGGAGTGGTGCCCAGGGCGGGGGGACACTAGGAGTCGTCCCAGCGGAGGGCAATGGTCCCAGGATGAGGACTTCTGTCTTGTCTGAGTTCAGTTTCAGGCGGCTGTTCTTCATCCAGTCTGCGACGCCTTTCATCCCTTCGTGCAGGTTGGCTCTGGCGGTGCCTGAGCCAACTGACTCAAATAGAATCCCACACGCTCCATGCTGGAACATGGAACCAAGCCACATCACACTTCTTCCTCTTTACCAGCCTCATGCATCAATATTGCATTTTGGGGTTCCTTAATTGCGAAAAATAAGGAATCGCAATTAAGGAATTGCAAAATGCAATGCATCAAAAAAAAAAATCGCTAAAAAAATAGCGATTCCCTAAAATTCCTTAATTGCAAATCTCTCATTAAGAATCGCAATTAAGGAATACCACCCCATTCATTCCTATGGGCATACAGGCCCATAGGAATGAATCAGAATGACATTCTTAATTTGTGATTCAAAATTAGAAATTCGCAAATTGAGAATGCAATTTCAAGGGTGCAACAGGGTGTCAACAAAGAAGGCCCCGAACGCGGGGCACACCGTTCAGCGAGGGAGCGTCCAGGGACAAGGGAGTCTCCTGGGCGCTCCCTACCTCTTATTCCCGAGGGGCCGGGTGGCCCCTCCTCACGCCCGCCCCCCCTGACCCGGAACCAGTCCATTGATTCCGGGTCAGGAGGGGCGCCGGCCAATCGGCGGTGGGCCGCGCCCACAGGGCACGCCCCCACCGTCGAAGGACCCGAGGGGAGAAGGGGTGAGGCGGTCGCCGCGCCGCCATGCGTGCGGGGGGGCCGAGGGCCCCCCCTTTTCATACTTGGAAGTCATGGCCACCTCCATTTTGCAGAGTGTGTGTCACGCGTCCCAAGTGACGTGGGCCAGCAGTGCTACTTTCACATCCAGCAGCTAGTTGTGTGTGATACTGATACACACAGTGACGTCACGCCTCTACATGTACACTTTCCTTTCTCATTTCGTTGTCTTTTTCACCCATATGTATACTACAAACTCATTTAACCCCTTGGACGCTGGTGACGGAACCACTCCGTCTCCAGTCACGGGTGGGCTGTGCTAATGACGGAGTGGTTCCGTCGCGGCCCCGCGGCCGCGCCCGCGCGGCATTAATTTTGCGCCTGCGCTGAGCGTTCCATTGAGCGGGCGGGGCCGTGACGGAACCACTCCGTCACAAGCACAGCGCGCCCGTGGCTCGTGACGGAGTGGTTCCGTCACCAGCATGGCGGCGCTGCACGGCCCACCCTCCCCCCCCCCCCAGCGCCACGGCGGAATTACCGCCGCGGCCAAGGGGTTAAACTGCAGGTTAGGTACATATGAGCGAGTGCCTTTCACATCTCAGGTGTGAGTTTGTTTCCGATTAGCTTTATTTTACCTGGACACTTCCCTGCACCCCAACATACAGTGTTGCTGCCCCGCCTCTCTGTCTCCTGACACCGGGTGACCCACCTAGTCCATAGAGGTATTGGTATAGCGCTTTCACTCAATATCTTGGCGCTATCGGAGGCAACAGGTACAGCCCCGAGAGGAAAAGATTAGTGTTAGAACAAAATTTGGGTTTTGAGGGACAATCAACATATGATCTTTGTTATAGAGAAAGAACTGTAGGCTTGTTGTTTTGAACGATTTAATTGTTTTATTTGGGTGGAGGGGGATTTATGCTCAAAACTGATCACAGGAGTAGTGACGGGAGCAGTCAGAGTGCTGCTGACTGGGGGCAACCCGGAGGGATCGCTAGCGGGAACAGAGGGAGAGTTAGCCCCGTTGTCGCCGGAGTGGTGTCGGTACTTGTAGGACTGATGAAGTCATCCTGAAACCCGAGACATGTCTCGGGCGATATCCTAAAACCCGGGACATGTATCGGGTCTAGAGATTCATCAGTCCTACAAGCACCGACTTGCACCCACATGGGTGAACCACTCAAGAACACCATGTACCAGAGTCCCAAGGGGCGATCCGGAGGAGGGGCTAGCGGTGTGCGGTCCATTGCGGTGGTTTCTACAAATTGGCTCCCTTGAGCTTTGAGCCGACGGGCTCCTGGACGACGCACCTGCGTGCCGGTTCTGGCATCGAAGCCTTTGACTGTTGTGTGGCGGCCTTCTCTTCCACCCCTAAACAATTTTTCTCTACTGATGAGGGAAGTCATCCCGAAACCCGAGATATGTCTCGGGCGATATCCTAAAACCCGGGACATGTATCGGGTCTAGAGATTCATCAGTCCTACAAGCACCGACTTGCACCCACATGGGTGAACCACTCAAGAACACCATGTACCAGAGTCCCAAGGGGCGATCCGGAGGAGGGGCTAGCGGTGTGTGGTCCATTGCGGTGGTTTCTACAGCGGCCAGGGGTCCTGGCGAGAGGCGATGACGGGCGCAGACGGGCTTGCCTTTGGCGCGCCATCGGCGCGCCCGCTGTGCGTGTCCGCTGCGCGCCGCCCAACACATCGGTAAATAAGGGGAAGGAGCGTGATGAGAACTAGACCGCTCCCCCCTTCCGCCGGAAGTGTGAATAATGGCCAGGCAAGAGATAGGAAGAAACTCTCTCCACACAAACGAGCAAAGCTCGGGGTGGAACGGGCAGCGTGAGACAGGCGTAAGCAATTAAAATTAAATGCAGTTTTTTTAAAAATACACAACACAGTGCAGGCACCCAAAATCGTACCCACTGTGAAATCCTATCCCATCAATTAAGTAAATACAGCAGCGCAGTACATAAATCGTACCTCTAGCGTGTGGACCGCTGCTCGAGTGAAGCACTGCGTTAAGAAGGGGAAGGAGTGTGATGAGAACTAGACCGCTCCCCCCTTCCGCCGGAAGTGTGAATAATGGCCGGGCAAGAGATAGGAAGAAACTCCCTCCACACAAACGAGCAAAGCTCGGGGTGGAACGGAGAGCGTGAGACAGGCGTAAACAATTAAAAGTAAATGCAATTTAAAAAAAATACACTACACAGTGCAGGTACCCAAAATCGTATCCCCTGTGAAATCCTATCCCATCAATTAAGTAAATACAGCAGCGCGGTACATAAATCGTACCTCTAGCGTGTGGACCGCTGCTCGAGTGAAGCACTGCGTTAGGAAGGGGAAGGAGCGTGATGAGAACTAGACCGCTCCCCCTTCCGCTGGAAGTGTGAATAATGGCCGGGCAAGAGATAGGAAGAAACTCCCTCCACACAAATGAGCAAAGCTCGGGGTGGAACGGGGAGCGTGAGACAGGCGTAAGCAATTAAAAGTAAATGCAGTTTTTTTAAAAATACACAACACAGTGCAGGCACCCAAAATCATACCCCCTGTGAAATCCTATCCCATCAATTAAGTAAATACAGCAGCGCGGTACATAAATCGTACCTCTAGCGTGTGGACCGCTGCTCGAGTGAAGCCCTGCGTTAAGAAGGGGAAGGAGCGTGATGAGAACTAGACCGCTCCCCCCTCCCGCCGGAAGTGTGAATAATGGCCAGGCAAGAGATAGGAAGAAACTCCCTCCACACAAACGAGCAAAGCTCGGGGTGGAACGGGGAGCGTGAGACAGGCGTAAGCAATTAAAAGTAAATGCAGTTTTAAAAAAAATACACAACACAGTGCAGGCACCCAAAATCGTACCCCCTGTGAAATCCTATCCCATCAATTAAGTAAATACAGCAGCGCGGTACATAAATCGTACCTCTAGCGTGTGGACCAACAAAGGTTTAGCCAACAAAGAAAAATTCGGAATCCACTGTCTACAATAGGAGGTAATGCCCAAAAAGGCACGCACCTCCTTTTGTGTGGATGGTACAGACATTCGTGAAATTGCACGTTCTGGGGTCAATCGCCTTCCCTCCTTCGACAAGAGATGACCTAAATAGGTAACCTCTTGGCGGAAATAGTGTAACTTAGAAGGTGACACCTTATGATGTAAATCAGACAAATGACGCAAAAGCGAAACAGTCGCATTTTTACAAACATCCTCTGAATCGGCAGCCACTAACAAGTCATCCACATACTGAATAAGAGTAGCACCTGGAAGCAAAGAAAAAGCATCAAGCTGGGACTTCAAAGCTTGGCTATAAATGGAGGGACTCTCACAATAGCCTTGAGGTGCGCGTTGGAATCGAAAACTTCGGCCTCCGAGAGAGAAACCAAAGAGATCCCTACTTTCCTCAGCAATAGGAATGCTAAAGAAAGCATTCTTGAAATCAATAACCGAAAACCAAACAGCCGAAGCAGGTATCATTGTGAGCAAAGCAGTAATATCCGGGACAACAGGAAACTGAGGGACAACAATTTTGTTGACCTCTGGAAGATCAATCACAAAATGGTATACAGGAGGCTTAGAAGGATCAGTTCGTTTAAGAACAGGCAGAACAGGACTGTTGCAAACATTTCCTCTCGTTTCTTCAACAACGCCCTTTTGTACCAAATCATAAACAATAGCCAACAGAGCTCTCTCGCCATCGTTAGAAATCTTATACTGAGGAATACGTGGCAATTGAACATCAGGCTTGACAGTAATCACGTAAGGTGGAATTTTGAGCAAACCAACATCATTCGGACCAGTGGCCCAAAGCGTAGCAGGAAGTGAACGCAATTCAGGTGGCAGTTGATCCTTAGACAAATACATAGGAAAAACCAATGTATCACCCAAAGTAAGATGTACACCAGAGGGGGAACAATACAACGTTGCATGTAGACATTTCAATAAATCCAAACCCAACAAATTCTCACCGCAACCAGTCTTTAAAATGAACGGGGCTTCCAAATCATAAGGACCAATAGTGATGGGCAAAGGACAAGAAACCGGGTTGCGGACTGGGGCGCCAGAGAATCCTACAGAAACATTCGTTAAGCCAGACAAAGGTGCCCCAGGGAGTTTGGAGTGAATGATAGAACTTCTCATTGCACCAGTATCCAAAAGAAATGACTCTGAAACACCCAATGCAACAACGTTAACATAAGGCCCATTCTGATCCACTGGAACTGATACCACTCCCTTGCTTTGTCCATGGCTGTCCTAGCTAGTATGAAAATCAGGATTAACACTTTCAGTACAATAATAGTCATTGTAATATTGGGCAGTCTGAGAATTCTGCTGATCAAAATAATTCATAGTATTCTGAGGGGGAAAAGAACGCTGTTCCTGAGACAACGCACCTCACCCTCTACCCCTAGGTGTTGACTGAAAACCACCACGGCCTCGTGGCCATGATAGTCCACCATTACGCTGCAATGAAACCGGACAATTATTCTTGTAATGACCTTCCTCTTTACAATAGGCACATTGATTAGGACCCAGCAAAGGTCGCGGAACAAAAGGTGCAGGTTTCTGTAACAATCTCTGAAACTGTGGAGGCTGTTGCAACTGACGCTGAGCAGAACGAGGGGGGTAGGCTTGTTGCAAAAGAACCTTTGTTTTTAACTCTTTAGTCTTTTTCTCCACTTTATCTTTTTCTTCCTTATCCCTATTCTCGTAGTACCGAGCATTGGCTAATATCTGGGCAGACGAAGAAACGGCCCACGAACTCACGGAGTCTTTTAATTTATGTGATAATTCTGGAAGTAAATTAAATACAAATGTATCCACAAATAATCACTGTCCACCCTCAGTACTCATATCTTGACCACTGTTGTCCATCAAAGTTTCCTCGAAACGAGTAAAGAAATCGGAGACACTCTCATCTTTCTTCTGTTTACACGCAGCTAACTTATCCCAATTAACACGTAAAGCAGGCATCATCGTTTTCATTAGAGTAATTATTCTACCAGGTAATTCAATGATCAAATCATCGGGTTTAGCACCACCTACTTGTGCTGCATCTGCGGCCATTAAAGCCGCCCAATTACCACCTAAACCTTGATCGTGGTCTTCCCTACGAATCCGAGACCATAATGCTTGAGGGACTACATTTCCCATCCACAAATCAATATCGGCCAAATTCATAACGCACGCATCAACAGTCTGGGACAGCTCTTTATAATACCCAGCAGGATTGTTACGAGGGTCCGGTAGAGACTGTTTAAGTGCCAAGACTTCAGACCGCTTCCAGGGGACATGTACCATATACGCTGGAAATGAGCAGGGATAGAGAGTTTCAAGTTGCGAGACCTGCGATTTGTGAGCCACGAGCTGCAAGCAGAGGTGTGCCGCGAGGTGGGGAGTCGAGGAGCAGCTGCCGGAGACGTAAGCGGTGTTGAGCGATGGTGAGGAGCCACGAGTGAAGAGCGGCCTCGCAAGTCATCTCCCTCCCCCTCTGTATCATTCTCTCCTTTTGGGAGCTGCGAGTGGAGCATTTCTCGTCTTTTGGCCGCGGCAGTAGGAGCCGTGACATTTCCACTCCGGCAGAGTTTATACAGAGACCGTGGGGCCAGTCCCCCGACATAGCGCTAATTGGGACCTGATTGAGGCCTCAGGAGCTGGGAATACCATATTAGCCTGAAAAATTCAACATTTGGATTCCAGTCCAGGATCTCTAACTTACCGGCAGGCAGCAAGACAGCAGCAGTAGCAGCAGAGCGCTGCATGGAGCTTGGAGTGAGGAACCAGAGGCAAAGGCCGAGAGAGCGGTGCTCTTTCATATTAGCCTCGCTATTAGCGTGAGCCAGTTCGCCACAAGAGCCTGTGTGTCGCGATCTCTGAGGGAACCTGCGAAAACCACGAAGCCCGCACAGCCTGCAAAGTCACTGGTGAGTGAGCGCTGTAGACTGAACATTGATATTCACAGCGAGACTGAATTGCCTGTAGTGCAGCCCACGAGGGGGAGCTAGAGAGCAGAATCAGAGAAGACGGGTTGCTGACCTGAGTGGAGTGGAGCGGAGCGCGAACGGAGCAGGAGCAGGAGCAGGAGCGGGAGGTTAAGCTTTGGCGATACAATCAAAGGATCTCCCGCCCACCCGCCCGCCGGCCCAACGGGCCCCTGCGATGCGCACAGCAAGCAGTCAGCCCGAGCAGTAGTGCTACAGCGGTCACCGTTGCTGAGACTATCACTCGACGGGCACCCGCAGTGCGATTTGAACCGCAGCCGGTAGCCTAATCGAGGCAACAACCTGTAATCTGCCGATAATTTCCAAGGTGAGACCAAGTACTCGGGTCTCAACAGAGTGGATTACAGAGCAACTGCGGCCCCAGCGGAAAATATCAGTAAAAGGTCTGCCGTTTGCCGTCGACCAGCAGTGCGGAGGAGACCAATGAGCAGACTGAGGCGGACCGGAGAGGGAGGAGAGGACTAGAGACGACAGTGGAGCACCAGTATTGGAGTAGCTTGAGTGGCTTGAGGAGTCGGTGAGGAGCCCCGGGAACTGGTAGACTCTGAGGAACGAGACGGCCAGCTTGAGTGGAGGCATCCGGCAGTGGGACGGTGAGAGGGGAGCCCGGGCTCGGGGAAGGGGGTGGTGGTGATTTGAGCGGTCAGTGCTGCCTTTCCCCGCCCTAGTGACCCCCCTAAAGTGCCCCGCGCCTCCAAAAGAGAGTCTAAACAGCCATTTGTCTTGTGCCTAGAGGGACCTTGCCGCCTCCTAACAGCCCATACTACGTTAGGTAACACGTGGGGTAGCCTAAATACGTGGGGTAGCCAAAAAATATTTACCACCTCGGGAAGGTGGAATAAACTATTGCCCCAGAATAAGGATATGGCCTTCAAGAAGTTGAGGTCGCGAACCATTTTTATGAAACGAATGGGAACGGAAGAGGCAATTAGGAAGTCCTCCAATAAAGCGGTGAAAAGTGGACGGATACTAAGGACTCCTGCAATAACTAATTATTTTTCCACATCTACCATTAAAGACCAAATAGAAAATAAACCGCAAAACGAAGGAACAAAACCTGAGCTGAAGGAGGGTGGAAAAGACATATCGGGTGCTTTACAGGATCAATCAGGTGAACGAAATTTAACTAACCCTTCATTTGACCTTAAACAAACTACCAGTCCATCATTCATAGAGGAGTCCCCCCTGGAATCAGACTTATCCGGTCTAATTACCCTGAGTCTATTAAATATCCAACGTAGCGCTGATTGTAACAACTTATGTCCAGAAACAATCGACAAGGAGGACGAAAAGAAGCTTGAACCACAAATAAGGGTAGAGGATATACTTACTAGCACACTACAAAAGTCCCCAGATCAAGAAGATGACCTTGAATATTCACCAGACCTTTACATGTTTAAATCCTCCAGCTTAAATAATTACAACACTCCAGTATCCAAATCTCTTTTTACATTGCAAAGAATATTAGAATCTGTCCTCTCATTCTTAGGCCATATACTAGAGAACTCAGATCAAACTCTTGATGTCCAAATAGGTATACTAAAATTTCTAGTAGAAGAAAAAAGAAAAAAAGATCACCCTGAGTCAACAAAGATACAAGAAACACCAGTAAACTCTCAAGAGGCAACAAGTAATAACAACATTATTAACTCGCCGCAAGTTCAGGGAAAAAGTGACATTGGTACTCAAACGAAAGGAAGATCAAATAAGGGAACTTAGAATAACCGTCAGGAACCTACTATATATTCTCTAAAGAAACTCTTCAGAGAAGATTCAATTAATACCATTAACCAATATCCTATTTTTACTAACACCAAAAATAAAACAATAACGATCAATTCAGTGATTGATCAAGGAAAGAAGACAAATATCATCCTCGATGGTGAACAAGCGGGGGATACACAAAAAATCAAGAAGAACCAAGAAGGAACTGGAAAAAAAAGAGGAAAACCGCAGCGAAGAATCACAAAAAAGAAAGCACGCAGACTCAAATTCCAAAAAGCAACAATCCCTTCTACACTCCAGCAAGAGTATGAAGAAACTACGAAAACACCGATTCCGGCAAAGGGAAAAAATCAAAACGTGGGAGTAAATGTAGACAATAAAATTTCTAGAGAAAACACCAATTTAAACCCAAGAGCCGAAGAATTTTACCTCAATCCATTAACTATAGGGTTAAGGGAGCGTGTTATAGAACCAGAAGATCCCCTATTCGGGGAAGAAACATTGTCAAAATATTTACAAATAACAGAGCTCTTTCCCACGGATAGTATCCCACTAAATCGAGGTAGGATAGTCAATCTTCTCCAACGTATACCTTCGCTACAAACCTTAACAAGTAAAGAGATCGATTTAGTAATATTCCCTGATAAAGAAAACATAAAAACAGCGGTGGTAAAATTTTGGTCACCAGTGATACCAGGGATTGTTCTAAGAGAACAGGAGACTTTGCATAAATGTGGCTACGATTTGGTCCCAACACAGGAAACCATATTCAACCATCCGAATAAATTGTTTATAGGATCTCTATGGGAGAACCCCCAAATTCAAAATAAAACTATCTACAGCACAGAAGACTCAGTAACAAATTTAAAATCTAATCAAAATGTAAGAATTTTAGTAACGGAGAAAGGGAAGTTTGGAGCCATGTTGCAGAAGCAAAGGAAGCAGCAAAAACGTTCCAGACATGGGCATGGATCTCAGAGTCACTGAACGGTAGGAAAAATGCAAAGAATCCGATACATTCCGTTTAGCAATGACCTTTCGATAACATCTTGGAACATGGCAGGGAAAACCACAGACAAAATGATGGAAGCCATAAAAAATGGACCGGACATATTGGCATTGCAGGAAACCTGGTCAATAAAAACTTTTAACCAGGACGGATATTTTGTTTATGATATCCCCGCACAGGAGACTAAACGGGGACACGCTAGAGGAGGGATAGCTATCCTATTAAGGGAAGAATATCGCTGGACTCAAGAGATTGTTGATACCAAGTCTAAGCAATTCCAGTGTATAAAGATCAGGTTGGAGACTCACTCCTCAGACCCTCAAAAAAGTCTATTACTCTTCAATGTATATGTCCCTCCAGGACCAAAGAACGATGTCAAATTTACGGAAACCTTCGATGCCATTCAGCAAATAATCGAAGCACAATCTTATCCGCCATACTTAATTATGGGTGACTTCAACGGTAAAATATCAAATACCGAAATCTCCAACTGGGCAAACTGGTACAAAGATGAAGTTCTAGAAATACCGGTGCCGACGTTCCCGACTAGAAGTAGGGCTGATAAAAGGGGGAAAATGCTATTAGCGTCACTTCCAACACCAAACGGAATTATACTGAACGGGAATGTGGAAGGTGATATCCCTGCATCCTACACTAGACGAGGAAATAAAACCCTCTCAATCCTAGATTATATAATCTGTAGTATGGAGTCGTTTGAGTCCGTTTCGAATCTTCGCACCTATTTCATTGAAGAGAGTGACCATGCAATCCTGCTATTACATATGCAATGGAAAATAAGCACCTGCTAACCTAGTCATATCATGTATAAACAAAGTACAGTCGAGGCACAAATAAATCAAAGGCGGATCTACTGGAACTCAAATATGTTAGACAAAATAACTACCTTAATCGACACAAATCACCTTTTATCCAAAGAATATTCTGCTGACCTGATAACAAATTTTGAATCCATTATTGAGAAACTAAAACAAGTCTTTCAAAATAAATTGCAACAAGTTCCATCGGTAATGAATAAAAACAAAAACAAAAACAAAATCTTGAATTCAGCAACTGCAAAAAGACTAAACAAACTTATTAGAGCACAATATGTGGACCGTACAATCTTAAGACAGGCAGAAATTAACAAACTAAAAAATCAACTAAAGCGAGAAAAGCTTCGCTTAAAAAGAATAAAGCAGGACAAAAATTGGGTCGACCTTCAAATTGCGGCAAAACAGCGCAACCAACGATCATACTGGTCACTAATTGCAAAGGAAACTGGAACAAAAAAAGCTCTGCATTCCATCCCAGTCCCGCCTCAAGAATGGGAAATTTACCTGACAGCCTTATACAGAGCAAACATGAGTAATGAAGAGGCCAAAAATGCTGGGAATAATAGTGAACGAAACAACGTACCGATTGGAACCACCTCCCCGTTTTCGATAGAAATGCACATTCGAAAGGCGAGATCCACAGGAGCCTCCGGCCCAGACCAAATCCCCATCAAGGTCCTACAAGCAGATCCTAAGGGTTGGAGTAAGATGTTCTCTCCCCTCTTTAATTTCATCTTTAAAACAGGAGTAGTGCCAAAATCCTGGAAGGGGAGCATCATAATACCGATCTTCAAAAAAGGATCAAGACATCAGGCTGGTAACTATCGTCAAATAGCATTACAAGATGCCACTGGGAAAATCTTCGCAGCTGAAGTATTAGACCAACTTAAAAATTGGACATTTTCTCAGGACTTAATTCCCATATATCAGGCTGGCTTCAGGCCAAAGCACTCGGTTACTGATAACATCGCAATATTACAAACAATCCTCGACAAATACGTTGTGGGAAAATCTCAACCGGTATACGCAGCATTCATCGATTTTTCTACCGCATTTGATCGAGTTGATAGACCAACTCTCTGGAAAAAACTGAGGAAGCTAAGAATCCCTGAACAATTATTACAAATCATAATTACATTGCATTCGCACACGTCGTGTCAAGTGCAAATGGGGAGTGAAAAAGGCCTCACTAAAAAAATTCCAACAGCAAACGGACTCAAGCAGGGGTGTCTTCCAGCCCCTTTGTTATTCTCATTATATCTTAGTGATTTGCCTCAACACCTGCAACAAGTGCCAAGTCTGCCTCCAAAGATCGCTGCCCAAAACATTCACGCCCTCTTATATGCAGACGATATTGTAGTCTTAGACCTTACCCCCTTCGGCCTACAAAGAACTCTAGACACTTTGAACAAATATACTCAAGAAAACTTTTTAATCCCGAATCTCACTAAAACAAAAATAGTTTCCTTTTCAGGGAGAAAAAGAAGCACTAAATTTTGTTGGAGACTCGGCGTTGGAATCATAGAAGAGATTGAGGAATACACTTACCTGGGCAGGATTTTTACTAAGACATAAAAAAAAAAAAAATTCACAGGTTAATAACCTGACTAGGAAATCCGAGGTGCATGCCGGAGCGCTTCAAAGACTTTACGTAGCATCAGGTAACAGACATTTCTCATCCCTCCTTAAAGTATATAGCTCAAAGATACCTCCAGTTTTATCGTTTGCCTTGGAATATATTCCAATAAAACAGTGGTCATTCCTAGAACAAAAAGAAGGGAAGATATTGAGGAAAATGTTGAGGGTATCACAATCTATTCCGGTGCAAGCTCTTCGCCTCGAACTTTCTATCACGAGTTCCTTTTCAAGAGCCATCGCAAATGTTATCAGATGGGCATATAACCTACTGCATGCAAAGGATGGCACTCTCCGTTCATTACTTAAAACCGAGACCTTCGACTGCGATGCTTCGAAACAAGTATTCTATAGCAACATGACCACCGCATTTAAACTAGCCGAGATTAATGTTAATCTGTTGCTCACATGGACTCCATCACAACTGAAACTCTTTTTTAAATGTTTTACCCCTAGGCTCAGTTATGATCTTGATTTCTCACATTGCGCCAAATGGATCCTGTATAAAAGCTTTGCGGAAACAATTGCACCTAAGCAAGTGCAACAATACATAGACTTTAATCTTTCGCATGGCGCTAGGAGAACAATCATCCTGCTACGGCTCGGTATCTTACCAGTGCTAACTATAACATCAAGATGGCACTCAAATGGTTCTTCTTTATGTAATCTTTGCCACGGAGGGGAGCAGGATGTGGAACATCTTCTTTTCATATGCCCTAATCCAAAAGTAGTGGCAGCCAGGACAAAATATCTGTATCCTATATACATTAACTGCCGTATCACCACTGTAAAGGACTTGATCATAGTATGTAAATCTCCACCCAATGCACAGGTTTGTTATAATTTTTATAAATTTTTAAAATCCTTTTTAGCTTTGTATTAATATGAAATTTAATAGTATTTGTAACTGATTTTATTGAACAAAATTTGTGGATCATATTCAAAAGAAGTCTGGGAAGACAATAAAGACCGAAAAGTAACAAGTGTCTTTACGGCCTTCTCAAACTCAGAACCCACAATAAGTCCCTTATCAAATGTAGCCTGTACATCTAACAGACCCTGAGGAGCTAAACCCAATTCCATATCCTCCCAACCTTTAACAAGAGTGTCACACATAACATTAAAAGCATATCTCTGTCTGGGCGCATCCCACTGGTGAAAGGTGCTTATAATATCCTGCACACCATACTGTGCATCACTCATAATCCATTTGCGGGCAAGATTATCCAACACACTTCGCTCATCGGGCCCTGGAAATTGACTACGAGATTGCCTTCGAGATATAGCAGGGGTTAAATTAAAAAAACTAAAGAGGGGGGAAAAAAGGCCAGAAACAGTGTCGACCAAGCATCTACGAGCTGTAGGGGAATCTGACAGTAGAACGGGAGACAAGGCATTAGGCAGAGTAGAAGGGGGGCTGACAGTTATAAGAGGAACCGAGGATGGAGGCTGAGGTATAGGAGTCCCAGGAACGGGAATCGGTGGCAAAGGAGGCGGAAATACTGGAAGAGGCAATTGTGGAAGAGCCGGAACAACTGGGTGAACCACAGGTTGCTGAACAACAGGTTGTAATGGGGTGCATTAGCACCTAGTACATAAGGTGGAGGTAAACTTAACAAATGAGACATTAAAGGATCTTCATCAAGATCTTTATTCTGTGGGGAAGTAGACAACACAGGATAACATCTATCTATTGCCATACGATGCTGTCTTTCTGAGACTTCAATCATCTGATCAGTCTCATTATTCTTAAATTGTTGAGCAGCCTGTAAAACCGTCATATCCTGCGCTTTCTTATCTTTTTTCGCTTGTTTAATCTCTTTCTGTTTGGCTTTCTTACGCCATAGGCGGAAAGAGTAAAACATTGCCGGCCGGGCTTTTCGCTTAAACAAAATTGCTTCTAAGTTATCTAATATATCAGGCTCAAAGTTACCATTTTGTGGCCACTGCAGAACACCATCTTTCTTCGTATATCGAATCCATGTTTCATTAAAAATAATGGGGCCAAGACCATGTTTCGAATAGAGCTCATAAGTGGGAGTTCCAACCGCAGGAATTGAACAAGAGTCCTCCAGCCAGGAATCCCTAGTACAGTTAAAACAGAAACATTTCTTAAACTTACTAAGCCCAGGCATTTCGTAACGAGCTGGACTGTTCACAAACTTCAAGGGGTTTAAGGCAATGATCACAGCACAAACGTACTTACCCCTTGGCTTCGACTAATGCATGAATCGAATAACAAAAACAAAACAAAAGAGTGGGCGCTACCCACGAATACTTAACTAAGTGTTTTCTCACGCCAACAGGTGTCCGTCTAACGTCTCGCGATACCAATCATCACCAGAGGGCCAAGGCAGGGCGACAGTCAGGGCAGCAGTCGTCTGCAGCCGTCGGAAAGGAGTAGCCGCGCTGCAAAAGACTTTCGGTCCACTTTCGACATACAGGGGTCGCTTGACGTGGTTTGCAAATCCTCCAGAATTTTCTTGCGAGGCTCCTTACGACCTTCGGGCTGAACCGCTACCACTGAAGTCGCCCCACATTGGGCGCCAGTTGGCGCCTTATGGGCCGAGCGGCGCAGGGCATGCCTGTAATCTCCGGGTTCACCTGCCTTGTCAGACAGAGACACGAGACACTCTGTTAGGCGTAGAAAATCAGGTTTATTAGCTGCAGCTAAGCACAGTTATCCAAGAAGTACAGAAAGTAGATTCTTAGGAGACTGCCACTTAATTCCGCGGAGCACAATCTTTTATAGTACACATATTTACAATGTCTACTCCCAAAACATACAAAACTGACAAATGGGAAAAGATTGAAAACAAGCTATCAGGTATCTTGAATACACCCTTCTTGCAGACCCCGTGTTCTCTCCTCCCCTCAAGTTAATCAATGCTAGTGCATGTAATCCAGTTTGCAGGTGGCAGGACGTATTTGCATGCCTCAAAGGATAGTTGTGTAATAGGAGAATACAAGAGAAGAATAGCGAAGTCCAGTCAAATAAGATAAAGTAAAGGAAGAATGGTGGGACCCAAACAGTCAACTAAGACAAGGATCAATCAGTCTAGACATGGATTAACAAACTCGGCCAGACCCTGACATCGGTTTCATAAACAAGGACAAAGGGTTACTTTTTAACAGGAGAGACGCATAACAGCTGAGAGAGCAAAAACACTGTGTTCACCGTGCTGCCTGAGTGAAGGCAACACAAAATGGCGGCTGTCACAGAACCTCATTATGAGATTTATGCATAATGTGTTTTATGCCTAATGTGATGCAGACATAATGTGTTTATGTTGCAGGTGATAATGCTAAGTACAGTATTTTACTAGTAGTCACTGGTTTATTTTATTTATTTATTTTATTTATAAAGATTTATATAGCGCGAACTTGATCCCGAAGGATATCAGAGCACTTTACAGTTACAGGGAAAGGTAACAATCAAAACATGAATCAAACATGGGGAGTATAATAGTCATTGATCAAATAGTGCAGACATAACAACTCAATTATAAATCCTGAGTGGACAAGGAGTGGGCTATATGATGGAGCGAAGTGATATAAAGGGGAGTAAGTGAAATAATCATATACATGAATAATAACTAATACCAAAATAATAATCTAAACATGAGTCAAATGGGGCTTATAATAGGTATTGACTTGAGTGGTGAACATCTAATAGATCATTTATACACCTGGGTGAACGAAGGATGGGCAAAACAATGTAACAAAATGACTTATGGGGAGTAGAATCAATAATCATGTATAGGAGTAATAATCAAAACCAAAATAGTAATCATGTACTGGAATAATGACGATACTATAGTATGCCCGATGCACTTAGAGCTAAAAAATTGCCCCTCCTGTTAAGGTAAGAATCAATCCAGCTTCACTGAGGGTTACAGCACCTCAGCTCCCACATCAACGACACCAAGGATGCCAACTCCATCACCCTCCTGGAGAACTTGAACAACATTAGCCTCTCCCAACTGGTCACCGAACCCACGTATAAAGCCGAGCACACTCTCAACCTCATTTTCACCTCTAGCGACAGAATCAAATTCAGCCACACCACAAACCTCACCTGAACTGACCACACCATCGTACACTTCACCATCACCAACGCCCAGCACAACATCACCAGTCATCAGATCCCCTCCCACTGCAACTGGAACAAGGTCACCGAAACTCAGTGGTCACATGCCCTCACCACCTCACAATCCAAGACCTCAGCAAACCTCAACCGAGCCCTACAGAACTTTGCTGCCTGGATCACCAATAGCACCATCAGAGTCACCCCACCAAAACCTAGAAAATCTAACAAGACCTTCAAACATGCCATCTGGTACACCCCAGAACTCAGGACCACCAAGCACCTGTGTTTTATATGTGCTACTAGTGCTTTCTAAAGGTTCTGACAGTGGTCCGATTGGCCCTGTCATGAATATGATCCCCTGTGAATATTGCCTAGAGCAAGTTGGCACAGTGTATATGTGTGATTATGATTCTAATGTGTTTTGGATAATACAAAGGCTATCTTTTATATAACCTTGTGTGGAGTTTCTATTGTAGTGTGCCTAGTGTGTTTGGTTGTGTGTGTGTGTTGCGTAAATGCTTTACACATTGCCTCTGGGATAAGCCTGACTGCTCGTGCCAACCTATCAAGGGGGTGAGCAGGGGTTATCTTCAGCGTGTAACTCCCTTGCCCTGACTAGAGTAGTGATTTCTGCCTGGCTTAGGCACAAGCCGTAGCTGACCCGAAATACCATTTCTAACTATGAGTGTCTGCCATGCAGGGGCAGTGTACGAGATACTCACAGTCGGGCACTCAGGGCGAGGGAGCATAAGTGTCTGCCATGCAGGGGCAGTGTACCAGATACTCGGAGTCGTTGACTCAGGGCGAGGGAGCATGAGTGTACGCCATGCAGGGGCAGTGTACCAGATACTCGCAGCCGGGCACTCAGGGCGAGGGAGCATAAGTGTCTGCCATGCAGGGGCAGTATACCAGATCCTCGCAGTCGGGCACTCAGGGCTAGAGAGCATAAGTGTCTGCCATGCAGGGGCAGTATACCAGATACTCGCAGTCGGGCACTCAGTGTGAGAAGTTGGCCTGTTATATAATGCTCACTAGTTCTAGTGATCACCTTGTATCAGTCCAAACAACCCTTATGGTGATTGGTTGTAAGTCAACCTTATAGACCAGCTATCCTAATGGTAGCATGGACAAAGCAGTCTTAGGCTAAACTCTTTTGGCATGTGAAGCCAGCAGTTTTACCACAATATAACCCCTTGAATACCAGATGGAAGGACACCACACAGGTTGTTATGAAAATAAACAGTCTATTTATTAATAACAACACCTCTGAACTCTTTATGAGGTCAGAGGGCTAAGCACATGACAATCTCTTCTGAAAAATACGTTAAGTTGCACAAAATCACAATGGTGCCCTAGGGGCACGACAAACCATATACTAAGTAAGTGGAATATGAAAGTCAATAAAGGAAATGGAGCTGTCCAGAGGCTGTAGGATCGATGGGACCACGCTACACTAACTTCAGGTAAGTAATAGGAGGCCCACGGAACGCGTGTGCAGAGTGTGAACTCACACGCGAGATGCGTAACAACGTCTATGGACAGTACAGTTCAAGTTAAAGGTGAGTACGGACAATCCTGACTAGATAGGACTAAAACGACTGTGGAACTGGACACTAGGACAGTTAAACTACCCTTGAACACCGAAATGCTCTTGTTACCTCACCCATGGGCCGCGGGTGCATAGGGTTCAAAGTGCGTCGGGTTCTCGCGTTGAAGTCAATGGAGCCTGAAAGAAAAGATGCTGCAGGCGACCAGGAGGAAGATGTCCGGTGCAATCCAAGGGTGGATTGTTGAAGAAGGAGACCTGAAAGCAGAGGGGACAATGTTCACAGTCACTAGCCAGTGACTGGAGTGGAACCAGGAAGGAACCAGATGTCGTTGTCGTGTTCAGGTGAAGAGTGGACGCTTTACTCTGCAGCCACGTGGACCAGGAGGTGTCTTCGACGACCAGGATGGAGGCACGAGCTGTCCCACGCAGGCTCTCGCTGTTGGCGGTGTTGGATCCGGAATCGGCGTCAACAGGCCTTGGCAAAGGCAACCCACGCGGTGAGTGAAGAAAGCATCTGGTGCGGACTAGGAGAGTCCGGGGTGCCCCTCTTTTGGAAGGGAGCAAGGGCCAGTCTGGCGCAACCAGACCAGCAGTGAAAATTCAAAGGTTCGTCGTCTAGGAGGCCACTAGCCAGCCGGCAATTGACCAGACAACGCGTCGAGCAGCAGCAAAGCAGAAGGGCCCCACGCAGATCTCGTGGATGCTGGAGGGCTGATCTTCGGTGCAGGGGCTGCTCGGGGATATGGCTTCTCAGTCCCCAAAGCACTTGGTCGAGTTTACCTCGGGAGTTGTGCTGGAAGCGAAGTGCAGTTTCTTCCAAGATGGCCGGTCCCACGTGTCTCGTCGCACTCATGGGTATCAGCTTTGCTGCAGATGTGAGTTGAGGTCGGAGAGGTCTGGGAATCCGGGTCTCGTTGGGATCTGAAGTCTGGATCCTCGAGGGAAGACGACAAAGGGAAGCCGCTGGACGCTTGGTGGTGCCTGCTTGTGCAGGGTGGACACTCCTTGCCCACAAGGGAGATTCTTCAGTCTTCTGTGGAGCAAAACGTCGAAGTCCAGAGTTTCTTCTTATAGAATATGTTCAGGATAATCTGATTTGGAATGGGACCAGCTCCTACCTTTATCCTGCTAAAGGGGGCTGCACTACTGACTAGGTCCCTCCCCTGGGTGGGACCAGGAAGGGGGATGGTTACACCCCCTATCCTTTGTCCAGTTTCCCACCAGGGCTGGGGCAGGGATGCCCCAGCAACTGATTGGAACCGGTGTATGCACAGGACACCTTGTGTGCCCCGGGCATGTCTCATTCCTTTCAAGCCTACCCTACCCAATACACAAAATCCTGTCTGGGGTGGTGCTAGCATCTCCCAAGGCAGGAAACCCTTTGTCCAAGCCTCCCTCGCTGGAAGGACTCCCAGCAGCAGGAGGTCAGACTTGTGTCTGTGGTGGCAGCATCCATTTTGTGATGCCAAGGCTCGAGTTAACTTTAACCGGGGTTCTCAGTTACATACATGTCGTGTCCCTCTGGAAGGGTGGAATGCTACCCCCGTCGCCAGAATTGGCGAGTGGGTAGTATTCCAATTCGTATGACACCTTACTCGACATGTTTTGATAATGTTATACCAGAGTTAGCATTTAACTGCGAGGATTATAATGCACTTAAGAGTATATGGTATAGAGTTATCATGGAACAGCTATAAGGACTTGGTTCCGCAAGCTGCAAACGGGCTCAGCTCATGCTAGAGCACCATCTCACATAATTCCAAGCACTCTGCCTTCAGGATTGATAAGGCCTGCCATAGGAGTGACTGATAGGAATATATGTGTCCATTTTAGGGTTAGATATAGGTATACTATATCTACAGCAAAGGGTGATTACGCCACCTTGCCCCAGCTGTCGTGCAGACAGTTGTGTCAGTTTTGGATGATTAGCCAGGGGTGGCATAATACATGCTTCAGCCCCTGGTAGGCCCTGGGTACCTAAGCCCTGGATACCTAAGGTATACTGTACAGGGACTGATAAGGTGACTCAGTATCCAATTAGATGGTGCACAGACATAATATCGACTCCAAAATATCGTTTGGACAGAATATCGACTCCAAAATATCGTTTGGACAAAATATCGACAGGACAGAATATAGACAGCCAAAATATCGTTTTTAAGGTAAGTGAAGTAATATCGACTGTAAATAATATAGAAAGTGAAAATATGTAAGTATATAATATAGATAGTGAAAAAATTTGTTTTTATTTTTAGGGTTCAGGGTCAGTTTTGGGTTTTTGGGTAAAGGGGTATTTTTAGGGTTCAGGGTCAGTTTTGGGTTTTTGGGTAAAGGGGTATTTTTAGGGTTCAGGGTCAGTTTTCAGTTTTTGGGTAAAGGGGTAATTTTAGGGTTCAGGGTCAGTTTTCAGTTTTTGGGTAAAGGGGTATTTTTAGAGTTTAGGGTCAGTTTTCAGTTTTTGGGTAAAGGGGTATTTTTAGGGTTCAGGGTCAGTTTTGGGTTTTTGGGTAAAGGGGTATTTTTAGGGTTCAGGGTCAGTTTTCAGTTTTTGGGTATTATTTTATTATATTTTGTTACTATATATATATGTTTTAATAAATATGAAATAAAAAAATATTTATTTAACTTTCATTAATTATTTAATTATTATAAGTTAATTTAAGTAATTTTAAGTATATTTTAGTAATTCATTATTAATATTAATTTAATTTAACACTGTTTTTAGTAAATACGATATTTTTTACAACTATATTTTTGTAAACGATATTTTTAACTCGATATTTTTGTACTTGCCTGTTTGTAGATAGAAACTCGATATTTTGACTGTCGATATTTTCTCAACGATATTTTTGATGGTCGATATTCTGTCCCTCGATATTATTTCAGTGATCCCAATTAGATATGTACCTAGGGTACATGGAGTCCATTTTAACAGAGAGAGCAGGAAGCCTGGGGTCCTGAATAGCAGGATCCCAGGCCAACTAAGTCAAAAACCAGTAAAACACCAGGCAAAAAGTTGGGGGCAACCATAGTCAGATATCCACCTTCCTACACTCAGGGCGAGGGAGCATGAGTGTACGCCATGCAGAGGCAGTGTACCAGATACTCGCAGTCGGGCACTCAGGGCGAGGGAGCATGAGTGTACGCCATGCAGGGGCAGTGTACCAGATACTCGCAGTCGGGCACTCAGGG
The DNA here is from genome assembly GCF_964261635.1 of Lissotriton helveticus. Lineage (NCBI taxonomy): Eukaryota > Metazoa > Chordata > Amphibia > Caudata > Salamandridae > Lissotriton > Lissotriton helveticus. The sequence goes on along the minus strand of NC_136061.1, from coordinate 49,630,194 downwards.
CGAGGGAGCATCAGTGTCTGCCATGCAGGGGCAGTATACCAGATACTCGCAGTCGGGCACTCAGGGCGAGGGAGCATCAGTGTCTGCCATGCAGGGGCAGTATACCAGATACTCGCAGTCGGGCACTCAGGGCGAGGGAGCATAAGTGCCTGCCATGCAGGGGCAGTATACCAGATACTCGCAGTCGGGCACTCAGGGCGAGGGAGCATGAGTGTACGCCATGCAGGGGCAGCGTACCAGATACTCGCAGTCGGGCACTCAGGGCGAGGGAGCATCAGTGTCTGCCATGCAGGGGCAGTATACCAGATCCTCGCAGTCAGGCACTCAGGGCGAGGGAGCATGAGTGTCTGCCATGCAGGGGCAGTGTACCAGATACTCGCAGTCTGGGACTCAGGGCGAGGGAGCATGAGTGTCTGCCATGCAGGGGCAGTGTACCAGATACTCGCAGTCGGGGACTCAGGGCGAGGGAGCATGAGTGTCTGCCATGCAGGGGCAGTATACCAGAAACTCGCAGTTGGAGACTCAGGGCGAGGGAGCATGAGTGTCTGCCATGCAGGGGCAGTATATCAGATACAGTCGGGGACTCAGGGCGAGGGAGCATGAGTGTACGCCATGCAGGGGCAGTGTACCAGATACTCGCAGTCGGGGACTCAGGGCGAGGGAGCATGAGTGTCTGCCATGCAGGGGCAGTATACCAGATACTCGCAGTTGGGGACTCAGAGCAAGGGAGCATGAGTGTCTGCCATGCAGGGGCAGTGTACCAGATACTCGCAGTCGGGCACTCAGGGCGAGGGAGCATCAGTGTCTGCCATGCAGGGGCAGTATACCAGATCCTCGCAGTCAGGCACTCAGGGCGAGGGAGCATGAGTGTCTGCCATGCAGGGGCAGTGTACCAGATACTCGCAGTCGGGGACTCAGGGCAAGGGAGCATGAGTGTCTGCCATGCAGGGGCAGTGTACCAGATACTCGCAGTCGGGGACTCAGGGCGAGGGAGCATGAGTGTCTGCCATGCAGGGGCAGTGTACCAGATACTCGCAGTCGGGGACTCAGGGCGAGGGAGCATGAGTGTCTGCCATGCAGGGGCAGTGTACCAGATACTCGCAGTCGGGGACTCAGGGCGAGGGAGCATGAGTGTCTGCCATGCAGGGGCAGTGTACCAGATACTCGCAGTCGGGGACTCAGGGCGAGGGAGCATGAGTGTCTGCCATGCAGGGGCAGTGTACCAGATACTCGCAGTCGGGGACTCAGGGCGAGGGAGCATGAGTGTCTGCCATGCAGGGGCAGTGTACCAGATCCTCGCAGTCAGGCACTCAGGGCGAGGGAGCATGAGTGTCTGCCATGCAGGGGCAGTATACCAGATCCTCGCAGTCAGGCACTCAGGGCGAGGGAGCATGAGTGTCTGCCATGCAGGGGCAGTGTATCAGATACAGTCGGGGACTCAGGGCGAGGGAGCATGAGTGTACGCCATGCAGGGGCAGTATATCAGATACAGTCGGGGACTCAGGGCGAGGGAGCATGAGTGTACGCCATGCAGGGGCAGTGTACCAGATACTCGCAGTCGGGGACTCAGGGCGAGGGAGCATGAGTGTCTGCCATGCAGGGGCAGTGTACCAGATACTCGCAGTCGGGGACTCAGGGCGAGGGAGCATGAGTGTACGCCATGCAGGGGCAGTGTACCAGATACTCGCAGTCGGGGACTCAGGGCGAGGGAGCATGAGTGTCTGCCATGCAGGGGCAGTATATCAGATACAGTCGGGGACTCAGGGCGAGGGAGCATGAGTGTACGCCATGCAGGGGCAGTGTACCAGATATTCGCAGTCGGGGACTCAGGGCGAGGGAGCATGAGTGTACGCCATGCAGGGGCAGTGTACCAGATACTCGCAGTCGGGCACTCAGAGCGAGGGAGCATGAGTGTCTCCCATGCAGGGGCAGTATACCAGATACTCGCAGTCGGGGACTCAGGGCGAGGGAGCATGAGTGTACGCCATGCAGGGGCAGTGTACCAGATACTCGCAGCCGGGCACTCAGGGCGAGGGAGCATGAGTGTCTGCCATGCAGGGGCAGTGTACCAGATACTCGCAGTCGGGGACTCAGGGCGAGGGAGCATGAGTGTCTGCCATGCAGAGGCAGTATACCAGATACTCGCAGTCAGGCACTCAGGGTGAGGGGGCAAGAGTGTATGACCTGCAGGAGACATTCCCATCCCAGCACTATCTGATGTCATTACAGCTGTCCGGATTGAGAAGCCTGCCTTCCTCCACCCTCATAGTTGCGCCTGTGAGTGCAGAGGCGGAGGCGGCAGACAGCTCATTTGTTCCGCTCAGGTCCTGGTACTGCTCACCAATGCCTGATGCCCAAAGGGACCGTTGAAGTTCACATGCTGTTTGGGTCGAGTATCCGCGATGGCCCTTTTATGTAGAGCACAAAAGGTTATAGGATAGTAAGCGATGAAACGTAAACACGGAACAACACACAGGAGAAACCCAAAGGAGAGAAGCATGAATCACCCCGTACGTTTGGCCCATGCACCTCCAAGAAGGTGTACATTACAAGGTCACTGCAAAATACTGTGCAACGGAATGGAAGCAGAAATGCGAATGATGTGCCTTTGTAGCTTTGATTCTCCTGTCCCTCGCCCATAAATGTATTGGTAAACGAACCCCTCACTTCCTCCTTTCCAGTGAGCCCACTGCACGCCACTGGCACGCCTGGATGTGGCGACGTGCACTCAAATCTCACCAAAGGCAGTTTTGTGACAGGTCAGAGCCCAACATTGCACTTATCAATCAATCAATAAGAGTACTTGTAAAGCGCGCTACTTACCCGTGAGGGTCTCAAGGCGCTGAGGGGAGGGGGTGCTGCTACTGCTCGAAGAGCCAGGTCTTGAGGAGTCTTCTGAAGGCGAGTAGGTCTTGGGTCTGCCGTAGGTGGGTAGGGAGGGTGTTCCAGGTCTTGGCGGTGAGGTAGGAGAAGGATCTGCCGCCGGAAGTCGTTCTTTGCATGGGGGGGACAGCGGCGAGGGCGAGGCTGTCGTAGCGGAGCTGGCGGGTGGGGGTGTGGAAGCTGAGTCTGCTGTTCATGTAGGCTGGTCCGGCGTTGTGGAGTGCTTTGTGAGCGTGGGTGAGGGGCTTGACGGTGATCCTCTTGTCGACGGGGAGCCAGTGTAGGTCTCTCAGGTGGGGGGTGATGTGGCTGTGGCGGGGGATGTTGACGATCAGTCAGCCGGAGGCATTTTGAATGCGTTGTAGTCATCGTAGGTGTTTGGCTGGAATTCCTACGTAGAGTGCGTTGCCACAGTCCAATCTGCTTCTGACAAGGGCATGTGTCACCGTTCTTCTTGTTTCAGTAGGGATCCACTTGTAGATCCTGCAGAGCATACGGAGGGTGTTGTAGCAGGAGGAGGAGACGGCGTTGACCTGCTTAAACATGGAGAGAGAGGAGTTGAGGATAAATACTAGGTTGCGTGCATGGTCAGTGGGTGTCGGTGCTGTTCCCAGTGTGGTCGGCCACCAGGATTCATCCCAGGCTGAGGGGGTGGGTCCGAGGATGAGGACCTCCGTCTTGCCCAAGTTCAGCTTCAGACGGCTGCTCCTCATCCAGTCGGCGACGGCCTTCATTCCTTCGTGGAGGTTGGTTTTGGCGGTGTGTGGGTCCTTGGTGAGGGAGAGGATGAGCTGGGTGTCGTCGGCGTGTGAGATGATATTGAGGTCGTGATGGCAGGCCACTTGTGCGAGGGGGGCCATGTAGATGTTGAACAGCGTCAGGCTGAGGGATGAGCCCTGGGGGACGCCGCGATTATGTTGGTGGCTTAGGATCGGAAGGGTGGGAGGCAGACGCACTGGGTTCTGCCGGAGAGGAGGGACGTGGTCCAGTCAAGGGCCTTCTCTTGGATTCCGGCTTCTAGGAGGCGTGTCTTTAGAGTGTGATGGCAGACCGCGCTGAAGGCGGCTGACAGGTCCAGGAGGATGAGGGCTGATGTTTCACCATTGTCTAGTTGGCGCCTGATGTCGTCTGTGGCGGCGATGAGGGCAGTCTCGTTGCTGTGGTTTCGTCTGAATGCGGACTGGGATGGGTCCAAGATGTTGTCTTCAAGGTGGCAGGCCAATTGCATGTTGACAATTTTCTCGATGACCTTCACCGGGAACGGGAGCAGGGAGCTGGGCCGGAAGTTCTTGAGGTCCATGGGGTCCGCCTTGGGCTTCTTGAGGTGGGTGTTGATTTCCGCGTGCTTCCAGCTTTCCAGGAATGTCGCTGTTTCGAAGGAGATGTTGATGACCTTCCGTAGTTGGGGTGCGATGGCTGCATCTGCTTTGTTGAATACGTGCTGGGTCTGACGGAGATCTTGAGTGAATGGAGTTCATGACCTTGCGTGTCTCGTTGTCGTTGACGTTGGACCAGGAGGTCAGGCGGTTGGCGCTGGTGGTGTTCACAGGGTAGGTGGAGTCTGGCGTAGTCGGGCCGGTCGTGGCGTTTAAACTGTCGTGGATGTCAGCGATCTTGCGGTGGAAGAAGATGGCCAGTGAGTCGCACAGTTCTTGTGATGGTGGGATGTCGTTGGTGTTGGCGCTGGGGTTGGAGAGTTCCTTTACGATGCCGAAGAGCTCTTTGCTGTTGTGTGCGTTGTTATCCAGGTGGTCTTTGAAGGAGGATCTCTTGGCTGATCTGATGAGGTGGTGATGTCTGCGGGTGGCTGGGATCTGACCTTTTAATAATAACTAGTCTTGCAAGTGCAACGGAAATATGTATGAGACCATCAAAGCCTCATAACTTGGTTATATCTGCAGTTTCCTGATATCACGACTCTGAACCCCACGTGGCCCCCTGGCTGGGGGGGTTCACGCTGTTTGACTGCAGTTAGTAAGGGAGGGACAGGTGAATCCGCTGTGTGGCTGCGAGGGAGGCAGGGGAGCTCACAGTTCTCAGTGGTCATCTCAATAACACAATGTTGACAAGTTCCATCTATTTAATTCTGTGTTTAAATATACAAAACCAGGAAAGTAGCCACCTATGGGGCAGCGAGCCCAGTGGCATCGGGACCCTGAGGTCTGAGGGGTACACTGCACCCCAACGATGTCTCTCTCTTTCACTACCTACTAAGTGCGCGGGGGGGCATAGGGTATGCTAGCCACAGCATATTAGAAAAGGAAAGCTCCTGCCAGCTATCGGATGCCCACCCCCTTCATTGGCACAGGGGCGGGCCCCCAAGAGTGGACACCTCACAGGGAAAGCCAGGATGGGTTCCACAGCGGTATTCGTACAAGCGCCTTGAGACCCTTGCGGGTGAGTAGTGCGCTCGGCTATACAAGTATCAATTTACACAGCGGGGTCAGTGCAGTGACCGCTCGCGCTGCGGGTCACAGCACAGATTAGATTTGCCTTTCAGTTTCAGTCTGACTGCTGAAATGTTGTTTTCCCACGTCCCTGGCACAAGGGTGCGTGGAGAATGTTGGCAGAGACCCGGGGACCTCTCTCCCTTTCACTTTCAAGATGAGGACCCCAGAAATCCCCCTGAGCGTCCAGCCGGTGTTGTAACTAGATGTGCTCCCCCGTCGGTTTGTGCCTCCCCTACGTCAGAGAGAAACTTAGAAATACAGCTGCTACCTGTATGTCGGTGCCTGCCCGTCTGTCTATGCCCCCCCCCACCCCTAAAGCACCGCAGATATTTCTGTTTTTGCCTTCCCGAAAACTGTTAGGCATGCATGAAGAGGCTCAGAAATACTGGTTTGAGCAATATGTTTTAATCTATTTTTGTAACATAACATATGCAGATCTGAAAGGAAAATGTTTGTTTTCACTAACTCTTTGAGTTTCAAGTATTCAAATTTGGGCACAAGAAGCTTTTTTTGTTCCGGGGCCGGGCCTGAGGTTACAGACATCAGCAGGTGTGTGTGTGCCTGGAAGCTGCAGACGGCGGGCTGAGGCACTTGACGGGGTGGGGGAGGGGGTGGGGGGGGGGGGGCGGTGTGTGTGTGTGTGGGGGGGCTCGGGAGCAGGGGTCGGGGCCGGGCATTTCTTCCAATGGATTTTCCCCTAAGAGTGAAGTGTGTGCCAAGTCAGTGAGTGGCCAAGGTGGGAGGGGGGGCGGGGGGGAGGCGTGGGGCGGACGGGCCGAGGCCCGCGCTGCAGCACACGCCCCCCCACCCCCCCAGAGCAGTTAAAAGGCGGCCTGTGGAGCGGGGGCTTCAGAGCCCCTGGCGAGTGAGCTGAGACCCAGCACCCCCTGCACAGCGAGACGACCCACCTGTCCCAGCCGGCACCATGGCGGAGCAAGCTGACCCCGAACCAAGTGAGTGTGGGATGTGGGGGCAGGGGCCATGTGCCTGGGGCCCCAGAGAGCGCGGAGCCCCAGAGAGCCCGGAGCCCTCCTTAAACATATTTCTTCTTCTTATTATTTATCCCTATTTATTTTGTTTTCATAATAAATGGAGTCGTACAATGGTGTGTTTCTCCGTTTATTTAACTGATACATACACATTCATACTTTGCCAGCTGTCGCGTTGTAGCAAATGTAGCCAAAGCTTACACCCACAGGTAAATACCAGTGTTGTAATACACATACTTGCTAGCACATGCCTGTATTTAGGGAAATCGGAACCTGTTTTCTAACCTCCCGCGCAGTCTGTCTGCTCAGCGGTTGTCCTGGAAATCACGAAGTGCAGAATGGAGCCACCACAAGAAGAACAATTTTGCATATTTTTCTGCTTTTAAAAATAAATACCAACAGGAAACACATAGTTTTCTGTCTGCATCTCTCTGTACACATCAGTAAAAACGGAAACATGGAAGCCGTAGTTATATTCTAGCAATGAAAGGCAGGCACCGAGCACTCGTTGTTCTGGAGGTGTTCCATTGCTGTTTCATGTGGCGGCTCTAGTTATGAGTATCCAGCCTTCTTCAGGATGACCCGTGCTGGCCTCAGGATAGTGAGTCGAGAGCTGGCTGCCTCAGTCTGGGTCTGCAACCGACCCTCACTGAGACCTGAGAGAGCTGGCAGCAATATTTGGGCTGTTGCCTTGTTCTGCCTCTTGCGCTGTTCTCTGGCTTTCAATTGTGGGTTTTTCGCTTGCTGTGAGTCTTTGACTGTTCTCTGGCTGTGAGTCTTGGGCTGTTCTCGGGCTGCGAGTGCTTCTGGGGCGGTTCTCTGGATGTGAGTCGTGTTCTGTTCTCTGACCCTGAGTCTTTGATTGTTCGCTGACCATGAGTCTTGGAGTGTTCTCGGGCTGTGAGTCTTGAGCTGTTCTCTGGCTGTGAGTCGTGTTCTGTTCTCTGACCCTGAGTCTTGGGCTGTTCTCTGGCTGTGAGTCTAGAGCTGTTCTCTGGCTGTGAGTCTTGGACTGTTCTCTGGCTGTGAGTCTAGAGCTGTTCTCTGGCTGTGAGTCTTGGACTGTTCTCTGGCTGTGAGTCTTGGGCTGTTCTCTGGCTGTGAGGCTTGGACTGTTCTCTGGCTTTGAGTCTTGGACTGTTCTTTGGTTGTGAGTCTTGAGCTGTTCTCTGGTTGTGAGACTTGGACTGTTCTCTGGCTGTGAGTCTTGGATTGTTCTCTGGCTGTGAGTCTTGAGCTGTTCTCTGGCTGTGAGTCGTGTTCTGTTCTCTGACCCTGAGTCTTGGGCTGTTCTCTGGCTGTGAGTCTAGAGCTGTTCTCTGGCTGTGAGTCTTGAGCTGTTCTCTGGCTGTGAGTCTTGAGCTGTTCTCTGGTTGTGAGACTTGGACTGTTCTCTGGCTGTGAGTCTTGGATTGTTCTCTGGCTGTGAGTCTTGAGCTGTTCTCTGGCTGTGAGTCGTGTTCTGTTCTCTGACCCTGAGTCTTGGGCTGTTCTCTGGCTGTGAGTCGTGTTCTGTTCTCTGACCCTGAGTCTTGGGCTGTTCTCTGGCTGTGAGTCTAGAGCTGTTCTCTGGCTGTGAGTCTTGAGCTGTTCTCTGGCTGTGAGGCTTGGACTGTTCTCTGGCCATGAGTCTTGGACTGTTCTCTGGCTGTGAGTCTTGAGCTGTTCTCTGGCTGTGAGTCTTGAGCTGTTCTCTGGTTGTGAGACTTGGACTGTTCTCTGGCTGTGAGTCTTGGATTGTTCTCTGGCTGTGAGTCTTGAGCTGTTCTCTGGCTGTGAGTCTTTTGGTCTTCCCAGCCAGTGAACCTTGAGCTGTTCCCGGGCTGTAAGTCTTTTGCTGTTCCCTGCTGTGAGTCTTGGGTTGTTACCTAGCTCTAAAACTTGGGCTGTTTCCTGACTGTGAGTCTTGGGTTTAATGCTTAATTTAAGCTGGTGCTTCCGGTGCTCGGCAGCTGCACTTAATTGCCGGCACTGGCCCTTAATTGCCAGAACCTGCACTTATGACAGCTGCCGCATGTTGGTGGTGCCGATTATGTAATTCAAAGATGAGCAGAAAAAAGGTTGTTTGTTAATTGTTGTTTTTTTAAAAAAACGATTTTCCCTTTCTGTGATTTCTGTCTTTGCCTGTGGTTGTTACTGTTTAAAAATTGTAGTTTTAACCAGCCTGTGATTAGATGTTTTATCACCTATTTTGTGTTTTAAACTTGTGTTTTTTCCAGCCCATGATTGCTTCCATTTAACGTGTTGAATTGTGGGATTTGCAGTCCAAACTCTGTCGTTTTTCCCTCTCTTTGCTGATGACTTTCAGTTTTCCCTCCAAATTTCTCCTTTGCTCTGTGCTAAGACCTGTATGTTAAATCAGTGCACCCCCAGCCACCATTTTTTGTTCACAAGCCAGTGAAACCAACACCCTTAAATCCCCCCCCCCCCCCCAGCAACAGGGATATTCTACATCAGAGGGTGCTTCTGTGAGCTGTTTAAACTGTGTTTACTAGGGACTGTGCACTTCGTTTTTTGGCCAGTAGAGGGGGTAAAGTTTTATTCATACAGTATTGTTGAATATATGACACTACTTAGCATGCCATTTCTTCGCATGTAGTGTGATGTTTTTACATCGCATCTACCATTACTCAGCATATTTTTAATTAGCAAACCATTACTCCGCAAATGCATTTGGAAAATAAGAAACTGCTTTTACTGCGCAGTTAATTACTTCGCAGACCACTACTCCGAAAATATGTACCATTTAAAAAAAAAAATAAAGTAACCTAACCCCTGAGACGGGATTACAGGGAAATAGGGGTTTGGGTGGGGGAGTATTTTTAAATATATTTTTAATAATAATAGTCGGTTATTAAATTTAATACACATCTTTTTTTCACAATGTTTATTTTCTTTTAATAAACACCCAAACACTTTGAAAGGTTTAAAATTATTTTTGTAACTTTTAATAAATAAATAAACACCCCTGCACTTCGCAAAATACAAATGGCAAATACACTACACTACACAAACGTTTCAACACTACTCTAATCCCTTCAACACTACCTTTAGCACAACCCTACCCTGTGCCACAGTCCTGCCCCTACACGCCAACTTTTCCCTAAATGTCCCCCTGACACCACCCTAACCCCTAAAACACTACCCTACACTACATAACCCCTACTCCCAGTCCGTTCCCTACACTCAAACACTACCCTACACGACCCCCTGACACTACCCTAAACCCTAAAACACTACCCTACACTACACAAACACTACAACACTACCCAAAACCCTATAACTCTTCACCCAGTATGACACTACCCCCAGTCCGTCCCCTACACTGATACACTACCCTACACGATCCCCTTACGCTACCCTAAACCCTAAAACACTACACTACACACTACACTACACAAACACTACAACACTACCCTAAACCCTAAATTACTACCCCATCACGAACCTATCCCTACTACCAGTCTGTCCCCTACACTAAAACACTACCCTACACAACCCTCCGAAACTACCCTAAACACAAAAAAACTACCCTACACTACACAAACACTACAACACTACCCTAAACCTTAAATCACTACCCCCAGCACGACCCTACCCCTACTACCAGTCCGTCTCCTATACTTAAACACTACCCTACACAACCCTCTGACACTACCCTAAACCCTCAAATACTACCACACACTACACAAACATTACAAACACTACCCTAAAACACAACCCCCTGCACTACACTAAAGCTAAAAAACTACTAGTCAAACACCCTTAAAAAAATACACACTCCCACTTACCTCTCTCCCATTTGCACGTCCCGTCGAAGTAAAATAATGCGGAGTAATAGCATTTGCGAGGTAACAGAATGCTATGTAAAAACATGCGAAGTAAAAGAAACGCAACCTAAAAAATAGCAGTTCGTAGAAATGCCCGCGTAGTAATGGTGTGTTGCCAGTATTGTTAGATTTCAAGTTAGTGAGGCCTTTACCTGCAGAAGTCCAAAGTGTGGATTGAGCCTGTCTGTCTCCTAGGAGATTCTGAACAGGAAAAGCTGGTCCCCAGCCCTCCCCCCCAGGCCAGCAGAGCCAGGACTGGGGATTGGCTATTCAGCTACCAGGCAACTCTGAGTCGTCCCCTCACACTAGCCCAGGCCCCTTAAGGCCTTGCTGGGTGCACCCCAAATCATTCTCCTCCTTCTCTCCTCCTTCTTGTGAGTTGCAGCCTCCTTGTGCCCCAGATTGCAGTGAGCAGAGTCTAGGAAGTGGTAAGGAGACAGACTAGTGCTGTCTCTTCCCAAGACGAAAGTTTAAAAAAAAAACGATTTTCCCTTTCTGTGATTTCTGTCTTTGCCTGTGGCTGTTACAGTTTAAAAATTGTAGTATTAACCTGCCTGTAATTGGATATTTTATCACCTATTTTGTGTTTTAAACTTGTGTTTTTTCCTGCCCATGATTGCTTCCATTTAACGTGTTGAAATGTGGGATTTGCAGTCCAAACTCTGTCGTTTTTCCCTCTCTTTGCTGATGACTTTCAGTTTTCCCTCCAAATTTCTCCTTTGCTCTGTGCTAAGACCTGTATGTTAAAACAGTGCACCCCCAGCCACCATTTTGTGTTCATAAGTCAGTGAAACCAGCCCCCCTTCCCCCCTAGCAACAGGGATATTCTACATCAGAGGGTGCTTCTGTGGGCTGTGTTGACTAGGGACTGTGCACTTCGTTTTTTGGCCAGTTAAGGGAGTAAAGTTTTATTCAAACAGTATTGTTAGATTTCGAGTTAGTGAGGCCTTTACCTGCAGAAGTCCAAAGTGTGGATTGAGCCTGGCTGTCTCCTAGGAGATTCCGAACAGGAAAACCAGCTTCCAACTCCCTGGCCAGCAAACCTTGTCTGAGGTCGCTGGGACCTTATATGGTCTGATATTGTGTGGTACATGTGTACACTGATTGGTGGTTGTATCTGATGTTTCTATTGGATTATGGTTAGTGTCCTCATTGGTTGGGTATTTGAGTGTTCTGATTGGTTTCTGGGTCTGTGATTCAATCAATGTGGGGTTGGGACTAGGGCTAGGGTTAGGATTTCTATTGAAAGTAGGGACTAGGGTTTCCTGTGTTATTGGTTGTTGGGATTAGGGTGGGACTAGGGCTGGGGTTAGACTTTTAATTGGAAGTAGCGATTAGGGCTTCTGGTGTTATTGGTTGCTGGACTGGTTGTGGGACTAAGAGTAGGGTTAGGCTTTCTATTGGAAGTAGGGATAAGGGCTTCCTGTGCCATTAGTTGCTTGGACTTGGGGTGGGACTACTGGTAGGGCTAGGGCCTCTATTGTACATAGAGATTAGGGTTTTTGAATTGATTGGGTGCTTGGACAAGGGCTAAGATTGGCTGTAAGGTCCTGGTCTCCTATTGGTTCTAGATTTTTAGAGCTAGTGTTGGGATTGGATAGTGTTAGGGCTAGGGCTCCCATTGGCTGACGGGGTCACCTGATTACTAGGGCTATAAAAGACCAGGCTTAGGGTGTCTCAGCCCAGGCGTCGAGGCTAAGGGCGGAGAGGACAAGGGCAGTTGAGCCTGTTCGAGACTGACCAGGGCCAGCTCCAGAAATGCTGCCCAATATACATACCTCCATTATGCATCCATATACTTTCAATGTACTTATGGATCTATATATTTATCACTTTCTTCTAATTTAGCATTTCCAATGCGCTTCCCTATTTCTCAGCATATACTTCGCTCAATATATCCGCCACATCCACTCTCTCATTTAACCCCAAGCCCCATGCCACTACTATGACCCCCAAAATAACCCTTTCTAGACTCTCCTACTCTACCCCTCCTTGCATCATCTTACACCTCTTTTACTATACCGATCCCCCAAAACAAACGTTTCTAAACTCTTCCCTCTTTTCTATCCCTCCCCAACCCTTCTCAATCCAAATAACTGACTAACATATCCACCACTAAAATTACTTTCATGTTTTACCATACTAATTCAACACTAATCCTGATGGGTTCTAGAGTAGCATGCTACTTGCGCTTCAAAACCCGATCAGGGGTAGCAAGCCCTTCACTATCCCGCCACCTATCCTTCTCTACCTAAATAACTGAATAACATATCCACTACTCAAAGTACTTCATATTTTATATACTAATTTTCAACACTAATCCTTTATGAGTTCTGGAGTGGCGTGCTACTCGCCAGAAAAGTGCTTCAACATCCCTCAGGGGTAACAAGTGCTATATGAAGTGCTATATGAATGCAAACCTTTCTTCCCCTTTTATCCCTCCGCTATCCTTCTCACTCCAAATTACTGACTAATATCCACTGTGAGAAGTTGGCCTGATATATGATGTCCACTATTCTAGTGGGCACCCTGTATCAGTCCAAACAACCCTTATGGTGATGGTTGTAAAGTCAACCTTATAGACCAGCTATCCTAGTGGTAGCATGGACAAAGCAGTCTTAGGCTAACACTTTAGAGAGCATGTGAAGCCAATTGTTTTACCAATAACAATCCCTTGAATACCAAATGAAAGGACACCACACAAGGTATATATCAAATATATAAGTATTTATTATTAACACAACCCCTCTGCACTCTTTATGAGGTCAGAGTTCGAGATACAGCACAAGTTACTCAATAAGCATACTATAAGTTGCACAAATAAAATTCTGCTCTAGGGGCCTCACGAACCATATACTAAAGAAGTGGTATAAGAACCACTTCAGGAAAGGTGAGTAGGCCTAGGGCCTAGGAAATCGCTGGCGCTACACTGATCAACCAAAGAACTGGAATTAGGAGACCCACATGATGCGTGTGCCGTGTCTGCACACACAAGCGAGTTACCATAGACTTTCAATGGGAACGTAAAGTTTACAAAGTAGTTGATTTTGGACACTTCCGGTTGGACTACGGGAAAACCCTGTTAAACTAGGACACTTGGATAGTTGTTACCTACGGGAGCACCGGAGTACTCGAGTTACCTCACCCAGCGAAGTCGGGTGCATAGGTGTTCTTTTGTGTCGGGTTTCGTCGTTGAATCCTATGGAGAGCTGCAAGAAGATGCTACAGGCGACCAGGAGGAAGATGTCCGGGTGGATCCAAGGGTGGATCGGAGTCGAGAAGAACCTGAAAGCAGAGGGGACAGAGTCTGGGTCACTAGCCAGTGACTGGGAAGGAACCAGGAAGGAACCAGGCGATGTCGAAATGCAATCAGGTGAGGATGTGAAGCTTGTCTCTGCAGCCACGTGGACCAGGAGGCGTCGGCGATGACCAGGAGCTGGATATGGACTGTCCCACGAAGGATCTCGCTGTTGGCGGCGTCGGTATCCGGTTTGGACCCAACAAGCCGTGGCAGAGGCAACCCACGCAGGAAGGGACGATCGGCTTCTGTTCAGACCAGCAAGGTCTGTGGAGCTTCCCCCTTACTGGAAAGCAGGAGCAAGCCTAGAGCAACCAGGCAAGTGGTGTTGATTCAAAAGGATGTCTTCAGGAGGGCCACTAGCCAACGGGCTAGCAACCGCGAAGACGCGTCGAGGAGAAATGCAGGCACAGGCCCCACTCGGCACTCATGGAGTGTGGAGGGCTGAGCTTCGGTGCACTTACTGCTCGGGGTTGGGGCTTCTCAAACCCCAATGCACAACTTCGAGGACGCCTCAGAAGCTCGTGTCTCTGGTCGGTAGCAGCATTAGTTTGTGGTCCGGGTCTAGAAGACTGACACCAGGAGCATTGAGTGCCTCCCGGAGGAGCTTCACGGTGCATGGAATCATTCCTCCAACATCATTTACGGTGTTGGGGTATGGTTCCAACATGTTTGATACCAAACATGACAGGGTGCGTTACAGCCAGTTTAGAGTTAGCCATTGCATAATGACACATGGCCAATCTATGTATCGGAATGGCTGATGCACTTACAACCCAGGAGAATGGACTCCATGGTTTGTAGGGGTGTCCTGCTCATGCAGGGGCACCCTCACACATAACCAAGCGCCCTGCCTTCAGGATTGAAAGGCCTGCCTTAGGGTTGATTTATAGGTTTTAAGTGCAGTGACCTCCGATATAAGAAAACGTATATCTGTCGTAAGTGGTGCGAGCACCAGCTTAAACAGGCTGCAATGGCAGGCCTGTAGTTACAATTCTTGTGGTTCCCATCAGTGGCATACTACATGCTTCATCCCATGGGGGACCCTTGGGGTACCTATGCCAAGTAGAAGGGAACATCAGTAGCCAATGTGGGTTGTACCTAAGTACTCACCATGCCCCATTTAGGGAAGAAGCACAGAGACGGGGGTACTGATTTGCAGGATCCCAGTCAGAATAGTCAGAAAAACATAATGACACCAGCAAAAAGTGTGGGGGGGGCCATGAAAGCAGCTCTTACTTGCCTACACCAGTGCATAGGCCTTTGCAGTTGGGCTGCCTGAAATATAGTTCCATGTCTGGAACCCCAAATCCCCCCAGGAGCATGGGACGTTGAAGCACGGATAGCGAGACTAATTTCCGAGCGGGTCCCCAGGTAAGCTCAGACTCCAGGCTCCGCAATGACCGAAAAATTGGCCTGGGAGTTACCAATGGCAGAGTCGCAAAGAAATATAGGAGCCACAGGAGAATTAGCATCTTTGTCACAGAGGCCCTGCCCATGGGTTAGAGGGGCAACTGCATCCAACAATGCATGGACTGGTTAATCAAGGCCAAGGCCCTACTATACGTATACATTTGCCTTGAGGTAATGAAAGTGTCAAAGCTCCAGGGGAGGTGCTCCAGCTCTTCTCTGGGTTCCGGTGCTAAGCAGCGCAGAGGAAACATGCGAGACTTATCCCAGTTGACCCTGAGGCCTGTCATCGACCCAAAAAGATCAAGCAGGTCATAAAGGGATGGTTGTGATTGAACAGGATCCCTAAGGTACACCAACACATTATCTGTTTACAAAGATATCATATGCCAATCTGGTCCCACCCTAACACACCCAAAAGAGCCTCTAACACACAGCATGGCAGCGAGTAGTTCCATGGCAAGTGAGAATATCACCGGGGATAGGGAACACCCTTGGCGAGTCCCTCTGGCTACAGGAAAAGACCACGAGATCTGCATGCCGGTGCAGACCCGTGCCATACTCACTCACACATACCGTCACTTATATTCAATCAATCAATCAATCAATCATGGACATTTATATAGCGCACTACTTACCCGGAGGGTCTCAAGGCGCTTGGGGGGGGGGGTGCTGCTACTGCTCGAACAGCCAGGTCTTGAGCTTCTTCCTGAAGGAAAGGTGGTCTTGGGTCAGGCGCAGGTCGGTCGGGAGGGAGTTCCAGGTCTTGGCGGCCAGGTGGGAGAAGGACCTTCCTCCTGTTGTCGATCTTCGGATGCGGGGTACGGCGGCGAGGGCGTGACTGGCTGATCGGAGGTGGCGTTTGGGAGCGTAGAAGTTGATGCGGTTGTTGAGGTAGCTCGGGCCTTGGTCGTGTAGGGCTTTGTGTGCGTGGGTGAGGAGACGGAAGGTGATTCTTTTGTTGACGGGGAGCCAGTGCAGGTCTCTAAGATGTCCGGAGATGTGGCTGCGTCGGGGGATGTCGAGGATGAGTCTGGCTGAGGCGTTCTGGATCCGCTGGAGTCTCTTCTGGAGCTTGGCGGTGGTTCCGGCGTAGAGGGCGTTGCCGTAGTCCAGTCGGCTGGTGTTGAGGGCCTGGGTGACCGTCTTCCTGGTCTCGGTGGGGATCCACCGGAAGATCTTTCGTAGCATGCGCAGGATGTTGAAGCATGACGAGGAGACGGCGTTGACTTGCCTGGTCATGGAGAGGGAGGAGTCCAGGATGAAGCCCAGGTTGCGTGCGTGGTCTGTCGGTGTGGGTGCGGAGCCCAGGGCGGGGGGCCACCAGGAGTCGTCCCAGGCGGAGGGCGAGGAGCCCAGGATGAGGACTTCCGTCTTGTCTGAGTTCAGTTTCAGGCGGCTGGTCGTCATCCATTCGGCTACAGCTTTCATCCCTTCGTGAAGGTTGGCTCTGGAAGCGGCGGGGTCGTTGGTCAGTGAGAGGATCAGCTGGGTGTCGTCGGCGTAGGAGATGATGTTCAGGTTGTGTTGGCGTGCGATGGGCGCGAGGGGGCTCATGTAGACGTTGAAGAGGGTGGGGCTCAGCGAGGATCCTTGAGGGACGCCGCAGATGACTTCGGTGGCCTCTGACTTGTACGGTGGTAGACAGACTCTCTGTGTTCTTCCGTCGAGGAAGGAGACGATCCATTCCAGTGCCTTCTCTTGAATTCCGACGTTGCTGAGGCGTTGCACTAGGGTGCGGTGGCAGACCGTGTCGAATGCGGCGGAGAGGTCTAGGAGGATGAGGGCCGCTGTTTCTCCGTTGTCCATCAGGGCTCGGATGTCATCGGTGGCAGCGATGAGGGCGGTCTCGGTGCTGTGGTTGGCTCGGAAGCCAGACTGTGAAGGGTCGAGGGATCCGTTCGTCTCGAGGAAGGCGGCCAGCTGTTTGTTGACGGTCTTCTCGATGACTTTGGCTGGAAACGGGAGGAGCGAGATGGGGCGGTAGTTCTTGAGTTCGGTGGGGTCCGCTGTTGGTTTCTTTAGTAGAGCGCTGAGTTCGGCGTGCTTCCAGCTCTCCGGGAAGGTGGCGGTGTCGAAGGAGGTGTTGATGATGTCCCGCAGGTGGGGTGCGATGACAGTGTCGGCCTTGTTGAAGACGTGGTGAGGGCAGGGGTCGGTCGGAGATCCAGAGTGGATGGAGTTCATCATGCGGACGATGTCATCGGTGCTGATCGGAGTCCAGGCGCGGAGGTTGGTGGTGGGTGGCGTTGCTGCGGTCGTTGTGTGCGATGGTTGACTGCTGAAGCTGTTGTGTATGTCCGCGATCTTGTTGTGGAAGTAGGAGGCGAGGGAGTTGCAGAGGTCTTGCGATGGGGTGATGTCGTTGTTTCCTGCGTTGGGGTTGGAGAGCTCTTTCACGATGTTGAAGAGTTCCTTGCAGTTGTGTGCGTTGTTGTCCAGTCGGTCCTTGAATGCAGTTTTCTTGGTGGCGCGGATCAGTTGGTGGTGCTTCCGAGTGGCCAGCTTGAGGGTGGTCATGTTGTCCGGTGTTGGTTCCCTTCTCCAGGCCTTTTCGAGGGCTCGGCAGTTCTTCTTGGAGCTCTTTAGTTCGTCGGTGAACCATGGGGCTCTCTTGCTGCCGGGTCTGCTGGGCGGGGTCCTCAGAGGGGCGAGTTCGTCCGCGCAGTTGCTGATCCACTTCGTGAGGTTGTCGGCGGCCTGGCTGGGGTTCGCTGAGCTGGCGGGAGGGTGCTGACTCAGGCATATTAGGACGCCCCTTCGCTGGGGCAGCTGTGCGCCTAATAAAAGTTATTAACATAACATAACATATTCTCCAACACTCACATATGCTGCCTTTCACATATGCAGTTACTCACCCATAAACCACTGAGACATCCATTACACTAACAGACACAGCCATATGTACAGTCACTCACCCATATAGTCCCACAAAGACGCACTCATGAACCAATTCACCCACTCATAGATCCGTGCAGTGAGTCATACACCCCTTACCCACCCACACAGACACTCAGGCACACATACAGGTACAACTAATCAATAACTCATATAGACACTCATGTACCTACTCACCAACCTATGCAGCCACTTATACACCAACTGACAGACTGATACACACATTCACATAGATTAGTTACTCACCCATACGTTCACTAAGACATGTTCAATCACTCACTATACAGTCAGTCACGCACCCACTAAATCATCCATACAGACACGCATAGACCCACTCATTCTTCGAATACACTTTTGCATATATAAATGTAGTATTCTTAAACTTTAGAAACACTCAGTCACTGGTTGATGTCATCAGTGATGTCACTGACCATATCATGAGTGATGTAAATAATATGTGACATAATCAGCAGTGCTTTGCGGGGGCACAAGTTATAGTTAGCTCAGCTAACTGTCACGGTTGAATTTCTCTGGTTTTGTATGAGTAAATTGTCAGCCTAACTATAACGATCCTGTAACCTGTTGTTTTTTTCAGTGAATATATATATATATGTATTCTTTTTTTTCACTGACAAAACCAAAGGTTAAAGGGACATTATAGTTAGAGTCAGATTTCACTCGTACAAAACAATAGAAATTCAGCAGTTATATTTAACTGAGCTTACTAAAATTTACACCCCTGCAATGCACTGCTAATGACTTCACATCATGACATGGTCAGTGCCAACACTCATGACATCATCCAATGATTGTGAGTGTTTTCTAAAAGTTCTGGGTATTAAAGATATATTGCAAGACACTACAAATGTTAAATCAGAAAACATGTACTACTAATGAGTGATACTATTTGTAACGTATTTTGTGCGCCTGCCTTCCCCAACCAGTCCTGCTACTGGAGGTTGGTTTTTGCTCCTCAGATTTTTTTGGGGGTTCTCATTTTCTGGTGATCTGGGAGTTTGCCATTTTCTGCTGAGGTTGTTAAGGACTGTGGCTCCTGGCACTCCACCTTGATTGCCTTGACCGGTTCCGCAATCACTGCTTATCGATGGTCCACGCCTTTGACCGCCTGCCCGTCCATTGCCCTGTGATGGCCCCCACTTGGACGCTCTCTCCACTCCAGACTTGATTTTCCACTTATAGGGCTCCCTTGTCTCACCCCCTCCTTATGGTCCCCCAACTTTGCCGAGATAACCCAACATGGTGATTGAATTTGGCGCTGGACTTAATGACTATGTGACTCCACCTGTGATATTGTCCCTATCACTCTTTTTGGGCCTTCATGATGTACTGTTCCTCAACTGCCGGTCTGCCAGAATTGACCTGCTTCCCAGCCCCTTTTTTTCCACTCCCCTCCCCCTTTCCCCCATCCTCTATTGGGACGTGTTATTCTATGTGTGACTAGGCTATTGTATCTAATGTAACTTTGCAAAACTGTTATCTTTATGTTTTCTGACCTCTGAGACCTGAGCTACATGGCTGATGCCCTGGTGGAGCTGCTAGACAGCTATAGAGGAGATTGGCCAGGGACTCCCTCCTTGGACGTCACCTACCCAGTCGGTCTTTAGACAGACTTCCTTTTGTCTCTCCTGTCGTCTCTTCCCGCATCCTCCATCTATTTATGTCTCTCCTTCTCTCCTCTCTCAATGTATTGAGACTGAACTATTTTGTCTGATGCCCGATGGAGCTACCTGGTTTAGCTATAAGGGAGATGGGCCGTGGATTCCCTCCTTGGTTGTCACCTACCCAGTCGATCTTTCGACAGACTTCCTTTTGTCTCTCCTTGTTGTCTCTTCCCTTACCCTCCCTTTCTCACCTCCGCTGCCCCCTCTTTCCTTTCTCTCCTCTCCTAATTGTATTGCGTATTTCTTTATGTATTGTGTAATTGTTGATCTTTTTCTGTTACATTGTTGATTCTCATGTAAAGCGCTCAGATACCTTAGGGTCTAGCCAGCGCTATATAAAACTCTTTAAATAAATAAGTGAGTGACTGTGTGTGTGGCTATGTGGGTGCGTTAGTGGGTTTGTCAGTGGTATATGGGTGGGTGAGTGAGAGGGCATGTGACTGACTATATGGGTGAATGAGCAAAGTGAGAGTGGCTGTATGGGTGAGTGTGTGCTTGTTTTTGTGACTGTATATGTGAGTGAATATATGTGTTAGTATAAGTATGAGTCAGTGAGTGAGTGCATGAGTAATTGTATGGGTGAGTGAGTGGCTGAGTGATTGACTGTATGATTGAGTGAGTAGGTGTGTGAGTAGCTGTATGGGTGACTGACTCAGTGTGTGAGTGGCTGTAAGGGTGGGTAAGTGGATGAATGAGTGAGTGTAGGGGTGAGTTAGTGGTTGTGTGAGTGGGTGTATAGGTGAGTGGATGCTCGCAGGCAGGTCGCTCCCCACGCTGCTGCACGGCTCTGCCTGCATTGTTTTTGCCTATTCTTGTATTTCTCCCCTGTGCCTCCTTGCTTTCTTGCCCAGACTTGTTTTAATTCCCTTATGCCTGTACTTGCTTTCTTGCCCAGACTTGTTTTTATTCCCCTGTGCCTGTACTTGCTTTCTTGTCCAGACTTTTATTATTCTCCTGTGCCTAACTTGCTTTCTTGCCCAGACTTGTTTTTATTCCTCTATGCCTGTACTTGTTTTCTTGCCTAAACTTGTTTTTCCTTCCTGTGCCCAGTTCTCCCGCGGCCCACCCCTTGTTCCAGCCGCTGCGTCCCTCCAGCCCCACCCCCCTGCAATCCCACAACAGTCACACCAACAAGAAAGCGAGCTGGTTCACTGAAGACCTCCAGGCCTCCAAGCAAACCTGCCGAAAGCGGGAGAAGATCTGCCTCCGTGAACGAACACCGGACAGCCACGCAGCCCACAGAACGCCACCTGCCGACACCATCACCTCATCAGATCCGCCAAAAGGGCCTCCTTCAAAGACCGCCTAGAGAACAACACGCACAACAGCAAAGAGCTCTCCAACATCGTGAAGGAACTCTCCAACCCCAGCTCCAACACCAACGACGTCCCACCCTCGCAAGACCAATGCGACTCGCTGGCCACCTTCTTCCACCACAAGATCACAGACATCCACGACAGATTCAACGCCACGACCGCTCCAACAACCACTGAGACCTCCGCCCCCACATCCACCATCCGCACCAACCGCCTGCTCTCCTGGACCAACATCAATGATGACGACACCATCAAGATCATGAACACCATCCACTCCGGATCTCCGTTAGACCCATGCCCACACCCCACATCTTCAACAAAGCCAGCCCCATCTCCGGAAAGTTATCAACACCTCCTTCTAGACAGCAACCTTCCCGGAGAGCTGGAAGCACGCCGAGATCAACGCCTTACTCAAGAAACCCAAGGCAGACCCCAAGGACCTCAAGAACTTCCGGCCCATCTCCCTGCTCCCGTTCCCGGCAAAGGTCATCGAGAAGACCGTCAACGAACAACTGACCTGCTACCTCTAGGAGAACAACATCCTAGACCCTTCCCAGTCCCTGCTGGACAACGGAAAAACAGCATCCCTCATCCTCCTGGACCTGTCAGCCGCCTTCGACACGGTCTGCCACCACACACCACGAACACGCCTCCACAACGCCGGGATCCAAGAGAAGGCCCTGGACTGGACCACCTCCTTCCTCTCTGGCAGAACACAGAGCGTCAGCCTTTCCCCTCTTTCGCTCTGAAGCCACAAAGATCATCTGCGGCGTTTCCCAGGGCTCATCCCTCAGCCCAACTCTGTTTAACATTTACATGGCACCGCTCGCCTACGTTGCCGTCAGCACGACCTCAACATCATCTCCTACGCCGATGACACCCAGCTGATCCTCTCCCTCACCAAGGACCCCCACACCGCCAAAACCAACCTTCATGAAGGAATGAAGGCCGTCGCTGAATGGATGGGGAACAGCCGACTGAAGCTGAACTCGGACAAGACGGAGGTCTTCATCCTTGGATCCACCCCTCTGTCCTGGGACGACTCCTGGTGGCCTACTGCACTGGAAACTGCTCCAACACCCACCGACCACGCACGCAACCTAGGGGTCATCCTTGACTCCACCCTCTCCATGACTAAACAAGTCAACGCCATCTCCTCCTCCTGCTTCAACACCCTTCGCATGCTCCGCAGGATTTACAAGTGGATCCCCACTGAAACAAGAAGAACGCTCATGTGAAATGCGGTATAAAATGACCGGAAACCAGGCTTGGAGTCCAAACGGTAGTTTATTTTAAAGCTCAAGCAAGTATGAACATCAGCGACCCCAGCCACAGCGGTAACCACGGCGGGTGACACTTTCACTCACTCAGGCGCTCGACTTAGAACGCTGGTCGCGGTGACATTCGGCATGACGTCACCGCGAGCCGCTCCAATGTCAGCTGAGCTGCCGGGGGTGAGAATTAGTGGAAGATACCACACATCCCCCTCCCCTGCGGAAAGCACCAACGGAAAAGAAAATAACACAACAACCAGTATTTCAGAAAAATTACATCATTACGTACTGCTCAAAATGTCTGGGTGGCCTGGTCATTCTCTGGCTAACCCTTCTACCAGGTTGGGGGTTCGACCACCGTTTTTTGGGAAGGGGACCCTTGTTTTCCTCGGAGTCGTCCTCCCTCTCACTGCCTCTATCTGAACCTTGGCCGGGTGGGCAAAACTTCACTACTCTCCCCAGGTTCCAAATCTTCCCCTCCTGGGTCTTTACAGCATTCCTGAACAATTTTGTGATCTTGGTGGGCCTACTATGTCCTGACCAACTTGCCCTGCCGGTAGGTGTCCTGATCTTTATGTCATCCCCTACTTTGAAACCAGCCTCCCGTGTAGAGTTAAGCCTGTTGAATCTTTCTTTCCTCTCCCCGATAGCTTTTTCCTGCCTCACCAACCCTTTCGCTTCTTTGGAGTGGTCCGACCAACCCTTACGCCACCCCATCCACCCTGGTGACAGTTTGGTGTTAGGAATCCTTCCTCGAAGCATTTCGAATGGGGTGACCCCCGTCGTCTGGTGCGGGGTGAACCTGTATGCTTCTATGCGCCTCCATACCTCCTCCTTCCAATTCATACCACTGGCCTTGGCTAACTGGATACTCTCTTTGAGAGTCTTATTAAAGCGCTCTACCATGCCGTTTGTCTCTGGGTGGTACAGGGCACAACGCTTGTGTGTGATTCCTCTCTCCCCAAGGAAATCCTCCATTTCCTTCTAGCACAGTTGTACACTATTGTCTGTGAGTAGACTGCTGGGTAATCCTTCCTTTTCGAACAGCCCTTGAAGGAACTCGATGACTATCTTAGTCGTGATTTCACTCACCAATTTCACTTCTGGCCATCTGGAGTACAGATCCATGAGCACCACAATATACGGAGTGCGCATCTCTCCTGTCAACGGACCAACGATATCCAACGCCAACTCCTCCCAGGGCCCAGATGGTGGTGGTCTGCACACCATTGGAGGTGTCAATTGCCTCAGCACTTTGTCGCTGATGCTGCATGGGATGCAGTCTCTCACTTTCCTTTCAATCGCCAGGTCCATACTCGGCCACAAATAGTCTTCTCTCAGCCTTTGTTTGGTCTTGGTGATGCCCAGATGGCCATCGTGAGCCATGTCAATAAGATTCTCTCTCACCGTCACAGGAGGTACCAACCTCGTTCCTCTGAAGAGACAATCGTCAACTACGGACAACTCATCCTTTATAATCCAGAATGGCCGAAGAGCTTCCACGCGTTTATCTTCATAGTATGAACTTCAGCGACCCCAGCCACAGCGGTAACCACGGCGAGTGACACTTTCACTCACTCAGGCGCTCGACTTAGAACGCTGGTCGCGGTGACATTTGGCATGATGTCACCGCGAGCCGCTCCAATGTCAGCTGAGCTGCCGGGGGTGAGAATTAGTGGAAGATACCACAGCTCACCCAGGCCCTCGTCAGCAGCATGTTGGACTACGGAAACGCCCTCCACACAGGAGCCTCGGCCAAACTCCTGAGATGGCTACAACGCATTCAGAACGCCTCTGCACGCCTGATCCTTGACATACCTAGCTGCAGCCACATCACATCCCACCTGAGAGACCTGCACTGGCTCCCGGTCAACAAGAGAATAACCTTCAAGCTCCTCACCCAGGCACACAAATCACTCCACGACACCGGACCAGCGTACCTCAAAAGACGACTCAGCTTCTACATTCCCACCCGACAGCTCCGCTCTGCCGACCTCGCCCTCGCCACAGTCCCCCGCTTCCGAAGAGCGACCTCTTGCGGCAGATCGTTCTCCCACCTCGCCGCCAAGACCTGGAACACCCTCCCCATCCTCCTATGGCAGACCCAAGACCAGCTGACCTTCAGAAGACTCCTCAAGACCTGGCTTTTTGAGCAGTAGCAGCATTCCCCACCCCAGCGCCTTGAGACCCTCACGGATGAGTAGTGCGCTTTACAAATGATATGATTGATTGATTGAGTGGCTCTATGGATCAGTAAGTGGATGTGTTAGTGCTTATGTGGGTCTGTCAATGGGTATGTCAGTGGTTGTATTGGAGTGGGAATGGGTGTATGAAACTTTCTATGTGGGTGTGAGTGGGTGTGTGAGTAGTTCTGTGGAGGATGTCATCAGTGATGTCACTTACGATGTCATCAGTGATGATGCTGACCATTTTATGAGTGATGTAATATTTGAGGTCGTAAGCAGTGCATTCCTGGGACATGAGTTATAGTTAGCTCAGGTAACTATAACTGCTGAATTTCTATGGTTTTGTATGAGTGAAATCTGAGCCTTACTATAATGTAAGGTTGCTGTCACATTTGTTTGGGGAGGGGTGATGGGGGGATGGCAGACAAGGGGCTAGTGGCGGGTGATGTCGGAGCAGTGTTGGGTGTCTGAGCTGCATGATCGTTGGCTCCATTGCATCTGTTGTCGTTCAAGTGTGGCTCTGGGCTGGGCTCCCTTTACAGGATGTAAAGGGATGTTATGTTGCAGGTTGTAGTCCGACTTTACACCAGCTCAGAGCAGGTGTAAACGCACCATATCACCTGTTTTGTACTCTCTTGACGATCTTGCTGGTGGTTGAGAAACATGCGAAGTGATGTGTTTGCTGCTTTTTGCACGGGAACGCCTACTCTACATCTCATTACCAATATTTGCCAGGGTCATCCGTGACGATGCTTTTTGAGGCTGCTATCGCTGATAAACTGGTGACATGTTCATTATTTTAAAAAAACAACGAGAAGAGGGCCACGTCGGCCCGCCTCCCATGGCCTCCATTCCCCAGGGCCTGGCCTCACCATTGGGGCACTTGGGGGGATCCCCAATGCTCCCACGGTGCCTCCAGCTCTCCGCGTCCTGTGGGAGCTGGCATTGCTTTTCCACATGTGGAGCTGCTGACATGCAACTCCCTGTGTGGAAAAGCAATCAGCTTTGGATTTTGGAAGCGAGAGCAAGTTCCTCAGCTCTCGCTTCCAAAATCCAAAGCAAGTTTGCTATGACAGAGCGGTAGCCGCGAGGCTCCTGCCCTGTCATAGCAAACAGCAGTGTCCCAGGGGTGGGCACCCCGGGACACTGCAGGAGCCGGCCCTGGGGGGTGGCAGTCCCCAGGGCCATCCCTGGCTCCAGGCCCCCCTTCCAACATGAGTGAAGCCCCGGGCGGTGGTGGTCCCCGAAGATAATTTTTTAAGAAATGCCCCTGCAACCTAGCACCACCTGGGGGCCTCATTAAAATAAAACGCTGGAATCCGTGCATCATTTTTTTAAATTGCTTTTTTTGGCCCTGGGGGTCCTTCTGGGACCGCCTGAGCAGGCCTAGGGGGTCAGGGGGATTCTACCCTGCCCCCTTCTCTTGTTTTATATCTTTGTATCTCTGTTTTCTGGTGACTCGCTTCTACCGAGTCACAAGATGGCTGCCAACACTTCCTGGTTTGGAGTGTTGACAGCCAATTAGAATGAAGCTTGTGGTCGTGGCAGCCAATTAGAATGAAGCTCCACTGCCAAGAAATTGACCAGACCAGCACGCACAGTAGATTAAATCTCCTTCGATTTATTGCACAATGGACAATATTACCTACTGGCGGTCGCCAGTAGGTATATATAGTTAGGATTTTTTCTCTATGGGATTTTTGAAAATTCTATGTCTAATAACTTTGGCGTTTGTGGACGGAATTGGCTGAAATTTTCAGGAAAATGGCACATTTTGTTTCTGAGCAGCCCTTGAAAATTTGGGGGGGGTTCGTCAAGGGGGGGCCGAGAAAAAAGGGGGGTCCCAAAACGTGTTTTTAACATTGAGTTTTCCATAGGGCGGTTGGCCTCACTTTTAGCCCGAACGGCTGAATGGATTTGCACGAAACTTGGCAAAATTGTAGGGACTGGTAGCCCGATGTGCCTTTTGTAGGTCTCAATATATGTGCTACAGTGGATTTTGAGAAATTAACGTTTAAAAAAAGATATATATCTGTAACAGCGGACCGGGCAGCGCTCCAGGACGCGTACTTTTCGCGCAACGGAGCTTTGTGAAGCGAAGCTGATTGGTTCTCCGGCGTCTGTCAACATTCCGAACAGTCCGTAGCGGCCGCCATCTTGTCTCTCGGTAGGATCGAGAGACAAGAGGAGGCCAAAGCGAAGGGGCAAATGACCATAAGGGGGAATAGTAGATCCTCGCTGACCCCCTAGGTTTGATGTGGAGGTTTTAAAAGGGCCCCGCGGGGCAAAAAAAATAAATAATAATAATAATCGAACGGCTGAATGGATTTGCACGAAACTTGGCAAAATTGTAGGGACTGGTAGCCCGATGTGCCTTTGCTAGGTCTCAATATATGTGCTCCAGTGGATTTTGAGAAATTAACGTTCAAAAAAAGATATATATCTGTAACAGCGCTCCGCTTCGCGTAAAGGAGGTTTGCGAAGCTGATTGGTCATTCTGTCACTGGGCTATAGTTGGGCTACATCTGGCTGATATTTGGGCTACATTTGTTTTTTTTGTCTCTGGCGGCCATCTTTGGGCTACATTGGGCTACATTGGGCTTCATTGGGCTTCATTGGGCTACATTGGGCTACATTTGGGCTCCAACATATATATAGGCCAATGTAGCCCAATATATATTTTTCAAAGTTAATTTTCGTAAAAACCACTGGAGCATATATCTTGAGACATAGCAAAGGCACATCGGGCTACCAGTCCCTACAATTTTGCCAAGTTTCGTGGAAATCCATTCAGCCGTTCGACCTAAAAGTGAGTCCAACCGCCCTATGGAAATGAAGGAAATGAATGGGTAATTTCTAATTAGCAAATAGCTCATCGCAAACTAGGAATGGTAAAGAATCGCTATTTATTCCTTAAAGTTCGCTATTTAGGAAATGCAAAAAACTTTGATGATACATATGGCGGTTCATCTCTAACAAGATAAGAAGCATAGGGATAGATTTATGATGACTGGCGCATCACCAGGGATGTGTTAGTCATTCTGTGCCGCTGTTCCGTCACCTATGGTGTGCTGCATTTACAATGCGGCGCATCATGGGGCAAAAACAGCACAGATGCGTGATGTATCTGTGCCGTAAAGGTGGCGCATTGCTGGAGTTGTATCGCAAGTGTGATGAAGCTCCAGCAAGGGTCGGGGGTGCCCCTGTCGCAGGGTTTCTGTTCTCACACAGAACTGTGGACAGAGGATTGGAACCTCGGCGAATTAGGGTGTCCCAAAACTCACCTTAGTAATCAAAAACCCCTTAGCAAGCTAGGTACAGTGTCACATTGGATATAACAAACTCTCAATGTTTAGACACTCCAGAATATGAACTTATAGTACCTCAGGATACGTGGAACTCATGAACAGTCGGTCGTTATATATTTCTTAGAAACCAGAACATGGAGTTAAGAAGAACACATGTGTATTTGAAATGTTTATTTACTAATGCCGTCTTCTCAGGCGTAGTATCTTAGATAATACAAGTACACATATTATCAGTAGCAAAATTACCAGCATAGTTACTAGTACATAAAAAGCGAATGGTGACAGTATGTTAACATGCTGTAAATGAATAAGAGTTAGCAACACTTATAAGCAGCCGCGGGCCGTGGAGGGAGTTACGGTGGGGCAGGGAGGTGGGGAGGGGGAGGGGCAGGGTGGAGAGGGCTCCACCCTGCTCCTCCCCCTCCCCGCCTCCCTGCCCCACCGTAACTCCCTCCACGGCCCGCGGCTGCTTATATCTCACCCTCCCTAATACACATATTATATTATTTGCTAAGAAGGTCTCTTTGTGTTGGTTTAGGGCGTGCCCATACTTTAGTGTCTTAGATTTGAAGGAATCACATCAGCATACACCAGCTCTCTCTTCATGTGAACCGCATCAACTGTTGTGTATGTGTGTTCGGAAAAGCAATATAAAACCCGCCTCATGCCCAGAATTGGCAGAAGTTGCACTTATGTTATGAGTATGAAGTCGTGGAGATCAGACCTCATAACAATTCTGTATCGTGTTGTTCTTGAAACTTCAGCACTCGCTGTACAGATATAGTTTAACAAGCAAAGCAGATAGTAGAGCAATAACATATTATTCTCATGTAAACCACGATGAACTACTAGGTTGAAAGCTAAAGCAACAACTAAGTGTCGTGTGCAGAAGTTGCAAAAAAGGAAAAATGGCGTTTAAACCGGTAATGAGCCCATGCTAACTTAACACGGTGTAAAGATATCCAGGACCTAGATGACACCTCCCCATGATCCGGAAACGAACTGAATAAGATAATAGAAGTGCCATCTCATGAGAGCAGATTGCAAGTTTATATGTGGACGGTCCGCAAGGTAAAGCATTAAAAACTAGGAAAATTTAATGCTAAAGAAAAATAAAACAGCCAAGTACTTTATCGAGTCTTAAGCCAATAGGCAAGCTAAATAATAAAAACTTGACAAATAAGTCAATGAATTGTCAATGAAATGCTAGTACTCAGCATATCAAACATGAAAAAGGTCTATGACATAACTGTGTATGCAAAATAAGCTGCAACAGCCTCCAATAGGAAGTCACCGTCTTCATCCGAAAAGAGTTCAGCCATCCAATTTAAAAGCGGAAAAGAACATACGTGCTCTCCCAGCACCGGATCCTCTATCACCATCAGAGGACAGCTCGGTGGGTTTTCAAGAAAGCTCTGTTCCAAGAAAGACTGTGTTGCCGCCAGTAAATTCCAGGGACCAATTAGTCCATGCATCAATGCCACAGCCATAATCCTTTCGCCAGGACAAACCAACTCGTGAGTAATGATAGGAGTCATCAGCTGATTAAAGTCGACGTCAGGAGAAACCGGTCCGCAGAGACACAAATCAATGGCCCAATCGAAATCACAGGTCAGGCAGTGAAATACAGGCTGGACACAGGTGAAGTAGGAGAATCGAAAAGATAATCCATATGCCGTGCTTAATATCGCCAACGGCATTGTGCCATAATATTCTAGCATGCGATTGCGGAACAGTGTCAGCAGCTGCAGGGCGGGAGCTTGCACATCCATATTTAAAAATGTAAAAAAGCACAAGAGCGTCCGCTGGTAATGCAAGTAAAAATGGCAATCCACGAAGCACAGTGGAGAAAATAGAATGAAAGAAAGCAGGGATGACTCCAAAGATTTTCTCAAATGAAGTCACGAGACCACTGGTAACAACTTTAAAAAAGTGCGCCAGGGCATTTGTGGAGGACGCGTTAAAGATAGTCCGAACCATCTTGCTGAAATGCAAAGGCGAATCAATATTGAAAAGGGTCTGCACCTCTGTACGGGTGTTCGCTATGTGAAGCATGAAAGTTTCACGGGCCGAACTCAAGGCCACCTCTCTCTGAGACAAAAGAGCTCTTATTCTTGCCATGCCGTTGAAATCTGCTCCCAAGGTTGGTATTTGTGGCCAGATTGAAAACTCCCTATGTTCATGTGTGGGAGGAAATAGAACATTTTTGCAGCAAATAACCCGTTCACTTACTGTTACGATAAAAGGAATACTTTTAATAAACCCAGAACAATCTTCATTATTGAGCATCAAATAACTACCATTTTCCAACAACTTGAACGTGGGGATGATAGCAGGAACTGGCGTGCCTTGCAACACGCAAGCCATATTTGGTCGGTGTTTGTTGCATGAACCGTGTAACTGTATGTGCCTACACATTAGTGAATGATCTGGCGTCTCAGTGCATTCCTCTCCATTCAGATAAACTTCTTGATCATCTTTGAAACATCTGTATGTGTATGGAAGCGACCAGACCTCATGAAGAAAAGCACTACCTAAAGGTTCATAACGACCTATTGGTATATATTTCATACAATTTGAAAACTTATATAAAGCAAAAGGCAGCGTTATTAAACCGTGGATAAGGCACGTTGCCAAAAAACCCGCAATCCTCTGCTGATGATGTCACTGAGCATGTCATGAATGATGTAATATGTGACATCATCAGCAGTGGATTACGGGTAATAGTATCTCTAGTTTACTCCCCTATAGCTGTCTTTCTTTTAACATAAGTGTCTGTTTCCTTCCCTTATACTTACTGTTTTTGGTTCGCTTCCGGTTCGCGTACCGGCGAGCGAACTGGGAAGCGAACTACGAGAAATAGAGGTTGGCACAGTTCCAAATATTGTACCAATTTTTTAATAACGGGGAGGTAGTTCTGAAAAGAACTTTTTTTTTTTTATTGTTTTTGTTGTTTTATATTTTTTTTATTATTTTTCTGAACATTTTTTTACTTTTTTTGAATTTTTCTCAAGTTTTATATTTTTTTGGGTTTTTCTTGGAGGGGGCAATGAAAACGATTCATTGTAAAGGGCTCAACAGGAGCAACAACATTTTTTATTATTTGGGGCGTTTCGTACAAACTTGCATATGATAGTCAATAGCTCTGTTGATCAGAGTGATGCTTCTTTCTCCGTAGCAAATGAATCCATCGCAATATACGCAGATGTGTTTTACTTCACCAAATCTCATTTGTATATTTGGCACCATCTCCCTGCCCTCTGGTCCCGTTACTTCCGGTACAACAGATCTTCTGGCCATAATAGGGAGATTATCTAGGTCGTTCCGAAACTGTGCAGCACTGTAGTTGTTAGGATGCCACCTAGTCATATGGCGATGCATTGTGTAGTTTCCGAAGCTGTATTTTTTGTCGGTCCCTCTGGACAGTCTATCTTGACATATAAGGCAAGTTACGTATCTTGCATTTACTTTTTTCTGACCTTTGGGAATTTTAAAAAATTGCCAAATGAAGTTTTCTTTCCGGTGAGACGTCCTGGGCTCCTCAGGCAAAAACTGCCTCTCTTCGTGCTCGTCGTCCTGTTCCTCTTCTTCCTCTTCTTGTTGAATTATAACTTGAGCAGGTGGTCCACTCTTCCTTGGATGTGGTGGAGGTGGTGGGGAAGCACCAGCTGAAGCTACTAAAGAAGCCATTGCTCACTGGTAACAAAGGGTCTTTCTCTCACAATGATGAAAGTCAGAGTGAGGAAAGAAGGAGGGATTTTCATCATTTGGGAAAAACAAGAGTTCTCAACCAATGAAAAGTGTTCATTTTAGATTATATGACCTCGTCTTACATCATTAGGAAACCAAAAGTGAAATGAACCAATGAAAAGTGTTATTACCAAGTCACATGACCTGCTGTGTTTACGTTAAGCGCTTTGCAGGGCCTCCCGCTTTGCTTCCAGAAACCTGTGCTTTGCGACTCGGTAAGCGTACCAGTTCGCTAACGTAGCACGTCATATGACGTATCACGCGACAACGTGAAACGTCATGCGGACGGGAGGCGTCACGATGTTGTTTTCTAACGCGGCAGTTGCGGTAAAGAAACGTTTACCGGCTCGCGGTCTATTTCGCGGCATCAAGGTCAGCTAACGGGAAGCTTCCCGATTCGCGAAGCGGGAACGAAGAAAAAAAATATTTAAAAAAAAAAATTATTAATAAACATATAAAATATATTTTTGGATTTAAAGAAGAATACATTTTACAGCTACAAATATTAGCTGTTAAAAAACCAATGAAATTCACTGAAAAAACCATAGGTTATAGACCATATATAGTTAGGAATTAGCATTTACAAAACCTTGAAAATTCACTGAAAAAACCATAGGTTATAGACCATATATAGTTAGGAATTAGCATTTACAAAACCTTATTTTACTCACATTATTTACTCATTTGAGATGTCATCAGTGATGTCATCAGTGATGTCACTGACCATGTCATGAATGATGTAATATGTGACATCATCAGCAGTGGATTGCGGGTGCGCGATATATAGTTAGTGCAACTAACTATATATGGAATTTCAATGGTTTTGTGTGAGTAAAATAAGGTTTTGTAAATGCTAATTCCTAACTATATATGGTCTATAACCTATGGTTTTTTCAGTGAATATATATATATATAGATACATAGATACATTGATAAATAGATATATATATATATATAGATATATATAGATATATACGTAAATGGAAACAGATATATATGTGATTATATAAGTATATATTTATATATAGTTTTAAAAATTAGTGTAATATATTTAATTTACATACTAGTTACTAGTACATTTATTTATTAACATTTTAGCATTCACTACTTTAAACTCTATTTATATTTAAAAAGCAATATTCTTGTCTATTTTGTGACTAAATTAGTGCCAACAATATTGTTTTCCGATAGTTTTGTACTTACCATTATACATATAGGAGCACAATATTATGGTAAACAATATTTTTAACACAATAATGTTGTCAATGACAATATTTGCCAAGCTATTGTGTCAGTGATCCATTGCATTGGCCATTTTTAAACTATGATCTCTTTTAAAGAAGATAGTTACAAAACATACAAACTTCAATCACTCACTCAAATCATTTAACATAGTACTGGAGTGGAACAATGCTCTGCCGCATGTGCCTACATGATAGTGTGTTCCGTATGATTGAATTATTGCATGATGCCACTTTGTAAAAGCGGCACAGTGTAATGTGCATTGCTTCCAAAATTGTCAAGAACTGATTTTTTGTTCAACTGGCCTTTGTAGTGGGAGACAGCCATGACAACGCGGGCTTTACACCGCGCTGCCATTACGACGCTGCCATCACAACGCAAATCGTTACAACGACTTGTGCTGGATGGCACTAGATACTAAGGAATAGTAGATTTACTATTCGAAAACCTTCCCTACTGTTGCGTAGGCTGGAGTTGGAACAGTAAATCATACTATTCCAAAATCCAGCGCCTACAGCGCAAGTCGTTGTAATGACTTGCGTTGTAATGGATGCGTCGTAATGGCACCGCGGTGTAAAAGCCCGCGTTGTCATGACGTACATCCCTTTGTAGTATATTCTGGGGTGCATATTTATTTTGCAAGCCTATGTTTGTACATATATTTATTAATGCTACCAAGAATGGTCCTCCTTTTCCAAATGCCAAAGGAATTCTACTAATTCAGTCTCAATGCATATCAGCCCCAGGTGGCCCACTGCCTTTTTTAGTTGAGTACACTACGTTTGCTTCAGTCTCACACCCCCTTAATATGATTGACTAAGCTATGCCCCTGTTCACTGTCTGTCGTCATATTAGAAAGGCCTTAACCCTTGCTAAAGAATAAGGACAAGATGTTGGGCAAGGAAGAGTGGACCACTTCCTGCCCCACCTCAGTCGGCTCACAGATCAGCACCCATCACCAGGTGGAGACTTTAAAAAAAATGGATGGAAGAGTTAGAGGTAAGTAGCAGGGTAAGCATGTGCCTAGGGGCATGAGACACTAACAGAATCAAATGTCTAAGCATTTTTAAGTATAAGTTTATTGAGATTTTACTTTAGAGGTACCTGTCACACAGGAAAGATTTGCCCTTTAGTATTTTCTAAAAGTAGGTAATGCATCTGTCAATCTCATGGGGGGGTTATTCTTTATATCAGTAATTTTAATGTTACAATTAGAGGTCGGTATTGTTGAAGCCTGTCTGCCCTTGCACCACTGACATTTTATGTATGTGCTTTTAACAGGATACAACCCTCCATCAACGCCCACCACAAGCCCTCAACCTGCAACACCTTCGAGCCCCCCACCAGGTACACTTTGCTTCTCAATTACTGCTGAATGGTTTATTGGTAACATAGTAACATGATGATGTCTGCCCTAGCACTATGCTATAGCAGTGGTTCTCAACCTGTGGTCCGGCGACTCCTGGCGCTCCGCAAAGCCCAGGTAGTGGGGTCCGTGATTGCTTAGAAAATGAAATAATATTAACAGATCAGTAAAGTTAATATAAATAAAGAAATAAAAGGTACAATTGAAATTTTAAAAAGTTCTGTAAATATGTAAGAATTTGAAATTGATGGTTAAAAATGAAGTTTTGCATCCTCAGATTGAATTGTGGGATCAGTGCAAGTGTATCACACAGAATATAGTAAGGATGATGCGTGGCCTCAATTGAGTTTAGAAAAGCTCCCACCTTCCTATAAAATGTTTATTCTTCTTGTATATTTGTTTATGAATTAAGTAAAATACAGAATTTCTTGTGTATTTGTTTGATGAATGCTTGTTTCAGGATTTTTTGTGTATTGTTTCGCCATTCAAATCATGGAGAAAAAAAATAGGCTGTGGTCCTCGGCTTGCAGTAATGACTCAGTGGAGGTCCCCGGGTTCCAGTACTGATTAAGTGGGGATCCAGAGAAGTCAAAATGTAAAGAAGCACTGTCCTATAGGTGGTGTCTCCAACTAGTCGATCGTGAGCTACTAGTAGTTCCCAGACACCTTCAAAGTAGCTTGCAGCCTTGAGTTCATTTTTAAATAAGCACAGGGCCAAATTTTTGGTTTAACATTAAGGGAAGGATGTGTTTACTTTATGTTATTATCATCAGGCTGCAGATAGAAGAGCCTTATAATGAGCAGTGCTCAGTAATATTTAGGGGCCAGGCTGGGTCACAGAAGTGACTAAATGAAGCACTGTAGTATTTAACTTTTAAATAAAAGTCCTTGTTGACTCAATATTAGAGTGTCAGGACAAAATATACCCAGTTACTCACCCATATACCACTGACACATCCACTCACCTACACATACACACACACACTCACTAACACCTACAGCCACCGACTCACCCACGATGGGCTGTGTCCCATCCATGTATGCCCCCCCTCCTTAATGCAGATGTGTAAGTGACAAGGGCTCTGGACTACCTCAAATGGTCATGTATAGTCTCAGAGCATAACTTATAAAAGTAAACAACGATCGCCACTGGGCGGTGCACGCAGAAGCGCCCGCACATGAGTCCAAATATTGAAAGTAAGAATACAAAAAATAAAAGAGCATCCAATCAACAGACTACATAGAAACAATGGTAGGACGTGGCGTAGAAGAAAATCAACAGTGTCCAGTGGCCAGGCCCATGATTGATGGAAGCAGTTGGAGACCCCCATAGCAAGACAAGACCAGTATAGTGTAGAGTAGTGTCACCAGAGTTCCCCGTGGGGTGGGTGGTTAGGTAGAGGATGCGGTCAATGCCCTCTGGGTGATCGTCAGAGGAGATCATCAGAGGATCTCAGCCTGATCTTGAGGGCCGTGGTGCTTGAGGTTAAGGAATACTCAGCAACACAGGCTTCTGAGCAGGAGCATGGGTTTAGGGTGGCAAGGGCATATTTAGGGTTTACGGTGGGTATGGATTTTAGATTGGCAAGGGAATTTTTAGGCGTTACTGTGGGTATGGGTTATTGGATGGCAAGGGAATTTTTAGTGTTTCTAGACTTGCCTCTATTCTTTGTGCCGGTTGATAAATCTTCACAAAATGTTCCCATAAAAGTGTACCATTGATTCTAACTCTGAATGGAAATTTTTGGGGGTATAGAAAAAGGAGAAGGTAAAATAAAAGTGTGATTCCCAAGTTAATTACTTAGAATATTTAGACACTCCTGCAGCCTAAACCGCAGGAAAGAATTACACAAAGTTGGGGAGAAAGATAGATTCTGTTCCGGAGATCACCCTATTACATATTTGGTGTAAATCCGTTCAGTAGTTTTTGAGACATTATAGGAAACCAAATTTGTATATCTGGGCATATGTGGTACTTTTGTAGTACCTTAGTGATGTCATTTGAGATGTCATCAGCTATGTTATGAGTAATGTCACTAACCATGTCATGACTGATCTAATGTGTGAGGTCGTAAGCAGTGCATTGTGGGGGCATACATTATAGTTAGTTCAGGTAACTATAACTGTTGAATTTCACTGGTTTTGTACGTTCCTGTAACCTTTGTTTTCTTCAGTGAATTTGTAAGGTTTTTTCAATTCTGCTTGCCAAGTATAACAACCCTGCAACCATTGTTTTTTTTCAGTTAATTTCTAAGGTTTTTTTTAACATTATGTATGATACCCATTGCAATTCACAGTGGGGGTTAAACACAGGGCCTGGCACTGTGATGCCCCCACCCAAGCTTGCTGCTCCTGCCCTTCTTCCTTGTCATCCATTGTCCACGTGTATGACCCTGCTCCCTCATTACAGCCATTTGTGGCTATTGTTCTGCCACTTCCTTTCCCTGCTGCCTCTTCCACCTCGTCCCTACCCTCTGTTGTCTGAATAAATGTACAAGCCCCCTCCCTCCTATCCTGCATGCTTTGAATTGCTGTCACTGCCCTCCGTTAAGCTTGATGTCCCTGCCCACTCCTCCTGCCCTCCGTTGCCCAATTCTGTGCCTCATCATTGCTCTCCTGCTTATCTTCTGTGCTTAGCTTGTGCCCCATGCTGTCCTTCCACGTGCCCTCCGATGTCTGTGTGCCTGCCCCTGCTCCCTCCTTTTTGCCCATCATATTCCATGGACCTGCCACACAGATGCTCCAAGGAGTGTACCGGCGCTAGTCCAAGAGCAAACCAGATCACATGGTGAATAACCAAGTTTGTAATCCCTTCCGGTCTGAAACTGGTATGTTGGCATGTATGGTTGTACTGCCACTGCATTGTCCTTCTGACCTCAATGGTCTTTCATGTTGCCACAGCCCTTGACCCTGTCACCAGGTAGGTCGCTCCCTCAGCCACCACACAGCCCTCCTGTGTGCCCTTGACCTCGCTGCTGCCTCTCGCTGCCTCCTGTGCCCGTTCACTGCCCGCCGCGTTACCACCACTGCGGTTGGTCTTTATTGTCAATTGTTGTTGCCAGCTGTATTTCCTTTTTGTTTACTGTGTGCTTTTGCCCTGCTGTACTGTGTGACCCATTACCCTCGTCCCTCTGTGCCCCCCTTTTTTGCCTTCTGTACCCCCGCTCCCCCCTTGTACTTTCCCGCTGCTGCGTCCCCTGCAGCCCGCCCCCCCGGTTCCCATTCGCCGCCCCGCTCCTCCCTCCCAGCTGCTCCTCCCTCCCACTTCCCCTCATATGGAGGCCCTGCGGTGGTGAAGAGAGTAACCCTTGACCCCGTCACCAGGTAGGTGGCTCCCTCAGCCACCACATAGCCCTCCTGTGTGCCCTTGACTTCACTGCTACCTCTCGCTCGCTCCTGTGCCCAGCCTCTGCCCGCCGCGTTACCACCACTGCAGTTGGTCTTTATTGTCAATTGTTGTTGCCAACTGTATTTCCTTTTTGTTTACTGTGTGCTTTTGCCCCGCTGTACTGTGTGACCCATTACCCTTGTCCCTCTGTGCCCCCTTTTTTGCCTTCTGTACCCCCGCTACCCCCTCGTACTTTCCCGCCCCTGCGTCCCCGCCCCCCTGGTTTTCATTCGCCACCCGCTCCCGCCTCCCAGCTGCTCCTCCCTCCCACATCCCCTCATATGAAGGCTGCGCAGCGGCCGCGCCACTGGCGCGCCAAACGTGAGCCCGTCTGCGCCCGTCCGCGCCTAGCGCCAGAACCCCTGGCCCCTGCCGAAACCAAGAAACCCAACAAAGATACGACACCACCACCCTCTACGGACTCAACACCGGCCGACCATCTGCCTGCTACCAAGCCACCCCGAAGCGCACCCACGAACCCTTCACCTGCCAAGTCTGCAAATTCACCTGCGTCCGAACCTGCACCCCACCGCCCAACCAGGCAATAACAACAACCACCTCAAGTGCATCCTGCTCAACACCCGCTCCGTCCACAAGCACTCAGTCGAACTCTGGGACCTCCTCGACACAACAGCACCAGACATCGCCTTCCTATCAGAAACCTGCATGAACGCCTCCTCAGCCCCCGACATCGCCACAGCCATCCCGAACGGCTACAAGATCACTCGAAAGGACCGCGTCAACCAAACTGGAGGAGGAATCGCCATCATCCACAGGAACACCATCGGCGTCACAACCAACTTCGAAGATGCCCT
Source organism: Lissotriton helveticus (assembly GCF_964261635.1). Taxonomy (NCBI): domain Eukaryota; kingdom Metazoa; phylum Chordata; class Amphibia; order Caudata; family Salamandridae; genus Lissotriton; species Lissotriton helveticus. The sequence goes on along the minus strand of NC_136061.1, from coordinate 49,592,109 downwards.
CACCACCGCCGAACACCTACACTTCCAGATCCACACCGACCCCAAGACCACCCCCAGAGGAACCCTCATCTACAGACCCCCGGGTCCACGCACACAATTCAGTGAAGCCATCGCAGACTTCATCAGCCCACATGCCCTCGCCTCATCAGACTACATCCTCCTAGGGGACCTGAGCTTCCACCTGGAGAACAACAATGACAACAACACCACCACCCTGCTCGACAACCTCGCCAACCTCGGACTCAAGCAACTGGTGAACATCCCCACCCACTACGCAGGCCACACGCTCGACCCCATTTTCTCTGCCAGCAGCCACGTTGCCTTCAGCCACTCCACCGGACTACTCTGGACCGACCACAGCTGCATCCACTTCACCTTTAAGAAGACCACATCCCATCACCGCCCGCAACAGATCCCTCGCAGATGCTGGAGCAAAGTCACCACAGACCAGCTAACCACATCACTGAGCCAGAACCCACCAATCAACGCTGCTGACATCAACGACGCAGCCCGCAACCTCACACAGTGGATCATCAACTGTGCCGACGCTCTTGCACCACTGAAGAACCCTCCAGGAAAGCCCGGCAACAGGAAAACCACATGGTTCACTGACGACCTCAAAGAATCGAAGAAATCCTGCTGAACCCTCGAGAAAACCTGGCGCCGCGAACAGACGACATAAAACCTGACAGCCCTCAAGAACGCCACTCGCAAACACCACCAGCTGATCCGCACCACCAAAAAGACATCGTTCAAAGAGCGGCTGGACAACAACATACACAACAGCAAGGAACTCTTCAGCATTGTAAAAGAGCTCTCCAACCAAAGCGCCAGCAGCAATAACATCACACCGTCGCAAGACCTTTGCAACTCCCTCGCCACGTTCTTTCACCGCAAGATCGCCGATATACACGACAGCTTCGGTGCCCAGACTCCGCCCCCAGCCACCGAACCAACGCCCCTACAACCACCCTCAGCGCTTGGACTCCCATCAGCACTGGAGACACCACCCACGCTATGAACACCATCCACTCTGGCTCTCCTTCCGACCCATGCCCTCACCACATCTTCAACAAAGCCGACACCATCATTGCACCCCACCTACGGAACATCATAAACAACTCCCTCGTGCCCACCACCTTCCCAGAGAGCTGGAAGCACGCAGAGATCAACGCCCTACTGAAGAAACCCACAGCGGACCCTAAAGACCTCAAGAACTTCCGCCCCATCTCTCTTCTTCCCTTCCCTGCAAAAGTTATCGAGAAGATCGTCAATAAACAGCTGACCACATTCCACAAGGCTAATGGCTCCCTCGACCCATCCCAGTCCGGATTTCGAGCGAACCACAGCACCGAGACCGCTCTCATCGCAGCCACCGACGAGATCAGGACCCTGCTTGACAACGGGGCAACAACCGCCCTCATCCTCCTAGACTTCTCAGCCGCCTTTGATACAGTCTGCCATCGCACCCTAATAAGCCGCCTCCACAAAGCCGGGATCCAAGGTAAAGCCCTGGACTGGATCACCTCGTTCCTCTCCAACAGAACCAAGAGAGTCCGCCTCCCTCCCTTCCGCTCCGAAGACACCAAGATCATCTGCGGCGTAACCCAAGGCTCATCGCTCAGCCCAATCCTCTTCAATATCTACACGAGCCCCCTCACTGCCATTGCACGCAAACACAACCTCAACATCATCTCATACACCGACGACACCCAAATGATACTCTCCCTCACCAAAGACCCAGCCACCGCCAACCTCAACCTCCAGGATGGAATGAAACACGTCGCGGAATGGATGAAACTTAGCTGTCTGAAACTGAACTCAGACAAGATGGAGGTCCTCATCCTCGGACCATCCCCATCCGCCTGGGACGACTCCTGGAGGCCCACAGCACTGGGCACAACACCAACACCCACTCACCATGCACGCACCTGGGATTCATCCTGGACTCCTCTCTCACGATGACCAAGCAAGTCAAGGCCATCTCATCCTCATGTTTCAACACTCTGCGCATGCTCCGTAAGACCTTCCGGTGGATCCCTACCGGAACTAGAAAGACGGTCACCCAAGCCCTCGTCACCAGCCGACTAGACTACGGGAACGCCCTATAGGCAGGAACCAGTCAAACTTCAGAAAAGACTCCAGCGCATACAGAACGCATCCGCACAACTCATCCTCGACATCCCTCGCCACATCCACATATCAGCCCACCTGAGAGACCTGCACTGGCTCCCTGTCAGCAAAAGGATCACGTTCAGGCTCCTCACCCACGCACACAAAGCACTCCACGGCATAGACCCCGAATACCTCAACAACCGCCTCACGTTCCACACTCCAACCCACAAACTCTGCTCCGCCAGCCTCGCCCCAACCACCGTCCCACGGATCCGCAGAACCACCCCCGGAGGAAGATCATTCTCCTACCTGGCGGCCAAGACGTGGAACTCCCTCCCCGCCCACCTACAACTGACCCAGGATCACCTCACCTTCAGGAAACACCTCAAGACCTGGCTCTTTGAGCAGTAACAGCACCCCGCCCCCCTCCCTTCAGTGCCTTGAGACCCTTTTGGGTGAGTAGCGTGCTCTATAAATGTACTGATTGATTGATTGACAGCCTCTTTTGCCTAATCTGCATGGTTGATTTGTTGTCCTTGCCCCGTTCCCTCTGCCCTCCATGGTCCGTTGTGCTGCCACTGCCCCTCCTGCTTGCCAAGCATGGTCAACTTATTGCCTCTGCACCCTCCTCCATGACAGGGTCTTATTCCCAGAGAGATTTTAGTTAGTGCTCTAAACAAATAAGAAGAGGCCATATTTTCTGAGTTCTCAAATAGCAACAAAGCACTTTTAAATAATTTGCTATCTTTATGTTTTTTGTATATAGTTGATCACTTGATTATTTGTTATACTTAAGGAGGAGGATGTGGTGTTCATGCCAGAGCTGCAGACTTTGTAACCGGGGAAGCAGGTTCGAGTTTCTGAGTCAGCTCAACATCCTGTGATTCTGGACAAATCACTCAATTTCCCCATGCCTAAAAACAAAATGAATGTGTCCTTGAGTAATGAGGCTCAAGTAATGCACTCCAATACTTCGGTGTCAAGTCTGCCGTATATAATACTGCAAAAAAATACAAAACATTGGGATATACTTGAGCTACATTTGGGTGATATTTGTGCTATATTTAGCCTCTTTTTTCTCAAGTGGCAATCTTGGGAGATTTGCCTGTTATGTATCTCCCTAATTTCCTCCTTTACTGCGGTATCCTCAGTAGAAAATGCGTTCCATGTTCTACTTCCATTCTATGAAGATGACATTCAGATGAGCCACACTTTTTGCATAAATTCAGAATGTTAGCACTCAATGTGCTCATTAGAACACTATAGTAAAGTTGCTGATCACCAGGGAGTTAACTGACAATCTGCTGCTGGTGTTAAAAGTGCATGTTTCAGTCTTCATGCCAGAATTCTTTAATGAAAAAGAAGAGGAAGATATTTGAAAACTCACTTAAAATGTGTCCTAATTTTTCTTTCTACAGCACTAACCATAATTTCTTATGACAAACTAAACCCCCTTGTTTTTTTCCTTACTAAATTAAATGTTTTAAGTTCTGCCAGCTCGATTCAATCAACATGGCTTCAGGTGTGCCATAGTTGTGTCATAAGTAACACTGTTAGCGCTGTAGTGGTTCTTTAGAACACTCTGGGAGGCTACAGTAGTCAAATATGGAGTGACACTCCAGTATTTAACTTAATACGCTATTGATACCTACTTCACTCCCAGGTTTTTGGTCATTCCAAGAATTGGACGAGGATGGCTCACTCACGTAACGTAACATTCTTCATCATTTGCAACCTCGTCCCACCCTGGTATGGTGATACTACCAGGACGGACTCGACCTCTGGCTGGGGCTTACCCGAGCGAGTATTTAAATATTATTTATCTTATCTGGATAATACTCAGATCCAGCTGACTGATAAAATCACCTCAGGATAGACCACAAAAGTGTCCTTTTATTCAGGTGGTATCCTAGGTATATTAAAACGTTACTAAAGGACTAACTACAGGAGGCATATAATGGTGTCATGACCAATATGCGTCTCTGTATGTGAGTAAATATTCATGCCAACACATTTCTACCTTCAGTTGGCCTATTCGATATTCACCAGGGCTGTATCTGTGAGTACCTATAGTCAGCGCAGAGTACCTATAGAGAAAGAATATGTGTTTTGAGAAGACCTACCTCTCGCATATGGTTTTTTCGGTTAGGAATAACCTACAAATATAAAGAGTAAAACCTATCAGAAAGCACATAATTTATATGCTAATAAACAATGAAAGAAGAATAATAATTCGCTAGATCCCGTGTTTGAGGATACAGTACATAAGGCTATAGTACAATATTTTGACCTAAACGTGGGCACGGTGGATAGTGCAGCCATACTCTGGGAAGCGATTAAGGCCAATATACGGGGTGTGTGTATAGGCACAACGGCGGGCATTTTACGTGACCTGAGGGAACAAATACTGAAACTTGAAACCAAGTTGCATGACCTAGAATCCTCATATGACACACTTCCTTCACTGGATATGCTGGCACACATTAGGGAGTACATGGAGGAACACAAATCTCTTGCTGAGGCAGAAATGAGGTATATTTCTAAACGGTTTGTGGCTAGAGCATACGGGGAGGGAGGTAGACCGGGAAGAGTATTGGCTACTCGTTTGCGTGAGCGAGCGATCGCCCAACCTATTGAACACATAGAAGACGATAGGGGCACTGGTCATTACACCACAGATGCTATACTGGGTCAATTCCGCGATTTTTACGGACGTCTTTATACGCCCCGTGGCGACGTGTCGGACTCTGTTCTAGACGATTACCTGCAGGACACTGCTTGTGCCTGGCTGGCGGACGCCCATAGGAAGTATCTCGGTCTACCTATTGATGAGACCGACATTAAAGAGGCGATACTCTCTCTGCTGAACAAGAAAGCTCCCGGTCCCGACGGGCTGACAGCGGAATTTTACAAACGGTATGCAGATCTCCTGGCGCCTCATATTTTGGCCATGTACGCTGAGGCACATGAGCTGGGCTATCTCCCCCCATCTTTGCGCCAGGCACTCATGGTCACTCTTCTGAAAAAAGACAAGCCCCCCAACAGATGCGAGTCTTATCGGCCCTTATCCCTGATTAACATTGACGTCGAGATTCTTGCTAAAATCCTCGCCACTAAACTCCACCCATTGATGCCCATGCTTGTCCTACCCGACCAGTCCGGCTTCATTCCTGATCGCTCCACATCTTGGAACCTCCGCACGATTTTTGCGATGTTCCATGTTCTTAACCCAGATCTCCAGGCAGTGGCGGTGCTGCTTGACGCGGCCAAAGCCTTTGATTCGATAGAATGGAGGTATATCTTTTATATTCTACGTCGGATGGGATTCCCCCCTGTTTTTGTCCGGTGGATTCAAATTCTTTATACTGATGCCTCTGCCAGAAAAAGGGTAGGGGGTTTCACCTCTGATCCACTAGCGATCCAGTGTGGGACCAGGCAGGGGTGTCCTCTTTCCCCCTTCCTCTTCGCTATTGTACTGGAACCACTGATGTGTAGAATCCGGCAGCACCACAGGGAATCCGCGCTCAATTTTAATAACAGACCAGTGGGCATCTCTGCATACACAGATGATATGGTTGTGTATGTTCGCGATCCACATACCCACCTCACGCGAATTATCCGTGAGTATATCCGTTTTGGCCTCCTGTCCGGATTAAACATCAACTGGGACAAGTCGGTCGTGATCCCTCTCACACTGGCAACTTCCGCTCCCACGCTGGAATACCCACTCCTATGGACTGTGGACCCTGTGAAATACCTAGGGATCTGGGTTCACAGAGACCCAGAGACTGTCATCCACGAGAATTATGGACAGGCTTATGCTGACTTGGTGCAGCAGGTAGATAAATGGGTGGCTCTGCCTTTGTCGTTGGCGGACCGCATTGCGGTCATTAAGATGATACTCCCCAAGTTTTTATATTTATTTTGCAATATCCCTATTAGTCTGAATAAACATTTCTTCACCACGCTGCAGACCCAATTGCTCCGACTAGTATGGGGGTCGAAACCCCCGCGTATCAGCTGGGCGACCCTAACCTTGCCATTTGACAAAGGGGGGTTCTGCGCGCCAGATTTTTACAGGTATTACTTATGTGGCCTAGCTCAATTCGCGTTCTTTTGGTACGGATCTCATGGCTTTATCCCACATGTAGCAGTTGAAGGGGGTGATGCAGGAGATATTCCTTTACAGAACATACTCACCCATACGCACAGACATGTCCCTAGGTGGAGATAAATACGATTGCGGCAACATGCTCGGCCTGGCAAGCGATTGGTAGACTGACGGATCGTCTGCCTCTCTACGCACCAAACATGGCCCTTGAAGGTCACGGCGCTATCTCAGTAGCACAGGAGCGCGGCTCCATGAGGCTGCTCTCTGAGGCAGGCATCGCCGTATTAGGGGACTTATTCAGAGACGGGACATACATCTCCGGTGACGAGCTTCAATATATATCCAATGCTTCACCCCTGTTTACATACACCTGCTATCGATTGTGGCGGGCTATGATAGATCATTATCCTAGCTTCCCATTAGAGCCTGCCACCTCCAAGGCACTGCAACTGGTGATCACGTCTGTCACTAGGAAACACCTGCTCACTAGACTGTATAAAGTGGTGTTCTCAGAACTGGTCCTTCCAGAAGATCGTAGTTTAGCTAGATGGAACACAGCTCTGGGCATACAACTAGAGGAGGACACATGGGCTCAAATCTGTTCCTTCACGGGTAGACTATCCCCCAATAGCAACTTACGCATCATTCACCTGAAGTTCATACATCAGACGTATCACACTCCCACTAAGCTGCATAAAATTGGTTATAGAGACTCTGACTGTTGTAGGAGGTGTGGACGAGCTGGCGCTGATTTCATCCATCTATCGTGGCAATGTCCTGCGGTTCAGTCCTACTGGGTGGATGTCCTGCAGAAATTAGACATCATGACAGGCCTTACTCTGGACCGTACACCGCTTCTGTGTTTGTTGAGCCATGTACCTGAGGTTAAAGGGTTACTCGGCCGCTTTGTGAGAGTGGCTTTGCTACTGGCGAAGATGAGGGTGTTGTTTACATGGGATTGTAGGCGCTACCCTAGTGCGTCACAATGGCTTAAAGACTTGGTATACTGCCTGGAGCAGCTGACCACATATTCAGAAGAACTCCCCAGGAGCTCGAGCCCTAAAGACATTTGGGGCCCACTCAGAGACTATTTGTTAGCGAGCTGTGATCAGGCAGAGGACAGTGCGGAGGAGGACCCGGGAGCGACGGCACAACTTCAGCCGGCTCTTAGCACTCGAGACAATGACCCTAGCAGTTCGACCTGAGAGTGCACTCTTGTTCATCTTTGGTACTTTGCATGAATGATGTATATAACACTTGTGACGTGTTCTACTTTGCAGAATGTATAGACCAGGCTTGGGGGGGTTTGATTGTTCTACTGCAAGTTCTTAATATATGAAAATTTCACTGTATCTGATGTGATCCTTGCAATATACTGTTTTCAATAAAAAAATAAAAATAAAAAAAAAGAATAATAATAATTTACTTCATTACTCTATGCTCTGGGATTTCTATTAATTGTACACCCTGAGGTAGACTTTGATGAAAAAACTTAGCAATGTATGACAGTAACCTAAATGTGAGCAGGTGATTAAAGAAAGGATTCATTGACACGACATGCATAAGTGACACAGAAACATGTGAAGACACAGGATATTTGTTTTTACCTAGTTTTATTGTGCTTCTTGCTGCTTGGTCTATTCGGGGTGGGTCTCTCATGTAGTCACACTCTAGTAGTAGGCTGACATGTAGACTTATAAATGATAATTATAAAAAAATATAATCCGATCATATCGTTAGCTAGACACTAACCACTCTATCGCAGTGAAGACAAAGAGCCTTTTGCGCCTTTTTAAGAATTTTTGTAAATTACATTTCTTTCAATTACTTTGTCAAAGATGAGAACTCAAACATATCCTACCGGGCCCTTTCGAACAGCCGACTGGTGGATAATTCCAGTTGGAAATTACTTCTTTCTGAACCACCCACACATGGGCATCTTGAGTTTGGTTTATGGTAAACATCACTTACAACAAAACTTTTACAACGCACTACCATTACAACGCGGTCATTACAACGCAAACTATTACAACGCATTGCGCTGGGGGGCGCTCTAGGATAGGGAATAGGTTAATTTACTATCCAATAACCTTCCCTAGTGTCCACGGGGACTGGAGTTGGAATAGTAAATTAAACTATTCACTATCCAACACCCAAAAGCGCTGTGCGTTGTAATGGTATGCGATGTAAAAACCGCGTTGTAAAGGCAGGCGTTGTAATAGCCTGCGTTGTAACGTCATACATCCTTGGTTTATCATCCACACCTGTAGTTCTGCCGGAAGGAAGAGGAAGCCTGAGTTAAACCGTGGGGCGGAGTGTTGTGTTCCTCGATCATCGCTGCGGCCACACGCCTCCTTTCTTAAATACCGGGCTCCTCCCATTCACACATTATACTGGGGATGCGAGTGCCAGGATTTTTTTTTATCTAGTGTGCGAGCTGCTCCTCGCCCTCCATTATTGAGGGTGTGTCTTGCTCTTTAGCATCCGTTAGCGGCACCGCAGACCCGTCCCCTGTTGAGTGTCCGGCATGCGCAGTGCATCACTCTGGCACATTGTCTTTGACGTCATTGCGGGAGCAATAGCTTGCCTGCCGACTTCAGGAAAATGCCCAGTTGCATCCAGGGATATGTAGTCCCTGAAGTGGATGACATAAATATGTATGGTTGTCTGGGGATTTATTTGAACCTTATCACCAAATCATACCTAGCATTGCCGATACGCCCGAATTGCAGCGGCAGATTAATGACCTGAAGCCCTTAACATGGAGGCTGCCTTGATACTCTGACTACTCATCCTCATAAGACGATCTTGGATCTACTATCCAGGAATTAGTATAAGTCGGTTAGACATATTATAAAAGCCCTGACGAAGTTCAGAAATCGAACGAAACGCATTGGCTGATGCTCACTAACCATGTTCAATGAAATTTAAATAAAGTCTCTTTCAAAGAAGACAAAGATTGGGCTTCCTTATTGGACATTACATTACTTGGGAAGTGCACCGCTCCATTGTTTAGTTCAAATCATACCTATAATAATGATAACCTCCTGTGCCCCTTTGAGGTAAATATATTTACTCCGTAGACCACCACGTTGGTTTGTTTAGGCATTTTTTAACCCTTATGATCAGGATATACAGAGCTGCAGTATAACACAAGGAAATCAACTGACAGGCTGCTCCTGTTGGAAGTACATGATTTACTGAGAATGTCAGACTTAATTTGCATATGGCTGAGAAAGATAGTGTGAATTTCCAGAAAATATGCTCTGTGTTGTAGCTTCTGAAGCACCTTCCATAACCTCCATGGGAAAATCATGAGACAACAGTTTTCTCTCAAACATGATTCAAGAAATCCAAGCAGAAGGCTTTTAAAAAATGTAAAATCACCTTAGAGCACATAATTATTGTTATAATTAGTATGGTACCATCAACAAATGATATATTTTGTAACTAAAATCTGTTATCACTGCTTATTACAGGAAACAAAGGATTATTTATAGCAGAGACGTTTTAAGGCAGGGGCAAAGTGGGCTCTGGCCCAGGGCCCCAGCCTTTCAGAGGGCCCCTGATAGAGCCAGCTCTGTTCTGCAGAGTCTTGCCCTGATCACCTTGAATATTTCTTAAACAGATTATTTTACAAACGTTTTCCTTTCATTATTTTTAATATAGAGGAAGTGTGAGGCAGGGTCTATTACACACTTTTTGCAGAACAATTGTGTGTTTGTTTCAAGTAAAATGCCTAAAAAAAGTTCATTTTAGATCAAAACAGGGCCTCACATATAAGAAATGAGAGGGCGTGACAGAGATTATTTGCAGTAATATTAGTGAGCTGCTGCTAAAATTGAAAATACACACCACTATCCCTGAATATTAGATGTAAACGCATTTTGAATTTGGACCAGTGTCCCATGCACTGTCAGTGACCTGGCCAAAGAGGGCACAAGAGAGCTGAAACTGGATCATATATTCAAAGCTGTTCTGAACAGGGGCCCCCTAAATAAGTTTGGCCCAGGGCCCCACAAATCCTTAAGATGTCCCTGATTTATAGAGGTGCAATTCTCTATTACACCCTGGTACTCAAGTTGATATAAGATCCCCCTGACTTATTTCTTTGCTTCATGTTTAATTGGGTACTGTCTCTGCTGTTGAGGGACCGATTTCAATTTGATCTCATGATGAGGAGACTCATCATCTCACCCAACATGATTGCGGTATAGAGCATGCGCGAAAGCGGACGTCCACTCCTGCGCATTTGCTTTTTTAACTGATTCTACTAGCAGGTCAAATTACTTCTTCCCCCATTGGGCAATCTATTACGAACTAAAGTAGCCAAACATTTTCAGCCAAAAGAATGTTGTAACCATATGTCAGGTCCTCCCAGAAGAGACCCTTCACCTGTCTTTGCATGTCTCCCTTTATTCGGAGAGGTTTTTTATGTAAACAACATGTGACACTTACTCTTCTATCAGGTATTTCCACCATGATATACTCACTCAGCACTCCTACTTCCAGAAAATTATGTGTGCTGCAATGATTTGGAGACAAAAGCAAATAAAGGACATTACTAGTACAAAGATTGAACAGTAGATATATTTCTACCATGGTGCTAAAGCAATTAATATATGCAGGCATATATGCAATATAGTAATCTAACGTACTCCTATGATGCACACCCTATTCTGAGTGTACCTAGAGTGTGTATGGGTGTAGAGCCAAGAATCCCCCAAGTGACGATCCAATCCCTGGCCCATTACTCATTGGGGAAAAAGTCCACTTTAGTCCTGAGGCCCTCAGGAGGCAAGGGGACTTCATCCCCCACCAGCAGTGTGCTGAGAGGCACATTTGCTGAGTGGTGGAAATGGGGGATGTGAGAAGTTGGCCTGATATGCAGTGCTCACTATTCTAGTGATCACTATGTATCATTCCAAACGACCCTTATTGATGATTGGTTGTAAGTCAACCTGATAGACCAGCTATCCTAGTAGCATGGACAAGAGCAGTCGTTAGGCTAAACTCTAGAGGGCGTGTTAAGCCAGCTGTTTACCACCACATTTACCCTTTGAACACCAAGTGAAAGGACACCACACAAGTTGTTATGAAAATAAAAGTATATTTATTTATAACAGTACTACCCTGAACTCTTTATGAGTCAGGGAGCTAAGCACAACACAAAACTCTTAAGAAAATACTTAAAGTCGCACAATTTACACAAATGCCCGAGGGGCACGAAAAACCATATACTATACAAGTGGAATGCGAATTACTAGCAGGTAAGTAACTATTCTCAGAGGCTTTGGGATCGCTAGGACTAGACTACTGAACCTTTAGATTACGAGCAGGAGGCCTAGGGAGATTGGGTGCAGAGTGTGCACTCTCACGCGGGATGCGGAACAAAGTCTATGGAGGCTAGTAAATGCAAAGTTAGTGTTATCGGACGAATCCGACTAGGTAGAGCTGAAACAAAAAAGGATCTGGACACTTAGATAGTTAAGGTATGCTGGAGCACCGAAATGCTTAGGTTACCTAGCCCAGGGGCTGCGGCTGCATAGGTCTGAAAAGACGTCGGGAATCCTCGTTGCAGTCTATGGAGCCTGAAAGAAGAAGTTGCTGGCAGGCGACCAGTGAAGATGTTCGTTGTGATCCAAGCCTGGATCGATGAAGATGGAGACCTGTAAGCAGAGGGGACCAAGTTCTGAATCACTAGCCAGTGATTAGGTGGGCACCAGGATGGCACCGGGCGAAGTCACCTCGACCAGGTGAGTGGGCGACGCTGGGCTCTGCAGTCTCTCGGACCAGGAGGCGTTGTCGGCGACCAGGATGGAGGGGCGAGCTGTCCCACGGTGGTATCTGCTGTCGACGTCGCTGGACCCAGGATTGGGGCAACAAGTCTTGGCAAATGCAAGCCCACGCGGTGGACTCAAATTGGCGTCTGGAGTGGACCAGGAGGGTCCGGGGTGCTCCTCTGTTGGAGGCGAGCAAGGGCCAGTATGGAGCAACCAGACCAGCGGTGTTGTCGTCATAGTTCGTCGTCAGAAGGGCCACTAGCCAACGGGCAAGTGTCCTGGACAACGCGGTGAGCAGCAAAGAGCAGAAGGGCCCCACGCAGATCTCGTGGATGCTGGAGGGCTGGACTTCGGTGCTGGAGCTGCTCAGGGTTGGGGCTTCTCAAACCCCAAAGCACTCACTCAAGGATCCCTCGGTGGTCGTGCTGGGCAAGCGTCGTGCAGTCTTGAAGATGGCCGGTCCCTCGAGGTCTCGTCACACCCACGAATCTCAGCTGGGCTGATGATGCAGGTAGAGGTCAGAGGTGCCAGGGAAGCCGATTCTCGTCGAGCTGGGCAGTCTTGATCCGGAGGAGAGACTTACAGCAAACCGCAATGCTTGGTTGGTGCCTGCTGCTGCAGGGTGACTACTCCTTAGTCACAAGGGAGAAATCTTAGGAAGAAGTCTTGAGTTCCTTTCGTAGAAAGTAGTTTCAGGATTCAAATATGATCTAATTTGGAAAGGGGCCTGTTCCTACCTTTATCCTGAGAAAAGGGGCTGGCACGCGACTAAGTCCTGCCCTATGGGTGGGACTAGGAGGGGGGTGGTTACACCCCTCTCCTTTGTCCGGTCTCTCCCCAGCTCAGGGGCTGGAGTGCCCCAGGAACTGGTTTGAGCCGGCATATGCACAGTGAGCACCGCGGTGCCACTTGCAGTCACCTTCCTCTATAGCCCTGCCTACCTGGGATACACAAAAACCTGTCTGGGATGGTGCTGGCACCGCCCCTGACAGGAAACCCTTTGTCCAAGCACTCCTCGCTGGAAGGACTCCCAGCAGCAGGAGGTCAGACTTGTGTCTCGGTGGCAGCATCCATTTTGTGGAGCTGAGGCTATGTTCGACTTTAACCGGGGTTACAGGCTACCAACATGTCTTCTCCCTCTAGAGGGGTGGAATGCTACCCCCGTCGCCAGAACTGGCGAGGGGGTAGTATTCCAAAGCGTATGACACCTTACACAACATGTTTAGATATTGTCAGACCAAAGTTACCATAACCGCGAGGATTATAAGGCACTTAAGAGTATATGGTCTGACGCTATCATGGAAACGGCTAAAGGATAGATCCCGAAAGCCGCAGACAGGCTCAGCTTATGCCAGAGCACCATCTCACACGATTCCAAGCACTCTGCCTTCAGGATTGTTAAGGCCTGCCATAGGAGTGACTGATAGGAGATCTGTGTGCCCATTTTAGGTTTAGATATAGGTATACTATATCTAAAGCAAAGGGTGATTACACCACCTTGCCCCAGCTGTCAAGCAGCCAGTTGTGTCAGTTTTGGATGGCCAGCCAGGGGTGGCATAATACATGCTTCAGCCCCTGGTAGGCCCTGGGTACACCTGTGCCCTGGATACCTAGGGTATACTGTACAGGGACTAATAAGGTGACTCAGTATCCAATCAGATATGTACCTAGGGTACATGGAATCCATTTTAACAGAGAGAGCAGTGGGCCTGGGGTCCTGAATAGCAGGGCCCCAGGTCAACTAAGTCAGAAAACCAGCAAAACACCAGGCAAAAAGTTGGGGGCAACCATAGTCAGGGATCTACATTCCTACAGGGGACATAACCTCTGACCACCTCTCAGCAATCCCACTGTGCGTGGCTTACGGGAGGCAATAGGAGGTCTTGTTTGCCTAGAAGGACCCTCAGTATTCAAGGGGACTTCATCACCCAACCAGAAGTGTGCCAGGAGGTGCATTTGCAGAGTAGTGGAAAAAGGGTGTGGGGCCTCCGGCGAGTTGCTGGAGTTTTTATTTTAGGAAAGGCCCCCCTTCACTGGGCCATCTTAGGCACACTTTCTGGACCAACATCTAGCTTTCTGCCAAATTTGGTATAATTCCATTCAGCAGTTTAGGCTGCAGGCTGTAGTCGTGTTAAAAAAATTAAAAATCCACTTAGACTTAACTTAGGCAAAGTGTGTTTTGGCACCACCTTTTTTCTCAGCACCCACTTAACAGATCACCCCGGAACTTACAAACCAGCTGAAGCAAAATGTCATTGGAGAAACAAAAAACGTGTTTCCTAATGAAACTTTGGTCTTAACTATAACTACCTCCTGGGGATCGCCAGTCAGATATATGTGTTTGTGTGTGTGTGTGCATGCGGGTGGGTGTGTGTGGGTGTGTGTATATATCTATATACACACTTTGGAAACCATAACTGCAGAGTGCGAGCCTTCCTGTGAATTACCTTTCTTGGTACTTTTGTTCATATTTATTATGGGTCCTGCACCCCTGTGCCTACACCAGCCCGTCAGCGTGGAAGAGACCACTCTCATTGAAGGACTTCCTTCCTGCTTACGTATATATGTATATATTAGCAGTGCATGGCCAGGACACAAGTTATAGTTACCTGTGTGTGAAATGTGAACTTTAATGCCCCTGTAACTTTTGGTTTTTTTTGGTGTGAATTTCTAAGGTTTTTTAATATTGTATTTCCTAACTATAACACCCCTGAACTGTTTTTTCCCCAGTAAAATTCATTGGAAAAAACAAAGGTTGGAGGAACGTTGTAGTTCGGAAATGGAATTAAAAATGCTTAGAAATTCATTGAAAAAACCAACGGTTACTGGGGCGTTATAGTAAGGTTCAGTGATGTCATGAGTGATGTCAATGACTATGTCATCAGTGATGTAATATGTGAGGTCTTAAGCAGTGCATTGCATCGGACGTGAGTTATAGTTAGCTCAGCTAACCATATCTGTGGAATTTAACTGGGTTTGTACAAGTGAAACCTGAGCCTAACTACAACGTCCCTGTCACCTTTTGTTTTTTCAATTAATTTCTAAGGTTTATTTTTATTCCATTTCCGACCTATAATGTCCCTGTAACCTTTGTTTTTTTCAGGGAATTTCTAAAGTTTTTAAATGCTAATTCCTAACTAAAACATCCCTGTAACCTTTTTTTTTTCCAGCATATTTCAATGTTTTTTTAAGTAGTAGTCACATTTACTAAGTGGTTGGAGGAAAAAGGCTAGGCCTCCGACCAGCTCTCATGAATTCTGCTGTGTAGGATTTACAGGAGGTACCAGAAGGGCGTCTTGGCCCTCAGAAGTAAAGTGGGACTCATCGCCCAACCACTAGTGCAACAGGAGGTGTGTTTGCAGAGTGACAGACAAAGGGGGAGTGGCCTCTGAAGGCCTCTTAGCAATCCCGCAATGTGGGACTTATTGGAGGTAACAGGAGGGGTAGTTGGCCCTCAAGGATGCACTTGGGGGCCAACTACCCCTCCTGTTACCTCCAGTAAGTCCTGCACAGCGGGATTGCTGAGAGGTTGTTGGAGGCCACGCACCCTTTCTCCACCACTCTGCAAACACACCTCCTGGTGCACTACTGGCTGGCGGATAAGCTCCACATCATTCCTGAGGGACCTTGGGGGCCAAGAAGCCCTCCTGGTAGCTCGTATGTTAGGAATTAACATTTAAAAAACCTTAGAAATTCACTGAAAAAACATAGGTTACAGGGATGTTATAGTTCGGAAATGGAATACAAAAAACATTTTTGTTAGTCTCTGGGAGATTGAGTGATTTCCCAGAATCACAGTATGTTCACCATCATTGCCGAGACTCTAACCCTGTCCCCCAGATTCGAGGTTGACCGCCCTAGCCGTTAGGCCAACTCCTCTCCCCAATAATGTTATAGTTAGATGAATATGTCAGTCACAGCATTAACATTTTGAACGAAATAAAGCACAGAAATTCACTAGTTATAGTTAGCAAAACTAACTATAACTTGTGCCCCGCCATGCACTGCTTATGACCATATAAGTCGCCAGTAGGTAGTTATAGTTGCAACTAAGTTTCCATAGGAAAAACGTTTTTTTGACTTGCCTGTATCTTTGCTGCCAGTTGACGAATCTTTATGACATTTTCTCAAAAAAGTGCCCAGGTGACTCTTGTTGCACATGGAAAGTTTCTAGGTTATCCGTCAAGTGAAGGATGAGAAGAAGGAGGGGTGGGGGTAAAAAAATGTGCATTTCCCATGTAAATTCCCGTAGGAATTTTAGACACTGCTACTGCCCGAACCTCTGGATGGAATTACACCAAATTTGGCAGACAGTTAGCTGTTGGTCCAGAAAGCTGCCTTTTTGTAAATTGGCATAACTCTCTTCAGTAGTTTGGAAATATTAAGGAAAATCCCAATTTGTATATATTGGGATGCGGATCCTCAGAGGATCCGACAGTCCCGGTGGCAAAATCTGATTGGCTGCCAACATTTCAGCCAAGACCCAACAAAAAATTATTAAAAAAAGAGGAGGGTGCAGCGTAGGAATACCCTGACCCCAAGACCTCTGGAGCGGGCTTCCAGAGGGACCCCACCTGGGCAAAATAACTTTTTTCAAAACACACGGCTCCCGACAAAAAATACAAAACAA
This sequence comes from Lissotriton helveticus, assembly GCF_964261635.1. NCBI lineage: Eukaryota > Metazoa > Chordata > Amphibia > Caudata > Salamandridae > Lissotriton > Lissotriton helveticus. The sequence goes on along the minus strand of NC_136061.1, from coordinate 49,575,470 downwards.
GAGAAGCGAGGCTCTTGCGCCTCTCTAGTATTAAGCCCCTTGGTGGAACTGGTCCAGGGGGCATGCAGCCATTAATGTTAAGAAAAGTGTTACAGCAAACAAATGATGGACGGAATGCTGACAATGCAAACATTCTCCCCCAGTCAAAAGATCTGGGTTAAATCCATCATTCTTTTGCCCACTACGCCACCCCAGTTTGGACCCAGCCATACGCAAATCAGTCTTGACCCTGTGCCTCATGGGAACAGTCCAGACGGAACTGCCATGCCAGGTCCTCCCTGGCCTGGCAGTTCCGTCTGGACTGGCAAGCATCCTGGGACCGGTTTCAGGGTATGTCACCCTTCTTCAGCCAGACTGGCTTGAATCTAGTGGCACAGTGAGCAAGGGACCCACGTCTGGGTATACCCATTCCACTTAGGGCAAAAAGTGTTACAGCAAAGGGGGGGGGGCTCATGGATCCTATGTACCCCGGGGACTGCCACCTCCCCTGGGCTACTGTAATAGAAATTGGGAAGGCCTTGCAGACCCCTGTGCCCCGCAGACTATCACCTCCCAGCGCTATTTAATTTTTCATGTGAGGGCCTAATGGAGCCCCAGGCCCCGGGGACCATCACCTCTCTGGAGCCAAATACTGTTTTTTTTAAATGGGAGGGAGGCTACGCAGCTCCCCCTTTCCTCCCCCTCCCCCCCCCAGGCTGTTCACAGCCCCTGGGATCACCACCCCCACAGGCAGGCTCACAACAACAAAGGAGGGGGGGCGCATGGTCCCCCTCCTTGAGCCATAGATGGCATTGGGGACTGCCACCCCCCAAGGCTGGCTCCAGCTATGTCATGAGGTGCCCACCCCCGGGACATAGCTGTTGGCTGTGGCTTGGCGGGAGCTTTAGCGCTCCAGCCAAGTCACAGGACATGCTCCGCTACCAACAAGCGAGAGCTTTCAAAATGCTCTTGCTTGCTGGAAGTAGAGCATTTGTCTGTTTCTCTGCCTGCTATCAAGCAAGCAGGGAAACAGACAAATTGCTTTCCGACACAGGGAGCTGCATGCTTAGCAGTTCCCTGTATCTGAAAACAATGCCTTCTTCCTCAAGAGGAGGGAAACCGACAGGGACTGTGGAGCCTTCAGGCTCCCCTCGCAGTCTCAGTGGAGACTGGGTGTCCTTAGTTTTTCCAGTGAATTTCTAATGTTTTTTTAATTCTATTTCCTAACTATAACATCTCCGTAACCTTTGGTTTTTCATTATATATGATAATAAAATATATTTATATTGGTAATCAAAAAACAAAGGTTACAGGGATTTAATAGTTAGGTTAACATTTTACACACACAATACCATCGAAATTCAGCCGTTTTAGTTTGAGTTATCTGAAGACATTGTTACTCATGGCCTGAGGTAACTTTAAATCATCCTCCCGCCATGCACAGTTTTCTCATTAATAATTTTATAGCAAATGATGCAGTGATATCAATGATGTCATAGAATATATCATGACTGATGTAATATATGGGGTAATTAGCAGTGCATGGCGAGGCAGCGCAGGAGAGTGCTCCCCACGCTGCTTATATTAGTGGGGGCTTTACATGCTAACTTTTGGTAGTGCCCCAAAATGGGACTTTAGCACCACCAATCATTTTTGTAATGCTGTGGGTGGCTGCAGGAATTGCAGCAGCCCCACAGCAACTTTAAAAAAATTTAAGTTTCCTAGGTCATTAAATCAATAACCCCAGGAGAGGTTTGGGCATCCAGCCCTGTGTCCAACTTCCTACCAGAGGTCAGGGCCTGTGGCCAACACCATACAATATGCCAAGCCTTGTGCTTAACCCATGCATGGCGGGGGGAGTTGCCTGGTCATGGGAGGTAGTATACACCATGTACCAGGTCCTGAAGCTTGCCCTGGGCCCGTGGTTCATATTATGGAACCATAGATCAAATGCCTTGCTGGTCCCTCCATTTCCACCTTTTCCTGGATCCGTAGATCGCGCAAGAAAGTCAGTTTAAAAAAATGAATTGGTGGGTTTTTAGGGCTCCCCAACATGGACCTGGCGGTCAAGGTGTTTTCACCCTTCCCTCTAATGTGTCCTTTTCTTTCTACATTCAGGATGTGTGGACTAAGTGCACATGCCCTTAAGAGACAGACACATTTTCTTCTGATGTTGCCAGTCAGCTACTTACGGTACCACAGATCCATCTTTGGATCAGCAATACCGAATTGGCCAACTGGAGATAAGGATCCCCCTGACAATCCGATCCTAGTGTGTTTTAAATTTCAGGTCCTCGGATCCGAAGCAGTGTATCCTCTGTGAACTCATTGCTCGAAAAGCTACTGAACTGTTTTTTCATTTAACCAAGCAAAGGTGCTCCCTTGAGTTAGGGCCTAACTTTTTGCCAAATTTGGTCTAATTCCAGTCTGCCATTTTTCTGCATGGAAGAGCAAGAAGTCCTTTGGGAATCCAAACTAAAGTTTTTGCTTACTTGTACCTCACCACATACACCCTCACTTGAATTAAGACCTGGACTGGGTGTCCATGTTCACTCAAGGAATAAAGGACACTTAATTGACCTCCAATTTTCTCTTACAATGTACCTTGAGTTCTGATTGTGACCCTGAGATTACTTGCATATAGAGAGCTCTGTCGCCTTTCATTGCCCATTCTTGGGATCCCTATCTGACACCAAATATCACTCTGGATTGGAGGCCACTCCAGTCATGCTAGAGTTCTGTGATCGAAGTACCATTGAGGGGATCAATCGCTGGTGGTTCTTCAGAGGGGCTTTGTGCCCCACTTTCTATTTATATCCTTCTGGCAAATGTGCCAGCCTTAGTTAATGCCCCTGGGTAGAGGTTCCCTGGTGAACACAATTTGTGGTGTTCTGCAGCAACAGCTGGTCATTGAGCTCCACCATTTCTACTTCTGCTCAGAGCTACTCTGACCGTCGTGAAACACTCTGCTCATGCAGAACCCAAGCATTCTCCTTTACTCACCCAGGCAATAAAAAACATGCTGCACAAACTAACAGTCAGACCCTCCCTGGCAGTTTGTCTTCAACCCTTCTGTTTCTATCGTATACTATTTTTCCAAGCACATAGCTGCCCTCTAAAGGGCTTCCCAGCGCTAACCTACTAGAACTGACATATCTCATAAGAGACCAGAGCTTAGAGACTGAGAAGAATTTTGGCAGATTGAAAAGTCATCTTGCTACGTCTTCTGATCAATTTGCGGCATATTTTTAACATACCGGGTGTCACCCAAATACAGGATGTTGCGGTAATCCAGGTGATAGGTGATAAAACACTGGATGGCCATCCTCCAAACCTAGGGATGGAAGAAGCCAATCCTAGTTTTAAGGCTTCTGAGGGAGCCAAAGCAGACAGCAGTCAGCGCTTTGACTTGAGGCTAGAAAGATAATGAGACGTCAAATCAAACACCCAGATTTTGTATAACCGCTTTAGGTTTGGGAGGGGCCCACAACACACTAAACCACCAGTGATCTCCCCACTCTTGCAAGTGTTTACCTAACAACAGACTCCCTGCTTTGCTGAGATTCACTTTCAAACACTTGGCATGCATCCAGTCGGCAACGGCTATCCTACCCTTCTGAAAATTGGCAGCGCCATCAACAGACAATGATATAATACGTTGAGTGTCCTCTGCGTAGGGTACCACAGGAATCCCAAAATATTTAACCATACCAGGCAATGGTTTCACATAAATATGAAAAAGAGTGGAACTTCAGGCAGAGCCATGAGGAACGCCATAATCTAGGGCTCTCCTAGTAGATATAAAGGGTGGCGAGATCACCTGAAAGTATCAGCCTTTTAAAGAAGGAGCAAACCCGACCCATGCTTTGCCCTGGACCCCATTCTTGTGTACTCTCTGTAGGTGCACCTCATGGGACACTCCATCAAAGGTGTCGCTCAAAGGGCATCAGTCACTTTAAGAGGGGCAGATTCAGTACTGTGGTCAAAAGGTTGTTTACGTGTTGTCCACCACTTAAACCAGAAAAGGTAGGAGAGAGATGGGTCGATAATTTTCAGACAGGGCAGGATATAATGTATATTTTGGTAGGAGTGGAATTACTTTGGCGTGTTTCTACAGGATATCTATGCTTATCTCAGCTCCTCTAGGTTATCCAGAATGCACTCCTGCTTCTAGAGTCATCAGGAGTCCAACACAGACACTCCCCTTTGACCTAGGGTTGCAGCAGCCCCTTCATTCTTCCTGGAAGGGGAACCTTTGCACTGCGTTACGTTCCAAGCGGAGAGTGGGCTCGATTGGCCTGATCCGGAAGCGCTCTAGCAATAAACAATGGACTCTCAATGCCCTCTTGTTAAAAAGGAGCCTGGAAATGTGGTGCCAGAGGTCTTCAGACCTTGTCAAGGATGGGTTATGGAAGGGAGATGGGTGAAAGGCGTTGCCTTCCTGATAGTGTGTAAAAGGTCTGCTCATCTATGGTGTAGTTAGGTTAGTTGTAATCATAAGTAAAAGCTGTGCTCAGTCCCCCTCTGCTCTTTCTCAGCAGGAGGCATGTCCTCCAAACATACAGCCCCTATTGACTTGCACTGACTATGCATTCTCTAATGCTTTTACGACTGTACAAACTTAAGGAGTCTCTGATTTCTGTCCTCTGGTATGATGTGCTTCAGGCTGTTCTCTGACACCGCCAGCATCTCTTTTATCCTATTGCTGATCACCACTCTTGTCCCACCCTCCAGTGCTCATGTGTTTGCTTTCCTTTAACTCCTAATGTTTTCCTCTGGTTTTGAGATCTCAAACCTTCTCCTTCACCTGTCAGTTTTTGTGGTTACATTTGTGAAATGGGCTTAGAGGGCTCATTTACAGTTTGGGATTGTGTCTGTTTCGGGTAAGAATGTTATGAATTGCTGCTTTTCACCCAGTGCTTTTCATTTTTATATAGGAGGTGACTGCTTCCCTGCAAGAGCCCTGGTGACACTAGAAAGCGGCGAGAAGGTCCCCGTGTCGGCGCTGGCGAGTGGTCAACGGGTCCTGTGCATGGATGAGGAGGGACACTTCACCTACAGTGACTTCTTAACCTACCTGGACAAAGACTCTGCAGCTGTGAGAGAGTTCTGCGTTCTAGAGACACAGAATCCACCCCGCAGACTTACCTTGACTGCATCCCACTTGCTCTATGTGGCGGATGACTTGAGCGTGCCACCCAAGGACTTCTCTCCTATGTTTGCCAGCCTTGTGCAGCCAGGAAAGTGCATCCTTATAGCGGGGGCACATGAGCCTCAGCCAGCGAGGGTGGTTTCTGTCACCACTCAGACTGACACAGGGGCCTTTGCCCCTCTTACTAGTCATGGCACGTTGATAGTAGATGACGTAGTGGTGTCCTGCTTTGCTGTGGTCAAAAATCATCACCTAGCACAGCTGGTCTTCTGGCCACTGCGGCTTTACCACGGTGTAGGCAGGCTGGGGGTGCAGCCAGAGGGCGTGCACTGGTACCCTAAGGTCCTCTACTCCCTTGGCAAGCTCTTCTTGAATAAGAAAGAGTTTCACCCAATTGAGGCCCAGAGGAGAGAGAGGCAAGTACATTGTGGCAAAAAGGTATAAAAGTTGAAAAACAACCTGCCAGAAGCAATGATCAAATCAACTATTTCTCAGATAATCCTACCTTTAAATCAGAACATTAGAATATGTTTAATCACAATAAAAACTCCACTAAAACCTACTTTTAGTTCATAAGAAAATCTATCCCTGTCATATCTGAGGTCTATTATGCTGAAAATGTAGAATGAGGCTGTGAGTAGCTGTATGTTCCCTTTTTTCCTGGTTCTCTTGGTTACGTTGTATAAGTCAATAATCTTCATGGTAGAAGAACAGCAACAAAAGAGGAGGATGCAGGGTGTTGAAGGTTATATATTGACAGCTGAGTCTATGTTCTAAGTTCCATTGAATCTGCATTGCTATTGGAAGAGTGGTACTAAAGACGGCGTTGTGCATAAAATGAAATTTCTTTTCATTTATAAAATCCAGATCTTTTGGGTCACTGGCAGATAAGAAGATTGATATTACTGCACCTTTTTAGTGGATCCTTAATGCTCTGGGGAAGAATAGAAGTGGGTAAAGCTACATAGTTATTTTCAACATCATTCTTACCAGAAGTACAGGCTTTTTCCATGCCAGGCTTTTGCAATGCTTTCATCATCCCAAGTTCATTGTTTGTGATACAGAGAACGGTGTGGAACTTTCCATCAGGCCTGTCAAAGTTCTGTAAGTTGTGCTGGGATGAGACACACATCCTGTTTCAAAGTTTGCTTAAGACATTTATGCTCGAATCAAGTTCTCCACGAGGAAAACATGAAGAAAACAGAATATTGTCACAAGTTTTTCCTATGTTAACATGAATACATTGTAGACTGTCCTCTGATTTGCGCACGGTACTCTACAGATATATTTAGCTTTGTGCCAAAAATGCCACAATGTACTACCACACATAACATGCTGTTGTTTTTGCGTTCTGCTGTTTCCTGGGATTTAGTCTGAACATTTAGATAAGGTCAAACAACAATGCCCCTTGTTATTCTGTTCTGGTCAGGCCCCAGCACCTAGACAAAACACACAAATGCAGCTGTTGTTTGGGGACATGTACTTCATGTCATATAGGTATGCACAGATTGATAACAAACACTTGGAGAGGGACCTTTCCAGGGAAAAGATTGTGACAGCACTTGAGATGTAGAACTTTCATCTGTGTATACTGAGGTACGGGGTTTGCTGCTAACACCTAGAGATCTTCTGATATAGAATCATGTGCTTCTGTAGAAGGCGAGGGAGGTTAGGCTACACTGTCTTGTATAATGATAGCTACATTTATGATTTACGGACTACTTGCTATGTAACCGTATTTGTGTTAGGCATTTTCCTACGTGTTGTGGCACATATACTGCATACTAGAGCACGATAATTAAAATAAATGTTTTAAACATTCCTTGTGTCTCTGTCAGAATTCATTGTGGACTAGTACGAGTGTGGGAGCTAAAGGGTGTGTTCTGTAACCGCAATTCCGGAGAGGGTCGGGAGTGTTGTGTTCTGGGGTGTCTAATCACTTGTTCCTCTGTGAGTGAGTAGGAGGGCAAGTGAGACACTAGCTAAAACGGGAAATGGCTTGGACAGCACACCTCTTGTCACTTTATGTAAACATCAATTACATTTATAAATATAGCCCCATTCCACTTAGGTATAAGGACATTGACGACAACTTCAATCAAACATAAGGATCCCAAACAAATAGCGAGTTTTGATATTCTTTTATTCCAAAATTCACTTCAATAAAAGTTCCCAGCACACAGCTTGCCGACACGTGTTTCGTCTTACAAAGACTTTTTCAAGGCAATAGAAAGATATGTATGTCCTAGACATCCGGACGGTTCAATTACCAAATTCGGTCTCCAATGGAGTAAGCGATTCTCAGGAAGTTGCCCTGGAATCTGAGTCTTAGAATACTCAATGATGTGCCATTAATTAGACACCACTGTAATAAAAAATAGTTTTCCAATGATCCAAAATAAAGGTATAAGATCCTGTGCTCGTAACAGTGTTAACGGTAGTCACAAGGGAAGTCGCTGGTTAGCACGTATTAGTGTAGTGGAATAATATATTACCACAGTGGCCTCCCAGCTGGCAAATGGTTCAGAGAACAGTCATGACCATGATAAGTCCCGACCTCTAAAGCAGTTCAACCCACGAAGAATCAGCGCCCTCCGACTCAGGATGCCGGAAAAAAAAAAACTATAGCTAGTTGGTTCAGGGCTCATGGGTGCTCAGGTTGTAGGATGACTCAGTCCCTGCCTACTAAGGTCCCACAATCCCAAGCATAGTTCTGTGACTCTGCTGAATTCCTGCAACAAGATAAGGTAAGCTATAGATCGCTCAGAAGTTGAGTAGTAGTAGTCACTGCGTTCTTTAGCCTGGTGGTACAAACAGATATGTGTAAGCTATCAAAGAGTGCCCAGAAGCCCTCGGGCATCATCAGAAGTGATGGAAAGAAGGCATTGTAGTCTTGACGGTGATAGTGTCAGTCAGACTTCCAGTCGCTCATCATCGTGTAACACCAGAGACAATAGTGATAGTGTTGCTTTCCTGGCTGGCATCTCCAAAATAAACCCCAATGTAAGACGCAGGTACTGATGGAAAGGTCTCTCTCTCTCTGTGTGGCAAGGTTCTGATTGACTCGTAGGATCTGATCCAGTTCTGATCCTGTCCACACCTCCAGGTCAGGTCAGTGCAGTGGAAACTGACTCCAACTCCATGATTAAGTGACTCTCCTATTAATGTGTCTTGTTTACAGTTCTGGGGACAGAGACTTTGGAATTCATTGGGGGATGTTAGCTAAAGCCTGTCTTTTCAAGAAAGCCTTTATTAAGGAACAGCTGATATGGCCTGGGATTAAAGCATGCTGGGTGTGCCTCTCTCTGTTGGTGCCTTGTGACTCTGGTGGTCGGTCCTTCCACAGAAGAGCTATGTCCCCGGATTTGTGCATGCCTTAATATTCACGTTTTGTAGTAAACCGCACCTTGGAGAGATCGGCTTAAGTTCATGAGGCCCATACAACAGTGGTTACATTCTGTTCCCCGTGGTCTCTTTCTTTCTCCTTTTTTTCATTTGACCATCCTTTCTTTTATCTTCCATTTACATTATCGTACCATTTTCTTCGTTTTCACATCCTCGTCCTTTCCTTACTTCTTATTCCACCCTTTACCTCTTCCTTCTGTTTGCACACCCTTAAATCACAGATGTTATATTCACTTTATTTTGCTATTTTTTAATTCCTCTTTCTTCTTCAATTTATTGTTCTTAAATTTCTAAACACGTTTTCTCTTCTATTGCCTCGGCATTGTGGGGTATCCTGTTTATGTATTTATCCTTCTCTCCTGTTGCTTTCTCACTAGCTGCTCAGGCCGTGTGAATGTGCTGGTTGGAATGTTGGAGTGGTGATGAATGGAATGTGTGGGTGCCTGTGAGGTGAGTTTGGTCAGTTGGAGTATATACTGAGCAGGCTGCTCCTGCTGGGGCTGCTGTACATGGATACCATGCTGCAACTGAGACTGTATAAATAAGTTAAAGCCATCACTTCAGCTACCTGAACTCCAATACTACATTTTGCAATGATCTGGTGCACAAATTACAGAAACTAGGTGTGTAAAGCAGTGTGATGTAAATGTTCAAGGAACTAAGCAAACACAAGATGTTGGACGGAGCGCTGAAACTTTTCAGACACTCACCCCCAGTCACAGATCTGTGTTGAATCCATAATCTTTCTTTAGCTCACTTTGCCACCCCAGTTCAGACACAGCTATATGCAAATGAGTCTTGAGCCTGTGCCTCATGGGAACAGTCCAGCCCGAACTGCCAAGCCATGCCTTCCCTAGACCGGAAACAAGCATCCTGGGACCAGTTTCAGGTTAACAGCCCTCTTCAGCCAGGCTATCTTGAATCCAGTGGCAAAGTGAGCAAGGGACCCACATCTGGGCATACCCTGCCACACTTAGGGCGACAAAAAGATGAAGCTGATGAAGGGTGTTACCCAGAAACAAGTCCCATGTTGCTTGTTTCCGGTTCAGTGAATACCTGGCTTAGCAGTTCGGGCTGGTCTGTTCTCATGAAGCACAGGGTCCAGACTGGTTTGCATATAGCTGGGTTTGAAGTGGAGTGGCAAAGTGAGCTAAAAAATGATGATGGATTCAACCCAGATCTGTGACTGGGGGTGAGTGTCTGAAACGTTTCAGCGCTCCGTCCATCATAAGGAGCTTTCAACAAACACTCAAATGTCCTCCGGCCGCACCAGTGTCCTACTCACATCAGACAGCCCTGCCAGGGTGTGCTTCATTGTTATTACATGTTTGAATTTCCTTAATTTGACAACTGAATGGTTCCAGCAATCTAAGGTGTAGGAAGGTGGATATCTGACTATGGTTACCCCCAACTTTTTGCCTGGTGTTTTGCTGGTTTTTGACTTAGTTGGCCTGGGATCCTGCTATTCGGGACCACAGGCTTCCTGCTCTCTCTGTTAAAATGGACTCCATGTACCCTAGGTACATATCTAATTGGATACTGGGATACCTTAGGTACCCAGGGCATAGGTGTACCCAGGGCCTACCAGGGGCTGCAGCATGTATTATGCCACCCCTGTCTGGCCATCTAAACAGACACAACTGGCTGCATGACAGCTGGGGCAAGGTGGTGTAATCACCCTTTGCTTTAGATATAGTTCCCTATATCTAAACCTAAAATGGACACATATATTCCTATCAGTCACTCCTATGGAAGGCCTTATCAATCCTGAAGGCAGAGTGCTTGGAATTATGTGAGATGGTGCTCTGGCATGAGCTGAGCCCGTCTGCAGCTTGCGGAACCAAGTCCTAATAGCTGTTCCATGATAACGCTATACCATATACTCTTAACTGCATTATCGACCCCGCGGTTGAATGCTAACTCTGGTATAGCATTATCAAAACATGTCGAGTAAGGTGTCATACGAATTGGAATACTACCCCCTCGCCAATTCTGGCGACGGGGGTAGCATTCCACCCTTCTAGAGGGACACGACATGTATGTAACTGTGAACCCCGGTTAAAGTTAACTCGAGCCTTGACATCACAAAATGGATTCTGCCACCACAGACACAAGTCTAACCTCCTGCTGCTGGGAGTCCTTCCAGCAAGGACAGCTTGGACAAAGGTTTTCCTGCCTTGGGAGGTGATAGTACCACCCCAGACAGGATTTTGTGTATTGGGTAGGATAGGCTTGTAAGGAATGAGACATGCCAGAGGCACACAAGGTGCCCTGTGCATACACCGGTTCAAACCAGTTGCTGGGGCACTCCAGCCCCAGCTCTGGCGGGAAACCGGACAAAGGATAAGGGGTGTAACCACCCCCCTTCCTGGTCCCACCCAGGGGAGGGACCTAGTCAGTAGTGCAGCCCCCTTTAGCAGGAAAAAGGTAGGAGCTGGTCCCATTCCAAATCAGATTAATTCTGAACTACTCTCCAAGAAGAAACTCTGGACTTCGACGTTCTGCTCCACAGAAGATTGAGGAAATCTCCCTTGTGGGCAAGGAGTGTCCACCCTGCATCTGCAGGCACCATCAAGCGTCCAGCGGCTTCACTTTGTCGTCTTCCCTCAAGGATCCAGACTTCAGAGCCTGACGAGACCCGGATTCCCAGACCTCTCCGACCTCAACTCACATCCGCAGCAAAGCTGAGACCCGTGGGTGCGACGAGACACGTGGGACCGGCCATCTTGAACGAACCTGCACTTCGCTTCCAGCACAACTCCCGAGGTAAGCTCGACCAAGTGCTTTGGGGACTGAGAAGCCCCAGCCCCGAGCAGCCCCTGCACCGAAGATCAGCCCTCCAGCATCCACGAGATCTGCGTGGGGCCCTTCTGCTGGTTTGCTGCTCGACGCGTTGTCTGGTCACTGCCGGCTGGCTAGTGACCTCCTAGACGACGAACCTTTGAATCTTTGCTGCTGGTCTGGTTGCTCCAGACTGGCCCTTGCTCCCTTCCAAAAGAGGGGCATCCCGGACTCTCATAGTCCGCACCAGACGCTTTCTCCAATCACCGCGTGGGTTGTCTTTGCCAAGGCCTGTTGACGCCGATTCCGGATCCAACACCGCCGACAGCGAGAGCCTGCGTGGGACAGCTCGTGCCTCCATCCTGGTCGTCAAAGACACCTCCTGGTCCACGTGGCTGCAGAGTCAAGCGTCCACTCTTCACCTGATCGCGACGTCGACATCTGGTTCCTTCCTGGTTCCACTCCAGTCACTGGCTAGTGACTGTGAACATTGTCCCCTCTGCTTTCAGGTCTTCTTCTTCACCAATCCACCCTTGGATCGCACCGGACATCTTCCTCCTGGTCGCCTGCAGCATCTTTTCTTACAGGCTCCATAGACTTCAACGCGAGAACCCGACGCACTTTGACACCTGTGCACCCGCAGTCCGTGGGTGAGGTAACAAGAGCATTTCGGTTCTCAAGGGTAGTTTAACTGTCCTAGTGTCCAGTTCCACAGTCGTTTTAGTCCTATCTAGTCAGGATTGTCCGTACTCACCTTTAACTTGAACTGTACTGTCCATAGACGTTGTTATGCATCTCGCGTGTGAGTTCACACTCTGCACACGCGTCCCGTGGGCCTCCTACTACTTACCTAAGGTGAAGATAGCGTAGTCCTAGTGAAGCTCCAGCCTCTGGACAGCTCCATTTCTTTTATCGACTCTCACATTCCACTTACTTAGTATATGGTTTGTCGTGCCTCTAAGGCACCATTGTAATTTTGTGCAACTTGTCGTATTTTTCTTAAGAGATTGTCATGTGCTTAGCCCTCTTACCTCATAAAGAGTTCAGAGGTGTTGTTATTAATAAATATACTGTTTATTTTCATAACAACCTGTGTGGTGTCCTTTCATCTGGTATTCAAGGGGTTATATTGTGGTAAAACAGCTGGCTTCACATGCCAAAAGAGTTTAGCCTAAGACTGCGAGTAGCCTTGGGCGCCGCAATTCTTAAATGCGCTAGTGATTTTGTCCTCTATCTGGTGATACTGCGTGCAACTCTTGGGCTATGTATTTTAAAAATTGAAAATATTTTAATTGATATTTCTTAGCGTGTGAATTTGGGGCACTGTGAACTATTTTGCTGGGGCATTTTAAAACAACTTACTCTACGTTACCGACCCCGTTCCGCCGCGGCTTTTGTGCCTTTTGTGCGGAGGGCGGTAACCACTAGTACACAGAATCCCCACTTCCGGCAGGACGCGGTCTAGTCGTCCGCCGGAAGGAAGGGTATTTAGGCAAGAGTGTAATGAACGCGCGGCGGACTGCGAGTAGCCTTGGGCGCCGCAATTCTTAAATGCGCTAGTGATGTTGTCCTCTATCTGGTGATACTGCGTGCAACTCTTGGGCTATGTATTTTCAAAATTGTAAATATTTTAATTGATATTTCTTAGCGTGTGAATTTGGGGCACTGTGAACTATTTTGCTGGGGCATTTTAAAACAACTTACTCTACGTTACCAACCCCGTTCTGCCGCGGCTGGTGTGCCGTTTGTGCGGAGGGCGGTAACCACTAGTACACAGAATCCCCACTTCCGGCAGGACGCGGTCTAGTCGTCCGCTGGAAGGAAGGGTATTTAGCCACGCATGCACCGGACGCGCAGCGGACGAGCGCAGCGGGCGCGCCGGAATCGCGACGAAGGCGTGCCTAAGGAAAGCCCGTCTGCGCCCGTCCGCGGCCAAACGGGGACCGGGGCAAGACCCCCTGCTAGATCTGGGTCATGCCTGGGCTATACTCGGCAACAGCTGATTGATTTACGTACAACGGTCAGCCCACAGTGTATTTATGGACTGGATCCCAGTAAAGGGGATGCTGTAAAGGTCTGCAAACACTGTGGTATCAGGTTGAATGGCGATACCCGAGTAGGAGGCTCCATTAAGGAAGTGATTTGTGCGCTGCTCAACTGTAGGTCCATAAAAAAGCACAATATGGAAGTGCGGGACCTCCTGCTGGACAATAATCTAGACATTCTTTTTGCTACAGAGACCTGGCTCGACGGGGATTCGGACTCTGAAATACTAGACGCCCTGCCCCAGGGATATAACATCTGTAGACAGGACAGAGCCCGAGGAAGGGGGGGCGGGATTGCTCTGATCCACAGGGACAATATTATCTGCACTATGGAGCCGGCTAGTATAGCTGGTAGTGAGACAGGGGCGTTCTCTATAACAGTGTCCAGTAATATGATTATTAAAGGTCTGTTGATTTATAGACCCTCGGGTGGGAGCAGCAAGTTTGTGGAGAGTTTAATATGCAATCTGTTATCCCCTGCCATGAGATATGATAAATTCCTCTTACTAGGTGATCTCAATATGCATTTCAATGATGAATCTAACATGGTGGCCCAAGAGTTTTGTCAAGAGCTGTCGACCATGCAATTGACATTGCAGTCGGCACTACCTACTCATCGGTTGGGTCATCAATTGGATCCACTTTTTTGTAATTGGGAGGGCATTAAGGTTGAGCCCCCTGTCCCGATGGTTTGGACTGACCACTGCTTGGTACCTTTTCGCTTCAAACTCATGGAGGGCAGCAATCCGGGGAAAGAAAGTGAAACTAAAAAGAAACAGAGGAAGTGGGCTAAATTTTCTTTAGACACTTTTTGTGCCAGCCTAAAACAGGGGGGCCCCCCCGATGTGCTAGGTATCAATATTGATGAAGCCTGTGTGGCGCTCGACAAACGTATTGAGAGTGCCATAGATCAGACTGCCCCCTGGTCAAAGAATGGCCCTGTGCGCCGCACTAAAATAGCTGCCTAGTTTAATGCTGAATTGAAATAAGCTAAGTCAGCATGTAAGCGCATGGCAAGAGTCTGGAGAAAGGGCTATCTTTTGGAGGCGCGTAAGGCGTATAAAGATAGCCTTAGAGGCTATCACGCCTTGATTAGGAAAACCTGCACGATCTACTATACTGATCGTATCGATAAGGCAGAGTGTTCGACTAAGGAACTCTTTGTAGTTTATAAGGAGATATCAGTACTGGCTGCAAGAAGTGAACAAGCTGATCCCTCTGCACAAATATGTAACCAGATCGCTGACTTCTTTTATAAGAAAGTGGTGTTACCTCGAAACCGGTCCGGTCCTCGGATGCTTGATTCCGTTCTGGGAAGGACATGGCTTTTGTAGTTCGGACTGGACTGTTCCCATGGGGCAACAGGGTCAGAGCTGATTTGCATATCGCCATTGTCTAACCCAGGGTGGTGTGGAGTGCAAAAAAAAAAAAAAAAAAACGATGGATTTGGGCCCAGATCTTTTGACTGGGGGAGTGTGTGACATTGATCCACATTCAGTCCATCACTTGTTGTTTTTGCAAGATATTTATACCACCTTTTCTAGTGAGGCCAGTATTGGCCTCAGCGGTGATTCGCCAATGGAAGGTGCTATTGTGGAGGAAGACAGCATCAGTACTTTCTCGGTCCCGGATGAGGCTATGCTAATAGCAGTAGCGAGGGGGGTCAAATCTGGCTCCCCCAGGGATCCGGCTCCTGCCAAGATTTTGAATGGCAGCTTGGAAGTACTGGCACCTTATGTTAAACATCTTTTAGCTCTGTCATTTGAATCGGGCAGGGTGCTGAATACATGGAAGCAGGCTGTTGTAATCCCACTTAAGAAAAAGCCGCAAATCAGCATATCTCAACTCAGCAATCTGCGTCCGATTTCCCTCCTCCCCTACTTCTCTAAAATAGCAGAAAAGCTGGCTAACCATCAATTGACGGCTCACATCGAGGCGCACAGGCTTTACCATCCCTCCCAGGCAGGGTTCCGTGCCCATCACTCCACCGAATCTGCCCTTCTCTTTTCCACAGAGGCACTGAGGAAATATGTAGATGAGGGTCAGACAGCAGCGCTGATTCTTCTCGATCTCAGCGCTGCATTCGACACTGTAGCTCATCACACCTTGCTACAGTGTCTGAGGAAAAGTGGAGTGATTGGGAGAGCCTGGTCATGGTTGGAATCCTTCCTCCACGACCGCAGCTTCTACGTGGAACAGGGTGCCTATAGGTCAGAGGCTCGCGACCTAAAGCAGGGTGTTCCTCAGGGATCCAGTCTCCGCCCTACCCTGTTCAATTTGTACGTAGCACCGGTGGCTGCTATTGCTGAGCAGTATGGGATAGAGATGGTAACTTACGCTGATGATACTCAGCTGGTTGTGGCTCTGTCGCAGCCAGCTGAGCAGGCTGCTAGCACATTTGCATCCTGCCTTCAAGATCTGGCAGGTTGGATGGCCAAAAATTGTCTTAGACTGAACGGTGCTAAAACCGAGGTGCTTATTGTTGGCAAATCCCCCTCGGTGTGGACCTCTGCCTGGTGGCCTCAGGCCTTGGGCCCTTTACCTGTCCCTAAGGACCAAGTGAAGAACTTGGGCATGTGGATAGATTCCAAAATGTCCTATGATTATCATACTCGACGTGTCGCAGGGACGTGTTTTGGAGTTCTCCGCAGTCTAAGAAGGACACTTGACCTTCTCCCAGCGTCCGCCAGAAGAGCCCTGGTTCATGCCTTGGTTACTTCGAGGCTGGACTATGTGAATGTCCTCTACCTGGGAGCTAAGGCCAGCTGCATTACAAGACTGCAGCATATCCAGAACGCAGCTGCGCGACTGGTGCTTCAGCTTCCCAGGAGAGCCTCCTCAAAAAGAGCCTTGGAGACACTGCACTGGCTCCCTATTAGGGAACGTATAGAGTTTAAGGCACTTTGTGTCAGTCACAGGATCGCCCATGGCAAGGGCCCCGGCTTCCTGCGTAATCTCCTTTCTCCTTACAAGCCCACTCGGCTCTTGCGGTCGATGGGCGCTGGCCTGTTTTCGGTCCCTAGAATTAATAAGGCAAGAATGGGAGGGCGCTCCTTCCGTCTCTTAGCCGCACGGAGATGGAACTCCCTCCCATACAAGCTCCGGGTGCAACCCTCGGAGATGCTGTTCCGGAAGGAGTTGAAAACTCTCTTGTTTCCGAAGCCTTAGCTCACCGGCACAGGACTAGTCTCATTCCATCTGTCCAGGCTGTTGCTTAAGTCCTTGATAGCGCGGGGACACACTGGCAAGTGTAACCAGGCGCTTTAAAAGCTCAGAATTATTATTATTATTATTACTGCTTTGTCCATGCTACCATTAGGATAGCTGGTCTATAAGGTTGACTTACAACCAATCACCATAAGGGTTGTTTGGACTGATACAAGGTGGTCACTAGAACTAGTGAACATCATATATCAGGCCAACTTCTCACATAAGGTATCTTGGGACTTGTCATTGCATGTGCCGATAAATAGTCGCAATGTGTGATGGAAGTTGACGGTGCTCGGAAGGGAGACGTGAGCCCAGTACTTATTTCTGGCTTTTTTTACTACAGTATTTAATTTCTGCTTGTTGCTTACTCGTTACTTTGAAGTGAGAATCTCACACGACTCTGTGGCTTATCGAGGAAGCATGCAGTGGGTGACCAGACGTGTTCACATGTCAGTATTGGTCATGCGTATGCATGTTTTTTCTGGCCTCCGCTTCTTTTTTTTGTTTTTGTTTTATATAGCGCGAACTAGACCCGAGACAGCAGGTATCGGAGTGCTTTACATGAGCACCACTTTCGTTACAGAAGGTCACATTCATTTTTTGTTAGGTACAGGGAGATTACATGATTTGCCCAGAATGACAGAATGTTGAGCGTTGTTGCTGAGACTCGAACCCGGTTCGCCAGCTTCAAGGTCGACCGCTCTAGCCGTAAGGCTACATCCTTTCCCCATCTTACTTTAACAAGCATTTGCAATGCAATAGGTCTCGGATTAGGAAAGTTTGAGCTATTGGTCTTATAAATGACAATTTTTTTATTTATGTCAATAGTTATAACTTTCGCCAAAATGTGACACTTATAACCTGGCGTTGCGCTGAGTGATGCTGTGGTGGTGCTGAGTGGTGCTGTGGTGGTGCTGAGTGGTGCTGTGGTGGTGCTGAGCGGTGCTGAGTGGTGCTGTGGGGGTGCCGAGTGGTGCTGTGGTGGTGCAGAGTGGTGCTGTGGTGGTGCCGAGTGGTGCTGTGGTGGTGCTGAGTGGTGCTGTTGTGGTGCCGAGTGGTGCTGTGATGGCGCTGAGTGATAATGTGGTGGTGCTGAGTGATAATGTGGTGGTGATGAGTGAAAATTTGGTGGTGCTGAGTGGTGCTGTGGTGGTGCTGAGTGGTGCTGAGTGATAATGTGGTGGTGCTGAGTGGTGCTGTGGTGGTGCTGTGGTGGTGCTGAGTGGTGCTGTGGTGGTGCCGAGTGGTGCTGTGGTGGTGCCGAGTGGTGCTGTGGTGGTGCTGTGGTGGTGCCGAGTGCTGCTGTGGTGGTGCTGAGTGATAATGTGGTGGTACTGAGTGATAATGTGGTGGTGCTGAGTGATATTGTGGTGGTGCTGAGTGATAATGTGGTGGTACTGAGTGATAATGTTGTGGTGCTGTGGTGGTGCTGAGTGGTGCTGAGTGATAATGTGGTGGTGCTGAGTGATAATGTGGTGGTGCTGAGTGATGCTGGGGTAGCGCTGAGTGGTGCTGTGGTGGTGCCGAGTGATGCTGGAGTGGCGCTGAGTGATGCTGGGGTGGCGCTGAGTGATGCTGGGGTGGCGCTGAGTGATGCTGTGGTGTTGCTGAGTGGTGCTGTGGGGGTGCTGAGTGGTGCTGTGGTGGTGCTGAGTGGTGCTGTGGTGGTTCTGAGTGATAATGTGGTGGTGCAGAGTGATAATGTGGTGGTGCTGAGTGATGCTGGGGTAGCGCTGAGTGGCGCTGGGGTGGCGCTGAGTGATGCAGGGGTGGCGCTGAGTGAAGCTTAGGTGGCGCTGAATGATGCTGGGGTGGCGCTGAGTGATGCTGGGGTGGCGCTGAGTGATGCTGGGGTGGCGCTGAGTGATGCTGTGGTGGTGCTGTGGTGGTGCTGAGTGATGCTGGAGTGGCGCTGAGTGATGCTGGGGTGGCGCTGAGTGATGCTGAGGTGGCGCTGAGTGATGCTGGGGTGGCGCTGAGTGATGCTGGGGTGGCGCTGAGTGATGCTGGGGTGGCGCTGAGTGATGCTGGGATGGTGCTGAGTGGTGCTGTGGTGGTGCTGAGTGATGCTGTGGTGGTGCTGAGTGGTGCTGTGTTGGTGCTGGGTGGTGCTGTAGTGGTGCTGAGTGGTGCTGTGGTGGTGCTGAATGATAATGTGGTAGTGCTGAGTGGTGCTGTGGTGGTGCTGAGTGATAATGTGGTGTTGCTGAGTGATAATGTGGTGGTGCTGAGTGATAATGTGGTGGTGCTGAGTGATGCTGGGGTAGCGCTGAGTGATGATGTGGTGATGCAGAGGGCAGACAGGCCCAAAAATGACTTTTGTGAAGATTATGTTCAGTGTATTTTATTGTGACAAAAAGCCAAGAACAGAAGTGAAATATTAACATCTTTTTGTAACATTTGTAATAAAGCTTGAAACATTGAGAGAACATATTTGAACCAGTTGTTGTTGAATGGTTGCACAGATTGATACTGTGGTGGCGCTGAGTGATGTTGTGGTGGTGACGAGTGATGCTGTGGCGTTCATTGATGCTGTGGTAGCGCATAGTGATGTTGTGGTGCTCCTGAGTGCTGCTGTGGTGCCCCTGAGTGATGTTGTGGTGCCCCTGAGTGATGCTGGGGTGGTGCCATAGTTACAGTGAGAACAAAGCGATACAAAAGGGGATGATGGACGGAGCGTTTGAGCAAATCAAACACTCACCCCCAGTCAACTGATCTGGGTTTAATCCATCACCATTCTTTAGCCCACTCAGCCACCCCATTTCAGACATGGCTATATGCAAATCAGTCTGACCCTGTGCCTCATGGGAACAGTCCAGCCCGAACTGCCAAGCCATGTCTTCCATGGACCGGAAACAAGCATCCTGAGACCGGTTTCGGATTCATAATCCTCATCAGCCAGGCTATCTTGAATCCAGTGGCCAAGTGAGCAAGGGACTCACGTCTGAGCATACCCTGCCACACTTAGGGCGAACAAAGCGATACAAAAGGGGATGATGGACGGAGCGTTTGAGCAAATCAAACACTCACCCCAGTCAACTGTTCTGGGTTTAATCTATCACCATTCTTTAGCCCACTCAGCCACCCCATTTCAGACATGGCTATATGCAAATCAGTCTGACCCTGTGCCTCATGGGAACAGTCCAGCCCGAACTGCCAAGCCATGTCTTCCATGGACCGGAAACAAGCATCCTGGGACCGGTTTCGGATTCATAATCCTCATCAGCCAGGCTATCTTGAATCCAGTGGCCAAGTGAGCAAGAGACTCACGTCTGAGCATACCCTGCCACACTTAGGGCGAACAAAGCGATACAAAAGGGGATGATGGACGGAGCGTTTGAGCAAATCAAACACTCACCCCCAGTCAACTGATCTGGGTTTAATCCATCACCATTCTTTAGCCCACTCAGCCACCCCATTTCAGACATGGCTATATGCAAATCAGTCTGACCCTGTGCCTCATGGGAACAGTCCAGCCCGAACTGCCAAGCCATGTCTTCCATGGACCGGAAACAAGAATCCTGGGACCGGTTTCGGATGCATAATCCTCATCAGCCAGGCTATCTTGAATCCAGTGGCCAAGTGAGCAAGGGACTCACGTCTGGGCATACCCTGCCACACCTAGGGCGAACAAAGCGATACAAAAGGGGATGATGGACGGAGCGTTTGAGCAAATCAAACACTCACCCCAGTCAACTGATCTGGGTTTAATCTATCACCATTCTTTAGCCCACTCAGCCACCCCATTTCAGACATGGCTATATGCAAATCAGTCTGACCCTGTGCCTCATGGGAACAGTCCAGCCCGAACTGCCAAGCCATGTCTTCCATGGACCGGAAACAAGCATCCTGGGACCGGTTTCGGATTCATAATCCTCATCAGCCAGGCTATCTTGAATCCAGTGGCCAAGTGAGCAAGAGACTCACGTCTGAGCAAACCCTGCCACACTTAGGGCGAACAAAGCGATACAAAAGGGGATGATGGACGGAGCGTTTGAGCAAATCAAACACTCACCCCCAGTCAACTGATCTGGGTTTAATCCATCACCATTCTTTAGCCCACTCAGCCACCCCATTTCAGACATGGCTATATGCAAATCAGTCTGACCCTGTGCCTCATGGGAACAGTCCAGCCCGAACTGCCAAGCCATGTCTTCCATGGACCGGAAACAAGAATCCTGGGACCGGTTTCGGATTCATAATCCTCATCAGCCAGGCTATCTTGAATCCAGTGGCGAAGTGAGCAAGGGACTCCCGTCTGAGCATACCCTGCCACACTTAGGGCGAACAAAGCGATACAAAAGGGGATGATGGACGGAGCGTTTGAGCAAATCAAACACTCACCCCCAGTCAACTGATCTGGGTTTAATCATTCACCATTCTTTAGCCCACTCAGCCACCCCATTTCAGACATGGCTATATGCAAATCAGTCTGACCCTGTGCCTCATGACCGCCGCTAACCCCGCCCCTTTTTTCATTCTGTACCCTCCCCGCTCCCGCCTCCCAGCTGCTCCGCCCTCCCTCGCACTTCGCCATATATGGCGACCGTGCGAACGCGCAGCGGGCGCGCCGATTGTGCGCCGAAGGCGCGCCAAAGGTAAGCCCGTCTGCGCCCGTCCGCGCCTGGACCGCGCCCAGCGCCGGAACCCCTGGCCCCCGCAGACCCCAGCCCACCCGCCGGACGTACGACGCCGCCACCCTCAACGCACTCAACGCCGGCAGAACCCCTGGATGCTACCGAGCCATCCCGAGACGCACCCACGGACCCTTCAGCTGCCGCTCCTGCAAGTTCACCTGCATCCGGACCTGCACTACACCCGCACCCACCAAGACCAAGACGAGCAACAACAGCAGCCACCTGAAGTGCATCCTGCTCAACACCCGCTCCGTCCACAGACACGCCGTCGAGCTCTGGAACCTGCTCGACACCACAGACCCAGACGTCGCCTTCCTCACGGAAACCTGGATGAACGCCTCCTCAGCACCCGACAACGCCATCGCCATCCCGGACGGCTACAAGATCATCCGGAGAGACCGCGTCAACCAGACAGGAGGAGGCATCGCCATCATCCACAGGAACACCATCCGCATCACGACCAACACCGACGACACCATCGCACCCGCCAAACACCTGCACTTCCAGATCCACGTCAACCCCAAGACCACCCTCAGAGGCACCCTCATCTACAGACCCCCGGGACCACGCACACAATTAAGCGAGGACATCGCCGACTTCATCAGCCCGCTCGCCCTCCCCTCAGCCGACTACATCCTCCTCGGGGACCTCAACTTCCACCTGGAGAACAACGACGACCGCAACACCACCGCCCTGCTGGAAAACCTCGCAAACCTGGGACTCAAGCAGCTGGTGACCACCCCCACCCACCTCGCCGGACACACACTCGACGCCATCTTCTCATCCAGCAAAGACATCGCCTTCAGCCACGCCACAGGACTCCACTGGACGGACCACAGCTGCGTCCACTTCACCTTCAGAAGAACGACGATCCACCACCACCAGCAACAGGTTGCCCGAAGAAGCTGGAACAAGATCACAGCCGACCAGCTCGCCGCTTCCCTGAGTCAGCACCCTCCCGCCAGCTCAGCGAACCCCAGCCAGGCCGCCGACAACCTCACGAAGTGGATCAGCAACTGCGCGGACGAACTCGCCCCTTTGAGGACCCCGCCCAGCAGACCCGGCAGCAAGAAAGCCCCATGGTTCACCGACGAACTCAAGAGCTCCAAGAAGGACTGCCGAGCCCTCGAGAAAGTCTGGAGAAGGGAACCAACACCGGACAACATGACCACCCTCAAGCTTGCCACCCGGAAGCACCACCAACTGATCCGCGCCACCAAGAGAACTGCATTTAAGGACGGGCTGGACAACAATGCACACAACTGCAAGGAACTCTTCAACATCGTGAAAGAGCTCTCCAACCCCAACGCCGGAAACAACGACATCACCCCATCGCAAGACCTCTGCAACTCCCTCGCCTCCTACTTCCACAACAAGATCACGGACATACACAACAGCTTCAGCATTCAACCATCGCACACAACGACCGCAGCAACACCGCCCACCACCACCCTCCGCGCCTGGACTCCGATCAGCACCAATGACACCGTCCGCATGATGAACTCCATCCACTCTGGATCTCCGACCGACCCCTGCCCTCACCACGTCTTCAACAAGGTCGACGCGGTCATCGCACCCCACCTGCGGGACACCATCAACACCTCCTTCGACACCGCCACCTTCCCGGAGGGCTGGAAGCACGCCGAGCTCAGCGCTCTACTAAAGAAACCAACAGCGGACCCCACCGAACTCAAGAATTACCGCCCCATCTCGCTCCTCCCGTTTCCAGCCAAAGTTATCGAGAAGACCGTCAACAAACAGCTGGCCGCCTTCCTCGAGACGAATGGATCCCTCGACCCCTCACAGTCTGGCTTCCGAGCCAACCACAGCACCGAGACCGCCCTCATCGCTGCCACCGATGACATCTGAGCCCTGATGGACAACGGAGAAACAGCGGCCCTCATCCTCCTAGACCTCTCCGCGGCATTCGACACTGTCTGCCACCGCACCCTAGTGCTGCGCCTCAGCAACGTCGGAATTCAGGAGAAGGCACCGGAATGGATCGTCTCCTTCCTCGACGGAAGAACACAGAGAGTCCGTCTACCACCG
Organism: Lissotriton helveticus; assembly: GCF_964261635.1. Lineage (NCBI taxonomy): Eukaryota > Metazoa > Chordata > Amphibia > Caudata > Salamandridae > Lissotriton > Lissotriton helveticus. Next base: position 49,552,212 of record NC_136061.1, on the reverse strand, counting down.
TACAAGTCAGAGGCCACCGAAGTCATCTGCGGCGTCCCGCAAGGATCCTCGCTGAGCCCCACCCTCTTCAACGTCTACATGAGCCCCCTCGCGCCCATCGCACGCCAACACAACCTGAACATCATCTCCTACGCCGATGACACCCAGCTGATCCTCTCCCTGACCAACGACCCCGCCGCTGCCAGAGCCAACCTTCACGAAGGAATGAAAGATGTAGCCGAGTGGATGACGACCAGCCGCCTGAAACTGAACTCAGACAAGACGGAAGTCCTCATCCTGGGCTCCTCGCCCTCCGCCTGGGACAACTCCTGGTGGCCCCCCGCCCTGGGCACCGCACCCACACCGACAGACCACGCACGCAACCTGGGCTTCATCCTGGACTCCTCCCTCTCCATGACCAGACAAGTCAACGCCGTCTCCTCGTCATGCTTCAACATCCTGCGCATGCTACGGAAGATCTTCCGGTGGATCCCCACCGAGACCAGGAAGACGGTCACCCAGGCCCTCGTCACCAGCCAACTGGACTACGGCAACGCCCTCTACGCCGGAACCACCGCCAAGCTCCAGAAGAGACTCCAGCGGATCCAGAACGCCTCAGCCAGACTCATCCTCGACATCCCCCGACGCAGCCACATCTCCGGACATCTGAGAGACCTGCACTGGCTCCCCGTCAACAAGAGAATCACCTTCCGTCTCCTCACCCACGCACACAAAACCCTGCACGATCAAGGCCCGAGCTACCTCAACAACCGCATCAACTTCTACGCTCCCAAACGCCACCTCCGATCAGCCAGACACGCCCTCGCCGCCGTCCCCCGCATCCGAAGAACGACAACAGGAGGAAGGTCCTTCTCCTACCTGGCCGCCAAGACCTGGAACTCCCTCCCGACCGACCTGCGCCTGACCCAAGACCACCTCTCCTTCAGGAAGAAGCTCAAGACCTGGCTGTTCGAGCAGTAGCAGCACCCGCCCCCCCTAGCGCCTTGAGACCCTCCGGGTGAGTAGTGCGCTGTATAAATGTCCTTGATTGATTGATTGATGGGAACAGTCCAGCTCGAACTGCCAAGCCATGTCTTCCATGGACCGGAAAAAAGCATCCTGGGACCGGTTTCGGATTCATAATCCTCATCAGCGAGGCTATCTTAAATCCAGTGGCCAAGTGAGCAAGGGACTCACGTCTGAGCATAGCCTGCCACACTTAGGGCGAACAAAGCGATACAAAAGGGGATGATGGACGGAGCGTTTGAGCAAATCAAACACTCACCCCCAGTCAACTGATCTGGGTTTAATCCATCACCATTCTTTAGCCCACTCAGCCACCCCATTTCAGACATGGCTATATGCAAATCAGTCTGACCCTGTGCCTCATGGGAACAGTCCAGCCCGAACTGCCAAGCCATGTCTTCCATGGACCGGAAACAAGCATCCTGGGACCGGTTTCGGATTCATAATCCTCATCAGCCAGGCTATCTTGAATCCAGTGGCCAAGTGAGCAAGGGACTCATGTCTGAGCATACCCTGCCACACTTAGGGCGAACAAAACGATACAAAAGGGGATGATGGACGGAGAGTTTGAGCAAATCAAACACTCACCCCAGTCAACTGATCTGGGTTTAATCCATCACCATTCTCTAGCCCACTCAGCCACCCCATTTCAGACATGGCTATATGCAAATCAGTCTGACCCTGTGCCTCATGGGAACAGTCCAGCCCGAACTGCCAAGCCATGTCTTCCATGGACCGGAAACAAGCATCCTGGGACCGGTTTCGGATTCATAATCCTCATCAGCCAGGCTATCTTGAATCCAGTGGCCAAGTGAGCAAGGGACTCACGTCTGAGCATACCCTGTCACACTTAGGGCGAACAAAGCGATACAAAAGGGGATGATGGACGGAGCGTTTGACCAAATCAAACACTCACCCCCAGTCAACTGATCTTGGTTTAATCATTCACCATTCTTTAGCCCACTCAGCCACCCCATTTCAGACATGGCTATATGCAAATCAGTCTGACCCTGTGCCTCATGGGAACAGTCCAGCCCGAACTGCCAAGCCATGTCTTCAATGGACCGGAAACAAGCATCCTGGGACCGGTTTCGGATTCATAATCCTCATCAGCCAGGCTATCTTGAATCCAGTGGCCAAGTGATCAAGGGACTCACGTCTGAGCATACCCTGCCACACTTAGGGCGAACAAAGCGATACAAAAGGGGATGATGGACGGAGCGTTTGAGCAAATCAAACACTCACCCCCAGTCAACTGATCTGGGTTTAATCCATCACCATTCTTTAGCCCACTCAGCCACCCCATTTCAGACATGGCTATATGTAAATCAGTCTGACCCTGTGCCTCATGGGAACAGTCCAGCCCGAACTGCCAAGCCATGTCTTCCATGGACCGGAAACAAGTATCCTGGGATCGGTTTCGGATTCATAATCCTCATCAGCCAGGCTATCTTGAATCCAGTGGCCAAGTGAGCAAGGGACTCACGTCTGAGCATACCCAGCCACACTTAGGGCGAACGAAGCGATACAAAAGGGGATGATGGACGGAGCGTTTGAGCAAATCAAACACTCACCCCCAGTCAACTGATCTGGGTTTAATCCATCAACATTCTTTAGCCCACTCAGCCACCCCATTTCAGACATGGCTATATGCAAATCAGTCTGACCCTGTGCCTCATGGGAACAGTCCAGCCCGAACTGCCAAGCCATGTCTTCCATGGACCGGAAACAAGCATCCTGGGACCGGTTTCGGATTCATAATCCTCATCAGCCAGGCTATCTTGAATCCAGTGGCCAAGTGAGCAAGGGACTCATGTCTGAGCATACCCTGCCATACTTAGGGAGAACAAAGCGATACAAAAGGGGATGATGGACGGAGCGTTTGAGCAAATCAAACACTCACCCCCAGTCAACTGATCTGGGTTTAATCCATCACCATTCTTTAGCCCACTCAGCCACCCCATTTCAGACATGCCTATATGCAAATAAGTCTGACCCTGTGCCTCATGGGAACAGTCCAGCCCGAACTGCCAAGCCATATCTTCCATGGACCGGAAAAAAGCATCCTAGGACCGGTTTCGGATTCATAATCCTCATCAGCCAGGCTATCTTGAATCCAGTGGCCAAGTGAGCAAGGGACTCACGTCTGAGCATACCCTGCCACACTTAGGGCGAACAAAGCGATACAAAAGGGGATGATGGACGGAGCGTTTGAGCAAATCAAACACTCACCCCCAGTCAACTGATCTGGGTTTAATCCATCACCATTCTTTAGCCCACTCAGCCACCCCATTTCAGACATGGCTATATGCAAATCAGTCTGACCCTGTGCCTCATGGGAACAGTCCAGCCCGAACTGCCAAGCCATGTCTTCCATGAACCGGAAACAAGCATCCTGGGACCGGTTTCGGATTCATAATCTTCATCAGCCAGGCTATCTTGAATCCAGTGGCCAAGTGAGCAAGGGACTCACGTCTGAGCATACCCTGCCACACTTAGGGCGAACAAAGCGATACAAAAGGGGATGATGGACGGAGCGTTTGAGCAAATCAAACACTCACCCCCAGTCAACTGATCTGGGTTTAATCCATCACCATTCTTTAGCCCACTCAGCCACCCCATTTCAGACATGGCTATATGTGGCAGGGTATGCTCAGACGTGAGTCCCTTGCTCACTTGGGCACTGGATTCAAGATAGCCTGGCTGATGAGGATTATGAATCCGAAACCGGTCCCAGGATGCTTGTTTCCGGTCCAGGGAAGACATGGCTTGGCAGTTCGGACTGGACTGTTCCCATGAGGCACAGGGTCAGACTGATTTGCATATGGCCATGTCTGAACTGGGGTGGCTGAGTGGGCTAAAGAATGGTGATGGATTGAACCCAGATCAGTTGACTGGGGGTGAGTGTTTGATTTGCTCAAACGCTCCGTCCAACATCCCCTTTTGTATCGCTTTGTTCGCCCTAAGTGTGGCAGGGTATGCTCAGACGTGAGTCCCTTGCTCACTTGGCCACTGGATTCAAGATAGCCTGGCTGATGAGGATTATGAATCCGAAACCGGTCCCAGGATGCTTGTTTACGGTCCAGGGAAGACATGGCTTGGCAGTTCGGGCTGGACTGTTCCCATGAGGCACAGGGTCAGACTGATTTGCATATGGCCATGTCTGAACTGGGGTGGCTGAGTGGGCTAAAGAATGGTGATGGATTAAACCCAGATCAGTTGACTGGGGGTGAGTGTTTGATTTGCTCAAACGCTCCGTCCATCATCCCCTTTTGTATCGCTTTGTTCGCCCTAAGTGTGGCAGGGTATGCTCAGACGTGAGTCCCTTGCTCACTTGGCCACTGGATTCAAAATAGCCTGGCTGATGAGGATTATGAATCCGAAACCGGTCCCAGGATGCTTGTTTCCGGTCCAGGGAAGACATGGCTTGGCAGTTCGGGCTGGACTGTTCCCATGAGGCACAGGATCAGACTGATTTGCATATGGCCATGTCTGAACTGGGGTGGCTGAGTGGGCTAAAGAATGGTGATGGATTAAACCCAGATCAGTTGACTGGGGGTGAGTGTTTGATTTGCTCAAACGCTCCGTCCATCATCCCCTTTTGTATCGCTTTGTTCGCCCTAAGTGTGGCAGGGTATGCTCAGACGTGAGTCCCTTGCTCACTAGGCCACTGGACTCAAGTTAGCCTGGCTGATGAGGATTATGAATCCGAAACCGGTCCCAGGATGCTTGTTTCCGGTCCAGGGAAGACATGGCTTGGCAGTTCGGGCTGGACTGTTCCCATGAGGCACAGGGTCAGACTGATTTGCATATGGCCATGTCTGAACTGGGGTGGCTGAGTGGGCTAAAGAATGGTGATGGATTAAACCCAGATCAGTTGACTGGGGGTGAGTGTTTGATTTGCTCAAACGCTCCGTCCATCATCCCCTTTTGTATCGCTTTGTTCGCCCTACGTGTGGCAGGGTATGCTCAGACGTGAGTCCCTTGCTCACTTGGCCACTGGATTCAAGTTAGCCTGGCTGATGAGGATTATGAATCTGAAACCGGTCCCAGGATGCTTGTTTCCGGTCCAGGGAAGACATGGCTTGGCAGTTCGGGCTGGACTGTTCCCATGAGGCACAGGGTCAGACTGATTTGCATATGGCCATGTCTGAACTGGGGTGGCTGAGTGGGCTAAAGAATGGTGATGGATTAAACCCAGATCAGTTGACTGTGGGTGAGTGTTTGATTTGCTCAAACGCTCCGTCCATCATCACCTTTTGTATCGCATAGTTACAGTGAGGGCGATAGATAGCTAGAGGGAGTGCGAAAGATAGATAGATAGAGGGAGGGTGATAGATAGATAGAGGCAAGGCGATCGATAGATAGATAGATAGCGGGAGGGCAATAGATAGAGTAAGGGAGGGCGATAGATAGATAGAGTGAGTGAGGGCTTTAGAGTGAGTGAGGGCGGTAGAGTGAGTGAGTGAGGGCGGTAGAGTGAGTGAGGGCGGTAGAGTGAGTGAAGGCGGTAGAGTGGTAGAGTGAGGGTGGTAGAGTGAGGGCGGTAGAGTGGTAGAGTGAGGGTGGTAGAGTGAGGGCGGTAGAGTGGTAGAGTGAGGGTGGTAGAGTGGGGCGGTAGAGTGAGGGTGGTAGAGTGAGGGCGGTAGAGTGGTATTGTGAGGGCGGTAGAGTGAGGGTGTTAGAGTGAGGGCGGTGGAGTGGTAGAGTGGTGAGGGTGTGTGAGAGGGTGAGGGTGTGTGTGAGGGTGGAGGGGTGTGAGGGTGAGGGTGTGTGAGGGGGTGTGAGGGTGAGGGTGTGTGAGAATGAGGGTGTGTGAGAGTGAGGGTGTGTGAGGGTAAGGGTGAGGGGGTGTGTGAGGGTCAAGGGTTGTGTGAGGGTGTGAGTGGGTGTGAGGGGGTGTGTGGGTGAGGGTGTGGGGGAGGGTGAGAGGGTGGGTGACGGAAGAGCAAAAGTTATGTAGGCAATGTTTGACACTTGGGCAAGTATCTAAAGCAAACACGGCCACAAGAACACACGGGGAAGTCACCGGAGAGCATGAGGGGGTGATGATATCTATTACGCAAGGGCCTGGGTGGGGGAAAGGAAGAAAGAGAATGAGGAAACTGGGGAGGGGTGCGGGGGGACAAACAGATGGCTGCCTGTGGGAGGGAGAAGCGGCCGTGAAGCCGCATTTTTTTGGTCCGTTTGCAGAAGCAAACCACTACATGTAATACTGCCTTAAGGGGCTAGATATATTTAGGGAAGACCAGTCAGAGGAGAATTCCCATCGGAAGCATCTTGTAACACAAGCGATTGGACGAGGATTTGGAGGGCCTGCTAAGGAATACATCAACGAAGCCTCCAGAGAAATATTAGCTAAAAGTGCAGATTTTTAGAAATCATTCACTTGAAACTGCACATAGGGTCTTTTGCCCGTGAGGAAACCCTGCCAAAGACTGCCTGTTTGCAATCCAGTATCGTACAGGCAATGTCGTTTGAGACGGCTCGATGAGGAGAATCTCTAATTTTAAAGGATTGTGTTTCAAGGGGTGGCCGGTCGGACAGTCTTGCAATTTTTGCAGGTTTATTAAGAAGTTTAACTTCTCAGGAGAGAGTTATGAAGCCAGACGTGTGTATCACCGGCATACGGACGGAATATTTAACACAGGCTGACTATGTAGCATAATTCTGCTTGCCGTACAAAATAATCGGTCAAAAAAGCAACCAGCAAGTAAGGATGAAATGCTGAGATGGCTCACACCGGATTTACAATTGTTTGCATGACACAGAAAGATCTGTGTAGTGGTCTATGTGTGATTGTGAACAGTTCATTACAGTGGCTCATTACCAAACACGGCCACAAGAACACACGAGGAAGTCACCGGGTGACTAGGTGCGCAATTTTAAGAGAATGTCATGTTCTCTGCAGCCGAGTTTTACGATAAAACTGTTTGGGCACAGTGGGATGGAAATAAAAAATAGACCCGTCCCTAAAGTGGAAATGGCACTGAACCGTATATTGCTGCATATAGTTTTGGTTGCTGTAAAAAACAAGCAACTTCCATTAGTGACTGCTACAGCCGAATGTGGGTCTGAGAGTGAGCCATAGACGGTGGCACTGTACCTGTTGCACATAAGGGAGCTACGGGTCAGTAAGTGTAGTTGCCTGGGCTAAGGACAGCAGAGGAAAATGGAGAGGCATGTTTGAGCTGGAAGGGTGACGAGACGCACGGGGAGCAGCAGGCCGTGCAGTGAATAATTAGGGGAGGAGAAATGCCGGCCTGAGGCAGAGCGCACAGCGAAAGCAAATGCACGGCCCCATCTTTGAGACTGTTTGCTTAGTTTAATAATAAAAGACACTGAAGTCTTCCAAAATGCGGACTAGCGATAACGAATTTTAGAAAAGCGCCTTCTACTTTAGAATACTTGGCGCTATACTAAAGTGTGAAGTTGGATAAATAATGGAGGGTGCAGGGGAAAAATGGATCAACATTTTCAACTTCTGAAAAAGACATGTGCATCCATCCAAACTGCAGTTTGCAAAATAGGCACTGGCTGAGCAAATACAAAGTAATTCAATTAGAGGCCTCGGCGGAGGATTGGATTAAAAGAGCATTGAACAGCTTCATAATTTTCACCGGAATTCAACGAGGGCTCCGGGGAGAGAAAGGTGGGAGGGCGGTGAGGAAAATGAAATTTTGCCTGACCAAGATGCCCCTTACGTGTACCCTATGTTACATGTCTGTGCATGTCACCCATGCATATTTCTCTTAGTGGCCTGAATCACAAGGCCTCTGCATTCATGTCCTGCATTAGAATGCCAGTCATCAAGTTTCCCAAACATTCAGTTAGCATGAAGGCCCATGTATTTGCATTGCATTGTGCACTTTTAAATAAATATCGTACTGAACCCTTTTTGTGGTTCACCCTGAGCCACATTCTGGAATAAGGGTTTTTCATGACTCCTGACACACTGAAGGCTGCAGTTACGTATCTCTGACCTCGCATACTTTAGGCTCAGCCGAAAGAGGCCTGCCAAAGCAGTATTATGAATAACAATTATCTGTCTGCTGTACAGAATCACATTTCAGTCCGGTGAGGAAAGTAAACAGATCCCGTCCACGAAAGATAGGGCCTAGCCTCTCTGTCTCCATTAAAGTAAATCACAGTGCTTGCATTTGTAAAAAGCTCACAGCCCCCATGTAATGAACGAAGAAATATATGCTTTTTCTGATTCTTAGCGATGAGCAACCTTTGCTTCAGATAATACATCCCCTGACTTAAGATATCAGTTAGTACCAGACGTGCTGGTCGCCTTGACACGAAAGATCTCTCTACTAGACTGAAAGTCAGCTCTCCTCCCAGTTACACGTCAATTGCACGTCATGCTCAAGTTGCACAATTAGGGCATAGTTCCAGCTAGCTATCCAAACTCCTCCTCTAAGTACCCACCCACTTATGACACCTACCTATCACCTACCTATGACTCATCAAAGTACACACCCTCATGTACGCCTACATGCTCTTATCTCTTTCTCTCTCTGCTCTGCCTCGAGCGTTCCTTCTTACGCCCTATGTACAAGACTAAATGTATAAATATCATGTTCAGTAAATAAATGTTAGAAGACCCTTCCTGAACCTCAGTGGTGATGGAACAGATTTCTCCCATGACTCGAGTTATTGGAATAAAGCCCTTTTAACTTGGACACCACGGACTCTCTGCCTCTCATTTGATACATGCTAATTGTTAATGCCTAGAAATTATGCCAGGGTAATATTTTATTTACCACATTAATTTGGCGCCCGAATACAGGGACAATCCCTTTCCCCACGCGCCGGAGGTGTAGGTCCAGCTTTGCCCCCTTCTACAGCCGTGACGGACTTTAAAGTGTACACGCCATCGGGATTTCCCGCTACTCCCTCAGGCCCAGGAGGAGGACGAACTGCGACCAGGCATCCATGCGAGGCGGCGAGGAACGCGGATCGTCTCAACCAGAGCCCAACCCGTGAGAGAGCAAGGTCCGAGGGCTCCAGAGGTCCACCTGTTCCAAGGCGCATGCGTAGAAGTTCGAGGCCTTCAAGTTTCAAGTTCTGCTTCCCGGTGAGTACCACTATGGGGAATGCATCAAGTTTCAAGACAAGTTCATTTTGTATGAAAACGGTCAAGACGGGTCCACTGTAAAAGGTGGAAAGGGTCAAGAAGGGTCCACTGTAAAAGGTGGAAACGGTCAAGACGTGCCTCATTTACATGAGCGCGGTCAAGACGGGCCCATGGTAAAACGTGGGCACGGTAAAGACGTGTCTCATTTCTGAGACCGGTATGGTTGTACTGTATTCCAGTGCACAAAGTTTTTCAAGTACATGTTTAGTTCTCTGTATCAAGTTCAGATTTTGTGTTTGTTTTAATGTTACAATGTTTCTTGTGTGAATGATTGTTGATTGTTTCAGTTTATTCTCGTGTATTGTGTTTTCATTGAGGTGAAACCAACGCAATAAGTTTCAACATGCCACTGTTTTCAAAATTGCGTCAGATAGGGACCAGGAAAGGCATACTAGCAGAGTCAGTTAACATCCCGCCTTGAGACACACCTGGTCATTATATGTATAATAAGCATGGATTAAACGCTATCTTGTTTTTAGATTTATGGGTAAACTGCACGAAGGATCTAGAGGAGAAATATAGATGGCCTGTCTCAGGAACATGGGATTCAGAATGCATTGTGGGAGTAGAGGAAGCGCTATGGAAGAGGAAGTCAAGACCCTCTCAGAAAGATGCCATTGAGTTATGGCGCAAAGAGTCACATAGGAAAACAGAACAGACTGGTAGAGAATGCAATGCCGTTGTTACTGGTATTTATCCCGTTCTGTCAGAAGAACTAGCTAAAGTGACCACTTCAGAAAGACCCAGTAGGTCGCGAACGCCACCACCTGTACCCTGTAGAGTATGTAGAAAGAAGCCGACAGCATCTGAAGCGTTCAGTTCCTTGTATCTAGACGAGTCCCTTCTGGACTGCGCAAGTGCCTTGTGAGTAACTGGTTGAATTAGTTGTGAATTGCGCTTTGTGCTTAAGACTTGTGAATAGTTTGTTGAGTTTTCTTAAGTATAGCTCCTTGTAAATACGGTTTATGAAGAGCATGTCATTATTATGACTTGTTGAGTTTCTTGTGAATATGGCTTGTGAATAGCGCCATGTGGTTATGTTTTGTGCAGAGTATGTTATCATTACGTTAGGCAGGAGAGAGCTGGATCTCTTTCAAGTGCTTGGAGAAAACGTTTTGAAGATGTGCGTACGTGTTATGTGATAACGTGGAGAAATGAGTTCATGACTTTCCCATGTACTGCAGTCATTGGGGAAAGATTGTGCTTCAGCTGCCAAAGAGTTAATATCTTGTATCGAGAAGGCAGTATTTGTTTTAACATGCTGTTTAACAAGGTGTTGAGGGATTTTGGCGTTTTTTGGTGTTTGCGGGGGGGCGTGTTTTTGAGCGGAAATTCGTACCCGTTCCAGTGGAGGGATTTGGTTGCTGTTTGTGAGGATTTAGGGAATCGCTTGAACTACTGTGATGCCAAATTTGAAAGGGATCTAAGCTGTGGAAGTGGTGGAAAAAGCATGTTTTGTGCGGAGGTGCGATTTGCCATGTTATCCAATGGGCATATTTCTGAAAATTGAGAAATTATTTTGGGGGTGTTCCAGGTGCGCTAGGGGCCCGGGGGTTGGATCAGCGGTAGAGGAGGTGGATGGCCAGATGTGCTGAATTGTGGGGATTTTTGGCTTGGGCGGAAGGGTGTGTTTGGCTAATGTGTATTTTTGGATAATGGAGCTGTTTTGATTTGTGCGCGCATTTTTGATTTGTGCGTGCCTTTAGGCCGAGATTTCGTGGTGTGCTAAATAGTTCTTAACTGAGTCTGCGGGATCGGCTGAAACTTGGGAGTGTCTAGTTTTGCGGCAAAGTAGTTTGAAGAAAATTGGTGGAGGGGAAGGTGTCTTTTTGGCGTAGTTTGGAAGTGGGTTTTAGCACGATTTCATGGCTGTGTAGCTCACATGCATGGTTATGTGAGCTGACACTAAAAGTCAGTGAGTATTTAGTTGATTGATGGTTTGATTTAACGTTTTTATTGGTTGCTGGGTCTGCCTATGTGCTTTGTCAGCTTGCTGACTGAAATGGTAACGTCTTGCATGGAGAGTAAAGAAGTGTATTTGTAAGGGTTTGCCTAGGAACACTTGATTTAATGTGTTTGACTCAGAGGTCGGTAGTTGTAAATAAACCAGTCGGATTGAGATAAGGGTTTGCGGTTGAGAAGAAAATATAAAACAGACCCATCATAGAGTGTGCTTTTAATTAGTGTAATGCAACCGTGTGTTTTTTCTTAATAAGGATGTTTCTACAAAATATTATTATTATTTTTCCCAATGCAAGCTGCCCTTTAGAATAGCGTAGTGACAGTTAATCCACTCAATTAGAAAACATGGCTTTTTGAAAAAGATGAATATGGCCCTTTTAATAGGTAGAATAGAAGAGCTTGCACACTTAATTATGAAAATCTTGGTTATGCAATGCAAAATTATGGTGTTTCACATGTTATTTTCAAAAAGTAAAATGTGGTGTGTTTTCATGCCATGTTGTTCTGTTTCTCTTTTTTCCTTTGCAGCTGGTATCAATATTTTATGATATAATTATTTTAAAATGCTAGCATGTGTCTAAGCGACGAAATAAAAATAATAAGTCCTTAATTACTGATTTTAGGATGCTTTTTATCGCGTTTTAAATTTGCTTCAGTTAAGTTAGAGAATGTTGGTTAGCTGTCTGGCCTGGGTACAGATATGTTTTGAATTACAGAGAATGTGTTTTTCGACCTTGAAGTAGCCTGACTCCCAGGGAAAGATATTATGTAAAGGGAGGGCTTTTCCCTCTTAGAGCACAAGCCGTGCCTGTCTTGTTATGATTGGCCATACTCCAATTCCTGTCCGCGAAAGAGATGTTTATATTAGGTGGGGGTCAGTTGCTCTTCCTTACAGCCAGCACTGAAAGCTTCATTGACTTCAGATAAGTCACGCTTGCAAATGAATAGTTTTTCCCTCAGTAGTGTACACAGATTAATTGGCAGGCAATTTTGTTCTTGCAATGAGATCAGCATCTGGCAGTCATTCAATTTTAGATCACAGTGAAGCCCGGCTTGGAGTTGATTCAAACCTCCGAGCGCGACCATCTTTCTAGAGGGAGGGGCTGCTTCTCAAAGGAGTGAGGAGTAGCGAGGCTCCAGCCCATCTGTCTATGCTAGAATAATTTGGATTTTGTTCAAACACATTTAGAGAACATATTGTAGGTAGTATGGTCATACTATTCCCAAGATTTAGAGTAGGATTTTTTATAAACTGCAGAGCTTTTGGAAAGAGGTTTCCCCAAATTAAAAATTGTGCTTTTGAATTGAAAATTAATTTTTATTTATATATTTATTTTTATATAATTTATTTTTGCTAGATTGATGACAGAGAGCCCTAGGATTTACAGTCAAGCATTAAAAAGACAGCTGGACAGTATTTATATGCCTGCCAATACAGCCCTGATCCAGTATGTAGACGACATCCTCATTTTTTTATTTAAATCTGAACCAGATCTGAACCAGACTGCGAAAATGCATCACTGACAGTTTTACATTTACAAGGTATCGCCTTCAAAGTTGCAATTCTGTGAAAAGCAAGTGGTGCGCAAGGACACTTGCTTTCCAAGGAGGGTAGACAGCTAACACAAGATCACATTCAGGTCATTACTAACCTTTCACAGCCCAGGACACAAAAGGAGGTTTGTGCATTTATTGGCCTCACTTCATACTGTAGGCAATGGATTCCCCAGTATGCCTTTCTAGCCAACCCACTCATACAGTTAACTACACAGGAGGCAGGGGGGACTGTCCTCCCTTGGACACAAGAACACACCTTGGCATTTGAGGAATTAAAAAGAGCATTATGTCAAGCGCCAGTATTAGCGACTCCATGTTACAGCAGACTAAATTTCATGCTTTTTGTAACTGAACAAGATGGAACAGCGTTATCTGTCCTCACACACGTTCAAGCAGGGAAACATAAGCTGTGCGCTTATTTTTCCAGTACACTGGATCCAGTGGCCCAGGCTCTGCCTGCATGCCTGAAATCAGTTGCAGCAACAGCCCTAGCCATAAGACAAAGTGACTCAATAGTGCTAGGACACCCTCTGACAGTACAGGTACCACATGCATACCACAACACTTGACTGTAGCGAGACTGACAGGATATGAACTGACATTATTTCAACCACACATAGAGATCAGACGTTGTAATATTCTGAATCCTGCAACACTTTTGCCCTCAAGTACAGTAAATGCACCACCACATGACTGTGTGGAAGTTATGAATATAGTGACGAAACCAAGACAAGACCTGACAGATATTGCACTTCCAGACCCAGACTTAACGCTCTATGTAGATGGATCATGCATGAGAACGAGTGCAGGAGAATTAGTAGCAGCCTATGCTGTGACCACAGCTACAGAAGTCATAGAGACACAGAAAATAGACACACTGTCAGCACAAGCAGCAGAGCTCATCGCTCTGACACAAGCCTGCATAAGAGCTAAGCACTTGAAAGTAAACATTTATACTGACTCACAATACGCTTTTGGCGTTGTTCATGATTTCGGGGTACTATGGAGGGAAAGAGGTTTCTTGACCTCCCATGGGACCAAGATTCAGCACGGTCAGCTTATCCAAGCCCTGTTAGAAGCCATACATTTACCTACAGCCATTTCTATCCTGAAGTGCAAAGCTCACACCAAAGTTACAGACACCATTTCCCAGGGTAATGACCTGGCAGACCGAACAGCTAAACTTACAGCCCAGACACCAACAGACACGACAAGGACAGAGGTACCATTACTGACAACATGTATGACAGTCAGGGATCCCACTCAAGATGTACTCGACATACAGACACATGCCACCACAGATGAGATAAAGAAATGGACTGAACAAGGAGGGGTCCAGACTGACCAAGGTTGGCTGACTAAGGGAAAAAGCACATGGTTTCTCCCAGATTCTATGGTACAAGTAATCATAAATACAGCACATAGTCCAGCACGCTTAGGAGAAAAAGCAATGTTAGACAGCTTACAGAACATCTGGTTTAACAAGCACATGCGTGCAGCAGCGAAGCAGAAAGTACGAACATGTATGATCTGTTGTCAGTTCAATCCAGGTAAAGGCATTCCGGTGGAACAAGGCGGATTTCATCCTCCTGACCACCCTTTTGAGGTTCTCCAGATGGATTATATCCAAATGGACAGATGTAGAGGTTACAAGTATGTCTTAGTAGTTGTGTGTGCACTTCTAGATGGACAGAAGCATATCCAGTTCCAGATTAGACAATTAGGATTGGATGGTAGCCTTGCCGGTTGCCCTCTTTTACATGCGTATGGTAGCTCATTCCAGAACAGGCCTATCTCCTTTCTTTTCGGTAGACCGCCAAATATGTGGGGTACGCCTCAGCCTAAAAAAATTACTGATGTTGACAGTAACATGCTGACAGATTACCTGGCTTCCTTGATGTCTGCACTACTCTCTTGTTGTTCACAGGTTGCTGCCGCCTTCCCTGACAACACCTAGGTCAAGGAACACGCCATTGTCTCCGGGAATTTTGTTTGTGTCCGGAACTTTGATCGTTCAAGCCCCCTTGAGCCACGTTGGAAGACGCCGAAACCACGAGGACCGCAGTGAAGGTGGAGGGACGCAAGGGGTGGATTCATCTTCAGCATTGCAAAAAGTACATTGGAAAACTCTGGAACTTTGATAGACAATAAGGACCATACAGACTTTGCGCCGCTTGCGCCTCCTGCGCCGCCCTTGCTAGAAAAGACTCCACAACAGGAGTATAAATCTAAGTTAAGATCTAGTAAGTCAGACGTAGTTTAATTGTTTAAGTCCACCCGGTGGTGAATCGGTTAGACTAGATTTCTCACATGTATAAGATCACATACGAGAATAGCAAGAAGAGAGATAAGAAAAGCAAAATACTGCAAGATATTACGCAGTAGATGTATAGTTACCTTGATCATTCTTTTTATTCTGTGTGTTGTTATAATCTGTGTCAGTTTATTGCTACATGTTTTCTTTCCTATTTCCACACATATACACTCTTCCAGTAACAGCACCATAGAGCATACATTTAGTGAATTGCCACCTCATGAACTGTCATATCGACTTGCACTACGTAACAATACATTCATTCGTATGTTACACCATTCTCACCAGACCAGCAATGCAACTGACTGCTGGGTATGTGGCCAACTGCCCCCTTATCAGAAAACGGAGGGAGTTTTGCCATTCTATCCTCTACCTTTCACACACAATGGGTCATGTGGAGCATGGTTTGCTTTAATGACCTCAATAGATAGAAAGTACATAGCTTATCCAGGTGGCTGGATATATGGAAACCTGAATAAAGTAATGAATGAAGCATGTTTTCCAGACAAAGACGGGTTTCCCCAAAGGAAAGGAACTGATCTAGAAAATGAAGAGTATGAGCAAGGAAATGCATCCGTTAATTTTATAATGTTAAATGTTCAGCCCAAGCAAAATACAGGTCCACTGTTTATTTCAGTTCTACCAGCAAAAGGTGATTTATGTGTTAGTAAGAAAGGCTCAGTACATATGGGACACAGCGAGTGTAAAGTTGTAGTAGAATTTAATGATAAAGGACTTTCTTCTTTCAAAACATCACGCCATACCTATTTCATTTGCGGTCAGACAGCCTATGTACATTTGCCCTTAGACTGGAGTGGGACATGTTATATAGCATTCTTATTGCCACCTGTTTTTTTTCTGGCCCCATCCCACTATCATAGAGATTCACGACTAGAACATGTTAGAGTAAGGAGAGAGACAGATGCTGCAGGTATCGATCAGACTGAAACAGCTTGGGAGCAATATACAGATTTCAACAAAGGTTTCTTTTTCTTCATAGGTCCCGTCCAAAACAGTAAACTGATACGCAAGTTAACCATGACTCTTGAAACAGTTGTAAATATAACTGCATCTGCCCTGGCGAACTTGACCCAGGAACAGTCTGCTATTAGACTTGTCGTTCTTCAAAATCGCCTCATTCTTTGACGGCATCTTAGCGGATAGGGGCGAAGCTTGTAGAGTGATCCGATCTAGTTGTTGCATTTTCATCCCAAATAACGCGCCATCTGTGTACGCAGCAATAACAAGGCTCCACAAGATTGCTCATGTCATACATCAAGACCCAGGCACATGGACTTGGTCCAGTTGGCTCTGGGGTATAATATCTGCTTGGGGATGGAAAGTGTTGACCTTCCTAGGAATGATCCTACTTCTGATATTTGGTTGCTGTCTCTGTCTGCAGTGTGGCCCGGCCATTTGCGGCCTGTGTGCAACTGCCTGTATTCCACATCCAAGTATACAACGGGTTAAGGACGAACAAATGATGCTGTATGATCAACTATACGGTCTCATGAATATAGATGTATCCTAAAGGGTTACGTAGGGGACAAGGAGGGAATGAGGAAAATGAAATTTTGCCTGACCAAGATGCCCCCTACGTATACCCTATGTTACATGTCTGTGCATGTCACCCATGCATATTTCTCTTAGTGGCCTGAATCACAAGGCCTCTGCATTCATGTCCTGCATTAGAATGCCAGTCATCAAGTTTCCCAAACATTCAGTTAGCATGAAGGCCCATGTATTTGCATTGCATTGTGCACTTTTAAATAAATATCGTACTGAACCCTTTTTGTGGTTCACCCTGAGCCACATTCTGGAATAAGGGTTTTTCATGACTCCTGACACACTGAAGGCTGCAGTTACGTATCTCTGACCTCGCATACTTCAGGCTCAGCCGAAAGAGGCCTGCCAAAGCAGTACTATGTATAACAATTATCTGTCTGCTGTACAGAATCACATTTCAGTCCGGTGAGGAAAGTAAACAGATCCCGTCCACGAAAGATAGGGCCTAGCCTCTCTGTCTCCATTAAAGTAAATCACAGTGCTTGCATTTGTAAAAAGCTAACAGCCCCCATGTAATGAACGAAGAAATATATGCTTTTTCTGATTCTTAGCGATGAGCAACCTTTGCTTCAGATAATACATCCCCTGACTTAAGATATCAGTTAGTACCAGATGTGCTGGTCGCCTTGACACTAAAGATCTCTCTACTAGACTGAAAGTCAGCTCTCCTCCCAGTTACACGTCAATTGCACGTCATGCTCAAGTTGCACAATTAGGGCATAGTTCCAGCTAGCTATCCAAACTCCTCCTCTAAGTACCCACCCACTTATGACACCTACCTATCACCTACCTATGACTCATCAAAGTACACACCCTCATGTACGCCTACATGCTCTTATCTCTTTCTCTCTCTGCTCTGCCTCGAGCGTTCCTTCTTACGCCCTATGTACAAGACTAAATGTATAAATATCATGTTCAGTAAATAAATGTTAGAAGACCCTTCCTGAACCTCAGTGGTGATGGAACAGATTTCTCCCATGACTCGAGTTATTGGAATAAAGCCCTTTTAACTTGGACACCACGGACTCTCTGCCTCTCATTTGATACATGCTAATTGTTAATGCCTAGAAATTATGCCAGGGTAATATTTTATTTACCACAGCGGGGTGGCGTTCTCTAGTGACAAAATGGCCCATGTACCTTACTTGTTAGGGGTACGTTTAATCAGAACGTTATTGCGAAACTTAAAGTGGTGGGGTGCGCAGCACTGCGCAAGTTTAAGAGAATGTCATGTTTTCTGCAGCTGAGTTTTTTTTAAATGATAAAACAGTTTGGGCACAGTGTGACGGAAATAACAAGCTGAAAGTACCCGATCTGAAGTGTCGGGGAGAAGAGGCGGACCAATAAAAAAAAAGGTTAAAAAAAAAAAACGAGACACAGAGACAAAGTGAAAGCATGTCCGGCCGGCCGTGAATAATTAGGGGAGGAGAAATGGCTTTGAAGAGCTGCTGGAGGAGGCACCACGCTGAAGCACGGCCGGCCGGCCGTGAATAAGTGTCGGGTCTGATACAATTAAGCGAGGCAGGCAGATTGGAGAGCAAATGGCAAGCGCGCTGAGGAAGCCTGTGGGAGGGAGGCTGGGGCTTTGATGTGGTGAAATGCGCGTGCTTGTGGTCACGTGATTTCACGTGAACTGCAGGAAATCCGCTTTTTGGGAGACCTTAGTGTAAGTCTTGGTTTCGCGGCATTAGACTCGTCCTATTCATTCCTGCGGAATGGAATAGGCCGAGACCTAAAAAAGGGGGAAAAAACATTACCTGAATGTGTGCTGCGCCTTATTTGAATAAGGAGTATGAGCTTTCTCTGGCACGCGCTACTCCTCACATGACTCCTCACCATTGTTGTGAGGACAAGGTGTTGCTGTGGGAATCAACAGTGACTCTTGCAGCCTGCAGCCTGAAAGCGTGTGCTGCGCTGCTACGTTTGGTGCATGCACACGCCCGGAGCCTCCCGGCGCTGTTCTTCTGTGTGTGCCACCATCTTTGTCTGCCATCGCTGTGTCTGGCATTTCACGTTCTCACCACGTGCTATGTAGGAAGTCTACGTTTCGTCGTTCAGTTGGGTCGCACCAAGAAAGTCATCAGGATAAGGGCGGGGCTTTGGAAAATACCCTCGATTTCATGATCAAGAAGGAGTGATGTGTGACCAGACAATGTTTGTAGGCAGCCATGTCAGAGGTGATGTAATTTGCATTCTGGTTGGGTGCAGCATTCCCGTGTACCTGGGTGAGAGGTCGCTCACCAGGAACTTTGCGTGTGCGAAGAGATATGCTGTGCCATATGTGTTTTTTTAATTTCCACTAAACTGTATTTTGAGTTATATCCAGCCTACTTATCTGGCGTAAGATAGTGTTTCCTGCCTGACATGTGCACATTCCATTCCATTTTGATGTGCTGTCTGATTCATATTTCATTGTCGACTTCAATAGTGTGCCCTCTTTTTGTGGATGTTTGAGTCCTGTGTGTATGTTTTGCATATGTTTATTGATTGCTTGGTGCCTTATACCCTACATGTGTGGCTAGATAAGGTTGTCATATAGTTTCACTAGGCTCAACCAACATGTCTTACTTCTAGTGTATGGGTCATTCCATATGGTACACAATTTTCATTGCGTCAGTGATGCTTCGGAGGTGCTGTGGTTACATATTTTACATTGTGGGTGTCACTCCTATGGTGCACAAGTTTCCCCTGCATTGGTGTATTTTCTGTAGTGCTGTGGTGATATTCTATTTATGGTCTGGGAAATTTCTTTCCAGTATGTGAGGTCCAGAGTGTCCCGACTTTGTGGTAGGATGTATTTCTACATTTTCACATGTTACATTTCTTGCCCTTATATGAGGGATTATTGTATGGGTGGTATTTACCCATTTCAACAGTGTTTGCTACATACCATTTACATGAGGGATGTCTAAATGGGTGCTAGTCCCATTTGTTTGGTGTACATTATAAACCCTTACACGAGGATTGACTAATTTGGTGAAAGTTCCATTTCCACAATTTACATTACCGCCCCTTACAGGAGGGAAGTCTGTATGGGTTATAGTTCAATTTCCACAATTTGCATTACAGACCCTTACATGAGGCATATCTAAATGGGTGCAAGTCCCATAACTACAGTTAACGTTTCATACCCTTACATGAGGGATGACTGGATGGTGTGCAAGTCACCATGTGCTACATGTTTAGTTGGCTTCCCTTACATGCGGGATGTCTGTATGGGTGTTTCACCCATTTGTACAATGTTCGCTACATGTCCTTACTTGTTGGATGTTTGTTGGGTGTGAAGGACACCCGTTGTTACAGGTGTAGGAGAGTAGGGTCTGCAATCCTATGATCACCCAGATTTTTGCTTTTTGCTTCACTGGTTTACGACTTTCCCTGGCTGTGGGCCTGCTAATCAGACCCACAGCCTAGCTGTTCTCTCTATCCAAATTGTACCCAGGTACTGAATTGGCACTGGGCCCTCTCTGAGTCCCTGTACCCAGGGCAGAGGTGCACCCAGAGGTCTCCCAGGGGCTGCAGCATGTATTATGCCACCCCTGGGCTGACTAACTAAACAGACACAACTGGCTGCTTAACAGCTGGGAGCAAGGTGGTGTAATCACCCTTTGCTTTAGATATAGTATACCTATATCTAAACCTAGAATGGGCACACAGATCTCCTATCAGTCACTCCTATGGCAGGCCTTAACAATCCTGGAGGCAGAGTGCTTGGAATCGTGTGAGATAGTGCTCTGGCATGAGCTGAGCCTGTCTGCGGCCTTCGGGATTTATCCCTTAGCCGTTTCCATGATAGCGTCAGACCATATACTCTTAAGTGCCTTATAATCCTCGCGGTTATGGTAACTTTGGTCTGACATTATCTAAACATGTTGTGTAAGGTGTCATACGCTTTGGAATACTACCCCCTCGCCAGTTCTGGCGACGGGGGTAGCATTCCACCCCTCTAGAGGGAGAAGACATGCTGGTAGCTGTAACCCCGGTTAAAGTTTAACACAGCCTCAGCTCCACAAAATGGATGCTGCCACCAAGACACCAGTCTGCCCTCCTGCTGCTGGGAGTCCTTCCAGCAACGGAGGCATGGACAAAGGGTTTCCTGTCAGGGGCGGTGCCAGCACCATCCCAGACAGGATTTTGTGTATCCCAGGTAGGCAGGGCTGAAAGGAAGGTGACTGCAAGTGGCACCCCGGTGCTCACTGTGCATATGCCGGCTCAAACCAGTTCCTGGGGCACACCAGCCCCTGAGCTGGGGGGAGACCGGACAAAGGAGAGGGGTGTAACCACCCCCCTCCTAGTCCCACCCATAGGGCAGGACTTAGTCGCGTGCCAGCCCCTTTTCTTATGATAAAGGTAGGAGCAGGCCCCCTTCCCAAATTAGATAATTCTGAATCTTGACTACTTTCCACGAAAGAACTCTTGAACATTTCTGAAGACTCTCCCTTGTGGCTAAGGAGTAGCCACCCTGTACCAGCAGGCACCACCTAAGCGCTTGCGGTTTGCTGCACGTCTCTCCTCAGGATCAAGACTGCCCAGCTCGACGAGACCCGGATTCCCCGCCATCTCTGACCTCTACCTGCCTCTACAGCTCAGCTGAGATTCGTGGGTGAGACGAGACCCGAGGGACCGGCCATCTTCAGAACCTGCACGACGCTTATCCAGCACGACCGCCGAGGGATCCTCGAGTGAGTGCTTTGGGGTTTGAGATGCCCTAACCCTGAGCAGCTCCAGCACCGAAGTCCAGCCTCCCAGCATCCACGAGATCTGCGTGGGGCCCTTCTGCTCTTTGCTGCTCACCGCGTTGTCCGGCTACTTGCCTGCTGGCTTGTGGCCCTCCTGACGACGAACCACGACACTTCCATCGCTGGTCTGGTTGCTCCAGACTGGCCCTTGCTCCCCTCCAACAGAGGAGCACCCCGGACCCTCCTGGTCCACTCCAGACGCCATCTTGAGTCCCTCGCGTGGGCTTGCCTTTGCCGAAGCTTGTTGCTCCAATCCTGGTTTCAGCAGCGCCGACAGCAGACACCTCCGTGGGACAGCTCGCCCCTCCATCCTGGTCACTGACAACGCCTCCTGGTCCGAGAGACTG
Organism: Lissotriton helveticus; assembly: GCF_964261635.1. Lineage (NCBI taxonomy): Eukaryota > Metazoa > Chordata > Amphibia > Caudata > Salamandridae > Lissotriton > Lissotriton helveticus. Next base: position 49,530,579 of record NC_136061.1, on the reverse strand, counting down.
CAGAGCCCAGCGTCGCCCACTCACCTGGTCGAGGTGACTTCGTCCGGTGCCATCCTGGTGCCCATCTGATCACTGGCTAGTGATCAAGAACTGAGTCCCCTCTGCTTTCAGGTCATCTTCAACTCCGATCCAGGCTTGGATCCCATCGAACTTCATCACTGGTCGCCTGCCAGCAACTTCTTCTTTCAGGCTCCATAGACTGTAACTAGGATTCCCGACGTCTTTTGAACCCTATGCAGCCGCAGCCCCTGGGCTAGATATCTCGAGCATTTCGGTGCTCCAACGTAGGTTCACTATCTAAGTGTCCAGATTCTTTTTCGTTTTCAGCCTAACTAGTCGGATTCGTCCGATAACACTAACTTTACGAAATCTAGCATCCATAGTCTTCTTCCCGCATCCCGCGTGAGAGTGCACACTCTGCACCCGATCTCCCTAGGCCTCTTGCTTGTAATCTGAAGGTTCAGTAGTTTAGTCCTAGCGATCCTGAAGCCCCTGGATCTTGTTACTTACCTGCTAGTATTTCGCATTCCACTTTTGTAGTATATGGTTTTTCGTGCCCCTCGGGCATTTGTGTAAATTGTGCAACTTGAAGTATTTTCATAAGAGTTTTGTATTGTGCTTAGCTCCCTGACTCATAAAGAGTTCAGGGTAGTCTTGTTATAAATAAATATACTTTATTTTCATAACAACTTGTGTGGTGTCCTTTCACTTGGTGTCCAAGGGGTAAATGTGATGGTAAAACAGCTGGCTTAACACGCCCTCTAGAGTTTAGCCTAAAGACTGCTCTTGTCCATGCTACTAGGATAGCTGGTCTATCAGGTTGACTTACAACCAATCATCAATAAGGGTTGTTTGGTATGATACAAAGTGATCACTAGAATAGTGAGCACTATATATCAGGCCAACTTCTCACATTGGTGAGCAGCGGTTGGGATTTGAGCTTGCTGTTGTTTTACCACACACGTATCCTAAGAATATCATTTGAAAGATCACATAGGTACATAGGTACATATAACTTAACTTAGAATACTCTGAGTTCTACTGAACCAGCTGTTGTAGTGTAATAGGGCTTAGCACACCCTAAACTACAACTCTAGCAAGGGATCAGTAGGTAAACCCATAGTGTAGGTAGGTGCATCACTTACACCACACTAGAAGCATGTCTACCCATGGAGAGTCTTCAGAGACTCCCCTAGTGGCTAGTGACCCTCCACAGGTCATCTCAAGATATGCAGCTCTCAGTTTCCAGGAGATGAGACAATTGTGTACCTCCAGGAAATTGAAACAGGGGTCTAACCCCACCACTGCCTTTCTGTTAGGTCTCTTAGAGACATATGATGCTAGGAAAGCTTCTCATACAGATGGGAGCATGCCAGCCTTAGAGGGTACCCTTGGTGATCCAGACCTCCTTGACACTGAAAATGCAGTTGAGGAGGAGGAAGAAGAGGAACTCTCTGGGGATGAGGCAGACAACAGGCCTGAGCTAGTCAGCAGACTTAATAGGGCCAACTTAGACCTACTTAGGGAAGGATCTGGGGGACCCCCAGTACTGACCCTAATGAGGCCTAACCTTGGAGTTAGAAGAGATAGATCTCCTTCTAGGGACTCCAATAGATCTGTGCACTCTCATGCCTCTTCCCAGAGGAGAATGACTTCCCCTCAGAGAAGAGAACATGAAGCAAGGATGAAACAGGCTAATCTGAGGATCCAGAGGGAAGAACTTGCCCTGGCCAAAGAGAAGCTTGCCTTTGCTAGAGAGCAACAGTTGAGTGGGGTAGTCCCCACTGGTGGCAGCAATATCCCTAGAGATAAAGAAAGGAGTTTAGACACTAAACACCTGAGTAAGATAGTGCCCCCCTTTAAACAAGGGGATGACATCCACAAATGGATGGCTGCTTTGGAGAGGGCCTGCACTGTCCAGTGCATCCCCCAAAGTCAGTGGGCAGCTATACTGTGGCTCTCCTTTGAAGGCAAAGGTAGAGATAAGCTCCTCACTACTAGAGTGGAGGATGCTAACAATTACCAAGTCCTGAAGAATACACTGGTTGATGGGTTTGGCCTAACCACTGAGCAGTACAGGTTGCTGTTCAGGGACACCCAGAAAATTCAGTCCCAGGATTGGGCTGACTTTGTTGATTGTGCCACTAAGGCTTTGGAAGGCTGGTTACTGGGTAGCAAGGTTACTGATTACACAGGGTTGTATAATCTTATCATGAGAGAACAGATTTTAAATAACTGTCAGAACCAGTTGTTGCACCAGCACCTTGTTGATTCAGATCTGACCTCTCCCCAAGAATTGGGAAAGAAGGCAGACAGATGGGTCAGAACAAGGGTCAAGCAGAACCAGACTCAGAACCAGGGTGGTCAGGAGAAAGCAGACCAAAAGGGTAGTAAAAAGAGTGAACAAAATGACCAGAAGTCTTCAACAGGTCCCCAACAAACCAAAGAGGGTGGGGGTCAGGCTTCACAGCAGAAAAAGAAGACTCCAGAAGGCCAGTCAAAAAGGTGGTGCCAGTACTGTAAAAGTAAGACTCACTGGTTTAGTGAGTGCACCAAGAGAGGAGGGCAAACTCCTACCACTACAGCCCCTAAGGCACCTGCACCCCCTAGTACAGTCAGTAGTGGTAGTGCACCTCCCAAGGGAATAGTTGGGTTAACCTTGGGAACTGAGGGGTATGACAACTTAGTTGGCACACTCACTCAGGCTGTCCTTGTCAGTACAGGGGATGTGGATATATCCTCTGATGCCAGTCCCAATACTTTGGGCAAATACAGGCAGACACCTTTAATTAATGGAAAAATGGCTCAGGCCTACAGGGACACTTGTGCCAGTGTCACAATGGTGAAACCTAACTTTGTGTTCCCTGGACAGATCATGCCAGGTGCAGATTACCTGGTGACCAATGCCAGCAACGTCACTACCAATCATAGTATGGCAGTTGTTGATTTCTCCTGGGGAGGGGTAAGTGGCCCAAAGAAGGTTGTGGTTAGTTCAGACCTCCCAGTAGAATGTCTGTTGGGCAATGATTTGGAAACATCCCTATGGTCAGTAGTGGAGCAGAGGACTCACATGGAAATGTTAGGCTTGCCAGCACATGTCCTTGCTGTGACTAGGTCACAGGCCAAAAGATGCCCCACTGAACAGGTGCTGGATCCTGGAACCATGGACCAGACACCTCCCAAGAAGAGGAGCAGTAGGGTTAAGGCATTGCCTTCCCCCTTGCCCCAGGTTGTGGATCAAGTCTCTGAGGAGGCTGATCTCAAAGAACTGAGGGAAACTGAGCCTAAAGAGCTTGAACCTGATCAGGTTGAGTTTCTGGGCTCAGGGGAACCCTCCAGGGAAGACCTGGGGAAGGCACAGTTAGACTGCCCCTCGCTTGAACCCCTCAGACAGCAGGCTGCTGCTGAGGCTGCAGGGAATGCCACAGGTACCCACAAGGTATACTGGGATGATGGACTCCTGTACTCTGAGTCAAGAGACCCCCAAGCCTGGTGCAACCAGGAGGCTGGTCATCCCCTTGTCTCAGAGAGGTTTCCTTCTTACCTTGGCCCATGAGATTCCCCTTGCAGGTCACTTAGGCCAGAACAAGACGTGGGACAGGCTTGTCACACACTTTCACTGGCCTCACATGAATGAAGATACCAAGGAGTTTTGTCGCTCCTGTGTCACTTGCCAAGCCAGTGGTAAGTCAGGTGGCACAACAAAGGCCCCCTCATACCACTACCTGTGGTGGGGGTACCCTTTGAGAGAGTGGGGATTGACATTGTTGGTCCAATGGAACCCCAGACAGCATCAGGGCACAAGTTTATACTGGTGGTAGTGGATCATGCCACCAGGTATCCTGAAGCTATACCCCTTAGGACCACTACAGCACCTGTTGTGGCAAGAGCCCTAATTGGAGTGTTCTCCAGAGTGGGCTTCCCTAAGGAGGTCGTCTCTGACAGAGGTGCAAACTTCATGTCAGGATATCTGACTGCAATGTGGAAGGAATGTGGTGTCAACTACAAGTTCACCACACCCTATCACCCACAGTGCAATGGGCGTGTTGAGAGATTCAACAGGACCCTCAAAGGGATGATTCATGGACTACCAGAACCACTCAGGCGGAGATGGGATGTCCTGATACCCTGCCTCTTGTTTGCTTACAGAGAGGTCCCACAGAAGGGGGTTGGCTACAGCCCTTTGGAACTTCTGTTTGGGCATCCTGTAAGAGGACCCCTTTGTTTGGTAAAGGAAGGATGGGAGAGACCTCTCAAAAAGCCTGGAACAAACATTGTGGACTATGTACTTGGTCTCCGCTCCAGGATGGCTGAGTATATGGAAAAGGCATCTAAAAACCTTGAGGCAAGCCAAGAACTGCAAAAAGCTTGGCATGACCAAAAGGCTGTCCTGACTGTGTACAAGCCTGGACAGAAGGTGTGGGTGCTGGAGCCAGTGGCCCCAGCAGCACTCAAAGACAAATGGTCTGGGCCCCACACAATCATTGAGCAAAAGGGAGAGGTCACCTACCTGGTGGACCTTGGAACTCCCAGGAGGCCCCTCAGGGTGCTCCATGTAAACAGGCTCAAGGCATATGTCAACAGGAAGGACATGGGCTTGCTCATGGCCACAGATGAGGGACAGGAGGAAGAGAGTGACCCTCTCCCAGACCTGCTCACTCAGAATCCTGATGATGGATCAGTAGATGGTGTTGTCTTTTGTGGCAGCCTCTCTGAACATCAGCAACAGGATTGTAGACAGGTTCTGCAATCCATTAGACATATGTTCTCTCTGACACCCAGTCAAACTAATTGGTGTATCCATGCGGTTGACACTGGAGACAGTCTGCCTGTCAAGAGTAAAATCTACAGACAGCCTGATCATGTCAGAGACTGCATCAAGACAGAAGTGCAGAAAATGTTGGAGCTGGGAGTCATTGAGCCCTCAGATAGCCCTTGGGCTAGCCCAGTAGTTCTAGTGCCAAAGCCTCACACCCAGGGTGGTAAGAAAGAGATGAGGTTTTGCGTAGACTACAGAGGTCTCAATGCAGTCACTAAGACTGATGCCCACCCAATACCAAGAGCAGATGAACTTATAGATAGATTGGCTTCTGCCAACTACTTAAGTACATTTGACCTGACAGCTGGGTATTGGCAAATCAGGTTAGCTGAGGAGGCCAAGCCCAAAACAGCATTTTCTACCCCTGGTGGGCATTATCAGTTTGTGGTAATGCCCTTTGGTTTGAAAAATGCACCTGCCACCTTCCAAAGGCTGGTGAATCAAGTTCTCACTGGGTTGGATGACTTCTGTGCAGCATATCTTGATGATATAGCTGTCTTTAGCTCCACCTGGGAGGATCACCTGGTCCACCTGAGGAAAGTGTTAGAGGCACTGCAAAAGGCAGGTCTCACTATCAAGGCCACTAAGTGCCAGATAGGGCAGACACAGGTTGTATACCTGGGCCACCTTGTAGGTGGAGGCCAGGTTCAGCCATTGGAGAGCAAGATACAGGCCATCAAGGACTGGACTCCTCCAATCACCCAGACTCAGGTTCGAGCTTTCTTGGGCCTGACTGGTTATTACAGGAAATTTGTCAGAAATTATGGGTCCATTGTTACCCCCTTTAATGACCTGACAAGTAAAAAAATGCCAAAGAAAGTTCAGTGGACAGCAAGCTGTCAAAAAGCATTTGATGACCTAAAGCAGGCCATGTGCACAGCACCTATCCTAAAGAGTCCAGACTACTCCAAAACATTCATTGTCCAAACAGATGCTTCTGAGTTGGGTGTGGGAGCTGTTCTATCTCAGCTGAATTTTGATGGTAACGACCAGCCCATTGCTTTTATTAGCAGAAGGCTGACCCCCAGAGAGAAAAATTGGTCAGCTATTGAGAGGGAGGCCTTTGCTGTCGTTTGGGCCCTGAAGAAGTTGAGGTCATACTTGTTTGGCACTCACTTCAAGATTCAGACCGACCATAAGCCCCTCTTGTGGCTAAATCAGATGAAGGGTGAAAACCCCAAACTACTTAGGTGGTCCATTTCCCTACAGGGGATGGATTTTACAGTGGAGCATAGACCTGGTACTGATCATGGCAATGCTGATGGGCTCTCCAGGTATTTCCACTTAGAGCAAGAAGACTCACCTGGTCAAGGTTAGCTTATTGTCCCAAAGTTTGGGGGGGGGGGGGTCATGTAGGAGAGTAGGGTCTGCAATCCTATGATCACCCAGATTTTTGCTTTTTGCTTCACTGGTTTACGATTTTCCCTGGCCGTGGGCCTGCTAATCAGACCCACAGCCTAGCTGTTCTCTCTATTCCAAATTGTACCCAGGTACTGAATTGGCACTGGGCCCTCTCTGTGTCCCTGTACCCAGGGCTGAGGTGCACCCAGGGGTCTCCCAGGGGCTGCAGCATGTATTATGCCACCCCTGGGCTGACTAACTAAACAGACACAACTGGCTGCTTGACAGCTGGGAGCAAGGTGGTGTAATCACCCTTTGCTTTAGATATAGTATACCTATATCTAAACCTAGAATGGGCACACAGATCTCCTATCAGTCACTCCTATGGCAGGCCTTAACAATCCTGGAGGCAGAGTGCTTGGAATCGTGTGAGATAGTGCTCTGGCATGAGCTGAGCCTGTCTGCGGCCTTCGGGATCTATCCCTTAGCCGTTTCCATGATAGCGTCAGACCATATACTCTTAAGTGCCTTATAATCCTCGCGGTTATGGTAACTTTGGTCTGACATTATCTAAACATGTCGTGTAAGGTGTCATACGCTTTGGAATACTACCCCCTTGCCAGTTCTGGCGACAGGGGTAGCATTCCACCCCTCTAGAGGGAGAAGACATGTTGGTAGCTGTAACCCCGGTTAAAGTTGAACACAGCCTCAGCTCCACAAAATGGATGCTGCCACCGAGACACCAGTCTGCCCTCCTGCTGCTGGGAGTCCTTCCAGCAACGGAGGCATGGACAAAGGGTTTCCTGTCAAGGGCGGTGCCAGCACCATCCCAGACAGGATTTTGTGTATCCCAGGTAGGCAGGGCTGAAAGGAAGGTGACTGCAAGTGGCACCCCGGTGCTCACTGTGCATATGCCGGCTCAAACCAGTTCCTGGGGCACACCAGCCCCTGAGCTGGGGGGAGACCGGATAAAGGAGAGGGGTGTAACCACCCCCCTCCTAGTCCCACCCATAGGGCAGGACTTAGTCGCGTGCCAGCCCCTTTTCTTAGGATAAAGGTAGGAGCAGGCCCCCTTCCCAAATTAGATAATTCTGAATCTTGACTACTTTCCACGAAAGAACTCTTGAACATTTCTGAAGACTCTCCCTTGTGGCTAAGGAGTAGCCACCCTGTACCAGCAGGCACCACCTAAGCGCTTGCGGTTTGCTGCACGTCTCTCCTCAGGATCAAGACTGCCCAGCTCGACGAGACCCGGATTCCCCGCCATCTCTGACCTCTACCTGCCTCTACAGCTCAGCTGAGATTCGTGGGTGTGACGAGACCCGAGGGACCGGCCATCTTCAGAACCTGCACGACGCTTATCCACCACGACCGCCGAGGGATCCTCGAGTGAGTGCTTTGGGGTTTGAGAAGCCCTAACCCTGAGCATCTCCAGCACCGAAGTCCAGCCTCCACGAGATCTGCGTGGGGCCCTTCTGCTCTTTGCTGCTCACCGCGTTGTCCGGCTACTTGCCTGCTGGCTTGTGGCCCTCCTGACGACGAACCACGACACTTCCATCGCTGGTCTGGTTGCTCCAGACTGGCCCTTGCTCCCCTCCAACAGAGGAGCACCCCGGACCCTCCTGGTCCACTCCAGACGCCATCTTGAGACCGCGCGTGGGCTTGCCTTTGCCAAGGCTTGTTGCTCCAATCCTGGTTTCAGCAGCGCCGACAGCAGACACCTGCGTGGGACAGCTCGCCCCTCCATCCTGGTCGCCGACAACGCCTCCTGGTCCGAGAGACTGCAGAGCCCAGCGCCGCCCACTCACCTGGTCGAGGTGACTTCGTCCGGTGCCATCCTGGTGCCCATCTGATCACTGGCTAGTGATCAAGAACTGAGTCCCCTCTGCTTTCAGGTCATCTTCAACTCCGATCCAGGCTTGGATCCCATCGAACTTCATCACTGGTCGCCTGCCAGCAACTTCTTCTTTCAGGCTCCATAGACTGTAACGAGGATTCCCGACGTCTTTTGAACCCTATGCAGCCGCAGCCCCTGGGCTAGGTAACTCGAGCATTTTGGTGCTCCAACGTAGGTTCACTATCTAAGTGTCCAGATCCTTTTTCGTTTTCAGCCTAACTAGTCGGATTCGTCCGATAACACTAACTTTACGAAATCTAGCATCCATAGTCTTCTTCCCGCATCCCGCGTGAGAGTGCACACTCTGCACCCGATCTCCCTAGGCCTCTTGCTTGTAATCTGAAGGTTCAGTAGTGTAGTCCTAGCGGTCCTGAAGCCCCTGGATCTTGTTACTTACCTGCTAGTATTTCGCATTCCACTTTTGTAGTATATGGTTTTTCGTGCCCCTCGGGCATTTGTGTAAATTGTGCAACTTGAAGTATTTTCATAAGAGTTTTGTATTGTGCTTAGCTCCCTGACTCATAAAGAGTTCAGGGTAGTCTTGTTATAAATAAATATACTTTATTTTCATAACAACTTGTGTGGTGTCCTTTCACTTGGTGTTCAAGGGGTATATGTGATGGTAAAACAGCTGGCTTAACACGCCCTCTAGAGTTTAGCCTAAAGACTGCTCTTGTCCATGCTACTAGGATAGCTGGTCTATCAGGTTGACTTACAACCAATCATCAATAAGGGTTGTTTGGTATGATACAAAGTGATCACTAGAATAGTGAGCACTATATATCAGGCCAACTTCTCACAACAGGTTACTCTGCTCGCCCTTGTTTGTGGACGTTTGATCGGGTGTATTTCACCCATTACTTCTATATTACATGTGTGTCAGTCCTTCCAAAGGCTGGTTCATGTTGTGCCATCTCTCATGCTTGTCTGGCCAGTTGGTGTGGTTGGTGGTGATAATAGGTGCAATGGGGTTGTTATTTATTATGCTGATGTGGGTTCTTCCTCTGTCTGCTGTCTTGCAATGCGTGTTGTTATAGAAAAGGCTGTTCTTTTGCTTTATGAATTTCATAAAGGAGGAGATGTGATATCTTGTATATTTATCTATGCATCTTCTTCTTTTTCCCTTTATCTTGTCAATGCTATACTGTGGTTCTTCATTGTATAATTATCTGTTTATCTTCTTTTTTTTCTCAATGTTGTATTATGGTTCTTCGGGTTAATGTTTTTTTTTTCTTGGATTTTTGTACTTTGGCCTAATATCTCTTTTCATGGTTCTTCTTGTCAATACTTTATTTTGTTTTGCAGTTTCATTTTTCGGGTTATATCCCTCTCAGCCAGTGTGAATGTTATGTTTGGGATGTTGGTGGAGTGATTCTGAAAGAAATGTTTGTGTGCCTGTCAGGTGAGGTGGACAGCTGGAGTATGGACTGCAGAGCAGGCAAGCTGCTCCTGGTGGGAATTCTATACATGGATTTACCAACCTGTAACTAAGATTGAATAAATAAATTAAAGTCACATTTCAGCTACCTAAGCTTCATTACTACACATTGTTCTTCTTTTCTGCACTCTTTCTTTTTCCTGATGACTTTATTGATATCTGCCTCTGTTTATCTTGTCTGTGTGGCTTGTCTATCATCATTTATTTACAGTATTTCTTTTTGTTTAGTTGTACATAAGCACTCAGAGAGTGTTCAGAAAAGCCGGAGGTCTCTTGGGACTAAATGATACAAATGTGCAGTGCACCTGTGACTAAAGTAGACTTTATATTTTTGATGTGATTAAATTCAGCAGGACCCACTGTAACAGCTGCTAATTTGTTCAACGTATCGCACATGCGAAGGATGAGTGTCTGCCTGGACCCTAACTCTTCCCTGCACATTTGCCTCAGAGCCTCCCTGCAAACACGAGGCATCTACACATGGATATGCTCCATGATCAGCCAGCGCCTGGTGATCGCACTTTTTACAAACATACATAACATAACAGACATAACCAGGTTTGATAAGGGGATCTCCTACACCTCCTACGAAAGACTTTCAAATGGATTCCGCTCGAACACAGAAAGACCATCACTCACACCCTCGTCACCAGCAGACTTGACTACGGCAATACACTCTACGCCGGAATAAACAAAAACGTCACCTGCAAGCTACAAAACATCCAAAAGGCCGCCACAAGACTGGTCTCAACCTGCCAAGACACTGCCACATCTCCCAGCATCTGTGCACACTCCACTGGCTCCCCATCCAGGCTAGAATCACCTTCAAGACTTTCACTCACGTACACAAAGGCCTCCACATCACCAGGCCAGCATACCTGAACAGCCGACTCAAATTCCACGCACCCCAAAGGACCCTACGATCAGCCCAGCATTCCTACGCCGTGATCCCCCGCGCCAGGAAGTCCAGATCGGGAGGCCACTCCTTCTCCTTCCTCGCTACCAGAGTCTGGAACGCCCTAGCGCTCCACCTCGAACAGACAACATCACTCCCCATCTTCACAAGAAACCTCAAAACATGGCTCTTCGATAGCCCCCCTCCTTGATGGACTGGAACCTGCACCTCCACTTCTCCCTAGCGACTTGAGACCCTTGCGGGTGAGGAATCACGCTCAACAAATCCATGATTGATTGATTGATTGGATCAGGAAGGGAAATCTCAAAGGTTTTTTTACGTTGATGGATGAGAAATGTCTGACGTCATCAGGACGACGCTTGAGCTGTTACGCCCTGTGCATACGGGGCTTCTGTTACCTTGGTGGCTTCTCTTCCCTACATCCCCATGGAGCTTAACACGTCTCCCTGGGTGATTTAGGGATGGCGAAGAGGGCGCCCTGATACATGCAGATAAAACAGTTTGTTGGTGAAAGCTGCCCGTTTAAACAAAGATCGTAATACTCTTAGGAATAGACAGTAACATTGCGTTTTTTGCTTAATGGTCAGCAGGAAGATTTTTTTTGCTTACTTTCTGCTGCACTCTTCATTAATGGGAGGGGGCACAGCCTTTGAGCCAATTATTAATGAGCTGCCTCTGTTAATTATGTGTTTAAATACCAGTGCTTCATTTGTAAATAAATATGTGCCAGGGCTCTCGTCCGGGGCCCACTGCAGCTTGCCACCCATTGCTCCTGCTATACTGCCAATGATAGTAATAGCACAACTACTAACCATCACAATCCTTAGTCCAGCTGCCGAGCACAAACCGAAGTAGACAGTATATGGTGAGAATTCACTTCATCAGTTCTCGAGCCTTCTGCCTCGGTACCTGTTTGTTCGCTCCGCTTCAGCCTCTTTTCCCTGTTCGAGGCCGGGCGGCAAGCCGTATCAAGGCTTCTTGTTTTTGTGTACTGTGCTGGGCGGTTCATCTCCTTTTTTGGGGCATTGGAGTCGAACTGTGCGAGTGTTGGTTTGTTCCCGCGAGGACACGTTTGTTCCGCTCCTTTCTACCTTTGGAGCCGGACAAAACGCCTCTCAATTTTTCCCCTGCAAGTATGCTCGCTATTCCGCTCTTCCTCCCCAGAGCCGGATGGCCCGTCTTGTGTTTTAGACCCTTTCTAGTGCCTCAGTTGGTCCGCGGTCCACTGCTAATTACAAAGCAGACTTAGCATTCAGTTATTCTTAATCCACGTTCTGTTGTATCCCCATTTTTATGCACAGAACTTATCACTTCATTTATACATATTTGTGTGATTTCTGTTTCCCAACACATCTATACTTTCTCTTTTTACTACTCATTGAATACTTCCCCCAATCATATTCTGAGTGAGTGTTGTACGAGAGTGTCCAGCCTTCACCTACTCCCATAGCCCCTAACTTGTTCTTTATGAGGACTCCCTGCTCCAATCAAACAGAGGCTATAATTCAAGAGGAGGTGGTCACTACGGGCAAACAGAATAGACGCTTTGGGTGAGTGGAACACTGTAATCTCGTTTATATCAATGTCTATGATGGTCTCTTTGAAAAGTGTATGCTATATTTTTTTATACTGCCTTTTGTTCCTACAGTGCACACCGTTTCTGACCTGCTCATTACAGAATACTTCAGCGACATCATTTGGGGAAGAGTGGTGGTCACTCTATGATTTATTCCCCACACTTTTAGTGAATAATTACTTGCGAGCACGTACTATCGTTCTCCAGGTGTTGTTTTCTGGAAATGTGTTCAACATTCATCTTCGCTCCTGTGGAATACCACTGGATACCTGACAGAAAGCGAAGCCCATGAATAAATTCCACCCGAGCGAACATGAATCTTGCGGTGCTAGTGTCCCCTTAGACCCGGTCGTACACAATGCGCTACAGAGTCCATCATTAGAAGAATTAGCTACCGCCTTAGTAGATCTCCAATTAGAAATAGGAAGATTAAGTACAGAGAACCAGAGATTACAGGCAAAAGTAATGCACCTTAAGACATTAGAAACAGTAGAGAGTAGGAGTACCATCCCTAAGAGTAGAAAGAGTTACATCCAACCGGCCCATTTCACAGTTCCCTCTCAAAACCCTGCCTCCTCTTCACGAGGTGAAAGCCTACCTCCAGTCCAGGTTACTGTACATACTCCTAGCCCTGTTCCCTTAGCCATGCCCGAAAGATTTAATGGGGACAGCTCCAAGTTCAGTATTTTTATGAACCAGTGTCAACTACAGTTCTTATGTAAAGCGGCTGTTTTTCATGATGACGCTGCTAAGGTGGCCTTTGTGATTTCGTACCTAGCAGGCAACACAGCAGAGTGGGCAGTGCCATTGGTTGAAAATAACAAGCCCTTGTTGTATGACTTCAATGAATTCCAGGAAAAAATTAAAAGTCTTTTTTCCAAACATACTTTCATGCAGGCCAGTGATAATGCTCTGCTCAATCTCAGACAAGGATCTAAGGACCTTCTTTCTTACATTACCACCTTCAATCGATTGATTATAGAGACGCATTGGCCTGAGGGCAAGAGAACCTCATTATTTTATCGGGGATTGAACGACGAATTAAAGGATCTTCTATCTCAAGTAGTGAACCCGCCAGAAGATTGTTCGGCGTTCATAGACTTAACAGTTAAATTGGATCATAGGATACATGAGCCTAAAGGAGAAAAGACATGCCCTAGTTCTCCTCGCTATTTAATGATATGAACTGAAAAGAAAGTACCCAAGGATACTTTAGATCCCATGCAAATTGGAGGCGTGAGAGGACCCCTATCAGTCAAAGAAAAAAGACGAAAAAATTATCTCTGTCTTTATTGTGGAAAAGGGTGTGATTATGCCAAGGAATGCCCAGTACGCCATCGTGTTCCTCCAAAGAATATGGCAAGCAGTCAAGGCACTCCCTACGAAGAGGAAAACTAGGAGACTTGAAGAATGAAGAGACTACTTCTTCAAATACAATTGCCCCAAGGTCTCAACAGCCCAAACATTAATGTCTTTGGTTCCGAAACATTTCACTCTGTCTATTACGCTCATAGTGTCCTCACAAAACAGAAAGAACCTTGATATCCTTCTAGACTCAGGAGCTACAGGAAACTTTCTAGACATACAACTCGCCAAGAACCTCTGTATCCCTTTCATGCCAAAAGCACATCCTGAACCAGTAAGAGTCGTGGACGGTACAGAATTATCTTCTGGGTCAATCACTTATCAAACACCGGCTGTGGTTATGGTGTGTGGTAATGGCAATCTGAGTCCATCACTTTTGATCTCATTGACGCCCCTTACTTTGGTGCCATCCTAGGAGTTCCTTGGCTGCAAATCCACAATCCTCAGATAGATTGCATAGCTAGGACAGTGACTTTAAAATCCCAATACTGTCTTCTACACTGTTATCAGGAGGCTAGTGACAATATCCACCCTTTATGCTGTGCGGTTCATTCTGTAGCAGCGGCCTCTTGTTTGCCTGAAATTTATGAGGAATATAAAGCGGTGTTTTATGAGAAAGAAGCCACCAAGGTACCTCCTCATCGTAGCTATGATTGTCATATAGATCTTATATCAGGGGCAGAGTTACCAGTCAGTCGTGTGTATGCTCTCACAGCCCCTGAAACAGAATATCTCAAACAATACCTGGAGGAGATGACAGTGAAAGGGTTCATACATCCTTCCACCTCCCCGGTATTCTCCCCTCTTATCTTTATACCGAAAAGAGAAGGAGGCTTACGTGCATGTTTGGACTACCGCTCATTAAATAAAAATACTATCAAGAACAAGTACCCACTCCTACTCATCTCTGTGTTGTTAGATCAGATACGAGGAGCTAAGATCTTTACCAAGATAGATTTGAGAGGCACCTATCATCTCATCCGTATAAAAGAAGGGGATGAGTGGAAAACGGCATTCCGGACAAAATTTGGCTTATATGAGTATTGTGTAGTGCCGTTTGGGCTTTGTATTGCCCCTGCGGCCTTTCAATACTTTTTTAACAATATTTTCAGAGAGTGTCTTGACATCTTCGTAATTATATATATCGATGAACTATTAATCTACTCTCAAACCGAACAAGAACACTTTATTCATGTGAAAAAGATCCTGAACAAAATACAAGAGAATCAACTACACGCCAAATTAGACAAAAGTACCTTTCACACCACACAAGTGGACTTCTTGGGTTTTGTGATATCACCAGAAGGAATAAAAATGGACCCTCAAAAAATCAAATCTATAGTTAATTGCCCCAGTCCTGGCTCTGTGAAAGATATACAATCCTTCATAGGATTTGTGAACTTCTATAGAAGATTTATAAACCATTTCTCTGAGCTAATCTCCCCAATAACTCGCCTTCTCAAAAAGGGGGTTCAGTTTATCTGGACAGAAGAAGCGGAATTAGCTTGCCAAAAACTAAAAGATAAATTCACCACAGCTCCAATTATCAAACATGCAGACAACACACAACCATATTTTGTGGAAGCCGACGCCTCGCAGTACGCGGTAGGGGGAGTTCTGTCTCAGAGGAACAAGAACACTGGTCATTTGCATCCTGTTGCCTATTTTTCTAAGACATTGTTACCGGCGGAACAAACCTACACTATCGGAGAGAGAGAATTATTGACTATTAAATTAGCCTTCCAGGAATGGCGTCACTATTTATTGGGTTCACCTCATGTGATAACAATCTACTCTGACCATAGAAACCTCCAATTTTTTAGATCTGCTCGAGCTCTCACTCCTCGACAGATGAGATGGGTCATTTCTTTTAGTGAGTATGACTTCATTATTAGTTATCGTCCTAGGCCACTTCATGGCAAAGCAGATGCTTTATCAAGGTTAGGACCATATCCCTCAGAGAAATGTGAGTCCTACCCTCCGAATATTCCTGAAAGCAAGATCATAGGAGTCAAGGAGCATGGGAAAGAAGCAACCTAAGACTTTATTGATCAACTCAAAGATCAATATGTCCACATCCCAATTTGTCAGTGGACAAAAGAACCCCTGAACACTGTTAATGAAGATCTGTATTACCAAGAAAATAGACTGTATATACCCACTGTGTCCTTGCAACAAAAACTAATACAGTGGTGTCATAATAGCACTTTGGCTGGGCACCCTGGAAGTTACAAAACGTTGAAATCATGCCAAAGATGGTGTTGGTGAGAAGACATGACAAAAGACATCTCCACTTTTGTGAACTCATGTGCAACTTGTGCCAGGCAAAAGGCTTCTCATTTCGCACCTACTGGGTTGTTAAAACCTACAGCTATACCCTCTTCACCTTGGCACTCTATCAGCATGGATTTTATTACTGATCTTCCACATTGTCAAGGGTTCAACACTATATACATTGTGGTAGACATGTTGACAAAGATGGCTCACTTTATTCCCTTAAACAATTTACCTCCCTCTAAAGACCTTGTTCAAATCTTTATTGAACATATTGTGCATTTACATGGTCTTCCATCTATTATCATTTCAGACAGGGCGTCCCAGTTTGTTTCCAGATTTTGAAAAGGTATGTGTGCGACCCTAGGTATAGACCACAGACTTTTGTACTGCCTACCATCCGCAGACTGATGGGCAAACCGAACAAACTAATCAGACCGTAGAACAATACCTCGCTGCCTACTAACCACGATCACAGGTACGTGGGTGCAAGCACTTCCCTTGCATAATTTGCTTACAAGAACAGCACACATTCTTCTACTAGTGTTTCCCCTTTTTACTTTGCATCTGCACAACATCCTACGTTTCTGCCAATAGCTCTTCCTAATGAATTAAGTAGCATTCCTGCCTTTAAAGAGCATCATCAAAACCTCAAGTCCATTTGGACACAAGCCTTCTCAGAATTAGCCAAGACTAAGGAATCGATAAGACAACAAGCAGATAAACACCGTAGGCCAGAGCCCATTTATAATGTAGGAGAGAAAGTATGGTTAGCAACCAGTAATTTGAAGTTAGAAGGATCCAGAAAGCTGCAACCTTGTTTCATTGGCCCATATGTTATACAAAAAGTCATTACTCCAGTGACCCTAAGATTGCAGTTGCCTACAAATGTGAAAATCCATCCTGTATTCCACTGCTAGCGACTCAAAAAAGACACACCTCCTCCAGTGCCTGAAAACCCCCCCACCAATAATCATAGAAGGTGAAGAAGAGTATGAAGTGAACAGGATTCTCGACTCACCTAGACACAGAGGCAAATTACAATATCTCGTTGATTGGGTGGGCAGAAAACATTCATGCCCCTAGATTAATCTGAAAATTCCATACTCTTCACCCTACGAGACCTCGACCTGTGAGGAGACTTTTGGACGAGAGAGCTGTTAGGAAAGGTATCTAGTTCTTGGGCAAGAGACCAGCATTGCTGTATGCTTGATAGTGTTTCACTTCCCTTCCTAAGAGTAATTTGGAGACGGTCCCTGATGCTCGTAAGAGCCCGTCTCTTCCATAACGCCTCGCTTGACTTACTGCTTCCGAGTTGTGACCACGCCCCGTCCCTTAACTTCCTGCTACCTATCCCTGGTGTCCTTCGATCCTGCTTGTCTTGGTCCTGTCTACGGTGAGAATTTCCTTCATCAGTTCTCGAGCGTTCTGCCCTGGTACGTGTTTGTTCGCTCCGCCTCATCCTCTTTTCTCTGTTTGAGGCTGGGCGGCAAGCCGTATCAAGGTTTCTTGTTTTTGTGTACTGTGCTTGGCAGTTCCTCTCCTTTTTTGGGGCATTTGAGTCGAACTGCGCGAGTGTTGGTTTGTTCCCGCGAGGGCGCGTTTGTTCCGCTCCTTTCTATCTTTGGAGTCGGACAACACGCCTCGCAATTTTTCCCCTGCACAAAATGGGCCTCCCTCTTGGATTCACGGCACTCATCACGCTGCTGTACCCTTGGCACACAGCACGTATCCGCTTGAATGGGATGCTGACACCCCTCTTACCCCTGACATGGGGAACGAGGTAATGTTGGTTGCTTTCACCTCTATTATTCAATATAGCATTAGATACCCTGATACGCCACCTGCAGGAGCAGCATCTCCACAGGGGGCTTCAGTTTAAAACCGTCCGGCTCCTCATCACATGCTATGCAGATGACATCATCCTCTACGTAAGGCACCCAAGTGATAACTTGGTGCCAAAACTAAGCGAAATAATCCTATACTGGGCCCTGTCTGGGTAACACATAAATTGGTGCGAGAGGGGCGGGCGGAAAAAGAAGCTAAAAGGCCTTATGTTGGCGTATTTTTTCAAGTCACAGTGTACACAAAAAAAACACAGGTAAGACTTCGTGGGTGTTGGGTTCTGGATGGCGCTTGACGCTTCTCTGCCGCATTCTTCCTCTTCAGGCGGGCGGTGATGACGTTCCCCCGGGTACCGTGGAAAGAGGAGAGACAGAGGCGGTAGGTGAGTATGACTGTCACGCATTTCAGGCTAGGTATAGTACCATCACCAAAGTGGTAGGGAATACCGGGTGCACTCGGATTAAAGGCAGTGCAGAGGTGGAGTAGGGATTAAAGGCAGTGCAGAGGCGGAGTAGGGAACGTGCTCAAAATGCGGGGTCAAAAGGTGCAGAAGTCTTAACTCGTCCCTAACGTCAGGTCTCGAGTTTAAGTTTAGTGCTAACCAGTAAATGTCAAGGTAGGTGAGGTAACGGCAACAAGCAGGGACGGAAAATTAGGGCTCATGAATTTAAAAAGGTGCACCCACTTCCTGCCCCGAAGCAAATGGAAGGGAAAGAAGGAGGCAAACAGTTCCAATCCCCGTGTCCGTACTCCTGATAACGCTATCCCCCTCCTCCAACCCCCTCGCCCAATTCACATACCGCGAATGCCGTAACTCTCCAGAGTTATGGCGCACAGGCGCCCTCTGGGGAGTCCACCAATCCTCAGACCAGGCCTCGGCTTCACCGGTGACGTCGTCCTCATCCTCCGCTGTGAAGACGCTGATCTCGGGTCGGTCTCCGTTAGGTCCAGCAGTCTTCAGGTTCCTCTCATCCGGGTTCTGCACGTCGTCCTCCTTGCTCCTGGCGTCATCCAGGTTCCGTTCTTCTCCCACCAGATCCTCCCTTCTAATGCCCCAGGCCTCCTCCCATTGGTCGGTTCTCTTCCCTGGGCGATCCTGCAGGGAAGAGGAGTTCGGGTTAGTTAACCCTTGCTTGTCTGGTGCGGCGGACGGCAACACGTCCTGAGAGCCCCGGCGGGGGTCAATCACCAGGGTAAAAGTGGGCTCCTCCTCACATCCCCCTTCCCTAGCTTTATTGCTAGCAAGAAAAGGATCGAGTGGGTGTCTGTAAAGTTAATCAGCATTTGTTTGTTCTTTTCCTTTTCGATGTTGAGTCCAGGATTGGTATGGTTGGAGCACCAAGAACCATCTTAGTATCCTGTCGTTGTATCCTTTGTTTTTAGCCAACCATTCTAGCGGGGCGTGATCTGTATATAGGGTGAATTCTCGGCCCTCTAAATAATACCTAAGGTTTTCTACTGCCCATTTGATGGCGAGGGCCTCCATTTCAATAACAGCCTATCTTTTCTCTCGTGGGAACAGTTTTCTGCTTATATATAGGATAGGTCTCTCGTGCCCCTGAGAGTCAATCTGGGATAATACCGCCCCCAAGCCAGCGTCCGAGGCGTCCGTTTGTAACACAAAAGGCCTAGAGTAGTTAGGACTGAGTAGAACCGGTCGGGAAGTGAGGGCATGTTTTAATTGCATAAAGGCTTTTTTAAGGGCAGGAGTGGGCTGCCTGAACTCTTGTTCGGTCTTTATCTCTTTTTTTAATAGATCGGTCATGGGTGAAGCCAGTTGTGAAAAATTGGGTATAAACCTTCTATAATGGCAAACCCCTAGAAAAGCTCTTAATTCTTCCTTTGTCTGGGGAAAGGGGATAGAGGTGATAGCTGCTATCTTTTCTTCTTGCGGCAATATATACCCCTCTCCCAGAAGGTATCCCCAATATTTTACTGAGCGAGCTGCTAATTTGCTTTTGGCCGGGTTTATGGTTAACCCACTGCTCTCCAGTGCTTGTATAACTCTGGTAAGGTGAGACAGGTGTTCTTCCCATGACGAACTATGGATGACTATATGGTCAATATATGCTGCTGCAAACTCTGCACAGGGTTTCAAAACCTGGTTCATTAACTTTTGAAAGGTGGCTGGGGCCCCATGCAGACCGAATGGCAATACTGTGAAATTAAATAACCCACTAGGAGTGGAGAATGCCATTTTTCCCTATCTTGTGGTTTCAGGGGCACCTGCCAATATCCCTTACATAAGTCTAAGGTACTGATGTACCGTGCTGTACCCAGTTGTTCTACCATTTCATCGACTCTCGGAAGGGGGTAGGAATCAAATTGGGAGATTTTGTTAACCTCACGAAAGTCGATGCAGAATCTGATGGACCCATCAGGCTTAGGCACTAGAACTATGGGCGAATTCCACTCGCTGTTAGAAGGTCCAATAATGCCCATATGTAGCATGTTTTGAACTTCCTGTTATATAGCTTGCCTGCGTGACTCAGGGATACTGTACGGCCTTAGTTTCACCTTCTTGCCTGGTGGGGTGGTGATGGCATGTTCTATAAGTTGGAGAAGCGTGGCTCAGTGGTTAGAGGCGGCAGACCCGGAAGCTGAGATCGACCGCGGACCAGGGTTCGATTCCCCACCTCGGCGGGTCTCGGGCTCAAAATTCCACGGACTCGACAATTCTCGCTCTGGTGCCTACTCAACTCACGGGGTCACACTCTGCGACTCTGGGCAATAGCTTGCTTAATCTCCACTACGGCCCCTCGCGGCGGGATGCCTGGCTTTCACCTTGTGGACACCCTGCCGGGGTTTCTCACAGGGGAATAGCAGGACGGGTTCCCTAAGCAAGCGCCGGGACGCTTACGGGCAGCCGTGCGCTCTACAAGTCCAGCACATTTACATTCACATTTACATAAGTGGGGTTTTTCCTGGTTTGAGGGAAAATACCTTAGAGAGGGGTTATAACCTTATCTCTAGTTCCTGTCTTTGTTTCTCGGGCAAGTCACACTTGATACTTTGTTGGAATAGACAGGCAGGTTCTGGTGGGATCCCTAACAAAACAGGAATGGATCCTTCCCACGTTTTCAGCAAATTGATATATCTGGGTATGGGTTTTTCTCTTAGGATCCAACTCTAGCCGGTAGGTCACTGGAGTGACCCTTTCTCCAACCCGATAAGGACCTTTCCACTGTCCTAGTAATTTGTGATCAGAAGAGGGAATCATCAGTAGAGCAAAATAGTTTACCTCTAAACTACGGTCTTTAGCTTTTTTGTCGTATTGAGCCGCTTGTGCAGCCTGGGCCTGTTCCATGTGGGAAGCAACAATACTACGGATTAGTCCCAGTTGGGTTTTTAGGTTGTGGACATATTCTGGGAGGGGTTTTACTCCCTCAGGGTCTTCTTCCCATTCTTCTTTGAGCATGTCGAGCAGGGTACGGGGCTGGCGCCCATATAGCAATTCAAAGGGGGAGTACCCCGTACTTTTCTGGGTTTTGCACCTAATGGCAAAGAGGGCCAAATGAAGCATATCTTCCCACTTACGAGACTCAAGATCCAACAGCTTTTTTAAGGTGGTCTTCAATGTAGCATTGTATCTTTCCACTAACCCATCAGTTTGGGGGTGGTAAGCTGCTGTTCTGATTTGTTTGATGTTTAACATAAGACAGATTTGTTTCAAGAGGCGAGAAATAAATGGAATCCCTTGATGTGTGATAATTTCTCTTGGTAACCCCACCCTAGAGAATATATTGATCATTGCTTTGGCAATTTGAACTGCATTTGGTTGGCGTAAGGCTACTGCTTCAGGGAAGCGGGTGGCATAATCCACCAACACTAGAACGCACCTATATCCACTGCGAGAGGGAAGTAAGGGACATATTATATCCATTCCAACCCTCGAGAAAGTCTCTTGAATAAGGGGCATGGGCTGTAAAGGAACTTTCGTGGGTAAAGTCCTGCTGTTTTTTTGGCATATGGCTGCCTAAACTATAGGCCAACTAGGGACTACTTGTTCGTTGTAACAAAATTTTTTGGCATATGGGACATTCCTTGCAGTATTGGCATACCTGTCGGTAAATACCTGACCAGTAGAATTCTCTAAGATCTTTTTTCGGTTTTCTCCTCACCAAAATGCCTGCCCAATAGGTGGATATGTGCCATAAATAGCACCTTCTCTCTATACTGTTGGGGAACCAATAGCTGAAATCGCATATTCCTCCCCCCTACCCTGTACAGTAATCCCTTTTTGGAAATAAATTGAGCACCTACTTGATTTGGATCTTCCTCTTCTCTGGCTTTGTTCCAAGCTTCCCTTAAGGTGGGATCTTCTCTTTGGGCAGAAAAGAAACCTCGATCATATTGCCAAATAGATGGTTCAGTCTTACGAGTTAAGGCTACTCTGGTCCAGTATCTCTTTTCTCGTTTTTTCTGTTTCCCACCTTTCTTCGGCTTACCTTCAGGAAACCCCGGTTCTTGCTCGTGTGCAAAAGGAGCGGAACTCCTCCACTCCTCCCCTTCTGTCCATGTCTCTCTCACTAATTTGTGACTTATATGGGTAGTCATTCCCTAACACTAGGGTTTCTGGTAGTTTGGGAACAAGACCTACCCGCAGGCGATGGGCATTTATTGTTGGGTCATGCTGTATCTGAACCTCAGTGGCGGGATACTTCTGAGTATCCCCATGAACACATTGAATGTTAACATGACCCATGGGTTGAAGGAGGCCTCCGGGGATGGCTTGGGGTTGTATTACACTTTGTAAACAATCGGTGTCTATTAAGGCCTGTCTTCTCTCCCCATTAACTAGGATCTCTCTATGATAGGGAAAACTGGAGCGGGAGGGACTACAATAGTAGGTACGAGTGAGGCCAACCTCCATGGGCTCCTCTTTCTGGGGTATACTCTGGCTATGTGCCCAAAAGCCCCACAATTATAACACTGAGGTCCTGGTGGCAGTGTTGCCCTGACAGGTACTGGCATGGGACTAGGTAAAAGGGTGACGGTTTCTGATTTAGTAGAGGGTTGTTTGGTCGGTCGGATGGGGGTGTTCCCTGGTCATTTCCAATGACGATCATCTCGTCCTTTTTGTAGTTCTTGGGCCCTATAAAAGGCACTGGCTATTTCAATAGCCCTTTCTAGAGTCAGGCCTGTATGCTGGCGTATCCATTTCTGTATATGGGGGTACAAAGAATTCAAGTACTGTTCCAGATAGATTTTTTCCATGATCTCTTCCTTGGTCGTTGTTTGGGGCTTTAGCCATCTGTCTGTCATATCTCTAATATGATAAGCCAGAGCCCTGGGAGTTTCTTGTGGCTCCTCCTTGATTTGTCTCAATTTTATACAATAAGTGTCCTCATCTATCCCTAATCTTTCCAGTATATTCTTCTTTACGTCTTCATATGGGGTGAGTCCTTGAGGGTTAACGGCCTGGTAGGCTGCCTGCAAATCCCCTGAGAGAAGGGGACCCAGATATTGTTCCCATTTATCTATGGACCATCCAGCAGCTCTAGCCATTCACTCAAAATCGGAAAAGAAAAAATCTGGATCTTCTCCCTCGACGTATTTCTGCAAAACAGCTGAGGGTAAGCCTGTGTGTCCTCGAGGTTGACTAAGCGTATCAGCTAACTTCCCCATGACATTTTCCTGGGTTTGGCTCTGGGCTGAGAGAGTCTTGTGGAGTTTCTCCCGGTCTTCCTCTGCAACAGCTAGGAATTTCTCCATTACCTTACCCTGTTTTTCTTGTCCTTCCGCCATTTTCTGGAACGCAGCCTCCATTTTCCCGGATCCCACTTCTGACACCAGATGTGAGAGGGACGGGTGGAAAAAGAAGCTTGGAGGTCTTATGTGTGGATCTATGTTGGCGTATTTATTCAAGTCACAGTGTACACAAAATAAAAACACAGGTAAGACTTCGTGGGTGTTGGGTTCTGGATGGCGCTTGATGCTTCTCTGCCAGATTCTTCCTCTTCAGGCGGGCGATGATGACGTTCCCCCGGGTACTGTGGAAAGAGACGAGACAGAGGCAGTAAGTATGACTGTCATACGTTTCAGGTTAGGTATAGTACCATCACCAAAGTGGTAGGCAACACCGGGTGCACTCGGATTAAAGGCAGTGCAGAGGCGGAGTAGGGATTATAGGCAGTGCAGAGGCGGAGTAGGGAACGTGCTCAAAATCGGGGTCAAAAGGTGCAGAAGTCTCAACTCGTCCCTAACGTCAGGTCACGCGTTTAAGTTTGGTGCTAAACAGTAATTGTCTAGATCGGTGAGGTAACGGCAACAAGCAGGGACAGAAATTTAGGGTTCATGAACTTAAAAAGGTGCACCCGCTCCCCGCCCTGAAGCAAAGAGAAAGGAAAGAAGGAGGTAAACAGTTTCAATCGCCGTGTCCGTACTCCCGATAACGCTATCCTCCTCCCCCAACCCCCTCGCCCGATTCACATACCGCGAATGCCGTAACTCTCCAGAGTTACGGCGGCACACAGGCATCCTCCGGGGGCATCCACTAAACCTCGGACCAGGCCTCGTCTTCACTGGTGACGTCGTCCTCTGCTGTGAAGGCGCGGATTTCGGGTCGGTCTCTGTTAGGTCCAGCAGTCTTCAGGTTCCTCTCGTCCGGGTTCTGCACGTCGTCCTCCTTGCTCCTGGCATCTTCCGGATTCCGTTCTTCTCCCACCAGATCCGCCCTTCTAATGCCCCAGGCCTCCTCCCATTGGTCGGTTCTCTTCCCTGGGCGTTCTTGCAGGGAAGAGGAGTTCGGGTTAGTTAACCCTTGCTTGTCTGGTGCTGCGGATGGCAACACGCCCTCGAGCCCCTGCGGGGGTCAATCACGGGGGTAAAAGCGGGCTCATCCTCACATCGGGGTAAGTCTGAGATATTTCCCCTGACAGCAGCACCAAGTAGTGATTCCAACTGGTGTGGTGTGAAGATTCTGTTAAATACCTTGGGATCCATGTCCACAGAGATAAGGAGCAGATAATACGCCTCAACTACGGGCTGGCGCTGAATAAATTATCCACGTAAGAGGGCTGGCTGAAACCTCCATTATCCATGGCCGGCTGAATTGCCATTATTAAAATGATGGTCCTGCTCCAGTTCTTGTATATGTTTCACAACCTGCCTATTGTGCATCCTAACACGTTCTTCGCAACGCTTCATACCACCCTCGCACGCCTTATCTGGGGGGGGAAACAGCTGAGAATTTGTTGGGATACTATGACCCTATCGTACGAGTGGGGGGGCTTCGAGGACCCTAATTTCCACCTGTGCTACCTGGCATACCAGTGCAGTTTCGCTTGTCACTGGCACCACCCATATGCCCGAATACCATACAGTAAGCTGCAAGCTGATCTCGCTGCCCCTGTGCCACTGGCTTCGTTACTGCCAGCAGGACTGCCACGAGACCCCCATGACATCCAGACAGTGTCCACCACTAGCTGAGCCTGGAAGCGATTGATCCAGATGACAGAAGGCCATTTATTGTACTCATCCGCCCTCCACCTGACCGCCAACCCTTGGCTGCACATTACACAAGAGGCTGTGGTACGTGGAACCCTCACTGTGAGAAGTTGGCCTGATATATGATGCTCACTAATTCTAGTGATCACCTTGTATCAGTCCAAACAACCCTCATGGTGATTGGTTGTAAGTCAACCTTATAGACCAGCTATCCTAATGGTAGCATGGACAAAGCAGTCTTAGGCTAAACTCTTTTGGCATGTGAAGCCAGCTGTTTTACCACAATATAACCCCTTGAATACCAGATGAAAGGACACCACACAGGTTGTTATGATAACCAATATATTTATTAATAACAAACACCTCTGAACTCTTTATGAGGTCAGAGGGCTAAGCACATGACAATCTCTTAGGAAAAATACGATAAGTTGCACAAAATTACAATGGTGCCCTAGGGGCACGACAAACCATATACTAAGTAAGTGGAATGTGAATGTCGATAGAAGGAATGGAGCTGTCCAGAGGCTGGAGGTTCGCTAGGACTACGCTATCTTCACCTTAGGTAAGTAATAGGAGGCCCACGGGACGCGTGTGCAGAGTGTGAACTCACACGCGAGATGCGTAACAACGTCTATGGAAAGTACAGTTCAAGTAAAAGGTGAGTACGGACAATCCTGACTAGTTAGGACAAAAACGACTGTGGAAATGGACACTAGGACAGTTAAACTACCCTTGAGCACCAAAATGCTCTCGTTACCTCACCCACGGGCTGCGGGTGCATAGGTGTCAAAGTGTGTCGGGTTCTCGTGTTGAAGTCAATGGAGCCTGGAGGAAAAGATGCTGCAGGCGACCAGGAGGAAGATGTCCGGTGCGATCCAAGGGTGGATCGGTGAAGAAGAGGACCTGAAAGCAGAGGGGACAATGTTCAAAGTCACTAGCCAGTGACTGGAGTGGAACCAGGAAGGAACCAGATGTCGTCGTCGCGATTAGGTGAAGAGTGGATGCTTGTCTCTGCAGCCACGTGGACCAGGAGGTGTCTTCGATGACCAGGATGGAGGCACGAGCTGTCCCACGCAGGCTCTCGCTGTCGGGGGTGTTGGATCCGGAATCGGCGTCAACAGGCCTTGGCAAAGGCAACCCACGCGGTCAGTGGAAAGGGCGTCTGGAGTGGACCAGGAGGGTCCGGGGTGCTCCTCTTTTGGAAGGGAGCAAGGACCAGTCTGGAGCAACCAGACCAGCAGTGAAGGTTTCAAAGTTCGTCGTCTAGGAGGCCTCTAGCCAGCCGGCAAGTGACCAGACAACGCGTCAAGCAGAAAACAAGCAGAAGGGCCCCACGCAGATCTCGTGGATGCTGGAGGGCTGGTCTTCGGTGCAGGAGCTGCTCGGGGCTGGGGCTTCTCAGTCCCCAAAGCACTTGGTCGAGTTTACCTCGGAAGTCGTGCTGAAAGCGAAGTGCAGTTTCTTTCAAGATGGCCGGTCCCACGTGTCTCGTCCCACCCACGGATCTCAGCTGTGCTGCAGATGTAGGTAGAGGTCGGAGAGATCTGGGAATCTGGGTCTTGTTGGGCTCTGAAGTCTGGATCCTCAAGGGAAGATGAGAAAGTGAAGCCGCTGGACGCTTGATGGTGCCTGCAGTTGCAGGGTGGACACTCCTTGCCCACAAGGGAGATTCTTCAGTCTACTGTGGAGCAGAACGTCGAAGTCCAGAGTTTCTTCTTGTGAAGTTGTTCAGGATAATCTAATTTGGAATGGGACCAGCTCCTACCTTTATTCTCCTAAAGGGGGCTGCACTACTGACTAGGTCCCTCCCCTGGGTGGGACCAGGAAAGGGGGTGGCTACACCCCCTCTCCTTTGTCCGGTTTTCGCGCCAGAGCTGGGGCAGGGATGCCCCAGCAACTGGTTTGAACCGGTGTATGCACAGGACACCTTGTGTGCCCCGGGCATGTCTCATTCCTTTCAGGCCTGTCCTACCCAATACACAAAATCCTGTCTGGGGTGGTGCTAGCACCTCCCAAGGCAGGAAACCCTTTGTCCAAGCCTCCCACGCTTGTCTGTGGTGTGGCATCCATTTTGTGATGCCAAGGCTCGAGTTAACTTTAACCGGGGTTCTCAGTTACATACATGTTGTGTCCCTCTAGAAGGGTGGAATGCTACCCCCGTTGCCAAAATTGGCGAGAGGGTAGTATTCCAATTCGTATGACACCTTACTCGACATGTTTTGATAATGTTATACCAAAGTTAGCATTTAACCGCAAGGATTATAATGCACTTAAGAGTATATGGTATAGCGTTATCATGGAACAGCTATTAGGACTTGGTTCCGCAAGCTGCAAACGGGCTCAGCTCATGCCAGAGCACCATCTCACATGATTCCAAGCACTCTGCCTTCCGGATTGATAAGGCCTGCCATAGGAGTGACTGATAGGAATATGTGTGTCCATTTTAGGTTTAGATATAGGTATACTATATCTACAGCAAAGGGTGATTACACCACCTTGCCCCAGCTGTCGTGCAGCCAGTTGTGTCTGTTTAGATGGCCAGCCAGGGGTGGCATAATACATGCTTCAGCCCCTGGTAGGCCCTGGGTACACCTATGCCCTGGATACCTAAGGTATGCTGTACAGGGACTGATAAGGTGGCCCAGTACCAATTGGTAAATGCACCTAAAGTACATGGTTGTCAATTTAGAGAGAGAACAGCTAGGCTATGGGTCTGATTAGCAGGCCCACAGCCAGGGAAAGTCGTAAACCAGTGAAGCAAAAAGCAAAAATCTGGGATGACCATAGGATTGCAGACCCCACTCTCCTACACTCACTAGATACTCTTTGGCCACCATTGGGGAGCTCTTCTCCAGTGGACTTGAATTCTCGAGGACAGAGGGGACTCGTTTTCAAACAGCCTCCTTCATGGACCAGTTTGTATTGCAGTGGTTGCAAGGGGCACTCAGAGCCCAGGTTCCCAGCCAGTGGTGGCTCCTCCGCTAAGGCGGAGGATCGTCGCCCCACTACTCTGCAGCAGTAAAAGAACGGGGAAAAAAGATAATAGCATTATGTTATTATCATTTTTGTTTGTCCTCCTGCTGTGCCAGCTTTGCGTGAGACGGTAGGGCGGGACTGCAGAGCAAGGGAGGAGCGGTAGAACCCTCCTAAGTGCACAATGACTGTTTGGCCGGCCCTCTCAGCCGCCCAAAACAGTCATGTGCACATTCCCTGTTCTCCATGCAGGCTGCATTACAGCCTGCATGGAGAACATGCCCACCCCTCAAGCCCCTGGTGGCGCTCAGACCAATTACAACACTGCATTGTGATTGGTCAGGGAAGCCTGGTATGATTCCTGTTCCTGGAGTTGGTCGCAGGAGAGCAGGAGCAAGGTTCCTGCTCACCCCCCCCCCCCGCTACTGCACGTGCACCTCACCCCCAATGCCGGCCACCACTGTTCCCAGCTATCCCATAGAACTGGATGACTTTTCCCCTCTGACACTACTAATTACAGACACAGGCAGGAATAATTTTATACCTAAACTTTACAAATCAAGCCGGGCCCTGCTCCCAACCAGAGATGCTGCAACATTGTCTATGAAAACCCATGTGTTATATGTGTGTTTGTTTCATCTCCTAGCAGGGGAATAGAGAGAGGTAGCTGAAGTAAAGCATAAACCTTCCTCCCTTGTAAGGCCCACGCACACCCCCCTTCTGGTGGGTAATTCACTCCTCCTATTGCCGTGTCTCTGGTATAGGATAGAGGCAGCCTCTAATTCTTGTAAGGAGATCTTTGGTATTGTGAGGGAATTTACGTCCCCTCGGACTAATTTCTCTCAGGCCTCTCCCTTAGATTCTTGGGTGTGCGATCTGGCCAACTTTTTTACGGCTAAAATTTTAAAAAAATCAGGATTCCTTTCCTGAGAGGAGGGTCGAAGTCTCCCATAGCCCTGGGGGGGGCTCGGCACGGCTGGCCACTGTGGGCCCGATCTTGGCTGATTACCCGCCTATCTCCATCTCTGCATCATTGGCTTTTCAATCTTCTCTTAAATCTGGGTCCCCGCTAGACAAATTCTTGGCTAGGATGGCGGCGGTAATCAACCCTTTGGTTAATCCTCTTCTGAATCTCTCTTTGAGTGAGGGGCGGGTTCCGCACATCTGGAAGCAGGCGATGGTGATCCCTCTTCTTAAGAAGCCTGGCCTAGACCCGGAGGCGCCAGCCAATTATAGGCCTATTTCTCTCCTTCCGGCACTGGCCAAAGTCGCGGAGAAGCACGTGCATAGCGTGCTCTCTGATTTTTTGTCGACTAATGGCCTGTTGCACTCCTCCCAGTCTGGCTTCCTCCCCAACCTGAGTACTGAGACAGCGTTGTTGGAGGTGTCAGAAGCCATTACATTACATTACATTAAGCAGTTTTATAGCGCGCTCAATTACTGCCGGAGTATCCTGGCGCGAAAGGGAAAAGAGGAACAGTATTAGCAAAAGGTTGAGACCCTACCCACAGACTAGACAGCCAGTCTAAATAAATAAGTTTTTAAAGCTTTCTTAAAAGCCATAAAGTCAGCAGTACAGCGCAGAGGGGCCGGGAGCGCATTCCAAGCATGCGCGGCTTGCACTGCTACAGAGTGTCCACCAAGCCGGACCCGCCGAAAGCGTGGAACCAGCAGCAGATGTTGAGCTGCTGAACGCAGGTCACGGTTGGGGGAGTACCGCAAGAATCGTTTCATCAGATAAGCAGGACCCTGCCCGTTGATGGCTTTATGGGCTTTATGGGCCAGGGTCAAAATTTTGAAGGTGATCCTGTGCGGCACCGGCAGCCAGTGCAGACTCTTCAGATAACTCCTAACGCTAATCCGCCTGGAGATATTCCCCAGTAATCTAGCGGTAGCGTTCTGAATAATCTGGAGCCGCCCTATCAAGTAGGCCGGAGAGCCACTAAACAGAGCGTTCGCATAGTCTAGTCGCGAGAGAATCAGAGCTCTCGCGACTGACTCGCGAGCAGGGGCGGGCAGATACGGAAAAAACTTTCTGAGAGACTTTAAGGTCCCAAAACAGCCTCCAGTAAACCACTTGATATGTCCCTCAAAACGGAGGTCTTCCCCGAACCAGACCCCCAGATTCTTAGCCAAAGAATTTGAGGCACTTGGAATGGGGAAGCCATCCGGCCACAGCCGGATCCTAAAATCAGGGGGGAACCGGCCATAGAGCAGGATTTCGGTCTTGTCCTCATTACACTTCAACTGCGATGACGCTAACCAGTTGAAGACTGAGGACAGACAGTTCTGGATCTGCTCCGTTTCGAGGGCCTCTCCCGGCCAGGTAAACAACAGCTGTGTGTCATCAGCGTAAGCTATAATTTTGGCACCCAGATGTTCGGCCAATTCAATCAGGGGGGTCAGATATATATTAAAGAGCAGAGGGCTCAGAGTCGAGCCCTGAGGGACCCCTGTCAAGAGAGATCTAGCCGCTGATGAATAGGGAGGGAGCCATACCTGTTGGGATCTTGCCGTCAGAAATGAGCTCAGCCAATCCAATGCAAGATCGCTGACGCCGATGTCGACGAGCCTGGCCAGGAGGTGTTGATGGGGTACCGTGTCGAACGCGGCAGAGAGGTCCAATAAAATTAGAGCCGCTCTGCCTCCTCCGTCCAGACACTCCCTAACTGCCTCTGAAATTTCCACCAGGGCCGACTCCGTGCTGTGAGCAGCACGGAACCCGGATTGGGCCTGGTGGAGAGCTCCAGATCTTTCCACGAACTCATTAAGCTGCCGGAAAGCCAATTTCTCACCAACTTTTGCCAGAGCCGGAAGCAGTGATATAGGCCGGTAGTTGGTCAGTACCGTAGGGTCAGCTCCGGCCTTCTTGAGCAAAGGCAGGAGTTTAGCTTGTTTCCACTCTGTGGGCACACTGCCAGATTTAAAGGACAGGTCGACTAAGTGTGTCACCTCATGAACAACCACTTCGGCAACAGCAGCCAACACTCTAGCTGGACAAGGGTCAGATGGTGACCCGGATTTTAAAGCTTTAATCACAGCCAGAGTGTCCGTAGTTGAAGGCGGGGCAAACTCCGTCAACCTGGCCGAAGGCACCCTCCGAGGGAGAGGAAGGTCAAGCGAGGCTGTTGGAAAACTGATGGCCGCAAACTTTGACTGAATGACAGCTATCTTGTCCTCAAAAAACCCGGACAGACTCTCACACCAGTCTTTAGAAGCTGGGACTATCCGCTGCTCCGCGTGGGGGGCAAGAAAGCTGTTCACGATTGAAAAAATCTCTCGGCTGCTATTATTAGCTTTGGCAATTCGATTGGCGTAATAGATACCCATGGCTTTTTTGATGTTAGCATAATAGCTTCTCTGCTCCTCAGAAGCCATAAAGGAGGTGCTGGACTCAGGCGGCAAAGTCATGCTTGTTATGCTTGACTTGTCGGCGGCCTTTGATACCGTCCCCCATGAGGGGCTCCTCGCCAGACTTTATGACATCGGTCTGAGGGGGACGGTACTCAGCTGGTTTTCATCCTTTCTAGCGGGCCGTCGTCAAACGGTCTGGGCCTCTCCCTGCTCTGCTGAGATGCCGCCTCTGGGAGTCGGGGTTCCGCAGGGCTCTGTGTTGAGCCCGACTCCTTTTAACATCTTTATGACTCCTGTGGCGGCAGTGGCTGAGTCTCTTGGGGCCCAGATCGTCTCTTACGCCGACGATACCCAGCTCCTCTTTACGAGCAAGAGGGGCGAGGATTTTGACGGAGAGAGCATTCGAGAGTGCCTGGGGGCTGTTTTTAGGTGGTTTCATCTAAACAGCCTCAAATGTAACTCAGATAAGTCCGAGGTACTGTTTTTTGGCTGTGCCGCGGACCCTCAATGGCATGCATGGTGGCCTATGGATATGTTCCCCCCAGCTCATGCGTCCCAGCTGGCTAAAAATTTGGGGATTAAGATCGATAGTGGTCTGACCATGAGGTCTCAGATCCTTGATCTTGCTGGCACATGTTTTGGCATTCTCAAGATGCTCTGGAAGTTTCTCCCCCTGCTCTCGGAAGAACATAGGAGGATCACGGTGCAGGCCTTAATTGGCTCCAGATTGGATTATTCCAACGTCCTCTATCTGGGCCTTCCAGAATATCTTGTGCAAAGGCTGCAAGTGGTGCAAAATTCTGCTGCACACGCCATCTTTGGCCTTCATAGGAGAGCTAGAGTGTCCGGTCTTTTGCAGTCGCTTCATTGGCTGCCTATCCGCAACAGGATAGTTTTTAAAACATTGACACTGGCTCATAAAGCACTTTTTGGTTCTGGCGCGAAATACCTCCAGCGCAGGTTGGCCTTTCATCCCCCGGTCCGTGCTTTGCGTTCGGAATCTTTGTTCCTTACGACAGTTCCTCGAATAAAGAAAGCCCGAATTGGAGGGCGCTCCTTTAGGCTTAGGGCCCCACAGCTCTGGAATGCCCTACCATTGGCTTTACGGTGCACCTCCAATCTGATGTCTTTCAGAAAGGGCCTCAAAACGTGGCTTTTTACCCTCTAAATTATGTTTATGATGTCTCTCTCTCTGCTTCCTCATGTCTGTAACTGTGTTATGTTTTTCTGGTTATGAGCCGCCAATATAAAAGCGCCGGGACACTCCATTGGAGTAGCCGTGCGCTATAGAAATAAAAATTAACATAACATAACATAACATAGGGAAGTTGTGATGCCTTGTTTATATATATGTTCATTTGGGAGGGATGAGGGGGCAAGCCACACCGACAACCATTTGTGTGTGTAAAAGGCCGCTTTATTGAAACAGGTGCACATCACAATTTATTTAAACTGGCACTTTGCCTTACAAAACTAAAACCTCTCTAAACATCGATTTGTCTGACCCCTTGACTTCTCCTCCACCCACCCTTACGATCCCCACATGATAAAACCCCCCACCCTGCAACATACAATGCATAACTTCCAATACATTAAATATACACAATCTTGGGGGGCGTGGCTACGAGCCAAACGAAATGGCGGCGTAGTGCGGGAGCTCTGAGACTGAAGCGGCTCCCAGTACACTAATCCGTTTATCCAGCCGTCACATTGTGCCTCGGGTAGCCGGACCGGAGTGCCGACGCTGAAGGGTGTGATCCGATCCTATTCCGGGCTGAATCGGGTGCCGCCGGACGAAGATACACCGTGGTGCGGAGACGGGCCCTGAGACATCCGCTGGACGCCGACCTGACGCAGCTCAGCAAGCCGACCGGAAGTGCCCTGTGGTCGGGAGAGCCCTGCCGGAAGTTACCGCTGGCACATTGCGGTCTGTGACGCCGGCTGTCCTAAACGGGACTGGAGGTGGGTCGCCTGACAACGTTACTGCCCTGGGGTGTAGGGAGCGGCGGCCCCGACGGTTGAGAGCCCCGGCACCAGGAGGTCCGACGCACTGCTGTGTGGACGGTGCGCGACTGCGGCGCCCGCCCCCACCTCTTCCCGGACTCGCATCTCGAAGGTGGGAGCCGACCACTAGAACTCGGGACAACCTGAGCGACGGCCCCCCGGGGTCGGTACAGCCGGAATTGATGCGATATTGCTGAGGCCAAATAGTCCTTGCGGAGCCTGAGATTCCTGTGGGACTTAAGAAGGGCAGTTCAACTGTGGGCCACTACAGTCTGGAAGGCGGATAGGGAGTGTTGGCGAGTGTGTGGAGGTGTGCAGTTCCTGACGCTGATCTCCCTTGCGGCGGTCCAGTGACCCTGACCGACTACGCCATTTTACTGCCGGATTGCCTACAGCCACGCTCCGCTACATCAACGCTATGGCAGGAAGAGGACCCAGGCACTCTGCGGCGCAAACCAAGCTTGAAAAGTACGCCTTTGAAAAAAACGCTGCGAGACACCCGGAGGGTCGCACTTCCACAGATAAGAGTGCGGAGGGAGACGGCTCCAAAAAAGTTACACTGGAGGATCTGATGCAGATGCTCTCCAGTGTACAGACGACGGTGGGGTCCATATCAACAGACGTTGGCCTACTGAGGGCAGACCTCCACAAGATGACGGAACGTGTGGCGCAGGTGGAGGTAGTCACCAAATCCTTGGTGGACGACACTTCGGAACTACAACTTGCTGCTGAGCGCATGGAGGCGGTCACCAGGAAACTACAGGAACGACTGGACGATCAGGAAGGACGCTCCAGGAGAAATAACGTCCGAATTTTAGGTATTCCGAAGTCGGAGGGCAAGCAATCCATGGATTTGTATGTGGAGGATTTAATCAGGACTAAGCTGCAGCCAAAGGGCCTCTCGCATTTCTTTTCTGTTGAACGAGCGCACAGGGTCCCTGGAGGAAAGCCCAAACAAGGGGCGCAACCGCGACCAGTGCTGGCTAGACTTTTTAACTTCCGAGACAGGGACGCCATACTGCAAACAGCCAGGGTCTCTGCTCCTGTTAAGATACTGAACTCCACTCTTGCCTTCTTCCCAGACTACACGGCTGAGGTGGCCCGGCGCCGGAAGACTTTCACTGACATCAAAAAAGCTCTACGGGCTAAGGAAATACCCTATTCCATGCTTTTCCCGGCAAGGCTACGAATCGTAGATAATCATTAGGCGTGGTTCTTCGACACCCCGGAGGCGGCGAGAGACTGGCTGGACGGATGGAGACGAGTGGAAGCTCCGCGGCGAAGCGACAGGAGCCAGCGTGGCCTCCGGCCGGATAATCAACCAGATCACCAGATAACTCAAGGCCATAGCCAGGATCTATTTGCAGAATCAGGCCTGGAGGACGGAGAACGCACAGAAGAATAGGCCCCTCCAATCGTAGTCCTTGAGAGGCACTTCATTGGAACATTGCAGATGTAACCTTTGGCGAGCGCTCCGAACAGGACAGAGGAGCACACTTGGAGCCGCTCGTGAGGTCACAGAGCTACTTACCCCTTGCAAGCAAGTACTTTGGGTTGGGTTGGGACTAAGCACTCTGCTAAGTTGGGGAGGCGGGCGGTTCTGGGCCCGTGTAGCAGGGAGGCAGGGAGGGGGAGAGGAGGGGGAATGTTTGATTGTTTTAGTTTTGGTTGTTGCACTATGAGACGTTCTATGGCACACGCTACGCACTTAGCTAGAGACACTTTCCTTCCAGAGGCGGGATGTGGGACCTGTCCCCTGTTGTCCAGTACGAAACCACACACGCACCTCAATGTCAGTACACATGATGGTTACACCTGAGCAGTGCGCGCCACATCCCTCTCACACGTCAACCTTCACGGTCCTCACATGGAATGTCAGGGGTCTAGGCGACAAGGTGAAGCGAGGCCTAGTACTGCAGTATCTGAAGCGATGCAACCCGGCGATAGTCCTCTTGCAAGAGACTCACCTTGTGGGCCTGGCCTCGAGAGCGATGGATAGATGGGGGTATAAATTCATAGCACATGCGGATTTCTCCTCAGGCTCTAGAGGGACGGGAATACTTATTCGGAAGAACTTTCCGATGAAGTGTCAACAGACCAAAATTGATTCACAAGGCCGCTTTGCAGCTACGACGATACAGTGGGAGGGCCAACTCTTCAATTTTGTATCCGTATATGTCCCACCGGGCCTACATGCCACGGCACACACGGCCCTTGCGACCTTTCTACTGTCATTACCGACGGCAACGTTGGTAATAGGGGGCGACTTTAATGATGTTGTAGATCACACAATGGACAGACACCTACATACCACGACGGTGCGGGGAGGCGGGCGACTCGCTGGCCTACTAGAAGCCCTTGGCCTCACAGACAGCTGGCGACATAAACATCCCTATGAGAAGCAATACACTTACTACTCAGCGACACATCACTGTCTCTCACGACTAGACTACATTCTAATGTCAGGTGATGGGCTCCACGGCATTGCAGAGGCGGACATCCGTCCGCGAGGAATCTCGGATCACTCGCCGCTGCGGCTCACCTACACGAATCACCGCCCACATAGAAACCGCGTCTTTCCCATTCACGCGAGCTATCTGCAGAGCGCCCCTTTGAGGAAAACCCTTGCCAACTCCGCCACCCTCTACTTTCAGGAGAATACTGGTTCCGTGAACTCCCATAGCACCCTGT
The DNA here is from genome assembly GCF_964261635.1 of Lissotriton helveticus. Taxonomy (NCBI): domain Eukaryota; kingdom Metazoa; phylum Chordata; class Amphibia; order Caudata; family Salamandridae; genus Lissotriton; species Lissotriton helveticus. The sequence goes on along the minus strand of NC_136061.1, from coordinate 49,494,637 downwards.
GGGAAGCGTACAAAACTGTCATACGTGGGCAGGCAATTACATTCATTGCTGCCCAGAAACGTACTCAGCGTCAAGATCTTTGTACCCTTGAAGACGCGCTTCAGTGTGCGATCTCTGACCAGGAGTCCCACCCCTCCCCGGCGACTGCTCAGGCAGTTCGACTGCGGAACTTGGAGTGGGTGGCATTTCAAAGGGAGTTGGTACAGACCAAGATTCGAGCCTCCCGTCATAGGGTCTATGAGCTGGGCGACAAGGCGGGTAAGATGCTGGCCTGGCTCGACAGAAAAGAAAAAGCGGACAGGGTGATTGCACGCCTGACGCCACCAGGGGGGCATCCGGTATCGGACCCCGGAGCCATAGTCGAACTGTTAGCTGATCACTTTGAGGCAATCTACGCCCCCCAGGCACCATACTCGACTGACGAAGCCTATGAATATATCAAGGATCTGACGATCCCCAGCCTCTCCCCTGAGGCGGCAATGGAGCTCGACGCGGGCGTCACTGTGGAGGAGATACGAGAGGCGACCAGCGCACTGGCATCTGGCAAGGCTCTGGGTCCCAACGGACTCCCAATAGAACTGTTTAAGCACACTGCCCAGATAACGGCCCCCCATCTTCTCCGAATGTTTACGGACAGTCTAGAAGTGGGGGAACTCCCTAGAGATCAACGCCTTGCCACAGTAATCCCGATCCATAAACCTGGTAAAGCACCGGAATCCTGCTCGTCCTACCGCCCCATCTCCTTACTAAACGCGGAACCGAAGATCCTTGCCAAGTTACTGGCACAGCGTTTGGCTCCGCACCTGCACGCCCTGGTACACCCGGATCAGTCCGGATTTATGCCGAATCGCAATACCTCGTATAATCTAAGACGTCTTCAAGCGGTAATGGCCTGCCGGGAGTGTATACATGAGCCGGCGGTACTTCTCTCGCTCGACGCCACTATGGCGTTTGATACGGTGGAGTGGCCCTATCTGTTTGCTGTGCTGCATCACATGGGCTTCGTCCCCAAGTTCTGCGGGTGGATCCGCTTGCTTTACACTAAGCCACTGGCCTAGGTGGCGGCGAATGGTCACGTCTCCAGAGATTTCCCGCTTGGTCGTGGGACACGGCAGGGTTGCCCCTTGTCCCCCTTACTGTTTACGCTAGTACTTGAGCCGCTAGCGATCTGGATCAGGTGGGAGCCATCCATCAAAGGTATCAGGTGGTCGCCGACGTGGGAGGATCGGATATCTCTATACGCGGACGATGTCCTTTTGTATCTCACCTCCCCTAAAAAATCTGTCCTAGAACTACTGAACGTCTGCGAGAAATTTGGGAGGGTCTCAGGTTATAGAATTAATTGGACTAAATCAGTCCTATACGCTCTTGCTGGAACCCCACCCCCGCTCCCGGCGGACTGTCCGTTACACTATACTGACGGCCCCTTCAAGTATCTGGGAATCCAAATCTCGTCCGACCCGGACGAATTTCACGCCCTCAATCTGGGACCCCCTTTGGAGCGGTTCAAAAGGGACGTGAAGGTGTGGCGCTCCCTCCCTCTCACTCTCCTGGGCAAGGCCGCTTTGTTCAAAATGATGGCGTTACCCCGTTTTCTGTACCTCCTTGAGAACACACCATTCCCGGTATCCCCCTCCTACTTTAAGAATATTGCGGCAGCTGTATCGACTTTACTATGGGACGGGAAACCGGCCCGGATTGCGCAATGCAAGCTGGTAAAGGACTGGTATGATGGGGGTATAGCGCTTCCCAATATTGAACTGTACTACTGGGCTGCCCACCTTAAGCAAATTAATTACTGGCTCCACGCCACGCAAACAGAACCAGCCTTTCTGGCGGATAGGCAAGGTATTGAACCCAGGGGACTACTAAGAAACCTGTATAGTCGTAGAGTCCCATCTGATCTGATAGGCCCGACCCGTCACACAATACAGATCTGGTACAAAGCACATAGACACCTTCATTGCGCACACGTTATTACGCTAATGACACCCCTGTGGGACTCACACCAATTGGGGTTCATGGGTAATAGTAAGGGGTTCCAGGCATGGGACTCCATAGGTATCTCCGTAGTGGGTGACCTCTGGAGAAAACGTACCATAGTTGACTTTGCGTTTCTACAAACCAAGCACGATATGGCCCAATCAGAATATTACAAATATTTGCAAATAAGACACGCACTTCTCTCAACCATCCCGACTGGCACAGCATTGGAGGACTCCACCCCTCTAGAAGATAGACTGCTTACAGAACATATGCCCCACAAAGCGACATCCCTCACATATAGGAAACTGGTCAACAACCTCCCTGATATGCTATCCAAGTTACGCCTTTGTTGGGCGGGAGATGTCGGTGAGCTTGACGACTCAGAATGGCAGGAGGTGCTCTCCTCGACAAAGGAATCGGCGATTCCGTCCAGACTTAAACTGGTACAGTTGAAAATTGTTCACCGCACATACTACACCAGAACGGTTCTTCACAAAATAGGGAGGGCCTCTCACGAATTTTGCCTCCGTGGATGCGGGGAGAGGGGGACTTTTTACCACACGATCTGGGACTGTAGATGTGTGGCCGCGTACTGGGCAGCGGTTATGCGAACCATTTCTCAAACCACGAACGTTTCCCTGCTGCCCAACCCACGTCGCTGTCTCTTTACCATCTCACCTGTGGCCCAGTTGCCTAGGTGACCCTCCCACTCCCAAGGAAGAGGTCAAGAGCCTGGGTGTGTGGATTGAGAGGGACATGAGCTTTAAAACCCAGGCAAAAAGAACGGCAGGGACATGTTTTGGGCTACTCAGAGCCTGTAGGAAGATCTTCCCCTTACTCCCTGAGACCGCAAGGAGGCTCCTCATTCAGGGTCTAATCCTGGCAAGATTAGATTACTGTAACGCCATCTACCTGGGAGCCCCTGAAGCCACCCTGAACTCACTGCAAAAAGTTCAAAATGCCGCCGCCCGCCTACTCACGGGCACACCAGGAAGATCCTCCGCCAGGCCGGCTCTTAGATCTCTCCACTGGCTCCCAGTCAGAGAAAGGGTCGTTTTCAAGGCCCTGTGCATGGCCCATAAAACTCTCAACAATAACGCCCCCCCCCCTTCTCAAAGAACTCCTAGTCCCATACAAAGCGGAGAGAGACCTCCGGTCAGGTGCAGAAAATTTTATTGCAGTCCCGAGAGTCAGAAAAGCCAAGACCGGTGGCCGTCGCTTCTCGGTTCACACAGCAAAACAGTGGAACCACCTGCCACGAAAACTCAGGTCAGAACCAAACTACCTCCAATTCAGAAAAACCCTAAAGACCCTCCTTTTCCCGCAGATATAACCTCATCAGACGGCTGGACCCCCTTGGAGAACAGGTCAGCGCTGGGATGCTCCTCGAGTTACTACGCGCTTTACAAAACCATTAAATTAAAAATTAAATTAATAAACATTTGGGAGGCGGAAGATCTAACTCATCGTCAGCAGGATTGGGCTGTGCTGGGTATGATGGTGGCGAAGCGCAATATAGCCAAACTGTGGGGTTCCAACGTCCTGCCCACGCTGAGAGACTGGTGCAAATATATGGACGAGGCCATGGTGGCCGAAAAGGCAGTGTTTGTTCATCGAGGATGCCCGGCAAAATGGGGGCAAATCTGGGGAGCATGGAATAAATTTAGGGGGGATATCTGTGAGCCACCACGAGTTGACCCGGATGAGGACCTTTCAGATTGAGGGCTGAGCCTGGTCTTTCGAGGCTGATGGTTGTGTGATCTAATGCGCTGTTTACTGCCCTTTGTGCACGAATACTGGGATATAGGGGACGGGTTGGTGGCCGCACTGATGGTTAACAATATACTGCAAGGTATGGATGTTTACTCTCTCACCTTTGTAGGACTGCTGTGCTACGTGTGCCTTTACAGTTAGCGGAAAAGTTTTGTTATTTGGTTATTGTAAAATCATAGACCTAAGCCATGTCATATGCCTGAAATACTTTATATATAGTACACATAGTTTCTATTCGCTGCCGGACCCTCGGGTTGTCGGCCACGCAGTTGTGATATCCTATTTATAATGCCTGAACTCTAGTCCTGCTGCGGCCGGCCCGAACGGGTTGTAGGCCTTATGCTGTGTCATGCTGAAAGTGTACAATAAAGGTCTTTAAAAAATAAAAAAAAATAAAAAATATATACACAATCTTATCACATAACATTTAAAACTCCTACCCTCCCAAGACCTACAATCCTATCTGCCTTCCTGCAACTGTAGCCAACGAACCTCTAATGTAAACTTCCAACCTGCTTAACCGTTCCCCACTCCTGTTCACCAACTCCCCAAACTTAACGATAAACTACCAAACTCCAGCCAAACTTGGCCAACTTCAAAAACAACTCCGCCACCCAGGAAAAGGCGGGAGGGTAGGCGACTACACCGTCTCCCCCTTTTCATGCCCCCCCTGGCCACCTAACTCCCTGCCCTATCGAACCTCCTAACTACCCCCCCCCCTCAGTCTCTGCGCACTCCCAGCAGCCTGGCCAGCACTTCTCGTAATTCTATCAAATAAAGATCCATACCAAGGCGTGAAAGGTGAACACCGTCGCCCCAAAACAATTCCGGCGCATCATACCGAATGTCCCTGTGCCCTACTCTATAAAAACCAAATGCCGACAAAACCGAACTATTTCCCCGCTCACTTTCCGCCTGGCCTTATCCACTGCTCTAGGGTGCACTGCACTCCTCCACACCCGACGCGGAACAAACTCCGTCCAGACCACTGTGCACCCTGACCACTGCCTCTTAATCTCCTCCAAATCCCTCCTCATGGCCCTCATTAACATCAGTTCCATCTCTCTGACCCTGTCGTTCTCCCCTAAACGGAGGACCTAGACATCAGGACACCTACCCGCCACCAACATCCCGCAAAGCGTTGCCAACAGTTCCCTCCAAAGCATTCCCCCTTTTCCTTTCCAACACACATTAAAACATTAGGATAAAACCCAAGGTTCTCCCCAAAATAACTGGCACAGGCCTGCACCTCAATGAATGGCCCAGGATCTCCACTGACATATCCCTGGTGAGGGGACCCGCCAACGAACCTGAAATGAAAAACATGAGTAAGTACAGGAGCAACATACACAACGGCGCCATCGTTAGCTAGAAGCGCAACACAGGGAGTGCCTGAAACAGTTGGCCGACCACCTGCCCAAGCGCATGATGTCCCCTCGACCCACCCTCGGCTGTGCGCCTCCAACGCCACGCCGATCCGCCAGGAATGCGTGCCATACTTCCTCCCGTCCAAACCCAGCAGGGCTAAAAACCTTATGCAATATAGCCAGCAGCTGCAAGCCTGTAGCCGCACGCACATCTGTGTGCCTGAAACTAACCCACAAAAACTCCCCCACAGCGAACGAGACAAAGCATCGACTATATCATCATCAACCCCGGGCACGTGCGCAAAAAGAAATATCCTGCCGCAAGCAGCCAAGCACAAACACTCGCAGCAGCTTCAGCACCTGTGCATCCCTAGCCGACTGCTGATTCACCACCTCCACCACAGCCATGTTATCCACATGGGACATCTTTCGTCTGTGGGCCAACAAGTCCCCCCGAAGAGAGATCGCCACCACCAAAGTGGAGGGCTCCAGAAACGCAATGCTCCTACCACCCCCTGCCCACTCAGGGGGCCCCTTCTCCGCACCACCTCCCCTGCCAGTACAGCCCAAAGCCGTCGCTCTCTGCCGCATCCGAAAAGATTTGGACAAACCAGACAAGGCCATCCCCCATCTGCGTGGGCTCCTGTTAAAGTTCTGCAAAAAGAACTGCCACCTCCTCAGGTCCTCGTGAATATCCGCGGACAGCCGCCTGTGATGATGCGATGGCCTCCGCTCGGCCAACGCCCTGCCCAATCTTCTACAGAAAATCTGCCCCACTCGCACCACTCTGCAAGCGAAATTAAGGTGACCCAACAGCACCTGTATTTCCAAGACCGTGACTTTGTGTCGTGCCAAAATAACCTCCAGGAGCCCCAACCTTTGCTGCTTCCAATCTGCTGGTAAACGGGCCTCCATTGCCTCCGAGTCCAGCCCAATACCCAAGAAAGAGAGTGCCGTGCACGGCCCCACTGTCTTCTCCGGTGCCAATGGCACGCCCAACTCCCCCATGATCTCCAGAAACCTGTCCATCGCAAGCTGGCAGTCCGTGTAGCCTGGGGTGCCGACCAAGAAAAAGTCATCCAGGTAGTGCATTACTCCTTGGTGACCTGTCCGTTCCGTGAACAACCATTGTAGGAACGTACTGAAGCATTTGAACAGTGCACCAGACATCGAACCACCCATCGACAATACTTTGTCCCCGTACCAGCGGCCGTTAAAACTGGATCCCCACTAAGCCCCAATTGTCTGGGTGGACTGAAAGCTGCCGGAAAGCCGACTTGATGTCGCACTTTGCCAACCTCGCTGTTGCGCCCGCGGTCACCACCAAGTACATGGCTGCAGCAACAGAAGATAACGACACCGTGGTCTCCGGCTCATCAATGTAATCCTTCACAGCCACCTTCGGGCCACAACAAATGTTGAATGAGGCGAAACAGCCCCTTTTCATTCTTTGGCGCTACCCCAATGGGGGACACAATAAAATCCACCAATGGCCATTCTTCAAAGGGGCCAGACCATGCGGCCCTCACCCACTTCCTTGTCCAGCTTGCCCCACACCCCCTCAGGGTGCTCCTTGGCATACCTCAAATTGTCATTCTTCAAAGGGGGCCAGGCCATGCGGCCCTCACCCACTTCCTTATCCAGCTTGCCCCGCACCACCTCAGGTGCTCCGTGGCATACCTCAAATTGTCAGTCTTCAATGGGGCCTGACCATGCAGCCCTCACCCACTTCCGTATCCAGCTTGCACCGCACCACCTCATGGTGCTCCTTGGCATACCACAAATTGTCAGTCTTCAAAAGGGGCCCAACCATGCGGCCCGCACCCACTTCCTTATCCAGCTTGCCCCGCACCACCACAGGCTGCTCGTTGGCATACCTCCAATTGTCAGTCCACCTCCGAACCCGTAGCCCCTTGTAGCCCAGCCGAAACCCCTCCGGAAAAACCCGCCCACGAACGATCAGCAGCCGCATTATCCGGATACACCTGTAGAGCTGCTACCAGACGGTCTACTCTAACTGGGGTACGAGTCCTTTGGCCCTGGCCCCTTGGCCCCTCTACCATCCCCAGATTGCTATTAGATCCTGACCGAAAACTCCCACCCTGCCCCTTCTGTCCCCCCTGCTGCTGCCCCTTAGCTCCCCAGCACCTGACCAGGGGATGCCCAGACTTCCCACAGCCCGAACATTCATGTCGAAACCGGCAATGTTCCCTAGCGCATGCTCCTGTATTGTAATCCCAACATGTTCCTTGTGAACCCTACTGGCCCTTGGCCCCTGCCCCCACCCGACCTGGGGTGGGGCGGCCCTGAAAGTGCTGGTAGATAATAGGCAGCCCGCTCGCAGTAAATATGGTCTTACCCGACCCAGCCAGTCCCATCAGGTGCTGCCACAAATCAGTGTCCAGATCACCCCATTTTGCCTCAGGGTCCCATGCCATGCAGGCCCTGAACTCCTCATCGTACTGGGCACACGCATAACCTCCCCCAGTAATCTGGGCCTTCCTGATTACGCCCATATATTTAAACATGGACACCGACCCCTCAGGAAACCCCTCGCAATACACACTGGCAAATATTAAGAAAGCCGCCGTCCAATTTTCGATCATAAGGGCACCTTCGGCCTCTTCTGGAGTTCATACTCCTCCTCCTTAGAACCCTCCTTCACCCTCACTTCCCGGTGTAGAAGTTTTAATATCTCCACATACTCCCCCTTCCAGATGCCCTCCTTAGTAGTCGATTCAAAGAGAGGGGATGGTGATGGACAGAGCATCTGAATTAAACAGAACACTCATGCCCAGTCAAAAGATCAGGGCTTTATCCATCACTGTTTTTTAGCTCACTGCACCATCCCAGCTCAGAACCTGGCTACATGCAAATTAGTCTGACCCTGGCCCAGTGCATCATGGGAACAGGGCAGACCAAACTACCAAGCCAATTCTTTACTGGAAAGGAAACAAGCTTCCAGGGACCGGTTTCTGGCATTGCAGCCGTCTTCGGCCCGACTTGCTTGAATCCTGATGGTGCAGTGAGCAAGGGACTCACATCTGAGTATACCCTGCCACACTTGTGGTGGCTAAAACGATTCAAAAAGAGGGGGTGGTGATGCACAGAGCATCTAAATTAAACAGAACACTCATACCCAGTCAAAAGATCAGGGCTTGATACATCACCGTTTTTTAGCTCACTGCACCATCCCAGCTCAGAACCTGGCTACATGCAAATTAGTCTGACCCTGGCCCAGTGCATCATGGGAACAGGGCAGACCAAACTACCAAGCCAATTCTTTACTGGAAAGGAAACAAGCTTCCGGGGACCGGTTTCTGGCATTGCAGCTGTCTTCGGCCCGGCTTGCTTGAATCCTGATGGTGCAGTGAGCAAGGGACTCACATCTTAGTATACCCTGCCACACTTGTGGTGGCTAAAACAATTCAAAAAGAGGGGGTGGTGATGGACAGAGCATCTGAATTAAACAGAACACTCATACCCAGTCAAAAGATCAGGGCTTGATCCATCACCGTTTTTAGCTCACTGCACCATGCCAGCTCAGAACCTGGCTACATGCAAATTAGTCTGACCCTGGCCCAGTGCATCATGGGAACAGGGCAGACCAAACTACCAAGCCAATTCTTTACTGGAAAGGAAACAAGCTTCCGGGGACCGGTTTCTGGCATTGCAGCCGTCTTCGGCCCGGCTTGCTTGAATCCTGATGGTGCAGTGAGCAAGGGACTCACATCTGAGTATACCCTGCCACACTTGTGGTGGCTAAAACGATTCAAAAAGAGGGGGTGGTGATGGACAGAGCATCTGAATTAAACAGAATACTCATACCCAGTCAAAAGATCAGGGCTTGATCCATCACCGTTTTTTAGCTCACTGCACCATCCCAGCTCAGAACCTGGCTACATGCAAATTAGTCTGACCCTGGCCCAGTGCATCACGGGAACAGGGCAGACCAAACTACCAAGCCAATTCTTTACTGGAAAGGAAACAAGCTTCCAGCTTTTATGAATCGTTTTGGCCACTATAGGAGTGGCAGGGTATGCTCAGACATGAGTCCCTTGCTCACTGCACCATCAGGATTCAAGCAAGCCGGGCCGAAGACGGCTGCAATGCCAGAAACCGGTCCCCGGAAGCTTGTTTCCTTTCCAGTAAAGAATTGGCTTGGTAGTTTGGTCTGCCCTGTTCCCATGATGCACTGGGCCAGGGACAGACTAATTTGCATATAGCCAGGTTCTGAGCTGGGATGGTGCAGTGAGCTAAAAAACGGTGATGGATCAAGCCCTGGTCTTTTGACTGGGTATGAGTGTTCTGTTTAATGCAGATGCTCTGTCCATCACCACCCCCCTTTTATGAATCGTTTTGGCCACTATAGGAGTGGCAGGGTATGCTCAGACATGATCCCTTGCTCACTGCACCATCAGGATTCAAGCAAGCTGGGCCGAAGACGGCTGCAATGCCAGAAACAGATCCCCGGAAGCTTGTTTCCTTTCCAGTAAAGAATTGGCTTGGTAGTTTGGTCTGCCCTGTTCCCATGATGCACTGGGCCAGGGACAGACTAATTTGCATATAGCCAGGTTCTGAGCTGGGATGGTGCAGTGAGCTAAAAAACGGTGATGGATCAAGCCCTGATCTTTTGACTGGGTATGAGTGTTCTGTTTAATTCAGATGCTCTGTCCATCACCACCCCCCTTTTATGAATCGTTTTGGCCACTATAGGAGTGGCAGGGTATGCTCAGACATGAGTCCCTTGCTCACTGCACCATCAGGATTCAAGCAAGCCGGGCCGAAGACGGCTGCAATGCCAGAAACCGGTCCCCGGAAGCTTGTTTCCTTTCCAGTAAAGAATTGGCTTGGTAGTTTCGTCTGCCCTGTTCCCATGATGCACTGGGCCAGGGACAGACTAATTTGCATGTAGCCAGGTTCTGAGCTTGGATGGTGCAGTGAGCTAAAAAACGGTGATGGATCAAGCCCTGATCTTTTGACTGGGTATGAGTGTTCTGTTTAATTCAGATGCTCTGTCCATCACCACCCCCCTTTTATGATTCGTTTTGGCCTATAGGAGTGGCAGGGTATGCTCAGACATGAGTCCCTTGCTCACTGCACCATCAGGATTCAAGCAAGCCGGGCCGAAGACGGCTGCAATGCCAGAAACCGGTCCCCGGAAGCTTGTTTCCTTTCCAGTAAAGAATTGGCTTGGTAGTTTGGTCTGCCCTGTTCCCATGATGCACTGGGCCAGGGACAGACTAATTTGCATATAGCCAGGTTCTGAGCTGGGATGGTGCAGTGAGCTAAAAAACGGTGATGGATCAAGCCCTGATCTTTTGACTGGGTATGAGTGTTCTGTTTAATTCAGATGCTCTGTCCATCACCACCCCCCTTTTATGAATCGTTTTGGCCACTATAGGCGTGGCAGGGTATGCTCAGACATGAGTCCCTTGCTCACTGCACCATCAGGATTCAAGCAAGCCGGGCCGAAGACGGCTGCAATGCCAGAAACCGGTCCCCGGAAGCTTGTTTCCTTTCCAGTAAAGAATTGGCTTGGTAGTTTGGTCTGCCCTGTTCCCATGATGCACTGGGCCAGGGACAGACTAATTTGCATATAGCCAGGTTCTGAGCTTGGATGGTGCAGTGAGCTAAAAAACGGTGATGGATCAAGCCCTGATCTTTTGACTGGGTATGAGTGTTCTGTTTAATTCAGATGCTCTGTCCATCACCACCCCCCTTTTATGATTCGTTTTGGCCTATAGGAGTGGCAGGGTATGCTCAGACATGAGTCCCTTGCTCAATGCACCATCAGGATTCAAGCAAGCCGGGCCGAAGACGGCTGCAATGCCAGAAACCGGTCCCCGGAAGCTTGTTTCCTTTCCAGTAAAGAATTGGCTTGGTAGTTTGGTCTGCCCTGTTCCCATGATGCACTGGGCCAGGGACAGACTAATTTGCATATAGCCAGGTTCTGAGCTGGGATGGTGCAGTGAGCTAAAAAACGGTAATGGATCAAGCCCTGATCTTTTGACTGGGTATGAGTGTTCTGTTTAATGCAGATGCTCTGTCCATCACCACCCCCCTTTTATGAATCGTTTTGGCCACTATAGGAGTGGCAGGGTATGCTCAGACATGAGTCCCTTGCTCACTGCACCATCAGGATTCAAGCAAGCTGGGCCGAAGACGGCTGCAATGCCAGAAACCGGTCCCCGGAAGCTTGTTTCCTTTCCAGTAAAGAATTGGCTTGGTAGTTTGGTCTGCCCTGTTCCCATGATGCACTGGGCCAGGGACAGACTAATTTGCATATAGCCAGGTTCTGAGCTGGGATGGTGCAGTGAGCTAAAAAACGGTGATGGATCAAGCCCTGATCTTTTGACTGGGTGTAAGTGTTCTGTTTAATTCAGATGCTCTGTCCATCACCACCCCCCTTTTATGAATCGTTTTGGCCACTATAGGAGTGGCAGGGTATGCTCAGACATGAGTCCCTTGCTCACTGCACCATCAGGATTCAAGCAAGCTGGGCCGAAGACGGCTGCAATGCCAGAAACCGGTCCCCGGAAGCTTGTTTCCTTTCCAGTAAAGAATTGGCTTGGTAGTTTGGTCTGCCCTGTTCCCATGATGCACTGGGCCAGGGACAGACTAATTTGCATATAGCCAGGTTCTGAGCTTGGATGGTGCAGTGAGCTAAAAAACGGTGATGGATCAAGCCCTGATCTTTTGACTGGGTATGAGTGTTCTGTTTAATTCAGATGCTCTGTCCATCACCCCCCCCCCCTTTTATGAATCGTTTTGGCCTATAGGAGTGGCAGGGTATGCTCAGACATGAGTCCCTTGCTCACTGCACCATCAGGATTCAAGCAAGCCGGGCCGAAGACGGCTTCAATGCCAGAAACCGGTCCCCGGAAGCTTGTTTCCTTTTCAGTAAAGAATTGGCTTGGTAGTTTGGTCTGCCCTGTTCCCATGATGCACTGGGCCAGGGACAGACTAATTTGCATATAGCCAGGTTCTGAGCTGGGATGGTGCAGTGAGCTAAAAAACGGTGATGGATCAAGCCCTGCTCTTTTGACTGGGTATGAGTGTTCTGTTTAATTCAGATGCTCTGTCCATCACCACCCCCCTTTTATGAATCGTTTTGGCCACTATAGGAGTGGCAGGGTATGCTCAGACATGAGTCCCTTGCTCACTGCACCATCAGGATTCAAGCAAGCCGGGCCGAAGACGGCTGCAATGCCAGAAACCGGTCCCCGAAAGCTTGTTTCCTTTCCAGTAAAGAATTGGCTTGGTAGTTTGGTCTGCCCTGTTCCCATGATGCACTGGGCCAGGGACAGACTAATTTGCATATAGCCAGGTTCTGAGCTGGGATGGTGCAGTGAGCTAAAAAAACGGTGATGGATCAAGTCCTGATATTTTGACTGGGTATGGGTGTTCTGTTTAATTCAGATGCTCTGTCCATCACCACCCCCCTTTTATGAATCGTTTTGGCCACTATAGGTGTGGCAGGGTATGCTCAGACTTGAGTCCCTTGCTCACTGCACCATCAGGATTCAAGCAAGCCGGGCCGAAGACGGCTGCAATGCCAGAAACCGGTCCCCGGAAGCTTGTTTCCTTTCCAGTAAAGAATTGGCTTGGTAGTTTGGTCTGCCCTGTTCCCATGATGCAGTGGGCCAGGGACAGACTAATTTGCATATAGCCAGGTTCTGAGCTGGGATGGTGCAGTGAGCTAAAAAACGGTGATGGATCAAGCCCTGATCTTTTGGCTGGGTATGAGTGTTCTGTTTAATTCAGACGCTCTGTCCATCACCACCCCCCTTTTATGAATCGTTTTGGCCACTATAGGAGTGGCAGGGTATGCTCAGACATGAGTCCCTTGCTCACTGCACCATCAGGATTCAAGCAAGCCGGGCCGAAGACGGCTGCAATGCCAGAAACCGGTCCCCGGAAGCTTGTTTCCTTTCCAGTAAAGAATTGGCTTGGTAGTTTGGTCTGCCCTGTTCCCATGATGCACTGGGCCAGGGACAGACTAATTTGCATATAGCCAGGTTCTGAGCTGGGATGGTGCAGTGAGCTAAAAAACGGTGATGGATCAAGCCCTGATCTTTTGACTGGGTATGAGTGTTCTGTTTAATTCAGATGCTCTGTCCATCACCACCCCCCTTTTATGAATCGTTTTGGACTATAGGAGTGGCAGGGTATGCTCAGACATGAGTCCCTTGCTCACTGCACCATCAGGATTCAAGCAAGCCGGGCCGAAGACGGCTGCAATGCCAGAAACCGGTCCCCGGAAGCGTGTTTCCTTTCCAGTAAAGAATTGGCTTGGTAGTTTGGTCTGCCCTGTTCCCATGATGCACTGGGCCAGGGACAGACTAATTTGCAAATAGCCAGGTTCTGAGCTGGGATGGTGCAGTGAGCTAAAAAATGGTGATGGATCAAGCCCTGATCTTTTGACTGGGTATGAGTGTTCTGTTTAATTCAGATGCTCTGTCCATCACCACCCCCCTTTTATGAATCGTTTTGGCCACTATAGGAGTGGCAGGGTATGCTCAGACATGAGTCCCTTGCTCACTGCACCATCAGGATTCAAGCAAGCCGGGCCGAAGACGGCTGCAATGCCAGAAACCGGTCCCCGGAAGCTTGTTTCCTTTCCAGTAAAGAATTGGCTTGGTAGTTTGGTCTGCCCTGTTCCCATGATGCACTGGGCCAGGGACAGACTAATTTGCATATAGCCAGGTTCTGAGCTGGGATGGTGCAGTGAGCTAAAAAACGGTGATGGATCAAGCCCTGATCTTTTGACTGGGTATGAATGTTCTGTTTAATTCAGATGCTCTGTCCATCACCACCCACCTTTTATGAATCGTTTTGGCCACTATAGGAGTGGCAGGGTATGCTCAGACATGAGTCCCTTGCTCACTGCACCATCAGGATTCAAGCAAGCCGGGCCGAAGACGGCTGCAATGCCAGAAACCGGTCCCCGGAAGCTTGTTTCCTTTCCAGTAAAGAATTAGCTTGGTAGTTTGGTCTGCCCTGTTCCCATGATGCACTGGGCCAGGGACAGACTAATTTGCATATAGCCAGGTTCTGAGCTGGGATGGTGCAGTGAGCTAAAAAAACGGTGATGGATCAAGTCCTGATCTTTTGACTGGGTATGGGTGTTCTGTTTAATTCAGATACTCTGTCCATCACCACCCCCCTTTTATGAATCGTTTTGGCCACTATAGGATTGGCAGGGTATGCTCAGACATGAGTCCCTTGCTCACTGCACCATCAGGATTCAAGCAAGCCGGGCCGAAGACGGCTGCAATGCCAGAAACCGGTCCCCAGAAGCTTGTTTCCTTTCCAGTAAAGAATTGGCTTGGTAGTTTGGTCTGCCCTGTTCCCATGATGCACTGGGGCAGGGACAGACTAATTTGCATATAGCCAGGTTCTGAGCTGGGATGGTGCAGTGAGCTAAAAAAACGGTGATGGATCAAGTCCTGATCTTTTGACTGGGTATGAGTGTTCTGTTTAATTCAGATGCTCTGTCCATCACCACCCCCCTTTTATGAATCGTTTGGCCACTATAGGAGTGGCAGGGTATGCTCAGACATGAGTCCCTTGCTCACTGCACCATCAGGATTCAAGCAAGCCGGGCCGAAGACGGCTGCAATGCCAGAAACCGGTCCCCGGAAGCTTGTTTCCTTTCCAGTAAAGAATTGGCTTGGTAGTTTGGTCTGCCCTGTTCCCATGATGCACTGGGCCAGGGACAGACTAATTTGCAAATAGCCAGGTTCTGAGCTGGGATGGTGCAGTGAGCTAAAAAACGGTGATGGATCAAGCCCTGATCTTTTGACTGGGTATGAGTGTTCTGTTTAATTCAGATGCTCTGTCCATCACCACCCCCCTTTTATGAATCGTTTGGCCACTATAGGAGTGGCAGGGTATGCTCAGACATGAGTCCCTTGCTCACTGCACCATCAGGATTCAAGCAAGCCGGGCCGAAGACGGCTGCAATGCCAGAAACCGGTCCCCGGAAGCTTGTTTCCTTTCCAGTAAAGAATTGGCTTGGTAGTTTGGTCTGCCCTGTTCCCATGATGCACTGGGCCAGGGACAGACTAATTTGCATATAGCCAGGTTCTGAGCTGGGATGGTGCAGTGAGCTAAAAAACGGTGATGGATCAAGCCCTGATCTTTTGACTGGGTATGAATGTTCTGTTTAATTCAGATGCTCTGTCCATCACCACCCACCTTTTATGAATCGTTTTGGCCACTATAGGAGTGGCAGGGTATGCTCAGACACGAGTCCCTTGCTCACTGCACCATCAGGATTCAAGCAAGCCGGGCCGAAGACGGCTGCAATGCCAGAAACCGGTCCCCGGAAGCTTGTTTCCTTTCCAGTAAAGAATTGGCTTGGTAGTTTGGTCTGCCCTGTTCCCATGATGCACTGGGCCAGGGACAGACTAATTTGCATATAGCCAGGTTCTGAGCTGGGATGGTGCAGTGAGCTAAAAAAACGGTGATGGATCAAGTCCTGATCTTTTGACTGGGTATGGGTGTTCTGTTTAATTCAGATACTCTGTCCATCACCACCCCCCTTTTATGAATCGTTTTGGCCACTATAGGAGTGGCAGGGTATGCTCAGACATGAGTCCCTTGCTCACTGCACCATCAGGATTCAAGCAAGCCGGGCCGAAGACGGCTGCAATGCCAGAAACCGGTCCCCGGAAGCTTGTTTCCTTTCCAGTAAAGAATTGGCTTGGTAGTTTGGTCTGCCCTGTTCCCATGATGCACTGGGCCAGGGACAGACTAATTTGCATATAGCCAGGTTCTGAGCTGGGATGGTGCAGTGAGCTAAAAAAACGGTGATGGATCAAGTCCTGATCTTTTGACTGGGTATGGGTGTTCTGTTTAATTCAGATGCTCTGTCCATCACCACCCCCCTTTTATGAATCGTTTTGGCCACTATAGGAGTGGCAGGGTAGGCTCACACATGAGTCCCTTGCTCACTGCACCATCAGGATTCAAGCAAGCCGGGCCGAAGACGGCTGCAATGCCAGAAACCGGTCCCCAGAAGCTTGTTTCCTTTCCAGTAAAGAATTGGCTTGGTAGTTTGGTCTGCCCTGTTCCCATGATGCACTGGGCCAGGGACAGACTAATTTGCATATAGCCAGGTTCTGAGCTGGGATGGTGCAGTGAGCTAAAAAAACGGTGATGGATCAAGTCCTGATCTTTTGACTGGGTATGAGTGTTCTGTTTAATTCAGATGCTCTGTCCATCACCACCCCCCTTTTATGAATCGTTTGGCCACTATAGGAGTGGCAGGGTATGCTCAGACATGAGTCCCTTGCTCACTGCACCATCAGGATTCAAGCAAGCCGGGCCGAAGACGGCTGCAATGCCAGAAACCGGTCCCCGGAAGCTTGTTTCCTTTCCAGTAAAGAATTGGCTTGGTAGTTTGGTCTGCCCTGTTCCCATGATGCACTGGGCCAGGGACAGACTAATTTGCAAATAGCCAGGTTCTGAGCTGGGATGGTGCAGTGAGCTAAAAAACGGTGATGGATCAAGCCCTGATCTTTTGACTGGGTATGAGTGTTCTGTTTAATTCAGATGCTCTGTCCATCACCACCCCCCTTTTATGAATCGTTTGGCCACTATAGGAGTGGCAGGGTATGCTCAGACATGAGTCCCTTGCTCACTGCACCATCAGGATTCAAGCAAGCCGGGCCGAAGACGGCTGCAATGCCAGAAACCGGTCCCCGGAAGCTTGTTTCCTTTCCAGTAAAGAATTGGCTTGGTAGTTTGGTCTGCCCTGTTCCCATGATGCACTGGGCCAGGGACAGACTAATTTGCATATAGCCAGGTTCTGAGCTGGGATGGTGCAGTGAGCTAAAAAACGGTGATGGATCAAGCCCTGATCTTTTGACTGGGTATGAATGTTCTGTTTAATTCAGATGCTCTGTCCATCACCACCCACCTTTTATGAATCGTTTTGGCCACTATAGGAGTGGCAGGGTATGCTCAGACACGAGTCCCTTGCTCACTGCACCATCAGGATTCAAGCAAGCCGGGCCGAAGACGGCTGCAATGCCAGAAACCGGTCCCCGGAAGCTTGTTTCCTTTCCAGTAAAGAATTGGCTTGGTAGTTTGGTCTGCCCTGTTCCCATGATGCACTGGGCCAGGGACAGACTAATTTGCATATAGCCAGGTTCTGAGCTGGGATGGTGCAGTGAGCTAAAAAAACGGTGATGGATCAAGTCCTGATCTTTTGACTGGGTATGGGTGTTCTGTTTAATTCAGATACTCTGTCCATCACCACCCCCCTTTTATGAATCGTTTTGGCCACTATAGGAGTGGCAGGGTATGCTCAGACATGAGTCCCTTGCTCACTGCACCATCAGGATTCAAGCAAGCCGGGCCGAAGACGGCTGCAATGCCAGAAACCGGTCCCCGGAAGCTTGTTTCCTTTCCAGTAAAGAATTGGCTTGGTAGTTTGGTCTGCCCTGTTCCCATGATGCACTGGGCCAGGGACAGACTAATTTGCATATAGCCAGGTTCTGAGCTGGGATGGTGCAGTGAGCTAAAAAAACGGTGATGGATCAAGTCCTGATCTTTTGACTGGGTATGGGTGTTCTGTTTAATTCAGATGCTCTGTCCATCACCACCCCCCTTTTATGAATCGTTTTGGCCACTATAGGAGTGGCAGGGTAGGCTCACACATGAGTCCCTTGCTCACTGCACCATCAGGATTCAAGCAAGCCGGGCCGAAGACGGCTGCAATGCCAGAAACCGGTCCCCAGAAGCTTGTTTCCTTTCCAGTAAAGAATTGGCTTGGTAGTTTGGTCTGCCCTGTTCCCATGATGCACTGGGCCAGGGACAGACTAATTTGCATATAGCCAGGTTCTGAGCTGGGATGGTGCAGTGAGCTAAAAAACGGTGATTGATCAAGCCCTGATCTTTTGACTGGGTATGAGTGTTCTGTTTAATTCAGACGGTCTGTCCATCACCACCCCACTTTTATTAATCATTTTGGCCACTATAGGAGTGGCAGGGTATGCTCAGACATGAGTCCCTTGCTCACTGCACCATCAGGATTCAAGCAAGCCGGGCCGAAGACGGCTGCAATGCCAGAAACCGGTCCGCGGAAGCTTGTTTCCTTTCCAGTAAAGAATTGGCTTTGTAGTTTGGTCTGCCCTGTTCCCATGATGCACTGGACCAGGGACAGACTAATTTGCATATAGCCAGGTTCTGAGCTTGGATGGTGCAGTGAGCTAAAAAACGGTGATGGATCAAGCCCTGATCTTTTGACTGGGTATGAGTGTTCTGTTTAATTCAGATGCTCTGTCCATCACCACCCCCCTTTTATGAATCGTTTTGGACTATAGGAGTGGCAGGGTATGCTCAGACATGAGTCCCTTGCTCACTGCACCATCAGGATTCAAGCAAGCCGGGCCGAAGACGGCTGCAATGCCAGAAACCGGTCCCCGGAAGCGTGTTTCCTTTCCAGTAAAGAATTGGCTTGGTAGTTTGGTCTGCCCTGTTCCCATGATGCACTGGGCCAGGGACAGACTAATTTGCATATAGCCAGGTTCTGAGCTTGGATGGTGCAGTGAGCTAAAAAACGGTGATGGATCAAGCCCTGATCTTTTGACTGGGTATGAGTGTTCTGTTTAATTCAGATGCTCTGTCCATCACCCCCCCCCCTTTTATGAATCGTTTTGGCCTATAGGAGTGGCAGGGTATGCTCAGACATGAGTCCCTTGCTCACTGCACCATCAGGATTCAAGCAAGCCGGGCCGAAGACGGCTGCAATGCCAGAAACCGGTCCCCGAAAGCTTGTTTCCTTTCCAGTAAAGAATTGGCTTGGTAGTTTGGTCTGCCCTGTTCCCATGATGCACTGGGCCAGGGACAGACTAATTTGCATATAGCCAGGTTCTGAGCTGGGATGGTGCAGTGAGCTAAAAAAACGGTGATGGATCAAGTCCTGATATTTTGACTGGGTATGGGTGTTCTGTTTAATTCAGATGCTCTGTCCATCACCACCCCCCTTTTATGAATCGTTTTGGCCACTATAGGAGTGGCAGGGTATGCTCAGACTTGAGTCCCTTGCTCACTGCACCATCAGGATTCAAGCAAGCCGGGCCGAAGACGGCTGCAATGCCAGAAACCGGTCCCCGGAAGCTTGTTTCCTTTCCAGTAAAGAATTGGCTTGGTAGTTTGGTCTGCCCTGTTCCCATGATGCAGTGGGCCAGGGACAGACTAATTTGCATATAGCCAGGTTCTGAGCTGGGATGGTGCAGTGAGCTAAAAAACGGTGATGGATCAAGCCCTGATCTTTTGGCTGGGTATGAGTGTTTTGTTTAATTCAGACGCTCTGTCCATCACCACCCCCCTTTTATGAATCGTTTTGGCCACTATAGGAGTGGCAGGGTATGCTCAGACATGAGTCCCTTGCTCACTGCACCATCAGGATTCAAGCAAGCCGGGCCGAAGACGGCTGCAATGCCAGAAACCGGTCCCCGGAAGCTTGTTTCCTTTCCAGTAAAGAATTAGCTTGGTAGTTTGGTCTGCCCTGTTCCCATGATGCACTGGGCCAGGGACAGACTAATTTGCATATAGCCAGGTTCTGAGCTGGGATGGTGCAGTGAGCTAAAAAAACGGTGATGGATCAAGTCCTGATCTTTTGACTGGGTATGGGTGTTCTGTTTAATTCAGATGCTCTGTCCATCACCACCCCCCTTTTATGAATCGTTTTGGACTATAGGAGTGGCAGGGTATGCTCAGACATGAGTCCCTTGCTCACTGCACCATCAGGATTCAAGCAAGCCGGGCCGAAGACGGCTGCAATGCCAGAAACCGGTCCCCGGAAGCGTGTTTCCTTTCCAGTAAAGAATTGGCTTGGTAGTTTGGTCTGCCCTGTTCCCATGATGCACTGGGCCAGGGACAGACTAATTTGCAAATAGCCAGGTTCTGAGCTGGGATGGTGCAGTGAGCTAAAAAACGGTGATGGATCAAGCCCTGATCTTTTGACTGGGTATGAGTGTTCTGTTTAATTCAGATGCTCTGTCCATCACCACCCCCCTTTTATGAATCGTTTGGCCACTATAGGAGTGGCAGGGTATGCTCAGACATGAGTCCCTTGCTCACTGCACCATCAGGATTCAAGCAAGCCGGGCCGAAGACGGCTGCAATGCCAGAAACCGGTCCCCGGAAGCTTGTTTCCTTTCCAGTAAAGAATTGGCTTGGTAGTTTGGTCTGCCCTGTTCCCATGATGCACTGGGCCAGGGACAGACTAATTTGCATATAGCCAGGTTCTGAGCTGGGATGGTGCAGTGAGCTAAAAAACGGTGATGGATCAAGCCCTGATCTTTTGACTGGGTATGAATGTTCTGTTTAATTCAGATGCTCTGTCCATCACCACCCACCTTTTATGAATCGTTTTGGCCACTATAGGAGTGGCAGGGTATGCTCAGACATGAGTCCCTTGCTCACTGCACCATCAGGATTCAAGCAAGCCGGGCCGAAGACGGCTGCAATGCCAGAAACCGGTCCCCGGAAGCTTGTTTCCTTTCCAGTAAAGAATTGGCTTGGTAGTTTGGTCTGCCCTGTTCCCATGATGCACTGGGCCAGGGACAGACTAATTTGCATATAGCCAGGTTCTGAGCTGGGATGGTGCAGTGAGCTAAAAAAACGGTGATGGATCAAGTCCTGATCTTTTGACTGGGTATGGGTGTTCTGTTTAATTCAGATACTCTGTCCATCACCACCCCCCTTTTATGAATCGTTTTGGCCACTATAGGAGTGGCAGGGTATGCTCAGACATGAGTCCCTTGCTCACTGCACCATCAGGATTCAAGCAAGCCGGGCCGAAGACGGCTGCAATGCCAGAAACCGGTCCCCGGAAGCTTGTTTCCTTTCCAGTAAAGAATTGGCTTGGTAGTTTGGTCTGCCCTGTTCCCATGATGCACTGGGCCAGGGACAGACTAATTTGCATATAGCCAGGTTCTGAGCTGGGATGGTGCAGTGAGCTAAAAAAACGGTGATGGATGAAGTCCTGATCTTTTGACTGGGTATGGGTGTTCTGTTTAATTCAGATGCTCTGTCCATCACCACCCCCCTTTTATGAATCGTTTTGGCCACTATAGGAGTGGCAGGGTAGGCTCACACATGAGTCCCTTGCTCACTGCACCATCAGGATTCAAGCAAGCCGGGCCGAAGACGGCTGCAATGCCAGAAACCGGTCCCCAGAAGCTTGTTTCCTTTCCAGTAAAGAATTGGCTTGGTAGTTTGGTCTGCCCTGTTCCCATGATGCACTGGGCCAGGGACAGACTAATTTGCATATAGCCAGGTTCTGAGCTGGGATGGTGCAGTGAGCTAAAAAACGGTGATGGATCAAGCCCTGATCTTTTGACTGGGTATGAGTGTTCTGTTTAATTCAGATGCTCTGTCCATCACCACCCCCCTTTTATGAATTGTTTTGGCCACTATAGGAATGGCAGGGTATGCTCAGACATGAGTCCCTTGCTCACTGCACCATCAGGATTCAAGCAAGCCGGGACGACGACGGCTGCAATGCCAGAAACCGGTCCCCGGAAGCTTGTTTCCTTTCCAGTAAATAATTGGCTTGGTAGTTTGGTCTGCCCTGTTCCCATGATGCACTGGGCCAGGGACAGAGTAATTTGCATATGGCCAGGTTCTGAGCTGGGATGGTGCAGTGAGCTAAAAAACGGTGATGGATCAAGCCCTGATCTTTTGACTGGGTATGAGTGTTCTGTTTAATTCAGATGCTCTGTCCATCACCACCCCCCTTTTATGAATTGTTTTGGCCACTATAGGAGTGGCAGGGTATGCTCAGACATGAGTCCCTTGCTCACTGCACCATCAGGATTCAAGCAAGCCGGGCCGAAGACGGCTGCAATGCCAGAAACCGGTCCCCGGAAGCTTGTTTCCTTTCCAGTAAAGATTTGGATTGGTAGTTTGGTCTACCCTGTTCCCATGATGCACTGGGCCAGGGACAGACAAATTTGCATATAGCCAGGTTCTGAGCTGGGATGGTGCAGTGAGCTAAAAAACGGTGATGGATCAAGTCCTGATCTTTTGACTGGGTGTGAGTGTTCTGTTTAATTCAGATGCTCTGTCCATCACCACCCCCCTTTTATGAATTGTTTTGGCCACTATAGGAGTGGCAGGGTATGCTCAGACATGAGTCCCTTGCTCACTGCACCATCAGGATTCAAGCAAGCTGGGCCGAAGACGGCTGCAATGCCAGAAACCGGTCCCCGGAGGCTTGTTTCCTTTCCAGTAAATAATTGGCTTGGTAGTTTGGTCTGCCCTGTTCCCATGATGCTCTGGGCCAGGGACAGACTAATTTGCATATAGCCAGGTTCTGAGCTGGGATGGTGCAGCGAGCTAAAAAACGGTGATGGATCAAGCCCTGATCTTTTGACTGGGTATGAGTGTTCTGTTTAATTCAGATGCTCTGTCCATCACCACCCCCCTTTTATGAATCGTTTTGGCCACTATAGGAGTGGCAGGGTATGCTCAGACATGAGTCCCTTGCTCACTGCACCATCAGGATTCAAGCAAGCCGGGCCGAAGACGGCTGCAATGCCAGAAACCGGTCCCCGGAAGCTTGTTTCCTTTCCAGTAAAGAATTGGCTTGGTAGTTTGGTCTGCCCTGTTCCCATGATACACTGGGCCAGGGACAGACTAATTTGCATATAGCCAGGTCCTGAGCTTGGATGGTGCAGTGAGCTAAAAAACGGTGATGGATCAAGCCCTGATCTTTTGACTGGGTATGTGTGTTCTGTTTAATTCAGATGCTCTGTCCATCACCACCCCCCTTTTATGTATCGTTTTGGCCTATAGGAGTGGCAGGGTATGCTCAGACATGAGTCCCTTGCTCACTGCACCATCAGGATTCAAGCAAGCTGGGCCGAAGACGGCTGCAATGCCAGAAACCGGTCCCCGGAAGCTTGTTTCCTTTCCAGTAAATAATTGGCTTGGTAGTTTGGTCTCCCCTGTTCCCATGATGCACTGGGCCAGGGACAGACTAATTTGCATATAGCCAGGTTCTGAGCTGGGATGGTGCAGTGAGCTAAAAAACGGTGATGGATCAAGCCCTGATCTTTTGACTGGGTATGAGTGTTCTGTTTAATTCAGATGCTCTGTCCATCACCACCCCCCTTTTATGAATCGTTTTGGACTATAGGAGTGGCAGGGTATGCTCAGACATGAGTCCCTTGCTCACTGCACCATCAGGATTCAAGCAAGCCGGGCCGAAGACGGCTGCAATGCCAGAAACCGGTCCCCGGAAGCGTGTTTCCTTTCCAGTAAAGAATTGGCTTGGTAGTTTGGTCTGCCCTGTTCCCATGATGCACTGGGCCAGGGACAGACTAATTTGCATATAGCCAGGTTCTGAGCTGGGATGGTGCAGTGAGCTAAAAAACGGTGATGGATCAAGCCCTGATCTTTTGACTGGGTATGAATGTTCTGTTTAATTCAGATGCTCTGTCCATCACCACCCACCTTTTATGAATCGTTTTGGCCACTATAGGAGTGGCAGGGTATGCTCAGACATGAGTCCCTTGCTCACTGCACCATCAGGATTCAAGCAAGCCGGGCCGAAGACGGCTGCAATGCCAGAAACCGGTCCCCGGAAGCTTGTTTCCTTTCCAGTAAAGAATTGGCTTGGTAGTTTGGTCTGCCCTGTTCCCATGATGCACTGGGCCAGGGACAGACTAATTTGCATATAGCCAGGTTCTGAGCTGGGATGGTGCAGTGAGCTAAAAAAACGGTGATGGATCAAGTCCTGATCTTTTGACTGGGTATGGGTGTTCTGTTTAATTCAGATACTCTGTCCATCACCACCCCCCTTTTATGAATCGTTTTGGCCACTATAGGAGTGGCAGGGTATGCTCAGACATGAGTCCCTTGCTCACTGCACCATCAGGATTCAAGCAAGCCGGGCCGAAGACGGCTGCAATGCCAGAAACTGGTCCCCGGAAGCTTGTTTCCTTTCCAGTAAAGAATTGGCTTGGTAGTTTGGTCTGCCCTGTTCCCATGATGCACTGGGCCTGGGACAGACTAATTTGCATATAGCCAGGTTCTGAGCTGGGATGGTGCAGTGAGCTAAAAAAAACGGTGATGGATCAAGTCCTGATCTTTTGACTGGGTATGGGTGTTCTGTTTAATTCAGATGCTCTGTCCATCACCACCCCCCTTTTATGAATCGTTTTGGACTATAGGAGTGGCAGGGTATGCTCAGACATGAGTCCCTTGCTCACTGCACCATCAGGATTCAAGCAAGCCGGTCCGAAGACAGCTGCAATGCCAGAAACCGGTCCCCGGAAGCGTGTTTCCTTTCCAGTAAAGAATTGGCTTGGTAGTTTGGTCTGCCCTGTTCCCATGATGCACTGGGCCAGGGACAGACTAATTTGCAAATAGCCAGGTTCTGAGCTGGGATGGTGCAGTGAGCTAAAAAACGGTGATGGATCAAGCCCTGATCTTTTGACTGGGTATGAGTGTTCTGTTTAATTCAGATGCTCTGTCCATCACCACCCCCCTTTTATGAATCGTTTTGGCCACTATAGGAGTGGCAGGGTATGCTCAGACATGAGTCCCTTGCTCACTGCACCATCAGGATTCAAGCAAGCCGGGCCGAAGACGGCTGCAATGCCAGAAACCGGTCCCCGGAAGCTTGTTTCCTTTCCAGTAAAGAATTGGCTTGGTAGTTTGGTCTGCCCTGTTCCCATGATGCACTGGGCCAGGGACAGACTAATTTGCATATAGCCAGGTTCTGAGCTGGGATGGTGCAGTGAGCTAAAAAACGGTGATGGATCAAGCCCTGATCTTTTGACTGGGTATGAATGTTCTGTTTAATTCAGATGCTCTGTCCATCACCACCCACCTTTTATGAATCGTTTTGGCCACTACAGGAGTGGCAGGGTATGCTCAGACATGAGTCCCTTGCTCACTGCACCATCAGGATTCAAGCAAGCCGGGCCGAAGACGGCTGCAATGCCAGAAACCGGTCCCCGGAAGCTTGTTTCCTTTCCAGTAAAGAATTGGCTTGGTAGTTTGGTCTGCCCTGTTCCCATGATGCACTGGGCCAGGGACAGACTAATTTGCATATAGCCAGGTTCTGAGCTGGGATGGTGCAGTGAGCTAAAAAAACGGTGATGGATCAAGTCCTGATCTTTTGACTGGGTATGGGTGTTCTGTTTAATTCAGATACTCTGTCCATCACCACCCCCCTTTTATGAATCGTTTTGGCCACTATAGGAGTTGCAGGGTATGCTCAGACATGAGTCCCTTGCTCACTGCACCATCAGGATTCAAGCAAGCCGGGCCGAAGACGGCTGCAATGCCAGAAACCGGTCCCCGGAAGCTTGTTTCCTTTCCAGTAAAGAATTGGCTTGGTAGTTTGGTCTGCCCTGTTCCCATGATGCACTGGGCCAGGGACAGACTAATTTGCATATAGCCAGGTTCTGAGCTTGGATGGTGCAGTGAGCCAAAAAAACGGTGATGGATCAAGTCCTGATCTTTTGACTGGGTATGGGTGTTCTGTTTAATTCAGATGCTCTGTCCATCACCACCCCCCTTTTATGAATCGTTTTGGCCACTATAGGAGTGGCAGGGTAGGCTCACACATGAGTCCCTTGCTCACTGCACCATCAGAATTCAAGCAAGCCGGGCCGAAGACGGCTGCAATGCCAGAAACCGGTCCCCAGAAGCTTGTTTCCTTTCCAGTAAAGAATTGGCTTGGTAGTTTGGTCTGCCCTGTTCCCATGATGCACTGGGCCAGGGACAGACTAATTTGCATATAGCCAGGTTCTGAGCTGGGATGGTGCAGTGAGCTAAAAAACGGTGATGGATCAAGCCCTGATCTTTTGACTGGGTATGAGTGTTCTGTTTAATTCAGACGCTCTGTCCATCACCACCCCCCTTTTATTAATCGTTTTGGCCACTATAGGAGTGGCAGGGTATGCTCAGACATGAGTCCCTTGCTCACTGCACCATCAGGATTCAAGCAAGCCGGGCCGAAGACGGCTGCAATGCCAGACACCGGTCCCCGGAAGCTTGTTTCCTTTCCAGTAAAGAATTAGCTTGGTAGTTTGGTCTGCCCTGTTCCCATGATGCACTGGGCCAGGGACAGACTAATTTGCATATAGCCAGGTTCTGAGCTGGGATGGTGCAGTGAGCTAAAAAACGGTGATGGATCAAGTCCTGATCTTTTGACTGGGTATGAGTGTTCTGTTGAATTCAGATGCTCTGTCCATCACCATCCCCCTTTTATGAATCGTTTTGGCCACTATAGGAGTGGCAGGGTATGCTCAGACATGAGTCCCTTGCTCACTGCACCATCAGGATTCAAGCAAGCCGGGCCGACGACGGCTGCAATGCCAGAAACCGGTCCCCGGAAGCTTGTTTCCTTTCCAGTAAATAATTGGCTTGGTAGTTTGGTCTGCCCTGTTCCCATGATGCACTGGGCCAGGGACAGAGTAATTTGCATATGGCCAGGTTCTGAGCTGGGATGGTGCAGTGAGCTAAAAAACGGTGATGGATCAAGCCCTGATCTTTTGACTGGGTATGAGTGTTCTGTTTAATTCAGATGCTCTGTCCATCACCACCCCCCTTTTATGAATTGTTTTGGCCACTATAGGAGTGGCAGGGTATGCTCAGACATGAGTCCCTTGCTCACTGCACCATCAGGATTCAACCAAGCCGGGCCGAAGACGGCTGCAATGCCAGAAACCGGTCCCCGGAAGCTTGTTTACTTTCCAGTAAAGATTTGGATTGGTAGTTTGGTCTGCCCTGTTCCCATGATGCACTGGGCCAGGGACAGACAAATTTGCATATAGCCAGGTTCTGAGCTGGGATGGTGCAGTGAGCTAAAAAACGGTGATGGATCAAGTCCTGATCTTTTGACTGGGTATGAGTGTTCTGTTTAATTCAGATGCTCTGTCCATCACCACCCCCCTTTTATGAATTGTTTTGGCCACTATAGGAGTGGCAGGGTATGCTCAGACATGAGTCCCTTGCTCACTGCACCATCAGGATTCAAGCAAGCTGGGCCGAAGACGGCTGCAATGCCAGAAACCGGTCCCCGGAGGCTTGTTTCCTTTCCAGTAAATAATTGGCTTGGCAGTTTGGTCTGCCCTGTTCCCATGATGCTTTGGGCCAGGGACAGACTAATTTGCATATAGCCAGGTTCTGAGCTGGGATGGTGCAGCGAGCTAAAAAACGGTGATGGATCAAGCCCTGATCTTTTGACTGGGTATGAGTGTTCTGTTTAATTCAGATGCTCTGTCCATCACCACCCCCCTTTTATGAATCGTTTTGGCCACTATAGGAGTGGCAGGGTATGCTCAGACATGAGTCCCTTGCTCACTGCACCATCAGGATTCAAGCAAGCCGGGCCGAAGACGGCTGCAATGCCAGAAACCGGTCCCCGGAAGCTTGTTTCCTTTCCAGTAAAGAATTGGCTTGGTAGTTTGGTCTGCCCTGTTCCCATGATACACTGGGCCAGGGACAGACTAATTTGCATATAGCCAGGTCCTGAGCTTGGATGGTGCAGTGAGCTAAAAAACGGTGATGGATCAAGCCCTGATCTTTTGACTGGGTATGAGTGTTCTGTTTAATTCAGATGCTCTGTCCATCACCACCCCCCTTTTATGTATCGTTTTGGCCTATAGGAGTGGCAGGGTATGCTCAGACATGAGTCCCTTGCTCACTGCACCATCAGGATTCAAGCAAGCTGGGCCGAAGACGGCTGCAATGCCAGAAATCGGTCCCCGGAAGCTTGTTTCCTTTCCAGTAAATAATTGGCTTGGTAGTTTGGTCTCCCCTGTTCCCATGATGCACTGGGCCAGGGACAGACTAATTTGCATATAGCCAGGTTCTGAGCTGGGATGGTGCAGTGAGCTAAAAAACGGTGATGAATCAAGCCCTGATCCTTTGACTGGGTATGAGTGTTCTGTTTAATTCAGATGCTCTGTCCATCACCACCCCCCTTTTATGAATCGTTTTGGACTATAGGAGTGGCAGGGTATGCTCAGACATGAGTCCCTTGCTCACTGCACCATCAGGATTCAAGCAAGCCGGGCCGAAGACGGCTGCAATGCCAGAAACCGGTCCCCGGAAGCGTGTTTCCTTTCCAGTACAGAATTGGCTTGGTAGTTTGGTCTGCCCTGTTCCCATGATGCACTGGGCCAGGGACAGACTAATTTGCAAATAGCCAGGTTCTGAGCTGGGATGGTGCAGTGAGCTAAAAAACGGTGATGGATCAAGCCCTGATCTTTTGACTGGGTATGAGTGTTCTGTTTAATTCAGATGCTCTGTCCATCACCACCCCCCTTTTATGAATCGTTTTGGACACTATAGGAGTGGCAGGGTATGCTCAGACATGAGTCCCTTGCTCACTGCACCATCAGGATTCAAGCAAGCCGGGCCGAAGACGGCTGCAATGCCAGAAACCGGTCCCCGGAAGCTTGTTTCCTTTCCAGTAAAGAATTGGCTTGGTAGTTTGGTCTGCCCTGTTCCCATGATGCACTGGGCCAGGGACAGACTAATTTGCATATAGCCAGGTTCTGAGCTGGGATGGTGCAGTGAGCTAAAAAACGGTGATGGATCAAGCCCTGATCTTTTGACTGGGTATGAATGTTCTGTTTAATTCAGATGCTCTGTCCATCACCACCCACCTTTTATGAATCGTTTTGGCCACTATAGGAGTGGCAGGGTATGCTCAGACATGAGTCCCTTGCTCACTGCACCATCAGGATTCAAGCAAGCCGGGCCGAAGACGGCTGCAATGCCAGAAACCGGTCCCCGGAAGCTTGTTTCCTTTCCAGTAAAGAATTGGCTTGGTAGTTTGGTCTGCCCTGTTCCCATGATGCACTGGGCCAGGGACAGACTAATTTGCATATAGCCAGGTTCTGAGCTGGGATGGTGCAGTGAGCTAAAAAAACGGTGATGGATCAAGTCCTGATCTTTTGACTGGGTATGGGTGTTCTGTTTAATTCAGATACTCTGTCCATCACCACCCCCCTTTTATGAATCGTTTTGGCCACTATAGGAGTGGCAGGGTATGCTCAGACATGAGTCCCTTGCTCACTGCACCATCAGGATTCAAGCAAGCCGGGCCGAAGACGGCTGCAATGCCAGAAACCGGTCCCCGGAAGCTTGTTTCCTTTCCAGTAAAGAATTGGCTTGGTAGTTTGGTCTGCCCTGTTCCCATGATGCACTGGGCCTGGGACAGACTAATTTGCATATAGCCAGGTTCTGAGCTGGGATGGTGCAGTGAGCTAAAAAAACGGTGATGGATCAAGTCCTGATCTTTTGACTGGGTATGGGTGTTCTGTTTAATTCAGATACTCTGTCCATCACCACCCCCCTTTTATGAATCGTTTTGGACTATAGGAGTGGCAGGGTATGCTCAGACATGAGTCCCTTGCTCACTGCACCATCAGGATTCAAGCAAGCCGGGCCGAAGACGGCTGCAATGCCAGAAACCGGTCCCCGGAAGCTTGTTTCCTTTCCAGTAAAGAATTGGCTTGGTAGTTTGGTCTGCCCTGTTCCCATGATGCACTGGGCCAGGGACAGACTAATTTGCATATAGCCAGGTTCTGAGCTGGGATGGTGCAGTGAGCTAAAAAAACGGTGATGGATCAAGTCCTGATCTTTTGACTGGGTATGGGTGTTCTGTTTAATTCAGATACTCTGTCCATCACCACCCCCCTTTTATGAATCGTTTTGGCCACTATAGGAGTGGCAGGGTATGCTCAGACATGAGTCCCTTGCTCACTGCACCATCAGGATTCAAGCAAGCCGGGCCGAAGACGGCTGCAATGCCAGAAACCGGTCCCCGGAAGCTTGTTTCCTTTCCAGTAAAGAATTGGCTTGGTAGTTTGGTCTGCCCTGTTCCCATGATGCACTGGGCCAGGGACAGAATAATTTGCATATAGCCAGGTTCTGAGCTGGGATGGTGCAGTGAGCTAAAAAAACGGTGATGAATCAAGTCCTGATCTTTTGACTGGGTATGGGTGTTCTGTTTAATTCAGATGCTCTGTCCATCACCACCCCCCTTTTATGAATCGTTTTGGCCACTATAGGAGTGGCAGGGTAGGCTCATACATGAGTCCCTTGCTCACTGCACCATCAGAATTCAAGCAAGCCGGGCCGAAGACGGCTGCAATGCCAGAAACCGGTCCCCAGAAGTTTGTTTCCTTTCCAGTAAAGAATTGGCTTGGTAGTTTGGTCTGCCCTGTTCCCATGATGCACTGGGCCAGGGACAGACTAATTTGCATATAGCCAGGTTCTGAGCTGGGATGGTGCAGTGAGCTAAAAAACGGTGATGGATCAAGCCCTGATCTTTTGACTGGGTATGAGTGTTCTGTTTAATTCAGACGCTCTGTCCATCACCACCCCCCTTTTATTAATCGTTTTGGCCACTATAGGAGTGGCAGGGTATGCTCAGACATGAGTCCCTTGCTCACTGCACCATCAGGATTCAAGCAAGCCGGGCCGAAGACGGCTGCAATGCCAGAAACCGGTCCGCGGAAGCTTGTTTCCTTTCCAGTAAAGAATTGGCTTGGTAGTTTGGTCTGCCCTGTTCCCATGATGCACTGGGCCAGGGACAGACTAATTTGCATATAGCCAGGTTCTGAGCTTGGATGGTGCAGTGAGCTAAAAAACGGTGATGGATCAAGCCCTGATCTTTTGACTGGGTATGAGTGTTCTGTTTAATTCAGATGCTCTGTCCATCACCACCCCCCTTTTATGAATCGTTTTGGACTATAGGAGTGGCAGGGTATGCTCAGACATGAGTCCCTTGCTCACTGCACCATCAGGATTCAAGCAGGCCGGGCCGAAGACGGCTGCAATGCCAGAAACCGGTCCCCGGAAGCGTGTTTCCTTTCCAGTAAAGAATTGGCTTGGTAGTTTGGTCTGCCCTGTTCCCATGATGCACTGGGCCAGGGACAGAATAATTTGCAAATAGCCAGGTTCTGAGCTGGGATGGTGCAGTGAGCTAAAAAACGGTGATGGATCAAGCCCTGATCTTTTGACTGGGTATGAGTGTTCTGTTTAATTCAGATGCTCTGTCCATCACCACCCCCCTTTTATGAATCGTTTTGGCCACTATAGGAGTGGCAGGGTATGCTCAGACATAAGTCCCTTGCTCACTGCACCATCAGGATTCAAGCAAGCTGGGCCGAAGACGGCTGCAATGCCAGAAACCGGTCCCCGGAAGCTTGTTTCCTTTCCAGTAAATAATTGGCTTGGTAGTTTGGTCTGCCCTGTTCCCATGATGCTATGGGCCAGGGACAGACTAATTAACATATAGTCAGGTTCTGAGCTGGGATGGTGCAGCGAGCTAAAAAACGGTGATGGATCAAGACCTGATCTTTTGACTGGGTATGAGTGTTCTGTTTAATTCAGATGCTCTGTCCATCACCACCCCCCTTTTATAAATCGTTTTGGCCACTATAGGAGTGGCAGGGTATGCTCAGACATGAGTCCCTTGCTCACTGCACCATCAGGATTCAAGCAGGCCGGGCCGAAGACGGCTGCAATGCCAGAAACCGGTCCCTGGAAGCTTGTTTCCTTTCCAGTAAAGAATTGGCTTGGTAGTTTGGTCTGCCCTGTTCCCATGATGCACTGGGCCAGGGAAAGACTAATTTGCATATAGCCAGGTTCTGAGCTGGGATGGTGCAGTGAGCTAAAAAACGGTGATGGATCAAGCCCTGATCTTTTGACTGGGTATGAATGTTCTGTTTAATTCAGATGCTCTGTCCATCACCACCCACCTTTTATGAATCGTTTTGGCCACTATAGGAGTGGCAGGGTATGCTCAGACATGAGTCCCTTGCTCACTGCACCATCAGGATTCAAGCAAGCCTGGCCGAAGACGGCTGCAATGCCAGAAACCGGTCCCCGGAAGCTTGTTTCCTTTCCAGTAAAGAATTGGCTTGGTAGTTTGGTCTGCCCTGTTCCCATGATGCACTGGGCCAGGGACAGACTAATTTGCATATAGCCAGGTTCTGAGCTGGGATGGTGCAGTGAGCTAAAAAAACGGTGATGGATCAAGTCCTGATCTTTTGACTGGGTATGGGTGTTCTGTTTAATTCAGATGCTCTGTCCATCACCACCCCCCTTTTATGAATCGTTTTGGCCACTATAGGAGTGGCAGGGTATGCTCAGACATGAGTCCCTTGCTCACTGCACCATCAGGATTCAAGCAAGCCGGGCCGAAGACGGCTGCAATGCCAGAAACCGGTCCCCGGAAGCTTGTTTCCTTTCCAGTAAAGAATTGGCTTGGTTGTTTGGTCTGCCCTGTTCCCATGATGCACTGAGCCAGGGACAGACTAATTTGCATATAGCCAGGTTCTGAGCTGGGATGGTGCAGTGAGCTAAAAAACGGTGATGGATCAAGCCCTGATCTTTTGACTGGGTATGAGTGTTCTGTTTAATTCAGATGCTCTGTCCATCACCACCCCCCTTTTATGAATCGTTTTGGCCACTATAGGAGTGGCAGGGTATGCTCAGACATGAGTCCCTTGCTCACTGCACCATCAGGATTCAAGCAAGCCGGGCCGAAGACGGCTGCAATGCCAGACACCGGTCCCCGGAAGCTTGTTTCCTTTCCAGTAAAGAATTAGCTTGGTAGTTTGGTCTGCCCTGTTCCCATGATGCACTGGGCCAGGGACAGACTAATTTGCATATAGCCAGGTTCTGAGCTGGGATGGTGCAGTGAGCTAAAAAACGGTGATGGATCAAGTCCTGATCTTTTGACTGGGTATGAGTGTTCTGTTGAATTCAGATGCTCTGTCCAAAACCATCCCCCTTTTATGAATCGTTTTGGCCACTATAGGAGTGGCAGGGTAGGCTCAGACATGAGTCCCTTGCTCACTGCACCATCAGGATTCAAGCAAGCCGGGCCGACGACGGCTGCAATGCCAGAAACCGGTCCCCGGAAGCTTGTTTCCTTTCCAGTAAATAATTGGCTTGGTAGTTTGGTCTGCCCTGTTCCCATGATGCACTGGGCCAGGGACAGAGTAATTTGCATATAGCCAGGTTCTGAGCTGGGATGGTGCAGTGAGCTAAAAAACGGTGATGGATCAAGCCCTGATCTTTTGACTGGGTATGAGTGTTCTGTTTAATTCAGATGCTCTGTCCATCACCACCCCCCTTTTATGAATTGTTTTGGCCACTATAGGAGTGGCAGGGTATGCTCAGACATGAGTCCCTTGCTCACTGCACCATCAGGATTCAAGCAAGCCGGGCCGAAGACGGCTGCAATGCCAGAAACCGGTCCCCGGAAGCTTGTTTCCTTTCCAGTAAAGATTTGGATTGGTAGTTTGGTCTGCCCTGTTCCCACGATGCACTGGGCCAGGGACAGACAAATTTGCATATAGCCAGGTTCTGAGCTGGGATGGTGCAGTGAGTTAAAAAACGGTGATGGATCAAGTCCTGATCTTTTGACTGGGTATGAGTGTTCTGTTTAATTCAGATGCTCTGTCCATCACCACCCCCCTTTTATGAATTGTTTTGGCCACTATAGGAGTGGCAGGGTATGCTCAGACATGAGTCCCTTGCTCACTGCACCATCAGGATTCAAGCAAGCTGGGCCGAAGACGGCTGCAATGCCAGAAACCGGTCCCCGGAAGCTTGTTTCCTTTCCAGTAAATAATTGGCTTGGTAGTTTGGTCTGCCCTGTTCCCATGATGCTATGGGCCAGGGACAGACTAATTTGCATATAGCCAGGTTCTGAGCTGGGATGGTGCAGCGAGCTAAAAAACGGTGATGGATCAAGACCTGATCTTTTGACTGGGTATGAGTGTTCTGTTTAATTCAGATGCTCTGTCCATCACCACCCCCCTTTTATAAATCGTTTTGGCCACTATAGGAGTGGCAGGGTATGCTCAGACATGAGTCCCTTGCTCACTGCACCATCAGGATTCAAGCAAGCCGGGCCGAAGACGGCTGCAATGCCAGAAACCGGTCCCCGGAAGCTTGTTTCCTTTCCAGTAAATAATTGGCTTGGTAGTTTGGTCTCCCCTGTTCCCATGATGCACTGGGCCAGGGACAGACTAATTTGCATATAGCCAGGTTCTGAGCTGGGATGGTGCAGCGAGCTAAAAAACGGTGATGGATCAAGCCCTGATCTTTTGACTGGGTATGAGTGTTCTGTTTAATTCAGATGCTCTGTCCATCACCACCCCCCTTTTATGAATTGTTTTGGCCACTATAGGAGTGGCAGGGTATGCTCAGATATGAGTCCCTTGCTCACTGCACCATCAGGATTCAAGCAAGCCGGGCCGAAGACGGCTGCAATGCCAGAAACCGGTCCCCGGAAGCTTGTTTCCTTTCCAGTAAAGATTTGGATTGGTAGTTTGGTCTGCCCTGTTCCCATGATGCACTGGGCCAGGGACAGACAAATTTGCATATAGCCAGGTTCTGAGCTGGGATGGTGCAGTGAGCTAAAAAACGGTGATGGATCAAGTCCTGATCTTTTGACTGGGTATGAGTGTTCTGTTTAATTCAGATGCTCTGTCCATCACCACCCCCCTTTTATGAATTGTTTTGGCCACTATAGGAGTGGCAGGGTATGCTCAGACATGAGTCCCTTGCTCACTGCACCATCAGGATTCAAGCAAGCTGGGCCGAAGACGGCTGCAATGCCAGAAACCGGTCCCCGGAAGCTTGTTTCCTTTCCAGTAAATAATTGGCTTGGTAGTTTGGTCTGCCCTGTTCCCATGATGCTCTGGGCCAGGGACAGACTAATTTGCATATAGCCAGGTTCTGAGCTGGGATGGTGCAGCGAGCTAAAAAACGGTGATGGATCAAGACCTGATCTTTTGACTGGGTATGAGTGTTCTGTTTAATTCAGATGCTCTGTCCATCACCACCCCCCTTTTATGAATCGTTTTGGCCACTATAGGAGTGGCAGGGTATGCTCAGACATGAGTCCCTTGCTCACGGCACCATCAGGATTCAAGCAAGCCGGGCCGAAGACGGCTGCAATGCCAGAAACCGGTCCCCGGAAGCTTGTTTCCTTTCCAGTAAATAATTGGCTTGGTAGTTTGGTCTCCCCTGTTCCCATGATGCACTGGGCCAGGGACAGACTAATTTGCATATAGCCAGGTTCTGAGCTGGGATGGTGCAGCGAGCTAAAAAACGGTGATGGATCAAGCCCTGATCTTTTGACTGGGTATGAGTGTTCTGTTTAATTCAGATGCTCTGTCCATCACCACCCCCCTTTTATGAATCTCCTTAGTAGTCAACATCAAATGCGCTCCCAAAGGCTTTGTTAACCTCATATACGGCAAACGCTTGATTTTCAATTCCTTACTCTCCGGTTTCACCACACCCTCCCCGGTTGCACCATCACCCGCCGCACCAGCCCTACTCGCGACCCCGGCTGCCAAGCTACCCTTAGTCCCGTCAGCCCCTGACCACGCAGGCCCCTCACCCACATTTTTGTTACCCTCCGGCGCACTCTCAACGGGCCCTGCCATCTCCGCGTCTGGGCCCACCCCTTTTTCAGCCACATATCTCCCCCTCCTTAACCAGTCCTCCCCTTCCCCCCCCTTCCCTACTGAGACCATGCACACCTCTGGCAGCATTGCACGATTACCTGGAGCCAAGGAGGCCGCACGCCGCTCTCCACTTCTCCCATCCTGGGACACCGCTCTCACCTCCTAGCGTGATGCCCGGGCCGTCCTCTCGAGCTGGCCCCGTGATACCTCAAACACACTATCAACACGATTACTCGGGCCCCCTCCACCCTCTCCTTCCTCCATACTATCCCCATCCTCAATTAACTGCACATCTCTAGCCACATAAACCCTTCTGGCCGGCGGCGCTGACTGCACCCTTCCATACACATTAAAAACATCCTGTGCGTTGTTCCTCAGCCGGTGTTGCTCCCCAAGCCGAACTGGCTCTGTGGGTGTAGGGATCGGCGAGCCCGCCACAGGCCTTCATCTGCCGGCCGCAACGGGATCCCACGCTGGTACAGGGCCAGCCCCAGGAGGCTCCGCCCTACATTCTCCTTGGCGCTGATGGGCCGTCCCTAGCCCTGCCTAGTCTGAGCCCCGCGCTGTGCCTCCTCCTGTAAAAGTAATGGCCGGACTGGTGTGCTGGGTCCCTCTCTCCACACCCCGCTTTCCTCCCCTTGCCCCCACCCAGTGCCCCACGTGCGCCTGCCACCCAAGCCCTACCAACTGCACTGAGAACCCCCTTCCCATCTCCCTCGTCTTCTCTCCACACCAGACTTCAGACCCCGCCCCCCTTCCTCCGAGGTGGCCCCCCATCAACCCTGCCCTCCGCGTCCATCACCTCCCCACCCACGTCCCCTACAACCCTCACCTCTCCCCCGCTCCAGGGACCCCAAAGCCCCACACCCCCATTGCGCCCCGCCCATCCCCTGTGCCTCCCTAACTCCTTCCGCCCAGGAGTCAAAAACGTCCAGGCCTCCCAATCCCTGTCACTACACTCCGACACGAGCAGAGGGGACAAATCCCCCAATTCCTCCTCCCTAGCCCCCTCTCTCCCGACCCCGACGCTACCCCTCTTAACCTCCTGCACCCCCCCTCCAGCCCTCCCAAAGCCCCTACCATCCATCTATTCCCTTGGGCCCCTCCCCCTTCCCCCTAACACCTTCCCTTGACCCCCTTTCTTCGTTCTCGACCGGCCCCTGCCTGAATGGGCCCCAACTGGAGAGAAGCTCTCCGCCCGACTCCCATGCTGAACCCTGCACCCCTCCTGATTCCTGCCAAACTCGGGTGCCCAGCAGGGTCGGATTGGGATCACAATTTGGCCCGGGCACTGACTAAAAAAGTGGCCCACGTTCAAGGGGCGTGGCCTACAGTTAAGGGGCGTGGCCTACAGTTAAGGGGCGTGGCCCACATTCAAGGGGCAGGCCCTTTCATGAAACACTATTTGGTTACTCTTTGAGGTCTAATTCGTAGAGAAATATTTAGTAACTTAAGCCTTTTAAAACTTACAGAGCAAGTAATATTGGTAAAGACTAGGAGCACTGCAGGTCTGATAACTGAATACTTACATGCAGTCTTAACGCCCTGCACAAGGTTGTTAGATACTCTTTCCCAACCAGCTAATCATCACATAAATCAGAAATCTAGTACAAAGTCAAGGAGAAAGGGTAAGACTGGAATCTCTGGGAACAGAACATGCAATAACAAAAGTAAGAATTCACAAATGAGGAAAAGGTAGCCTGGGGTGTAAAGAATGCTGAAAAAATGTATCTGTACAATCTAGTCATAAATTTATTTCACAGCCAGCAAGTGATGTCTATATACAAAAAACACAGTTTTATTCACATCTGTTGCTGCCTTCAAGTCTGGGCCATGAGGAGACTGAGGATTACTCAATTAACCATGAAAATGATATAAAATCTGCAAAAAGGAATTCTAACCTGAACATGCTAGAAAAGTTAATTCTTCTGCACAGAGAAAGAAGTGCCAAGTTTGCAAATTTTGCTTAGGCCTCGAACAAGGCCTAGCATAGAATGAGGCTAAACAGCTCTCTTTTGAGAAATCACATTACACAAAGTCTTAGACATGTCCTGAAATCAACACACAAGCATGTTGCCACATTCTGGCCTAGGACCTAAAATAGAGTGCAGTCAGACCTACACACTACAAACAAAAACTAACCAAAACTTACTAATTAATATTTTTGGCATATAGAGAAATATGCCCCTTGTCTGCATTTTGGATAAGGCCTTTAAAATAAAGTTACATTATTAACTGGCACACACATGAATCAGTAAATTGTGCAAAGAAATGGTAAACAAAATGGTTCCTACCGGCTCCTTCTTGCTTCAGAGGAAGGGATCGGCTAGCAACACATTGCATTTCTGGGTGCTGGATGTGGCAAGTCAAGTAAACCTTTGAGGAAGACCTACTGCACTGAGTCTAGTGCAGTATTTTCTGGATTCGGTGGGATGACAATTGAGGCACACTCGATGTAGCTTTGAGTACTGATTTACTCAGCCTACTTTGGTCAGCCCTGTGGAGAGTGGGATGCCAAGGGGATTAGATGGCCCCTCTTGAGTTAGAGCTTGGCAGTGTGGTGCATCTGGTTACAAGAGTAACCAAATAGAAAAGGCAGGGTGAACACTCTGTAGTTCTGTATGGGAGTGTCAGGACTAGGGTAACCAACTGGCATGGGTGCAAATTCAGGATGGGGAGTGTAAAAATTCAGGACAAAGGGTTAAAATTCAGAACAAACCTTCTGGACAAAAGGTACGTTTTACAGACCCATCAGAGGAGGTTGCGCATTATTATGTAAGTAAGTAAATAGACAACCATTTAAGCACTAGTCAAAATAAGTTTATATCAGATTGAACCAATCGTGTACTTCACGGTTTTTCAGTATGCACGCAGCTTTGATCAACTGTGCAGGTCTTTTTGTGATATTTCATATGATAATAATCTATATAAATGGTTACAGCACTGGGTTGTCCAGTCTGATATTTTGTTTACAATTCATGGTTCTGAGCAGGCATGTTTGGGGAGAGAAATGGTCGGGAAGATCTGCTTGGATAGTCATTGTGAGATGTAAAGTGGCAAACATAAGATGCCGCTAATCCAGATCCAAACATATTCAACCATTTGCAAACCTATCCATCATGTATTCTTCCATCCATCATTTCACTCATCTATCCCTCCATCCACCCTTTTACTCATCCACCCATTATCCACCCATTCATCCACTCTTCCACCCATCCATCCATTCACTCATCCATCCATTTACCCTTTCACCCATCCAGCCACCCTTTCACTTACTCATCCATCCACCCAGTCACTCACCCTTAGACACATTCACCCGTTCAGTCATCCACACATCCATCCTCACTTTTTCTCTCCATCCACCCTTTCACCCAATCCATCTCTTCACTCATCCATCTAGCCATTTGCCCTCTCACCCATCCAGCCATCCTTTCACTTTCTTATCCATCCACCCAGTCACTCATCCTTCCACCTATTCACCCTTTCAGCCATCCATTCTCCCTTTCTCTCTCCATCGACCCTTTCACTTAGCCATCCATCCTTCCTTCCATCCACCCAACTATCCATCTACTCATCCACTCATGCATCCATCCATTGACCCTATCACTCATCCATCCTTTCAATCATCCATCCATCTTTTCTCTCATCCATCCTTTCACTCCTTCACTCATCTATCCAATCTTTTGCCCATGTACCCTCCCTTTCACTCACTCATCCATCCTTACGGCCACCCTTTCACACATCTGTTCATCCATTCACACTTTCACTTATCAATTAATCAATCCACCCATCATTTCACTCATCCATCCACCCATTCTCTCTCATCATCCATCCATTCACCCTTTCATTCATCCATTCACCCTTTCACTGATCCATCCAGCCATCCCTTCACTTACTCTCTCACCCACCTTTTCACAATAATTGTGAGCTGAGCCTTTGTACGCAGAGTTGCAGACAGAAGAGACTCATCAGGAACTCACCCCTCGCTGTAGTTCCTAAAGCAAAGGGAGGCGCTCAAGATGCCCCTGCACATAGTCAATCTGAAACCTTGCAAGTCATGAGTCATGCATGATGCACAGTGCCAGGCCCTGAGGTGTCTGTGACATGGTGTTGTTTCCAGGGCTTTAAGTGGGATGACAAAACTGAGGGGTCTCTCCAAAGGGGGTGTTCAATGTAATTATGGGCGTGGCTTAAAACACCTAAGCTACAAATCTGTGCTTAGCATAGTGTGCCGCCCGACTGGTATTTTGCTGCTTCTGTCATTGCGTTCAGATATATAATACAGCAAGTAATGTTACACCTACAACAAGCCAGAACTATAGGTTTTGTCAATGGTTGTTAGTTGCATAAAATAGAAAAGCTGCAAACATGACTTCCTTGAATGTAATATTGAAAATGCATCAGTTCTAAAATGATGACACAGAGAAAGAACTATAACCCTTTTTTTTAAAACCTCTTGGGGGGGGGGGGCCTAAGGTGAAGATTGTGCGCTTTCAAAACATCACCTGGCCCCCACAGCCAAACCCATTCTTCCTCGCCCACTGTGCCCTGAATGTGAGGGGCTGTGGGCGAGGTGTTAAGACTATCACAGTTTCCCCGGCGGCGTGGGCCCCAGGGGGGCCATGGTGAAAATGGCTCAAAAGGCCTGAGAAACACCTGGCCCCCAGGGAGGCCGATTCTTGTGAACAATCACCCCCTCCCCAGCCACCCTCAGCGTGATTGCTTTGCAGGGCAGGGGGTGCAGTAAAGGCCAAAGCTGATAATCGCTGTATGGCCTGCACAGTGAAGCGCTTTCATTTCTGTCTCTGTCTCCGTGCTGTGGGACGTTTTTTTTCTCCCATTTCCCAGTCGACAGAGAGCAGACAGCAGAGAGCAATCTGTGGACTGGGAAAGGGGAGAAAAAAAACGGCCCAGAGAGGGCACTGAAACAGCGGCCCTTCGGCCGATTCCCGAATGCCCGCAGTGCCAATCCGCCCCTGGTGCCCAGGCCTCCCCGCCCCCGCTCTGGTGAACCCGTCCCGCCTCGCCCGCCCCCCTACCCCAGGAGCAATCCGCCCCCTCCAGTGGACTGCGCAGGTAGGCTCCACCAGTTCCTGCCCTCCGCTGGCCTTCCTCCTCAACCCCGAGCCTTCCTCCACTCCCTTGAGAGGCCCGTTGAGCCCGCAATAAATCCCCGGGCCCCACTTTCTTCTTCCCTCCCCGCTGCAACCGCCCCCCAAAGTACCGGGGCGGTCAGATATACTCCGCGCAGCCGGCGGGGAGTGCTGCTGGGGCCCGCCTCCTGCCCTCGCTGCACCGCGACCTCCCCCAAGGTACCGGGGTAGTCAGACTTTTTCAGCGCGGGCGAGATTCTCACCGTGCCACTCCGCCAGGACTTCCTCTCGCCTGCGGCCCACACTCCTGCCCCTCCTGCGCCCGAACCACCTATGCCCCAGGGCCGCGACCTGTGCCCCAGCGCGGCCCTGCGTGGTTACCTGGAACCTTGCAGACTTGCGTGGTGGCAAGCAGGCGAAAACGGCCACGCCTGCAAATGCTTGCCTCACAGGGCGAGATCCACCCTGGGGGCCCACCAGCAAGTCCATTCGTCCTTCCTCGCTGAGCAGGCGAATGGCCTCGAGCACACGAACGTCTTCCCCAGACATCATAATTACCGCTTGATGATACTACCAGCAAACCGCCGCAAAGCCTCAGACAACTCTTGACCTCCTACACAGACCTCAGCAAAAACACCTCAGCCAACTGCCAAAAAACCTAACCTACAGTGCTCCCAGCCACCAGGTCACCAGAACCTAAAATGGTGGCTGGGCAAGCACTACATTCTCCTAAATAGCCTTTGGCTGCTTTCCTAAATTGGGCTGCCTTTGGGCTACTCCCAAGGCAGCCCAAAGCCACAAAATGGCTGCTCCCGTCTCGCCCCCACCCCCTCCCAATCTGCCCGGGGGGCAGACCTTGCGCTGCTCGGCTGCCCCCCAAATTCCCCTTGTCCACAATTTTACGTCTGAGAATTGCATAAACTTCTTCTACACCGTAGAAGACAAGGTAGCCAAGAGAAGGTCTTGATGAATGCCAAATCGTCCTTCATCTTGTAGCTGCCAGAACTGGTTCTTTTACTTAACAGGTAGACCTGATCAGATAAGGTTGAGCAAAGTATGGAATGTGGCACCCTGATGTTTCTGCGCAGTGTGTCTTAACAAGCCTTTTCTTTTCACAGGTCTCCCTCCCCGCTGTTCCCTTCCTTTCCTTCCCCCAATTGACCCCATTAATCTTCTGTGCCTCCACGGCAATTCGGAATTGAGGTTGTCAATAGGTGGACCCCATTGAGCAACGAACCGATCTTGAGAGGCCTCCGAGGGACCATAACAACCTTCCCGACTAGACAAACTATCAATCTCAAACAGCACCGTGACAAGCATTACTTAGTTACTCTATCAGGACCAGCAGATGGCGCCAGGTGCAACAATCTTTTTTGGCGCCCCACGGCCTCCTTCTCCACGGCTTTCCTCAAACCAGGGCCGGACTTAGCACTGGTGGCGCCCTGCGTGACAATATTTGTTGGAGCCCCCCAATGATGACATCTACCTCGGATTCCCTCTCTACCACCCTTAACGGAGCTCCCCAGGTCTCTATAACCACTCTCTCTCAGACTGATTTCGTTTTATAGCCCCACTCATACCAATGCAGGGTGTCGGAGCACTTTAAATCACACACGCATTGGGACAGAGGCAATCATACATGTGTAAATCAGTGTATAGGAAATGTTACGTAAGACAGAGGACTACAAGCTGTAGGAGTAATGTGTCATTTATACTGATTGGCAGTGTAGTTTGAGTCCTTGGTCTGGAAAAGCACAAATTCATAATTAAAACAGAACTTCATTGTTAGGGGTTTTGTTTAATTATTCAAATTGATTTCTTCTACCCAAATGAACCCTTTTTGCAAGTTTAGGATAATGAAAGACAGGGCAAAAAGACATATAGTGCTAATACATACATACCTTGTAGTTTGCACGCAGCTCCTTGATGACCGTTAATAGCTCACTATGCTATATTAGTATGTGAACTTATAAACTGAACAAAAGTAACAAAGTATCCCTGGGACGCAAGCAGTAACCCACTGACTTATTTATATATATAAACGTCTTTATTCGGTTTTTTTCACAAGTGAAAACCATAAAAGAAACAAATAGAAGAAACAGATAATAAAAACACAGAAAATAACAAGCATTTGCAATGCAATAGGTCTCGCATTAGGAAAGTTTGAGCTATTGGTATTGTAAATGGCAAAGTTTTTATTTATGTTTCTTTTTTTTTTAAATAGCTAAATTAATAGCTTTGTCATTTACAATGCCAATAGTTATAACTTTCGCAAATGTGATACCTATAGCATTTGTAATGCAATATGTTTTGTATTTACAAACCGCGAGAGGACAAAAAAAAGCTCCGGACCACCGCCTCCTCCCAGGCCTTCAAAAGGGACCTCAAAGTTCTCCTCCTCCAGAGACACCTCCAAAAGTAATTCACGTCCTCTTGCTATTTGTGAGGAAGACTTCCCACTACTGATAATTTCTACTTTCCATGACCATGGAAGTGCCTTCCCAGTGTATGCCTGTGATTGGAGGGTCTGCCTCTTTGCAGTATTTTCCATGTACTGGTGTTCGGTGCCCTTTTGTAACATGCACACACCACTCTGCCCGTGCAACACACGGCTGCTACCTCTCACATGTCTTTACCTTTGATACTTGCAAGTGCCACCTTGCTCATGTAACGCTTGTTCCTGAGCCTGAGTGTCTAGCACTTATTGCAGGACTATACCTCTAATTATACTCTGTTTTCTCTTATAACTGCACACTTGTCACTTTCATTTCCTCTTGTGCACTTTTGACTACCTCATGTATTTTGGTTGCTCACAATTTTTACTCAAGTATTTTGTTTGCTCACGATTGTCACTATTACCTTTACTACCTCATGTATTTTGGTTGCTCACAATTTTTACTCAAGTATTTTGTTTGCTCACCATTGTCACTATTACCTTTACTACCTCATGTATTTTTGGTTGCTCACAGTTTTTACTACCTCATGTATTTTGTTTGTTCACAATTGTCACTATTACCTTATGTAAGTAACGTATGTTTTTGCAACCTGTTCTTTTGTAATGTTTCTCATTATGTTTCATTTCTGTTCCTAATGACCAGGTCTGACCAGGTAGCTGATCGCTGATCGCTGCGACTGCGCTTTTGCGCGCATGCTGTAACTTGCAAATTTTAAAACTCACCTGTTTAATTATTTTGTAGCACTTGGGTTTCTTAACCTTGTTTTAATTCTGCCCTCTTACCCGCATGATAAATTAGCCCCCGCACCGCCGTTTTGGCGGGTTTGATCCTGGGGTAGGAGCCTTTCTCTGGCCGCCATTTTGGAGTGGGGTGAGTGGGGTGAGGCGCTTCCATCCGCCAGCGCGTTAGTGCGCATGAGCCTGCGTGTGAACGCCTATTTAGGGCGAGTCCCTGTGGACATTCTCCCCCTGACCAGGTAGCTGATCGCTGATCGCTGCGACAGCGCTTTTGCGCGCATGCTGTAACTTGCAAATTTTAAAACTCACCTGTTTAATTATTTTGTAGCACTTGGGTTTCTTAACCTTGTTTTAATTCTGCCCTCTTACTCGCACGATAAATTGGCCTCCGCACCGCCGTTTTGGCGGGTTTGATCCTGGGGTAGGAGCCTTTCTCTGGCCGCCATTTTGGAGTGGGGTGAGGCGCTTCCATCCGCCAGCGCGTTAGTGCGCATGAGCCTGCGTGTGAACGCCTATTTAAAGCTCCTCCCTTAGCGCAGCGGGATCGCGCAGCGGGCATGTCCTCGCGTGGCCGGAGTCGTGCCAGAGTCCTGCCCGTCTGCGCCCGTCCGCGCTAAGGACGAGCGTGACGTGGTCGGACTCTATCGGGCTGTATTATGGTTCTTCAATACTCCAGTCAGGCTCTACGCCTGATAAGACGCAGTATGCCCCCTTGTTCGTGCGCGGCTCAACATCCCCTGTGGGGCCCTCGTATTTGTTCCAGTGGCTGGTGGGAACTACCTGCGCCGAGGATGCCACCTAGCCAGGTAAGGGTACACCGGAGGAATGAACCTCTCCCTTTAAGCGCCATAAAATTATGGCACCATAATGTCAGATCACTGTCGAAGCATCACCAAGATATTCACGATCTTATCTCCTTAAAAGGCCCTGATGTCTTCTTTATGACGGAGACCTGGCTAAGTGATGAGGACACGGCCAGTGTTAACCTGGCTCTTCTTCCGGGCTATGCCATCCATACTCTAAACCGTAAGGGGAGAGGAGGAGGTATTG
Organism: Lissotriton helveticus; assembly: GCF_964261635.1. Lineage (NCBI taxonomy): Eukaryota > Metazoa > Chordata > Amphibia > Caudata > Salamandridae > Lissotriton > Lissotriton helveticus. The sequence continues at coordinate 49,449,684 of NC_136061.1, read as the reverse complement.
CGGTGGCTTTTAAAACCTGCTTCACCTGTACCTGGAAACCTATGGACTTGGCGGCTGCAGAATGTGCCCATTTTTCTATTGGTATTAGTCAAAACCAAACTCTGTCAGGTCTTCTGATATATCGCCCCCCTGGGAGTGATTGTGCCTTTAGGAAGGCCCTTCCCGAGCTGGTAAGTTCTCTCTCTCTGTCCTCCTCTAATTTTACCATCGTCGGCGACCTTAACATACACCTAGATGCCTCGGAGATCCCAGTGGTTAGAGGTCTGTTGGATGATCTTGAAGCAGTGCAGTTATCCCAATTGATTTGTCATCCGACGCACGAGGGTGGCCATATCTTAGACCCGGTTTTTACTAACCTTCAATTGGCCGAGGTCTCGCCCCCTAGACCCATGGGTTGGAGTGATCACCACCTCATTGAGCTCGTCATCTCATCGGAGATACGTCCTGCTGGGAAGCAAGAGAAAACATCTTTCAGGCGTCCCTGGAAAAAGCTCATGTTGGAAGAGTTCCATCGTTTTTTGATCTCTTCACCCCTGGTCCAAACGGATGACATAGCTATGGGGTATAAAACATTCTGCGCCTGGATTATCAAGGCGCTTGATGCACTGATACCGGCCAGCTGGTCTAAAATCCGATCTTCCCAGCCTAGCCCCTGGTACTCTGAGACGCTCAGGGTTGTTAAAACTACCTGCCGACAAGCTGAAAGAGCTTGGAGGAAGAACTATGACACAAGCCTTAAAGTATGCTATTTGGCTAAACTAAAGGCATACCATAGAGCTGTCTGTCGGGCTCGAGCGGATTACTATGCTCGGGAATTCCAGGCGAGTTCCAATCCATCTAAACTGGTCTTCAAAGTTCTGAAGGAGCTTGCAGTGAACAGATTTCCAGTCACTGAGATATGTTCCCAGGCCCACTGTGAGTCGTTAGCCAGCTTCTTTGTGGAAAAAGTAAATGCCATCTATCGCTCTTTCCCCAAAGCGGATACTGAGGGTACGACTTTGACACCGCGTACCTCTCAGTGTTTGGCCACTCTTCCCACGCCATCGGAACAAGAGTTCACCCTCTTAGCGGCCAAGGTTAAATCAGGCTCTCCTGACGACCCTCTGAGGCCGGTCCAGTTTTTGGACTCGGCGTCCCTTTGCCTTCCTCCTATTTTCCATCTGGTGGAGCAGTCCCTCACTATCGGGTTAGTTCCACCCAGTTGGAAGGCTGCCTGTGTCAGACCCATCATTAAGAAACCTGGATTGGACCCATTGAAGCCGGAGAGTTATCGACCTATCTCCCTTCTCCCGTGGGTAGCAAAGATCACAGAGGCCCATGTTAATAACATCTTAACTAAACACCTGGCCTCTGCACACCTACTCGATCCAACTCAGAATGGTTTCAGGCCTGAACATAGTACAGAGACGGCGCTCCTTTATATGGTAGAACATCTCCGCTCTGTACTGGACGCAGGTCAAACGGCGGCACTGGTCCTTTTGGACCTTAGTGCCGCTTTTGACACTGTATCCCACACCATCCTCATCCGCAGGCTAGGTGAGGCTGGCATTTCAGGCAGGGCGCTGGACTGGTTTCGGTCGTTCCTTTCGGAACGATCCTTTCAGGTGGTAGTGCCACCTTTCAGATCTAAGTCCCATGCCATCACCCAAGGAGTTCCGCAGGGTTCGGCGTTGAGCCCCACGCTCTTCAATCTTTATGTCCAACCGTTGGCGGAGGTTGCGAAGAGCTGGGGTCTCACTATGGTATCCTACGCCGATGATACCCAGTTGGCGGTAGCCCTTAATGGGGACTCTAACCAGCTGGCATCGAACTTTGCGGCTGGTTTGAGGGCTGTTGCTAGTTGGCTAACGCTCAACTGTCTACAGCTCAACGCCCTCAAAACTGAGGTGATGGTTTTGGGAAAACATCCTGATCTGTGGGGTGACAACTGGTGGCCTAAGGAGTTGGGATCGCCCCCTAAATCGATCTCTGAACTAAAAAATCTTGGCGTCTGGTTGGACTCTAAACTCACCTTCGCGTGTCACACTAAGAAGGTGGCATCTACGTGCTTCGGCATTTTGCGAGGTTTAAGGCCCATCCTTAAATTTTTCGATGCCCCAACCCGCCAGATGGTGATCCAAGCGAGCGTACTATCCAGACTAGATTACGCTAGCTCATTACTTTTGGGTGCTAACCAGGCGGAAGTCCAGCGATTCCAACGAGTACAGAATGCGGCAGCGCGTGCCTTGGTTGGCCTGCCGCGTTTCTGTTCTGCCCGCACTACAATTTGTAAACTGCACTGGTTACCTGTAATCAGACGTATAGAGTTTAAGAGTCTCTGTTTCGCGTACAAAATTTTGAAAACTGACACTCCTGCCATTCTTCAACATCTTCTGATTTTGTACACTCCTTTGCGAAACCTTCGCTCTGCTGGTCAAAATCTGGCATTTGTCCCACGGTTCCAAAAATGCAGATTAGGGGGCCGCCCGTTTATGGTGATGGCCGCCAAATTGTGGAATACCCTCCCTGTCCACATTCGCTCTTTGGAAACTCTCCTTGACTTTAGGAAAGCTGTTAAGACGTATATTTTCCCTTTGCCGTATTAGTTGTGTCTCTGTTGGTTTGTTGGTTATGTTACTTTTTCAGGTATAGCGCCGGGACGCCCCTTAGCTGGGGCAGCTGTGCGCTTAAGAAATTTTAGTTAACATAACATAACATAACATAATGTGAAGCGCTCTGACGCCTTCGGGTAAAGTCCGCGCTATATAAAAATGCATAAATACATGAATAAATAAATACCGCCTTCGGGTAAAGTCCGCCCTATATAAAAATGCATAAATAAATAAATACCGCAAATCACCGCCGTCACTCTGCCGGCCTGCAACCAGGAAGTCAGGCAGGCCGGCGCGACAACCGGAAACAGGAAGTAGGAGGGCGGGAGCCTACCCCGCCTCCCACGGAAGAGCCGCGATTGGAGCCGTGTTTGGAGGGGAGCACCGGAGCAGGCAGGAGCCTACCCTGCGCCCCGGTGCCGAAGGAGGGAAGAAGAGTCCTGCTGCCGGGCCCTGCAGCTGAGGAGAGCCGCCGCAGGAAGGAAGCCGGTGAGTGGGTTGTTGAGCTGCGGTGGGGGGGGGGGAGCATGTGTGTGTGCGCGCGCGCGCGTGCGGGGGGGGCTGTGTATGTGTGTGTGCGTGCGTGTGTGCGTGTGTGTATGTGTCTTGGAGTGCGTGTGTGTGACTGTGGGGGAGGGTGTGTGTGTGTGTGTGAGCGAGTGTCTGCGCGCGCATGTGTATGGCGCGGGACGCGACGTGCGCTTTCGCGCACACGAATCCAAGCTCGTGCACCCTCTGGTCCGTCCTTCCCCCGTAACAGATAACTATTGGTCTCCAGCTGGACTAATGCATCCTTGCGGATGCATTGCCAGCGAGACCCAAAAAGTAAAAAATACAATTTACATTTTGTGAGCATAAATGGGAATTCATACAAATACATTAAAAGGTAAGTTTTTCAGTCCGTTTCATTTCCTCAAGGCATGATTAAACAATACTATTAGCACAATGGTTACTATAGACTTTTCCTGTGCTTCATTATACATTTTAGGAAATTAGGAACAAAGTAGCAGACAGACTCCGATTCGAGCATTTGAAGTCTAAGAAGTGCCGGCCTACATTGTCTAAGGTGCCAACTCCTCAGTGTGGGCAGTAGCCAAATTTTCCTGTGTGCATGATGGAATTGGCAGAGCAAAATAACGTGTAAGTTAGATTGGGTTGATTTCTCGTCACAGGGGCAGAGAGGAAAACTTGAAACCCATCCATTATTCGTGGGAAACGCAACCAATCTAAAGAATGTATCCAGTCTGAATCTGGTCAACAGCATTCTGTCATATGTCGTCACCGACAAAGTTAAATACGGCTGGATGCTGTATGTTGTTTGGACCATATTCGCGTGAATGGTCGCGTGTTTCAGTGATTCCGAAGCCAGTCTCAATGTCTCTAGGTGACAGAGAGCTTGTTGTTTTAGTACCTTCTTAGGAAGGTTGACTATGGACTCTGGAGAATTTTCTGATATAGGAAAGCCATCTTACCTTGGAAGACTTGTCAAGGGCCATTGTATCTGTGATGATGGACTGGGACAGGGCGTTATTCACGGATGTCCAGATACGCCGCCACAACATCAGCGGTTGGATCTTGATCAAATCCTCCAGGTAGGGAATTCCTAATTCTAGATGTGAGGCATAGATTGAAGTGCCTCTGTGGGTAACTAAAAGGAATCTCAGAAAGGCGTTTCCGCTACTTGAATGGAGCTGGTGTCCGTGTGTCCCCAAACGCCCGCTCCGTAAAGAGCAATCGCCTGGCATTTGGCACTGTAGATCTTCAATAGCTCCACTGGAGCCCTTCTCCCCAATCTCCGAGAGAAACTCATCAGAGCCGCTATTGATCTTTTAAATAGGTGGCATCTTGACTCCACTGCTGGCTTCCATGTCAATCGTCCGTCTATCATGATACCAAGGTACGTATACTGGGGAGTAACCTCTAGCTTTTGTTTATCGAGGTAGATCTCTTTTACTCCTTTTTTCTTAGCACCTGCTATCATGACAAACGTTTTCTTGACGTTTACTTGTAAATCTAGGCCTCCCATGAATGTCGTATATCTCTTCAACGAGCTCTGTAGCTCGCGTGGAGTGCGAGTGAGGATGACGGCGTCGTCCGCGTAGAGCAGGGCGGGAATCAGGCGCTGTTTTATATGAGGAAGGTCCCGGGCCCCTCTCAACATCTCCCCCTCCAGACCGTTGGTGTAGAGTGAGAAGAGAAAGGGGGCCTGGACACAACCTTGCCTGACTCCACGCTCCACTCCAAACGGAGCCGTCAGCTCACCATTCTTCCCAAAACGAACTCTAGCCGAGGCTCCTGAGTAAAGCTCCCTTACAAAGTCTAAAAGGGAGGGTTCCACGCCCATTTGACTTAGGACCATCCACAACTTTGAATGTGACACGCAATCAAAGGCTGCGGATAGGTCTACGTAGACCATGTAGATCATATTCTCCTTGGCCTGTGTGTATTTGCCCACTATCAGGCTAAGATTAAGGGCCTGCTCTACGGTTCCGAACCCCTCCCGGAAGCCGAATTGGAGGTCAGAGATCATGCCTCTCTCCCCGGCCCATTGCTGAAGACGTTCCAAGATTACTCTTCCCACTACCTTGCCAAGCGAGTCCAGCAATGAGATGGGGCAATAGCACTTCACATCTTGGCGGTCCCCTTTTTTAAAAATTGGGACCATAATGGACCTAGTCCAGGAATTCAAAACCCCCTCATTAGCAGCTGCTATACATACTCTTGTGAGGATGGGCGCCCAGAGGTCCAGAGTGTATTTAAAGAAGTCGGCTGGGACCCCATCCGGGCCCGGGGCTTTACCCATTTTGCTTGCTTCCAAGGCCAAAAGCAAGTCGGGAATATCAAAGAGGAGCGGGATAGGGTAATGTACTTTCGAAAGGGTGCTCTCAGAACTTCCAGTAGTCGAACCATTTTTGAAGATCTTGGAAAAATGAGCCACCCAAGTTTCTTCATCGATGGCTACTTCAATCTTGGGGATGTTGTTATCAGTGAGATACGGTGCCCTAACTGTGCGCCAGAAAGCCTCGCTATTTTTTGATACGGCACTCTTGTGCAGGTCTTCCCACAGTTTCTGCTTCAGTTCTTTGGTTCTTTGCTTTCGTTCCCTAATGTATTCACGTCTGAGAGATTGGATTTGCCCCATGTCTCTAGGTTTATTGTGTAGCGCAAGTTTTAATTTCGTGAGGGCTACAGTACAATTGTGGTTGAACCACCCTTTGTTGCCGGATTGCTTGGACGATAATTTAGACGAAAGTAGTCCCTTGATTTTATCCAAGATTTGCTTAAAGTTGTCTAGGACTTCTTCGTGTTTTACCGAAAGGTCCAAGCATTTGATGATATTAGGATATGCCAGCTTGACCAACTTTTTAGTGATTTCACTCGGGTTAATTTTTTCCCATTTTATAGTATATCCGTTCTGTTTGCCTACTTCTAAATTATTCTGAGCGAGAGTGTTTACTATTTCTGTATTTTGATGCTTATTATTAGGTAATTGAAGATACAGCCTCAGCGCAGAGTGGTCACTCAGAAAGTTATCAATAACCTGAAAGTCGTTGGCCATCTCTGACAGTCCGGGGGACAAGAAGATGTAATTAAGCATGGGCGGATTTTGCGGATTGGCAATCCGCGAACTTGCGTATTTACGGATTCGCAATCCGCGAAGATCCGCGAACTCTAGCGGATTTGCGGATTTTTCCGTTTTTTGTGTTGGCGCGTGTTCGCGCCGATTTTGGGACAAGTTCGCAATTGCGAACTTACTTTTCGGCTTGCAACGGCCGCGACTATGTTGTTTCTACGTCTGGTTTATCATCACAGGTTCACAGCACCCTCTGTTTCACCACTGCCACCCTCTGGGACACCCATGCCACCCTCTAGTACATCCTCACTGGCACCTATTAGGTTTATTTATCACTGTAGAATATGGTGGTTGAAAAAAGCAAGCACACCTGCCCTTCTTCAACTGCCATCAATTAATTTGTGTTTCATTAATGTGTCAGTAATTTTGAAAGTTCCAGTCTGGCTGGCACCTGCTTCCTTCCTTATCTGTAATTTGCTTTTTGTTGCAGTGAAATTTTTTTTTCACAGGACCTTTATGGTGCTATTCTATGAGCCTGCTGTTTGGGTCATAGCAGGGTCATAGAATAGTTGCAAACTCTGGAGGGGCCCATCAGGAAGCACTACCTTGAATGTTACTAATGTTAAGTTTGAACTTTTGCACCTGCTCATTGCTTTCAGTTTAGCTAAAATCGTTTTTTCAGCAATTTCGCGCGTTTTTTGGGGCGCGAATCCGTGCGAGATCGATTTCGGAAGCCGCGAATACGTGCGAATACAAAATTGTTTTTGTTGCGACGTGTATGTTCGCGTGATCTTGCGCGTGTTCCCGAGGCGCTTCTAGCTATACGTTTGCCAAGTTACCCTATCGGTCGTACACGGGCGCGTCCATCTTGTTGGCGTGACGTAATTCCGTTTCCGCCCGCTATGTGTAATCTCGCAAAGTGTGCTGCTCGCTAGTACAATTTCGCGCGTACTCGCAAGGAAAATCTCGCGCGAACTTACCCACGCGGTCGTGAACGGGCGCGGCCATCTTGTTTCTCATTCATTGCTATGGTTCTGGGCATGCTTTCTCTATCCTCTCTCAATCTCTGCCATCCTTTGCTTGTTTGAAGTTTTTTTTATCTAATTTTACTTATTATCTAACCCTCTATTTTTCTAGCTCTATATTTTTGTGTTTTCTGCAGCTTTTAGTTACTTTTAAACTACTTTTTTAAACTCTTTTCTTTTCTTCTTCACTATTCTATTTCTTCTTTATCATTTAAGTTTATTTCTGCCCAGACCATGGTAAAGGGAGCCGGGAAGCACCCTGAGAAGGGGAAGGGTCCCGCACCCCGTGCCCGGCTCCCGTGCGGGCGTTTAAGGGGGGAGCAAGTGGTCCCGAGGGAGATCTTCAGCGCGGAGGAAGTGGCGGCACTGATCTTCCACGTCCAGCGCCGCCTCCCCAAGACGATCCTGGGAGGCGGCAAGATCGCGACCGGCTATGGCATCCGGGAGCGTCGCAAGCGGTGGGAGAAGGTGTGCCGGGCCATGTACAAGATCTCTGGGGTCCGGCGCACATATAACCAGGCCACCCACCGCTGGACCGATGTCATGGACCGGGAGCGGGACTTGCTGGACGCGCTCGGCGTAGAGGTCCCCGGGCTTGGTGAGTAGTAGTAGTAGTACATTTACTACTCTGTTTTATCCTGCTCTGTTATTTGCAAATCTTTGTTCTTTACCAAGAGCAATAATGCTGCCGATTACATTGAGGTAAATTATATTTCAAAATCTTCTATGCATTTCAGGTGCACTGCTCTCCTTCTCAGTAGCCTTGCTTGCTACTATGCTTCTTTGTTTTGTATGTTGTGTTCAGAAGCATTTCATTGGCCTGAGAAATTATGTATGAGTGTACTGTAAAGAAAAGAACTGCGTAATGCTAGACAGTAAGGGTCATATTTTCAATTACCGGCGCATCCCTGCAAAGTAGCAGGGATGCGGCAGTAATTGTGTGCCATGCCACCACCACCCATTGGCCCAAAACGTCACAGAAGCCTTACGCATCTGTGCCGTAAAGGCAGCGCATTGCTGGAGTTGCGTGCCAACGATGGCGCAGCTCCAGCAATGCTCTGGGGTACCCTATCTCCCCAATGCTGCATCAAGCCGTACGTCGGCTTCAAGCGCGCAGGGTTTGAGTCATGCATCATTGTCCTAAAAGTGACTGATTGACATCTTGTAGATTTCCCTCAGCCACTTTTAGGATTCGTTCCTGCGCAGGTACGCCCTCCCTTGCGCCGGAACGCCCCCTGATGGCGCAGGGCTTTACAACGTGATGCATCGCCCATATGCCCATATGTGTTTTTTTTTTTAATATATACGCCGCACCAACACCATGGCGAGTCTTTTGTTCTGCCGCTGCGTCAGAAAAGGCACGCAACAATGGAGGAAAATCAGCCGCAACTTCCGCAAGGGACTTATAAATCAGCCCCAACAGACTGAAGTCCAGTCCTTCCTTTAGACAGTCACATGGCTATAAGAAGAAATAGTGGCGGTGGTGGCGGGTGGATTGATAGTTTGAGTATTCACTGATCTGCAAGCAGGATGGACTTTGTCTGTCACGTGTTGCGCACTGCTGCCTGGAGTGCCAGGCCTAGGCAAACCTCTTTAGTAGTCTGTTTATTGAGTTACATAGGAACTTTCTAAGTCAACGTTCCGCAAATCAGGCAATACGAATAACGTAGTATACCACATGAGATAGATCCCGTGGAATAGTTGTCTATCTATTTGCTATTTTTCCAAAATATGTTGTTATTGTTCTTTTGAAATGTTTGATTTGGTTGAAAAATCTCATCCATGTTTTCTGGTTTTTCTTTCTTTCATGTTGTACATCAGCTCCCCCCAAGGGCAAGAGGACACAGGAGGAGGGTGCTGAGGATGCAGGCCAGGATCGGGCAGGCAAGGGCTCCTTTGCTGGCCCCAGTAAGTTTACATTTTAATAAACAGTACCTATTTTTTCCTAGCGTTCCTCATTCGATTTTTTCTAAATCGTCTTTGATCTTCTTGTAGACTGGATATAAATTCTTATCCTGCCTCGAATATGACTCCCTGTGGTATTACTAGACTATTCTTATTAGTCTGTCTGTGTAGCTAACTAAGATTGGACATTTGGCAATTCCATTGGACTCCCATTATATTCAGCAATACCTCTATGCACTGTCTCCTTACTGACTAGATAGTGTGGCAGAGTCATTCAGCTCCCGAAGTCACCGATTATAGATCCCCAATGATCTCTAGATTATCGTACGCAGGACAAGAGAGTAGTACGGAGTCACAGCACAGTCAAGAAGTGTCAGAGGCACTCATGCTTGCAAAAATTCCAAAACCTTTAGCTCATCCACTCTAGTCTAGAGGAACAAAAACCACAGAGTCTATTTAAGTTTAAAAGCTTTATTAAAAGTAAACACATTTATTAAAATCTACTTTGTCATAAAACTATTTAACTGTAAACGGAAAAGTGGTTAGTGCTGACGATTAATTGGACACATTTCTTGTGGTCGAGCCGAACTCTCACCTAGTTTGAACTTGATCCTGGTCGTGTTCTTAGGACTCAGGAGTCAAGCTTCTGTCTGTTAGGAGAAAAAGTGGTGCGTGTTAAAAATCAAAAGCAAGCATTCATCAGTTGTGCATAAAAGTGCAGCAAGACAACAGCCTTCCCTGGAAAATGGGACATTTTTACTATGGAGTAGACAGTCACAAATTATTACATTGTATTCTGTTTTTTTAACATTTCTCCTAGACCAAATATTATATAGTAGTGAGTGGTGTATTCTAACATTCTTAAATGTACTTTGTAGGTGTAACATCTGGTGACGGGGCCAGCGCGGAGGTGGCTGTGTTGGACCAGGACTCGGAGGCCTCTGGGGAGGAGGCGGCGGTAGAAGAGCTGGCGGCCGTTCCTGTGGGGGATCAAACGGTGGTGGCGGAAACAGGTAAGCTATATATTCCTTACTTATTGAGATTGAAGACTGCATAGTGTGCTTTCTGCACGGGTGTATTACAATTACAAATCAACCAGGTAGTAGCCTCCTCGAAATGTACTTCGACTTAGCTGTGAAGTTTTTGGTGAGAAGAATCCCAATAAGTTCTTAGACGAACGTGATGGATGGGATGAACGAAAAGCGAAAGAAGGGTGTAAGTAAGTGGGACGCGAACTTGTATGATGGCTGGCAAAGAAGAACGATATGTGTTTGCTTGGACCCAGAGGTGGCTGGGAAGGAAAGAATATGGTATGGTGCATGGCTGGGTCAATGATGAAGCAAGGATGGGTGGAAGGAGAGCAGCCTGGGTGGGTGAAACAGAAACTGTATGTGTGCGTATACTTTGACTGAATGGATGCCTGGAGCATGGTATTCTCTGACTCTTAGATAGCACATGTGTATCTAGAGAGAGTAGATGGTCGCCAGGTGAAGTAAGTGTTACCTTGAAGAGCATGTACCACCGCACCCGCACGTCCGTCCCAGTGCAGGGAAGGCAAGGAAAAGAAATTGTAAATGTGTCCAATACTACCATGAATAGTAGCAGTACTTTGTATTGCGTTTGCATTCACAGCATATATCTGGTTATTACGGTGGACACTCCGTACCTCTCTTAATAACTTTAGTTTACTTGTAGTACGTCATTCATGTGTGGGTGTATCACTGTTCACTCAATATTAAGCAAAGCACCTAAAGTCATCTCATCTGTCATTAAATACGTCCCATGTGAAGTGATAGATAATCAAATTAGTTAGCTTCTTCAGTTTCCTTTTCTAGTACTCATTTGCACTGTAGGGTGAAAGGTAAATTAATTAAGCAGTAGCCCTTGTAACAGAGTATTCTCAGTGCCACCCGTAATAGAAAAGTAATAGCTTCACCACCTGCATGTACTGGACCGGTACAGTAACGCAAGTCTGTCTCACTCATCATGGTGTGCAACTTTTTTTCTCGGGTGCAACTTCACTGTGCTGTGTCCATGTCATTCTGCCGGCTTGCATAAGATAACGTACCCATTTCCCTAAACAAGAGAGAAGAAGAAGAATAAGACTGGTGTACTGTCATAGTCGACTGTAATGGAAGTCCATAGTGGTCGTAGAATTAGTTCATTAAACTACCACTACTGTTAGAGCAAGGATGCAGAAGTGGGAGGTTACATAGATACTGTCCTCAATAGTTATGTACTGTGCTTTCAATTTGCTACTTGTACTCTGTGACCCAACTTTCGGCTCAATCACTTTGTGTTATTAATAAGGAGCATTGGTTACAGACTATGTCTTTCTTTCTTCATATAGTTGCTCCTTCCAAATCAACAACAAGGAGGGAGCAGGCTAGATTGGCCCGGCAACGGAGGCTGGAGGCCACAGTCGCCGAGTATCGGCGGCTGGTGGCCCTGGAGGAGGAGGAGGACACGCAGTCGAGCGGGGCAACATCCTCGACTGTGACCACTGCATCCTCCTCCGTGACTAAGCCAGCGGGACCGAGCCGGGCTAAGAAAGACGACCGCCACCGCCAAGCAACCGAAATACCAGCTGCCCCCCACAGGAGCTGCAAGGAACGCCAACGCCGCCTACGAGTCCACATGTCCAACCTGGAGCAGGAGGTCCTGAGGTATAAGAACTTGGTTAAGGGCCTCCGCTCCGAGCTTGCCACCCTCCGCAAGGAGTATGATGCCCATGCCGCATCATGCACCAGCACCAGCACCCTCCAGTAGTGGAGTGTCCCTTGCCCTTTTTTTATAGACTTTTGGGGGGTGGGATTTGGGAGTTGGGATCGTTTTGGGACGTTTCAGAGACAATCGTTGGGGTTAGGGTGGGTGAGGGAGATTATTTTGTTAGGGCTAAATAAATATATTTTTCAACTTTATCTGACCATACCTGTTTTTTACTGCTTTTCAGTCTGGTGGGTGGGGGGCGGGGGTGTAACAGTAACTTTGTTTTCCTGAACAGTCGTAGGACTTTAGTAGTACAACCGTCAATCTCTTGTCTACTCCGAAATAATACTCCATTATACTACCTCCCACCAAACGCTTATCTTACCTGTAATTTGTGTTAGAAATTAGGGCTAGGCCCAGGGCTGGCTCCAGGTGAAATGGGGATTAACGTTGTCAATCCTGGGCGGGTGACATTTCCTCATTGCGGTGGTACTAGTGGTGTGACACAGTGGCAGTTGCATGCCTATGGAAAAAAAGAAAACGAAACCTTGTTTGTCCTCCTTACTGTAGCATTACAACGGTTACGGTACGATCGAGAAAATAGCAGGTGACAGTACACTAGAACAGTGCCATAATGTAGCCTAACAAATGGTAAAGTATTTGCTTGCAAGTATAACTAGTACTTGCGTTGAATTTATTTGACATTGGCTACTACTACTAGAAGATATAGTACTGAAGCTGAGTAAGTCTAGAAGATATCCTCGTATTCCTTCACCAGCCTGTTGCTGCTATGACCTTATCCTCCCCAGCAAGTGTGTGGAATTATTGATGTCATTTTAGTCAGACATCAAGCAAAACAACACAGCCCGGGGGAAGAGGGTTAGGGTTTGTAAAATGGATGGGAATGGGGGTTTCTTTTTGGGTAGGTTTTGTTGAGAGAAGAAAAAAAAAGCAGAGCATGGACAAACAATAATTGAAGATACAGAGTTTACAGACAATCTTTGGTTACAAACTAAAGGTAAGCACATGCAGTCACACTCATAGAATAAAAGACAACAATGGATACTGTATCTGTATTGCGTATGTTGTTGGAGTTGTCCTGTTGAAATTGGTAAGTAAGTTGCATGCAGCAAACAATTCCTCTTATTGGCGGCACTCCTCCATTCCAGCTGACGCTTCGTCCATCAATGTGGTGACCACTGACAGAAGAGACACCCTGTCCACTGCCTGCCTGGCGGATGTTGACTGAAACCCGGCCTGTAATTATTGAACGGAAAACAGGAAGTGCTATTACAATACCACTGATAAATAAATAAAAGGTATGTACGCTGTGTGGTTCAAAAAGTGACACTTTGATTTCCCTAATAGACAGTACAATATTTTTGAAATTGCGTGCTCTGTCTGAGTCACCTTTTTAAGGATCAATAAGTATGGCCAAAATATTATAGCGGATCTTTCCCCTCAAGGTGGGTGTACTACTGTGTTTTAGAACAAAATTTGACCTTTCCAGCAATGCTCCCACCAAGACCCTTACTAAAGCCAGTCGCAAAAATGTAGAAGAACCCCAATCATATCTCCAAAAACGATGCCTAGCAGAAAAATGGTTACAAAACGTACTTTGAAAGTAACAGTAGGCCCAAATACAGACCGTGGATTGTATTCAAACCACTTGCAAGCAAGCAAAAGTATCCATAGCCAGCATCGCTCCAACAGTGCTCTACAACAACAGAACCGCGTTGCAATAGAACCCCCCTAAACACATGCAATCCTGCTGCTAGGGCTAACCCTAACGAACCCTAACTTACAAAAAGTGCCAAAACTGGTGTTTCCTTATGGATTTTGTCCAACAAACTTCTAGCCGGTATTAGACCTTCCCAGGAATGCCCCAGGCAAGACCCGCCAACCCACCCGCAAAAAAACACCCGACACAACACCCCCAAACAGCGAAAAAGCTAAATCTCATACTTACAATGTCTCTCGGCCTTCGGTCCAAACGCGGCGCTGTGCAGCTAGGTCGTCATCATCATCAATCATCATAACTCCTGTTTTCCACCACGGATTTCCTGAAAAGCAAATGCAATCAAGATTAGACTGTCGCAGCAGTGCTTCGACAGAGACCCCGGCCGCAACCCACCCACGAACAGCAGGAAGCCCCCCAAAACGCTACATTGAGCAAGATGTCTGAAGAAATGGCAAAAAAAAGGCTGTTCCTTATGGATTTTGTCCAAAACACTTGTATCCGGTATTAGACCTTCCCAGGAATGCCCCAGGCAAGACCCGCCAACCCACCCGCAAAAAAACACCCGACACAACACCCCCAAACAGCGAAAAAGCTAAATCTCATACTTACAATGTCTCTCGGCCTTCGGTCCAAACGCGGCGCTGTGCAGCTAGGTCGTCATCATCATCAATCATCATAACTCCTGTTTTCCACCACGGATTTCCTGAAAAGCAAATGCAATCAAGATTAGACTGTCGCAGCAGTGCTTCGACAGAGACCCCGGCCGCAACCCACCCACGAACAGCAGGAAGCCCCCCAAAACGCTACATTGAGCAAGATGTCTGAAGAAATGGCAAAAAAAAGGCTGTTCCTTATGGATTTTGTCCAAAACACTTCTATCCGGTATTAGACCTTCCCAGGAATGCCCCAGGCAAGACCCGCCAACCCACCCGCAAAAAACCACCCGACAACACCCCCAAACAGCGAAAAAGCTAAATCTCATACTTACAATATCTCTCGGCCTTCGTTCCAAATGCGGCGCTGTTCAGCTAGGTCATCATCATCAATCATCATAACTCCTGTTTTCCACCACGGATTTCCTGAAAAGCAAATGCAATCAAGATTAGACTGTCGCAGCAGTGCTTCGACAGACACCAAAAATTACACACAAACCCCCGGAACCCCGCCAAAGAGCACCTCAAAGGCAAGCAAGTCAGCAAAAACGGCAAGAAATTTCCACCTCATATTTGGTCCAAAACACTTTTGTCCATTATTAGAGCTTCACAGCAATGGGCCCAAATCCGTCAACTCACCCGCAAAGAAGTACAACACCCCCACAAGTGCTGAGTCTTTCTTCATTGTGCGTTATCCAGCACTCTGCTTGGAGGGAAATCGCAGTCTGGAGGAGGAGGATAGAGGAGCATGTTCTTCAGAACTTGTGAACCTGAGGAATGTAGACTGCGGCACCTTCAAATCAATAAGCAAACAAGTGAAGACAGTTCTGATGATGGTCTTGTTTTTGGGATTAGGTGATTAAAGTTTGAATTAAATTAACTGTGCAAAACAAAGAAAGAGAGACACAAAGCACACAGGAATAAAAGTGAATAAGGACGAAAAAGAAAGTTCTTGATTGATTGTCTCATTTTCAGGGCTCGGTGTCAGGGAATAAGAACAAGATTTCGTCATCATACTCTGCGAATTCAGGCTGGATGAGGTCAGTGGCACCGAACAGAGAAAAAATCCCCTCATCTACGTTGCTGTCCTCCTCGTCTTCATGCGGCGTGCTTTCTCGTACTTTGTAATCTGGTGGTATGAGGTGCTGATTCATCTTGATCATTGTCAGCCGCTCCACATTTTTGGGCGAGAGGCGGCTCCGTTTGGGAGTTACAATGCCACCAGCAGCACTGAAAACACGTTCAGAAGACACACTTGCGAGTGGGCAAGACAAATAGTTTATAGCCAGGTTGAAGAGCTGTGGCCACAATTGTTTTTTGCCATGCCAATACTGCAATGGCTCGTTATTAAGGAAGACCTCTGTTGAGTCATTCAGATAGTCCTGCACCATCGACTCAAGGTCATCAACTGTTCCTCCACTTTGCTTACTTTTTGCTGTGCCTGTGACATTTTTTCGAGAACCATACCCCATCAAACTTAGCCAATCCTCCTCCCCAGCCACTGTTAGTGTTGTCATTGTGTGTGGTGCAGATGATCCAGTTGCCGGTGTCTTTAACGGCTGAGAGGTCACTTGTGCCCCAGCCACAGGTGCAGAAGTGGATTCTTGTGACTGCGGATGGCCTGCTGATGCTGATGCTGATGTACTGGCTTCTCCTTCAATAACCTGCCGTTCTTTTTCAAACCTCTTGGCTGACCAGGCTAACCAATGTTTGTACTTTTGAACATCTGCATCAGCGAAAGGAAAGAATGCGTTGTCTGCCAGCGCCTTTTTGTAGCGTGGATCCAGAATAGTAGCACAAATGTAATGCTGATCTGAGTTGATGTTTTGAAGACGTTCATCACCACGTAGGCGATGTAATAATTTCTCAGACAAAATGAAATGTTTTTTTTTTTTTTCATCTTTTTCAAACTCAGAAGAAACCGCCATCAGTTGGTGCTCCAGTATGCACAACAATGGGATAGCTTTTCCCAAATTACAGTCCTCCTGGCTGACTGCACGCGTGAAGAACTCAAAAGGACGAAGCATGTCTGTCAGGCTTTTAACTATGTCCCATTGCGCCTTACTCATCCGCAGGTCCTCCTTCTGAGATGTAGCCTCTGTCAAGAAATAGTGATCGAGTACCGTATACTGCTCATACAGACGCTCAAGCATGTAGAAGGTTGAGTTCCAACGTGTTGCCACCTCCTGGATGAGTGCTTTCACTGGCATTCCACGTTGAAGTAGCAGTCTCCGCAGATGCTTCCGGGCCTTAAAAGAATGGCTGAAATGGTTGCACATTTTGCGGCAGGTGGCCATTACCTCGAACGCTGGACTCTCTTTATCACTCAAGAATTTTTGAACTACCAGGTTGATACAGTGCGCCAAACACGGCACTCTAACATGGTCACCAATGAACATGGCCTTAACTACATTGGCGCCATTATCCGTGGAAACATAACCAATCTTGCGTTTTAGGGGGGATAGCATTGTCAAGACCTTTTTGTCAAACTCTTCCAAAAGGTTTTCTGCTGTGTGACTTTTCTCCAAGCCAAACATGGCTAGTGTTGCATGTTTCCGAGCAGCTTTGAAAACTTGGTCCGGGTCAACACCTGCGTTTAGCTTTGCTTTAACACCTGAAAAAGAGACCCAGTGTGCAGTGATGCACATGTAATCATCGCCTGGGCCACTGGTCCACATGTCTGTTGTCAGATGTATTGTGTGAACAGCACTCTTCTGCAAAGCTGCCCCAATCGCCTGCAGCACATCTTCATGTAGTGCTGGAACCGCAACTCTGGCAAAATAGAACCGGCTCGGAACCTTCCATTTAGGGCAGAGCGTTGCAACTAATTCAAGAAAACCTACCGCTTCTACAAAAGAAAAAGGTAGAAGGTCCACAGCTAGCATTTTAGCCAGCTTAGTGTTATACAGACGCGTCAGTGGGTGGTTGCGTTCATATGGCACGTCTGAAGTAAGCATTGTTCTAATGTTGCCCTGGACCAAGCATTTACGGGCTGATAATGACTTCGTTGACCCAATTTTGCTCGCTGGTGAACTTTTGTGCGTTGGTGTCTCACTCGCTCCAACACTCTTAGTGTGCCTCACATTGGGTGTGCTGCTGACAGGGGTACTGGGTGTAAGGGAAGTGTTTGACACGTCTTCTTCCTGCTCGTCATCATCAGATGAAACATCAACGTTTCCTTGATTTTGGCCTTTCTTGATCGCAGCTAGGTGCGCAAACCATTTGACAGCGTGCTTTCTCTCAAGATGACCACTCTGGCCGCCGGTACCATAGTTGGTACCTGACTTACCACGACTAACTGCAAGCTTACAAAGGGTACAAATGGCAAACTTTGGATTTTTGGGACAAACAGTAAAGAAGTCCCAAACTGGGGACTTGAAGTGTCTGTGGGACCTGGAGGAGGCGGCGATACTGGTGGTGGTGGTCATGAAGCTAATGCCAGATGAAGTGGAGGATCTGGATTGCCCAACTTTTGTACGTTTTGCACTTTCACCGCCACTAATTAAGGTCGAGGTTGACGGAGGTCTCTTCTTGCCAGAAAGAAATATGGAAGCGGGACGAGTTGGTGTACTACTTAACTCCAATGATTGTGGTGTTTCCACTGCCTCCTCATCGACAACATCATCATCACGCTCAGCAGCTCTTCGGGCTAGGGTCAAAATGTCTGTTTGCTGCATGCCCGCTGGGGCTGCAGTGACCTTTATGATGACTGGGTCGTCGTTGGCAGAGTCTTCATCAGCAGCAGTATCCGCCACTTCTTGTTGAGCCTCATCACACTCCATAACTCTGAGACTTTGGACGAGCTTCCTTTGACGCTTAACTACCTTTGTTGGATCATGGTGTGCCTCACTCTCAGACGGCTGTGGTGCTGGTTCCCAAGTTTGATCCGTATCATCAGAAGGAGGTGTGCTTGAAGAGGATGTAGACACCACCCTTGATCTCTTCCTTGCTAGGGGTGTGGAAGACAATGAAGGATCATCAGGAGGAGTGGCTTCCTCAAATGATACCTCGCCTTGATTGTCGATTTCCTGATGTGCCCCTACTTCGGGAGGAACAACTATTGTGGGCACTTGTGACCCTCCATGCACCTCTGCTTGCGCATCTCCTTGCGCTGCCTCTCCTTCCACATGTACTTGGGCTTGTACTTGCACATGTGATTGTTGTTGCGGCTGTGGTTGTTCAACACTCATCAGATGAGCTACAACAACCTGTGTTGATTGAGGGACATTGCTGCTGCTTTCTTGTGATGAGCCAACATCACTGGTCGATGGTGATTGAAGAACTATACTGGCTGCCTCTGCAGCACTCAAGGGCTTGGACTTAAGTTGGCGTGGTGGTGGTGGTGGCACTGAGCCCAATGGAGCGGGGGTGCTGCTGCCAGCTTGGTCCCCAGCAGATCCCGCTGCTGCTGCTGCAGGCATACTTTTTTTTTTACTCCCAAAAAAAGGGGCGGGCGGCACACCAGTGTCCTTGGTAACTTGCTTCTTCTGCTCCTTACTGGCACCTTTCTTGCTAGAGGAGCTACGGGTTACTTTTTTTGGGGCCATCTTCTTCAGAGCAGGTCAGCAGGCAGCAGTTGCACGAGTTGCAGAGGGTTCTGTGTCCAGACGTGACGTCGCGTGACGTTAGGCTGCACACACACACCGCTGCAGGACTTCTTCCTGGCACTGGTGGTTCTCTTGAGTCTTCTTGTGCACCTAAAAGCAATGGAAGACAGAGGAACATCAGTTCAGTTAAACACCCCAAAAAATCGACAAAACACAGAAAAATGAGCACAATCCCATGCCATCCATGATGTTTACATTGAAGACACCCCACAGAAAGACTAGGGACATGCAAGTATGCAACACTCACTACCCCTGGGCATAATGGATGCAAAGTAGGCAAAATAAGTGCATGCCTCAGACACTGCCTCTCTTCAAAATGGCCCCTTACACCCCAAGCACATGTTGCCTGTACCAGCCAGCACTCAAGATGGCCACCACCACCACCCACATGGCCAGTCCACATCAACAGTACACCCCCAAAAAACAGAAAAACAGCCAGAAATCACCACAATCCAATGCCATCCATGATGTTTACATCAAAGAGAGTGAGACCACACCACAGGCACACTCAGTCCATGCACCAGCACCACCCCTGGGCAAGGAAAAGGCCACACCAGCAGCCCCCCAAAAACGACAAAAAACAATAAAATCTGCACAATCCCAGCCCATCCATGGCCTCAATGGTGTTTAAATTCAAGAAGACACC
Organism: Lissotriton helveticus; assembly: GCF_964261635.1. Taxonomy (NCBI): domain Eukaryota; kingdom Metazoa; phylum Chordata; class Amphibia; order Caudata; family Salamandridae; genus Lissotriton; species Lissotriton helveticus. The sequence continues at coordinate 49,430,233 of NC_136061.1, read as the reverse complement.
CCACAGAAAGACTAGGCCCATGCAACACTCACCACCCCTGGGCAAAGGGCCACACCAGCAGGCCTAAAAAAACGACAAAAAACAATAAAATCTGCACAATCCCAGCCCATCCATGGCCTCAATGGTGTTTAAATTCAAGAAGACACCCCTCAGAAACACTAGGCCCATGCAACACTCACTACCCCTGGGCATAAGGGATGAAAAGTAGGCAAAATAAGTGCAGGCCTCAGACACTGCCTCTCCTCAAAATGGCCCCCTTACACCCCAAGCACATGTTGCCTGTACCAGCCAGCACTCAAGATGGCCACCACCACCACCCACATGGCCAGTCCACATCAACAGTACACCCCCAAAAAACAGAAAAACAGCCAGAAATCACCACAATCCAATGCCATCCATGATGTTTACATCAAAGAGAGTGAGACCACACCACAGGCACACTCAGTCCATGCACCACCACCACCCCTGGGCAAGCAAAAGGCCACACCAGCAGCCCCCCAAAAACGACAAAAAACAATAAAATCTGCACAATCCCAGCCCATCCATGGCCTCAATGGTGTTTAAATTCAAGAAGACACCCCACAGAAAGACTAGGCCCATGCAACACTCACCACCCCTGGGCAAAGGGCCACACCAGCAGGCCCAAAAAAACGACAAAAAACAATAAAATCTGCACAATCCCAGCCCATCCATGGCCTCAATGGTGTTTAAATTCAAGAAGACACCCCTCAGAAACACTAGGCCCATGCAACACTCACTACCCCTGGGCATAAGGGATGAAAAGTAGGCAAAATAAGTGCAGGCCTCAGACACTGCCTCTCCTCAAAATGGCCCCCTTACACCCCAAGCACATGTTGCCTGTACCAGCCAGCACTCAAGATGGCCACCACCACCACCCACATGGCCAGTCCACATCAACAGTACACCCCCAAAAAACAGAAAAACAGCCAGAAATCACCACAATCCAATGCCATCCATGATGTTTACATCAAAGAGAGTGAGACCACACCACAGGCACACTCAGTCCATGCACCACCACCACCCCTGGGCAAGCAAAAGGCCACACCAGCAGCCCCCCAAAAACGACAAAAAACAATAAAATCTGCACAATCCCAGCCCATCCATGGCCTCAATGGTGTTTAAATTCAAGAAGACACCCCTCAGAAACACTAGGCCCATGCAACACTCACTACCCCTGGGCATAAGGGATGAAAAGTAGGCAAAATAAGTGCAGGCCTCAGACACTGCCTCTCCTCAAAATGGCCCCCTTACACCCCAAGCACATGTTGCCTGTACCAGCCAGCACTCAAGATGGCCACCACCACCACCCACATGGCCAGTCCACATCAACAGTACACCCCCAAAAAACAGAAAAACAGCCAGAAATCACCACAATCCAATGCCATCCATGATGTTTACATCAAAGAGAGTGAGACCACACCACAGGCACACTCAGTCCATGCACCAGCACCACCCCTGGGCAAGGAAAAGGCCACACCAGCAGCCCCCCAAAAACGACAAAAAACAATAAAATCTGCACAATCCCAGCCCATCCATGGCCTCAATGGTGTTTAAATTCAAGAAGACACCCCACAGAAAGACTAGGCCCATGCAACACTCACCACCCCTGGGCAAAGGGCCACACCAGCAGGCCCAAAAAAACGACAAAAAACAATAAAATCTGCACAATCCCAGCCCATCCATGGCCTCAATGGTGTTTAAATTCAAGAAGACACCCCACAGAAAGACTAGGCCCATGCAACACTCACCACCCCTGGGCAAAGGGCCACACCAGCAGGCCCAAAAAAACGACAAAAAACAATAAAATCTGCACAATCCCAGCCCATCCATGGCCTCAATGGTGTTTAAATTCAAGAAGACACCCCTCAGAAACACTAGGCCCATGCAACACTCACTACCCCTGGGCATAAGGGATGAAAAGTAGGCAAAATAAGTGCAGGCCTCAGACACTGCCTCTCCTCAAAATGGCCCCCTTACACCCCAAGCACATGTTGCCTGTACCAGCCAGCACTCAAGATGGCCACCACCACCACCCACATGGCCAGTCCACATCAACAGTACACCCCCAAAAAACAGAAAAACAGCCAGAAATCACCACAATCCAATGCCATCCATGATGTTTACATCAAAGAGAGTGAGACCACACCACAGGCACACTCAGTCCATGCACCACCACCACCCCTGGGCAAGCAAAAGGCCACACCAGCAGCCCCCCAAAAACGACAAAAAACAATAAAATCTGCACAATCCCAGCCCATCCATGGCCTCAATGGTGTTTAAATTCAAGAAGACACCCCACAGAAAGACTAGGCCCATGCAACACTCACCACCCCTGGGCAAAGGGCCACACCAGCAGGCCCAAAAAACGACAAAAAACAATAAAATCTGCACAATCCCAGCCCATCCATGGCCTCAATGGTGTTTAAATTCAAGAAGACACCCCTCAGAAACACTAGGCCCATGCAACACTCACTACCCCTGGGCATAAGGGATGAAAAGTAGGCAAAATAAGTGCAGGCCTCAGACACTGCCTCTCCTCAAAATGGCCCCCTTACACCCCAAGCACATGTTGCCTGTACCAGCCAGCACTCAAGATGGCCACCACCACCACCCACATGGCCAGTCCACATCAACAGTACACCCCCAAAAAACAGAAAAACAGCCAGAAATCACCACAATCCAATGCCATCCATGATGTTTACATCAAAGAGAGTGAGACCACACCACAGGCACACTCAGTCCATGCACCACCACCACCCCTGGGCAAGCAAAAGGCCACACCAGCAGCCCCCCAAAAACGACAAAAAACAATAAAATCTGCACAATCCCAGCCCATCCATGGCCTCAATGGTGTTTAAATTCAAGAAGACACCCCTCAGAAACACTAGGCCCATGCAACACTCACTACCCCTGGGCATAAGGGATGAAAAGTAGGCAAAATAAGTGCAGGCCTCAGACACTGCCTCTCCTCAAAATGGCCCCCTTACACCCCAAGCACATGTTGCCTGTACCAGCCAGCACTCAAGATGGCCACCACCACCACCCACATGGCCAGTCCACATCAACAGTACACCCCCCAAAAAACAGAAAAACAGCCAGAAATCACCACAATCCAATGCCATCCATGATGTTTACATCAAAGAGAGTGAGACCACACCACAGGCACACTCAGTCCATGCACCAGCACCACCCCTGGGCAAGGAAAAGGCCACACCAGCAGCCCCCCAAAAACGACAAAAAACAATAAAATCTGCACAATCCCAGCCCATCCATGGCCTCAATGGTGTTTAAATTCAAGAAGACACCCCACAGAAAGACTAGGCCCATGCAACACTCACCACCCCTGGGCAAAGGGCCACACCAGCAGGCCCAAAAAAACGACAAAAAACAATAAAATCTGCACAATCCCAGCCCATCCATGGCCTCAATGGTGTTTAAATTCAACAAAACAGTTGTATCATGCACCCATAACCAACCCTGGTCCTACTGGATACTGTGGCTACCCACAATATAATTTATTTAATTTTCTGAAAAAGTTCCAAAATTGTACTTGCAGCAACTGTAATGCCCCAAACAAACTTACTTGTGAAAGTTGATTTCTAATCCAAAAGTGATCCAAAGACAGTCAAAAAGGCCTCAAAACCAAATATCCAGCAGCACCCACAAAAAGTAATCCTTCCAGCTCCAGATCCAAATGAAAGTGACCAGGAGATGGACAAAGCACTGGGAGGAGCCTGCTGGACAGGAACAGGAAGTTGGAGACTGTGGGGCACTTCCTTCCTCCCCCCCCCAAAATGGACTCCTTGCAAAAAAAAAGGCCATGCAAATGTCAACCTGAGGAGTGATTCTGATAAAAATCATAATTTTCTGAAGGTTTATCCTGTTTGCTGGTGATTTTCTTGTGCGAAATTGCAAAATCTCTATTTCGCAAGTGCGAGATTGTTCCTTTCCGCCGCAACTACGTGTTCGCAATTGCGAACTCTCGCGAGGTGTGCTGTGCAAGGTGGCAAGCCGCGAGTACGTATTCGCGGGCGACAAACTCCCGCGGGAACACGCAGCAAGATCTAAAATGGCGCGTCACTCGCAAAGAAAAACAACTCGGCAAACGCTAAAATGACGGAAAGTGAACGCCGTGCACCACGCCGCGCGCCGCAACCAAGCAAAAAATCCGCCGCGAGCGGATTCACGGATTTTCGACAAATTCGCGAGCGTTCGCGGATTGCGAATTTGCCGAAAATCCGAAAAATCCGCGAGCGGAGCGGATTTTACGCCCATGCTTAGATGTAATCCACTGTGGTTTGGTGACCTCTACCCACATAGATCGGAACTAAACAGCATGAATCCGAGCTTGGGTGATTTGCAATTTGCAAGTCCAGCTTGGAAAACACGTTGTTTAAGGCGTTCCCTGCCTTGCTATGTGTGAGATGTACTAATGGGAGGTCAAATTCGTCCACAATCCCACAGCAATGTGAATTTGCCAGTGGGCACGGGTGAAGGTTGAAGTCCCCTCCCCATAATACGTGGTTTGCCCCATGGGTACCTTTCCACAAATAGAGTTGGGTTAGTCTCTCATGAACGTCGCTGAGAAGAGTCATAAATTGATCTTCATCTAAATTATTGTAGAAATTAATCAGAAGAATTGTCTCCTTGTTCGCAAAGGTAAGTAAAAGAATTTGGCAATTGAAATCAGTGTGGATAGTGGTCACTTTTAATTGGTTCAAAGTATTCGCGATGTACGTTGTTAGCCCCCCTTTGGGCCTGCCTATTATGCTACGGACCGCTGGGACAAAAAATGTTTTGAATCCTTGCAGGTGAAGCTCGGAAATAGACCATGTCTCCTGCAAACAAATTATATTATATGGTTCCAAAAAGTTTTGGGCCGACCCGTCCTCAATCTTGGTGCGCAGGCCTGCTACATTCCAGAAGAGAATGGGTATGGATAATGTGTCAACTTTTAGTTCAATTTGTTCTGTTGGTGCCGGGGAAGGATTTATTATAGAGCTCTGATGAGGAGAGCTTGGGTTAGCAGGTTCTATGTCAGTTGGTGGAAAATCGACCATCTCGAGCCCGCTAAATCTGTTAGTCGTCGGGATATTATACCATGGTTCCCAGCGGGGCGGTTCTCTGTATGTCATCCTTTGAATAGGGGGCCTCCATTCTCCCCATCCACCACCCTGCTGACGAGGTCCCACTAGTTGCCATGGGTAGTCTTGATCGTAGTGTCTAGGGGGCCCTTGATATCCAATGTTATGGAAATCAGTATGTCGGGGAACAGGAGCTGACCATAAGGGATCATAGTCCTGAAAGAAGCCCTTCGGTTGTCTTGAGGGGTAGAAGAAAGAGAGTGGTTTGACGCTGATGCTTCTATTTACGTTCGTATCTTCCCAAGAACAGATATAGTCTGCGATACGAAGGTCCTCAAAGGTAATCAGAATGCAGTCCCCGGGGATCGATTTTCTCGCTTTATCCACCCATGGAATCCTGCGAACTGACAGGATCCTTCCATTCCAAGTTGGAGGAAGGGGACGATTGTTCTGTAACCAATGTTGTACCTTATTTTTGAGAGACCAACCCGGTTCCGCGTTGTCATCCGCCATTACTGGAACTCCGGTTATAACCGCTACGTATGGCGAGGCCTCGGTGGTAGATCCACTAGGGGTCTACCCTCCCCAGCAACTCTGGGGATATTTCAATAAGCTTTGGGGACCGGGGGATCAAGAGCGGATGATTGAGAGGCCAATGTTTTTGATGTTACCTTATTTATAGCCTTATTTGTAGCCACTAAATTTGGAGCAGGTGAAATTAATGACTGGGAATTTTCTTGTGACAAGGAGGTAGAAGCGTTGATCACTATGTTCGAAATACTCTTAGGGATCGGGCGGGAGGATGTTGCAGCTTGAGTTACCTTGATCTGATCTGATACTGGTTTCTGAGGAACTTTTGGAGGCTGTATGGGGGGGTGATTTATATGATTATTTCCCCGTACATTTTGAGCCCCTACTGGTTGTTTATGTTGTTGGGATTTCACAAGTTTACCTATCTGCATCTCCAGCTAAGTTAATCTTTTTTCTATTGGTTTGAAAGATGATTTAAATAAATCACCGATCTTCATTAAGAGCTGGGTGTTTTCACCGTCTCCTAGACCCCTATTAGTAGGTAATGGAGTAGGGGATTCCAAGTCAATAAGGGTGGGAGTTTCGTGCTCATTGTGGTGTATTAAAGCGGTGACTACTAGATGTTCTACTCTAGGGGGTAGATTCTGGGGAGCGCTTAAAGTATTAAGTGACATATTCAAGCTAGAATTTGTTTGGTCGTCTTTTCTCTTGCTTATCGCACCCTCCCGCCTTCCCCTTTCGTGAGATTTCTCTAAGGAGGTCATTTGAGTGGGGGTTTGTGGAAGTAGGTCAGGGGATCTCTCCAGGTCGGTACTTAGCTGCGAGTCAGCAAGTTGAGACACGGATAAGTCCACGTTGTTTGGCAGACTTTGCCTCCCACAACCCTCCCTCTCCCCTTCCTTGTTTTTCCCTACAGCGACTGGCGTTCTTGCATCGGCCAGGTTACCCAGAGAGGATCTCTTGGCAAATGCAAGATCTAGAGATACTCTCTCCTCCATCAGAGATATGCTTTGGTCTATGAATGTATTCGCCTTAGTTATAAACTCATCCATAGGACCAAGCAATTTACCCACGCTGCCCGGGGCCTTGGATTTATTCCCTCTGGTCACTACCATCTTACTAAGGTAACAATAGAAAAGAACAGGAAATAATTTATCAGTACAAATAAAAGGGGAATAGCCCAGTCCAGTCTCGATAGTCCTCGAACGGCCTCAAACGGCCCGCTCTTTGCCCGGTCTTCGCCCGCGCTTCACCCGCGCGCGTCCCGCGTTCGCGCAAATAGGCAGGGTTAAGTAGGAGGAGGAGTGGGCTGGAAGAGGCAGCAGGTGTGCGCGGTGGCCTGGCACAATCACCTGTGGGCCTCGCAGTCCCGCTCCCGATGGAGTAGTCCTCTGGGTCAGCATGGTGATTCAAATCCCGGAATGGAGCACGCCGGCTCCCGCTGTCACGGGTATTTCAGCTGTGAGCAAAGCGTGAAGTTCGACTGTTCAGGAAGGTTCCCAAGTAACCAAATTAATGAGCCCAGACTTTGCAAGAAGCGACTTTGAGCGGCTCCCGCGTAGTGGGGGCCGCGAGTCGTATTTGAATGCCTTCAGGGAGGAGTGGGCGGGAAGAGGCAGCAGGTGTGCGCGGTGGCCTGGCGCAATCACCTGTGGGCCTCGCAGTCCCGCTCCCGATGGAGTAGTCCTCTGGGTCAGCACGGTGATTCAAATCCCGGAATGGAGCACGCCGGCTCCCGCTGTCACGGGTATTTCAGCTGTGAGCAGAGCGTGAAGTTCGACTGTTCAGGATGGTTCCCAAGTAACCAAATTAATGAGCCCAGACTTTGCAAGAAGCGACTTCGAGCAGCACCCGCGTAGCGGGGGCCGCGAGTCATATTTGAATGCCTTCAGGGAGGAGTGGGCGGGAAGAGGCAGCAGGTGTGCGCGGTGGCCTGGCGCAATCACCTGTGGGCCTCGCAGTCCCGCTCCCGATGGAGTAGTCCTCTGGGTCAGCACGGTGATTCAAATCCCGGAATGGAGCACGCCGGCTCCCGCTGTCACGGGTATTTTAGCTGTGAGCAAAGCGTGAAGTTCGACTGTTCAGGAAGGTTCCCAAGTAACCAAATTAATGAGCCCAGACTTTGCAAGAAGCGACTTCGAGCGGCTCCCGCGTAGCGGGGGCCGCGAGTCGTATTTGAATGCCTTCAGGGAGGAGTGGGCGGGAAGAGGCAGCAGGTGTGCGCGGTGGCCTGGCGCAATCACCTGTGGGCCTCACAGTCCCGCTCCCGATGGAGTAGTCCTCTGGGTCAGCACGGTGATTCAAATCCCGGAATGGAGCACGCCGGCTCCCGCTGTCACGGGTATTTCAGCTGTGAGCAAAGCGTGAAGTTCGACTGTTCAGGAAGGTTCCTAAGTAACTGAAAAGATGTGAACAGCACACAGGAAATGTATTCTTGAAGTGAAGTTTATTGGAGGAAAAGGGAGAGCCGTCCCAGCAGGCAGGTCGCGATGGAAAGGTAGTAACTGCCTCTGCTGGAACACTATACATGGAACATCCCAGTGACATAGAATGGTTCCAATGTTACGTAATACACATCACCACACCTCCCCTCTTTGGAAAGAGAATCACCAAAACATCAATTACAGAAAAAGTAAAACACAGATCATGGAAAAGTAAATAAGAGATACAGTAGGGTTGAACATAACTACACAGCCTGTTGGATTCAAGTGAACAGTACAGCAGGGTTAAACATAATCTCGCAGCTTGCTGGGTCTGACAGACATCCTAGTACTTTTCCTAACCCCATCCCCCTCTGAAACATTTTTAAAGTTGACATTACTTGAAAAATCAGAGGGATCTTTTGCGATTTGGGAAGTACACCACCAATTGCCATTGGTCAATCTGACCGCATTCTTGCGAGTATCCACCACTTGCTGAGAATCTAAAAACTTTGACAGCCCTTTCCTAACTGAAACAGGATTTTTAACTTTGACCCAATCTCCAATCTGGACGTTATGAGACATTTTCTTTCCAGGTCTAACCTGTTTGGAACACACATCAGAGGATTTTCTATGAGCAGCATCCCACATATTGCTCATGTCGCCACTCTGATGAAAATTTCTTACCATCCAGAAAGGATATACTTGTGAACAAGCTTTCCTCCCTCTCATAAGTTCAAAGTGAGTATAATTGGTAGCAGAATGAGGGGAAGTGCGGTAGGACCATACAAGATCTTTAACTGCTTTAAATACACAACTTCTAGATTTGAAAGCAGATTGAACACACTCCACAACAACTCTGTTAAACCTTTCAGTTTTGCCATTGCTTTGCGGATGATAAAGGGGAGTTCTGGTGTGTTTGATACCACACGACCTTAGAAAGGAGTTCATTTCATGAGAGATGAATTGAACTCCGTTATCAGTTAAAATTTCCTCTGGATAACCTTCTCTCAAAAAGATACTATTCAAGCAATCAATGACACTTTTAGAGTTTGGTATACTGATTGGTTCCACTTCGACCCACCTTGACAAATGATCAATGAGGACCAAGAAGTATTTGGAATTGTTGGGAAGAACATGGAATGGTCCCAAAAAGTCCATTCCCAACTTCTGCCAAGCACGACCTGGAACAGAAACCTTAGATTCAACAAGGCCCTCCAACACTAATACTTTGTCACTAGCTCTGCAACGTGGACATAGTCTGACAATCTCATCTATCTGTGAGTCCATTTTTGGCCACCAGAAATCAGATCTCACTTTTCTTTTAGTAATAGTAGCACCGAGATGGCCAGAATGTGCTGCCAAAATAATTTTCTCTCTAAAACATGATGGAGGAACCAACTTGTCACCACGGACAATTGCACTATTTTCCATTGAGAGCTCAGTGTTAATTTTCCAAAACATTTGGAGATCGGGAGAAAGACATTTCTCTTTCGGCCACCCCTTTCTGATAAGAGAGGAAACTTCTTTAAGAATTACATCATTACTTAGCGCTTTGATCCAATCATCCTCTAGAAAAGAAATAGGTTCTTGACAAACATTAGCAACAAAACACTCCTCCACCTCAGTCTCCCAATCTTGTTCATCACTGTCGGTTATGGGAAGCCTGGAAAGGCAGTCGGCTCTGCTGTTTCTTCCCCCAGGTATGTATTCGACGCTAAAGGAGAATTCAAGTAATTTCGTGGACAACCTCGCTAAACGAGCTGTTGTGCGTTTGACATTTTTTCCATTTAAAATATCAACTAAAGGTCGATGATCTGTTCTGAGAACAAAAGACCTGCCCCACAGATATGATTTAAATTTTTCCACACTCCACGCGCATGCTAGAAGTTCCTTCTCAATGACGGAATATTTTCGTTCTACAGGACGGAGAGTACGGGAGGCAAAACCGACCGTATACTCCCTCCCGCCAGAACACTGAGAAAGAACAGCACCCAAACCATACTCACATGCATCAACCGTGACAAAAGTTTGTCTTCCTTCAACAAATGCCTGTAAAGCTGGAGCTGAAAGTATATGATCTTTGATGATCTGGAAACCTTTCTTGCATTCATCTGACCACTCGAAAACAGCTCCTTTCTTAAGTAAAGACCTGAAACATTCAGTAGTTTTTGCGAAGTCTTTCATGAATTTTGCGTAAAACTCACACAAACCGAGGAAAGACAACAGTTGTTCCCTGTTTTGAGGAGCTGGTGCCTCAATAATACTCTTAACTAAACCAGGCCTAGGCTTGATGCCTTTTTCTGAAATAATATGCCCTAAATACTCTATTTCTTTGGCCTTGAAAATACACTTAGCTTTCTGCAGGGTCAGACCTCTATTCTCGAGAACTTCGAAAACTTCATTAATCACTTGATCGTGCTCACTCTCTGTTTTGGTAAAGATGAGAATGTCATCTTGAAAGACAACTACATTCGGATTATGGGCAAACATTTCCGACATGAGTCTTTGAAAGACAGCTGCGGCTGATGCCAGCCCAAAGGGAAGACGACAAAATTGGAAAACACCATCAGGAGTGACGAAGGCAGTGAGATGTCTAGATTGGGGGTTTAATTCTACCTGATGATAGGCAGCTTTGAGATCGAGTTTCGTAAACCACGAAGATGACCCTACTTTGGCAATAAGGTCTTCGATTCGTGGCAAAGGAAACCCATCAACCCAAATAGCTTCATTTAGAGTGCGTAGGTCAACACACATTCTCAAATCTCCTGACCTCTTCTTGGCTAAGACGATGGGGGAAAGCCATAGAGTAGATTCGACTTTTTCAATGATCCCTTGATCACACAGAGCCTTCAAGTGTTTAGACAAATCGCTTCTGATGCTCAAAGGGACATTGCGTAATTTGTGCTTGGTGGGAACCACATTGTCTTTCACTCTGATAGTATGCTGAAAGTTGGTGATTTTTCCAAGACGGTTCTCGAAAATTCTACTAAACTTTTGTTCCCAAGTGTTGTGCGCATGAGTGCATGGAGTGTTATTATTAATCGTGGTAACAGGAGTGTCTTTAATCTGTTTGTCGATGAAAACTGGATTAGCTAATCCTGGCTTGATAGTTAGACCTATTTCAGCTTGGTGAATAAGACCAAGGACATTAATTCCTTTCCTGGCCACATACACCTTCCCTTTGATAGTTACTCCTAATACATTGATGTCGGCCCAGAAAAATCCAAGTAAATTAATCCTACTGCCTTCAAAAGCCACAGTAAGGATATCTGGGGGTAATAAACTCTTGTTATGCCAAAATTTGGTGTATTTATCTTGTGAAATAATGGTTATGCGTGCACCAGTATCGACTAGCAACTGAACGTGATCCTTTTCAATGATAACATCAACCTCGGGATCAGGAATGTCATGAGAAATATTTTTGTCATGAGAATCCGTGACTACTACTACGTATTCTTGATGCATGATGTCTTCATGAGAAAGATCACCCTCATACGAAAAATTTTCACTGTTTTCGTACATACTCTCATCATTGATGACACATCGAACATTTCCTCTTGTGCCTCCTCTCCTGCCCCTCATGCATATCTTAGCAAAATGCCCCATTTTACCACACTGTCCACATTGTTGGTTGGCTGCAGGACAGTTCCTGAAAGAAGAAACATGAGAGGAAGAACCACACCTATAGCAGAACATTCTAGAGTCAGACTGTCTGAATCTACCACCTCTAGATAAATTGGGTCTCCTGAAATTGCCACGCGGCACAAAAGGAGTTCTGGTAGCAGGAAAATTAGAAACAGCACCAGAGATTGTGGTATTGGACACAGCACCAGAGATTGTGGTATTGGACAAAGCGGTTTCCAGCTGTTTGACATCATCCATAGAGGTTTCTATGCTTTTAGCTATATCTACCGCCTTATCTAATGAGGGGTCTTTACATGTCAGCAACTTCTTTTGAATTTCTTTACAGTAGCAACGTGCAACAAGCTGATCTCTAATAAGCTGTGATGTGAAATTGTCAAATTCACAATTCGCAGCTAACATTTTTAAAGCAGTTATAAAGGTGTCAATATTTTCATCACTCTTTTGAGTCCTTGTGAAGAACTTGTACCTATGTACAACTAGGTTTTTAGTTTTAGTAAAGTATTTTTCTAATTTTGCTATAGCTATTTCAAAGTCATCAGGATCTTGACCTTCAGGTGGATCATATGGAGGTAAATGATCAAAGACGTTTTGACCTTCGACCCCCAAATGGTAGTACATGAGGTTCTTTTTCCTCTCCGGTCTATATCTTTGACCATCAATGGCACCCAAGTAAGCCATGAACGATCTGACCCATCATTTCCACTCTAATGGAGGATCACCAGGTACCTGCAAGAACGGAGCTGGTGGAGTGACGCTTTGCATAGTTAAATGGAATAATTACTGATGAAATGTAGATTAATTTCGGTAGTTTGAATTGGTTTCAACAAAGTTATTTGAAGATTAGAACATATTTTAGACCTACAATAAAATAATATAAGTGCTGGTCGTTAAAAATGTGCTTCAAAACCCCCAGAATTTACACCCACAAAAATGTGAGTGTATCACAGAAGTGATATGCCGCAAAGAATTGTACACACTGTAATAATTGTGTGTGTATCACAGAAGCAATGAGTTGTGTTTGAAGAAAAGAAAAAAAAAATCAAAAAAAAAATGTGTTCATGAGTTCCAACTTCTGCCACTAGATGGGGGTATGTAGTAGTAGATCCTGTATTTTCTTTTAAACACTGTCTCTTCTCTGTTCCAAATGGTGCGTGACAAAATGAAAACAATGTATGTAGACAGCGAAAAAGAAATAAGTAAACAAGCACAAGAATAAGCTGTGCGTGTCAGCGTTATGATGGTTTGACGTTTTAAATAATTTTGCAGTGTTCAGCGAGTAGCCGGCAACAAATACGAGGGATGGTTGAAATCCTTTTTTTTTTTTAAGAAACTGGAAGATGGCAAAAGTGTTAGACGTGTGCGGTCAACTCGTGAAGCGAGGCACAGGTGAAAATCTAACTCCGGCTTCAGTCGGTCGAGGAGTTGGTTGCTATGGCGATAAATACACGAGCCAGCACAGGACGTGAATACATGGAGACAAGCCTGCGATTGGTTAGCGGTGAATGGCTGGTCGCGTCATTGCCTCAAGATTCCTTGACGTCATCATTGTTGAATGCGCAGCATCGAGGGAAGATCTCGCAGCGTCGAGGAAGATCTCGCTAATGAGTTGAGACACGGTGAGGACAACAACGCATTTAAGTGAAATAGTGTTATGATTTTGAAATACGGCAGTCGCGTGTGCGTTCAGCAGTCGCGTGTGCGTTCAGCAGTTGCGTGTGCGTTCAGGGAAAGCTCCTCTGAGTGTAGTTCGTTCTGGAGAAGTCTTTGAAAGAAACGGAAGGGTTTCTTTGAGCTTTCCTTATAGTAAGATTGTTTGTGATGGGTACGGCTCTCCCGCGCGGACCCGAGTAAGCGCTTGTAGATGAAAGTTTGGAATGTACTCACAGTTTTGCGTGTGATGACTGTGCAATTTTCCTCTAAAAAAAAAACGGTGATTCTTCCTGATGAGTTGGCAGGACCGCTGGGTAGATCCCGTCCTCAGTCGCCAGTGAAAAGATGTGAACAGCACACAGGAAATGTATTCTTGAAGTGAAGTTTATTGGAGGAAAAGGGAGAGCCGTCCCAGCAGGCAGGTCGCGATGGAAAGGTAGTAACTGCCTCTGCTGGAACACTATACATGGAACATCCCAGTGACATAGAATGGTTCCAATGTTACGTAATGCACATCACCACAGTAACCAAATTAATGAGCCCAGACTTTGCAAGAAACGACTTCGAGCGGCACCCCATTATTTACATTATATGTATTTTGTGATCTGCATGGTACACATTCTTTGCAATAGGCACATTAACCCACTGAACTACCTTAGGAAGAGTTCAAACTTCCACCAGACAAACCTAGATCTCGCTCCAGCAGGAACATTAATCACTGGAGTGACCTTGACGTTTTTATTGATGGCTGAAAATTGCTGGAAACAACGAACAACGCAGTAGGTGCTTTGAAAAACGAAAATATGCTTGAAAACAGGGCGCCCCCACCCGAAGTCAGCGCCCGGTGCAGTGGCACCGATCGCACCGCTCTAGAGCCGGCCCTGTCCGGGAGATCTCTCAATAATGCCCAGGGTCGTAGCTCAGAGAGGGTGTTTTTGCGACCCTCCCCCCCCGACCGACTTATAGCTGTACTTTACCCCCAAACTATGGGTTGGGGACATTTTCCTGGTGGACGAGGGCTCGGGGCACCCTTTCTGCGCCACGCCCACACTGTTTCCAGGCACCATTAAGACGCGGCCAGGGGTCTGCGGCAGGTGCACGGACACAGGAGCTACCCACTCACCTGGCCGTGCACAGCCTAGCGCCTCGGCGGGCACCGCCTCAGGTGGGCGCTGCCCTTGAGGCCAAGGTGGCGTCTCCGCGCGCCCGCGTATGGGCTGAGATGGAAGTGCGATAAATGCACATTTAATGGCATTTGTTTATGTGTACACCGTGAGTCATGCTGCAAACCCGCCGTAAATCAGGCGGAGAGCGCGGCGGAAGAGGCGGATGGGAGGGGGGAGCAGAGATAAATCACCGCCGGCAAGAAACGCGCTCTACAGCCCCCGCCGCCGCCAGCCCGCGCGCAGGGAGGGACCGCGGCGTTTATCACTTTAATAGAGGTACTTTGGAAATTAAAGCTGCCAGGGCCTGTCACGGGACGGATCTAAACACCGTGACACCCCGGGGGGCCGCGACCCCTCGTCCCCTCCACCCCCTTCTCGCTGTTGCTGTCTTTCTTTTCATTAGAGTTCCATTCAGTCAATACTGGTTTGATGGCGCATCGCACAGATGTGTGTCTGTCCTGCAGGCGTGTCACGCGGGTCGGATAAACCAGCTATTGCTTTTGAGATGCCTCAGACACAATAACATCTTGTTTTTCATCTAGGCCTTCATACAGCGCTTTGTTCCGTTGCTAAGCGCTGTACATGACAGGATCACGGTGATCCCTTTTAATGCGACTCTATTTACCGACCTCGGAAGGATGAAAGCCCTGCCAGCCTTGGCAGGATTCATGCTCTTCTCACCGCCACACTGACGCGTGGTTCCGGTTTTTAAATAAGCTCAATGTCCCCCCTCCCCCCGGCCGCTGCTCAGTATATTCAGGGCTTTATGCACGTTTGCAATAAGGCTGAGTGCTAAAAGTCACCGGGTCCTGGCACTTTTGGGGCCGAAATACGACCCTGGGCACCATGGCAGTGTGTGCACTGGCTCCTGCCGTGTGATGCCCGGGGCCCTGGGCAGCGTCCTCTGACAGATGAGTGTTGGCACAGGCTGACGTCATGGCATCCCTGGCTCCAGGGCTCGATCTGGGGTTTATTTGTTTACAAACTACAGTCAGTGGCAGAAGGAGCCAGGGGCTTCTCTATCTGCGCCCTGCGCCCCTTCTGCATCCCGTAGAGTGGTACGTGCGTGACGCAGGGCTCTCGTAAAGGTTTGTGTCGCCACCAAGCCTGGCTTTGAGGAGCCTCTTGAATCATGAGTCGGGCGGCGCTGCGCAATGGTTGCGTCGCCCCGCGCCCGAGAGGCGTTCCATGGGCGTTGCGGTGAGTTTTCCCACACAAGACTGAGGGAATTTGAGGCTGCCCCAGATTTGTAAAGTGATGTCAGCCTGGGGAAGCGCCAAATCCGTACGCCTCCCGAAGTGAAGGTTAACGAGGAGAAATGTGTTTATTTCAACTCGTTTTTCCTCTTTCCGTATGTGATGCATCCTGCAGCACACAGAAAAAAGTAAAGCACCTCGAAGGATTGTTTTTGTGCAGGAAGTTGCCCCTTCTGGCACAAAAGCAATCCTGCCTGCTACGAGGCCCCCTTGCACCATGGTGGAAGGACGCCTGCGTTGGCGCTAGGCTGCTGAAACTGCACCAGCGCAGGGAGAAACGACAGGAATGCACCGTATTAGATATATACGGGGCATTCCTGCCCTTTTACTGTGGCGCAGGGCAGCGCAGCGAGGTGACTTACTGTGCTGCCCTGCGCCACAATGCCATGAATGAGGCCTCTTGTGTAGGAACGGACACCTTACTTGTAGGGTACAACATCTGCCCACAGCTGTCCTTTCATGTCTACCCAGTTGGACTCAATGCGTCTGCAGCTCGTGGTGGAAACCAGCATCACAAGTAAGTTTGAGCCCCTCTTCGGGACCCCCTGGAAGCGTGTCATTCCCAGAAGCACCTAGCAGAATGGCGGCTTGCACGCCCTGTCCATCAATGCCCCCCCTTCACCATCTGACACTCACCGAAGACAGGGTGAATGGTTTCTCGGGCTGGATGACTCAATCCACCGGTCCAGCAGCATGGGTACCAGTGCTGCACTGGGCTCCTCTCTCCATCTTGAGGTGTGGCAGCCTCTGGGTACCAGCAGTGTGGGTACCAGTGCCGTGCTGGGCTCCTTCCTCCATCCTGCTGTGTGGCAGCTTCTGGGTACCGAGGCAGCATGGGTACCAGTGCTGCACTGGGTTCCTCCCTCCATCTTGAGGTGTGGCAGCCTCTGGGTACCAAGGCAACGTGGGTAACAGTGCCACACTGGGCTCCACCATCCATCCTGAGGCGTGCCAGCCTCTGGGTACAAAAGGCAGCGTGGGTACCAGTGCCGCACTGGGCTCCTCTCTCCATCCTGAGATGTGGCAGCCTCTGGGTACCATGGCAACGTGCGTACCAGTGCTTCACTAGGCTCCTCCCTCCATCTTGAGGTGTGACAGCCTCTGGGTACCAGCAGCGTGGGTACCAGTGCCGTGCTGGGCTCCTCCCTCCATCTTGAGGTGTGGCAGCCTCTGGGTACCGAGGCAATGTGGGTACCAGTGCCGCACTGGGCTCCACCATACCTCCTGAGGTGTGGCAGCCTCTGGGTACCAAGGCAACGTGGGTACCAGTGCTGCACTGGTCTCCTCTCTCTACCCTGAGGTGTGGCAGCCTCTGGATGAAGGCCGTCGCCGAATGGATGAGGAACAGCCAACTGAAGCAGAACTCAGACAAGATGGAGGTCCTCATCCTTGGACCCACCCCTTCGGCCTGGGATGACTCCTGGTGGCCGACCGCACTGGGTATAGCCCCAACACCCACCGACCACGCACGCAACCTAGGGGTCCTCCTCGACTCCACCCTCGCCATGACCAAACAGGTCAATGCCGTCTCCTCCTCCTGCTTCAACACCCTCCGCATGCTCCGCAGGATCTACAAGTGGATCCCCACCGATACGAGAATAACGGTCACCCAGGCCCTCGTCAGCAGCAGGTTGGACTACGGAAACACACTCTACGCAGGAGCTTCGGCCAAACTTCTGAGACGCCTGCAACGCATCCAGAATGCCTCTGCTCGTCTGATCCTCGACATCCCCCGCCACAGCCACATCACACCCCACCTGAGAGACCTGCACTGGCTCCCCGTAAACAAGAGGATAACCTTCTAGCTCCTCACCCACGCACACAAGGCACTCCTCAACACCGGGCCAGCCTACCTCAACAGACGACTCAGCTTCTACACCCCCACCTGCCAGCTTCCCTCCGCCGCCCTCGCCGCAGTCCCGCATTCAAAAAGCGACTTCCGGTGGCAGATATTTCTCCCACCTTGCCGCCAAGACCTGGAACACCCTCCCCATCCACCTACGGCAGACCCAAGACCTTCTGACCTCCAAGAGCCTCCTCAAGACCTGGCTCTTCGAGCAGTAGCAGCATTCCCCCCCTAGCGCCTTGGGACCCTCACGGGTAAGTAGTGCACTTTACAAATGTTATGATTGATTGATTGAGTAATAGGATGCACACTGTAGCTTCTGTTATTGTGTTCTTCAAAAGCGACAATCACGCTGATGTGGACATATTCACAGTATTTCATCTGAAAGCTGGCTGTTTTTTCCTTAATCATTGTTGTGAAGCAAACTGCTGAGTTTCTATGTGGCTAATTACGTGCTACATTCCATTGTCTTCCAAAAAGAGCACAATCTCTTGGAATGAAAACAAGTGACCGTCTATAGAGGCCCTCTGGGGCATTTGTTTATTCCACTACTTTTCAACCACTACTGAATAACCTTATAAAAGCCAGTCCCTTAGAGGTGGGAACAAGGGAGGAGCTTCACTGCCAGGTGACACCGGGACAGGCTGGGCACAGTCCCTGCACCCCTGCACCCCACGCTGCCGGGAGGACCCCGGCCTGTTGGGTGTAGTATATTTATATTGTGTCTTTCCCTTTAATGTTTGAAATGTTCTCTCCAGAATTGTTTTATGTCACCAGAACGTCTTGTCTTTGGAACTCTGTATAGGACAGTTATTGCTTAGCCTCTGATTGCTTATGGGCTCTTGATGTGGGCTCCTTATTTATTCTGTAGCTTATAAATAAATACTTAAGTTATCAACTCTTGGAGTTCCTGTTTTATTGCTGGCGTTCCCCACACCACAATTTGGTACCAGGAGTGAGGTTAAAATATAGCCATCCCGAATTTCTATTTTGAAGAAGGATTTTCAACGAATCCAAGAAGGCCTTCTCAGGTGCCCACCGGATCGATCGTCATCGCACCAAGGTTCACTTTCGTCAAATTTTCATGAGGATTTTAAGGTCGATCTACAACTTTAATACTTTTGGGATTATCATAGCTTTACTGCTAAGCGCGAGCGCAACTTTTCAAATCTCACTTACTAGCCATTCAATTCACCTCATCATTGCAGAACATACCTGTTTATGACATGTATTTCATTGGAACGCTGTATCTATGCCCGATGGTTGCTGGGAAAACGTCGTTCCGTCACGACGCTACAGCCGCCATTTTTGGTTGGGTATTTTTCACCACAGCTGTCCGGTTTTCTCAATTTTCCAATTTGGTAGTCACTATTGAGATCCCAGAAAGTTTAAAGGACCTTTTGTAAATATTTCTATCAATGACATAACCATTTTAGCTATGGCTGACTCCAGTGCTCCTGTGACCATATTGGCTGATAAAACATTTTTTAAATATTGGCCCAAAACCATGGTTTTGAGTGCTCCTGATATTAATCCCAAGGCATTCAGAGAACAAGATATTGACATCATTGGTTACTTTTGGGATGTACTAGAATGTCTAGGTAGATCCATCAGAACCAAGATTTACATAGCCATCAAAGGTAGAGACATCATTGGATGGAAAGACCTTGCCCTTTTAGGCATTCATTTACGTCCTGCACAGGATCCTCCTATAGTGCTAGGGGAGTTACCATCCTCTATTTTAGCCATTGACCAGTCCGATATCACAGTCACAGATTGAATAAAATCTTTTCCCAATGTATTCAAAGACATAGTTAGCACAGTCAAAGGCTAAGAACACAATATCATTTGGAAAAAAAATGCTGTTCCTATTATACACAAAGTCAGGCCTGTACCACTCAGTATTAGAGATGATCTTAAGTCACTACTTAATAATTTGCAAGAAGGTATTATTGCTCCTATAGACTCATCCCCAATGGATTTCTCCGGTGGTTTTACGAAAAAAGGTACCGGAGATCTAAGATTGTGTGTTGATTTAAGATCTCTCAACCAATGTATCCTTGACGATTGTCATCCCCTACCTCTCATACATGAAATGCTTGTTAAAATTGGCAAATCCAAATTTTTCTTAACAATTGATTTTCATTCTGCTTACCACAACATTCCCCTTTCGCCTCACTGTCAAGCTCTGACTGCATTTGTAACACCTTTTGGTGCATTTAAATATCTCAAACTTCCTTTTCGGATTGCATCTGCTGCAAGTGTGTTCTAAAAACTTATGGATAATCTTTTTGGCAGTTTTTCCCAAGTCCAAGCATTCCAGGATGACATACTCATTCACACAGAAACAAAAGAAGAACACATACATACACTGAACAGTGTTTTGGGCATCTTAGAAGAGAAAGGCATGACAGTGAAGGGCAACAAATGTAAATTGCTAGTTAATGAAGTCGAGTATTTAGGACATACCATATCTCATGAAGGTATCAAGCCAACATTTTCTAATATTGAAGCTATTCATAAAGCTCCTCACCCTTATGATAAAGATTCTTTACGATCATTTCTGGGGCTGTGTGAATACTATGCCAGATGTGTACCAGGTTATTCACAATCTATCCAACCATTGATAAGTTTGCTAAAAAAAAGGCACGAAATTTGTATGGGATGATACTTTGAATGAAGTTTTTGGAAAAGTCAAATTACTCATTGTGAGTGCTCCTGCTCTACAACCATATGTATACAATGCCAAATCATTTATATCAGTTGATGCTAGTCAAAGAGGTCTTGGAGCTGTCTTTGGTCAGTGGGTTGATAATAAAGAAAACACCATCGCTTTTGCTTCACGCACTTTAACACCTACTGAAGCCAACTATAGTACGATCGAACGTGAGGCTCTTGCCATTGTTTGGGCTGTCCAGAAATGTAAAACTTATGTTTGGGGTAATCAATGCGATATTTACACTGATCACAAACCACTTGTATCCTTGCTATCTGACAATAGTTTGGGTAAATCTTCAGCAAGATTAGTCAGATTATTGTCCAAATTACAAGAATATAACCTTACTAAAAAGTATATTCAAGAAGGGAAAAATATTCATGCAGATTGGCTTTCCCGCATACCTTTGGCTGACTTTAGTGAAGGTGAAGATGATGTTCACAAAGATTGCGTAGTTGGTGGGGTTGATGTCATTTCTATGTCTAATGGTAGCATATCTCAGGAAGAATGGTTATCAGCTATGCAAGCGGACGAGACTTTTTCACTAAAAGTAAATGGCCTAATGTTAAGACCTTAAGCAATGATGTTAAACAATTTGCTCAAATAAGTGGAGTTGTCTTTTGAAGATGGTGTTTGTGTGAGAAATGGTCTGTTTGTACCTTCTATGTCTCTCAGAGACAAAAGATATTGTCTAGTTGCAATTGATTATTACTCCAAATGGATATATTATTCTTTTGTAAGCATAGCCGACTCATCCACGGTCACATCATTCCTTCAAAGGCTGTTAAAAATGGAAGGGACCCCGGAGTACATCATTACTGACAATGGCCAACATTTTATGTCACAACTTGTTTCTGACTTTATGAACAACCATGAAATTAAACATCACCAAGTTGCTTTATACAGTCCTTCTTCCAATGGACTTGTAGAAAGAGCCAATCGCTTTATCAAAGAAGGAGTCCAAACTGCATTAGCAACTAACACCGATGTAGGTGCATTCTTACAGGAAAAAATATGGGCTTACTTAACGACACCTCATTCCACTACTGGTGTCACTCATTTTAAAGCTCTCAGAGGCAGAGAGGCTAGATCTAAACTGATGCATAAATGGTTTACTAATATGAATACTGGTTCTGAACTACTTCATAAAAGAAACATCATTATAAACCCTCAAATTATCAAAGACAGAGTTGCTACCAAACAAGTCCTACAGAAAAAATGTTATGATAAATATAGTGGTTCAAGCACTCCCAACATCAAAGTAAATGATTGGGTACTCATAAAAAAACACATAAAGTTTGCAAGGGTCAATCAAGTTTCACCTTACCTGTACGAGTTATTAAGGTAACCAAATCATCAGTATTTTTACTCAATAAAGGGTGGTGGAACAGAAACAATGTTGTAAAAGTCAATAGCAATCAAGTTAACATTTTCAATAAGGTGTATGCCAACAATAAGAATGAAAAACATGATATTGATTTCACTTTTGGTCCTGGTTATGAATCATCTAACACCAATGATGGTTCTCAAAGTGATGTTATTCCAGGAGACAATGTTAACAATGCTCCTAGTTGTTATCCACACTCTATAACATCTATGCGTGATCACCGCATATGTAGAATGCCTGTTAAGTACAATGACTATATCCTATATTGATTGATTCTTATTAATTTTTTTATTTTATTATTTTTTTATTTTAAGGGAGGAGGGTATGTAGTATATTTATATTGTGTCTTTCCCTTTAATGTTTGGAATGTTCTCTCCAGAATTGTTTTATGTCACCAGAACGTCTTGTCTTTGGAACTCTGTATAGGACAGTTATTGCTTAGCCTCTGATTGTTTATGAGCTCTTGATGTGGGCTCGTTATTTATTCTATAGCTTATAAATAAATACTTAAGTTATCAACTCTTGGAGTTCCTGTTTTATTGCTGGCGTTCCCCACACCACAATTTGGTACCAGGAGTGGGGTAAAAAAATCGCCATCCTGAATTTCTACTTTTCAACGAATCCAAGAAGGCCTTCTCGGGAGCCCACCGGATTGATCATCATCGCACCAAGGTTTACTTTTGTCAAATTTTCATGAGGATTTTTAAGGTCGGTCTACAACTTTAATACTTTTGGGATTATCACAGCTTTACTGCTTAGCGCGAGCGCAATTTTTCAAATCTCACTTACCGACCATTCAATTCACCTCATCATTGCAGAACGTACCTGTTTATGACGTGTATTTCATTGGAACGCTGTATCTTTGCCCGATGGTTGCTGGGAAAAAGTTGTTCCGTCACGACGCTACAGCCGCCATTTTAGGTTGTATTGTAATTGTATTGTAATTGCATTTATATAGCGCTTACTACCCCTGACGAGGCGTCAAAGTGCTTTTTCGGCGGGTAGCACGCTACTCCGGGACCCACAGAGGATTAGTGTTGAATTAGTATAGTGAAACATGTAAGTACATTTTAAGTGGTGGATAGGTTAGTCAGTGATTTGGATTTGGAATGATAGCAGAAGGATAGAGTAGGAGAAAAGTTTGTATTTATTTATCGCTCGCTTGTTGACGCATGCTATTCAGGGAGCCTATAAAGGATTAGTGGTGAATTAATATGGTGAAATATGAGGTAATTTCAGTGGTGGATATTAGTCTGTTACTTGGAGTGAGAAGGATAGCGGAGGGATAAAAGGGGAAGAAAGATTTGCATTCATATAGCACTTGTTACCACTGATGGGTGTTGAAGCGCTTTTTTGGCGAGTAGCACGCCACTCCCGAACCCATAAAGGATTAGTGTTGAAAATTAGTATAGTGTAAATATGAAGTAATTTGAGTAGTAGATATGTTATTCAGTTATTTGGGCAGTATATTAGTATAGTTGAATTTGGAATATGGAATTTGAGAAGTGAACACGTTAGTTTGTTAATTTTGATAGAAAAAGGATAGTGGAGGGATAAAAGAGTGAAGGACTTTTTGGGATTTTTTAAAATTTTTTATTTTTTTGAAGTCAACTGATGGAAGGATCATTATATATTTGTTAGTGATAAAAGGTGGACTGTTAGGTGTAATTACAGCAGGGAGAGTGTGTCTGAGTGGGATGTCGTTATTTATGGTGTTGATTGGCGTGTTAGTAATGAGTGTATTCGTTAGTGGTATAGGATAGCGTTGTGTACTGTTTGTGGGTGTTGGTGGATATGTGTGGTAGTTGGGATAGTAGGGTGTGTAGATTTGGTTTGGTTGGGTTGGTGGTGCATGCTGGTACATTAATCTGTCCATAGTGTTGTGCGTGGTGTATATTTGGTGTGAGTGTGTTGCTCTGTTTGTGGTTGTGGATGGTGTGGGCTGGGTATTGTTAAATGAGAAAAAGGGCAGCATTTCTGGCCCTAGTCCCGACCAGTCTCGAACAGGCCCAAACAGGCAACTACCCTTGTCCTCTCCACCCTTAGCAGGCCCAAACAGGTAACTACCCTGGTCCTCTCCACCCTTAGCCTCGACGCCCGGGCTGAGACGCCCTAAGCCTGGCCTTTTTTGTAACCCTAGTAATCAGGTGACCCCTTCAGCCAATGGGAACCCTAGCCCTAACACTATCCAATCACAACACTAGCCCTAACATCTAGAACCAATAGGAGACCAGGACCTTGCAGCCAATCTTAACCCTAGTCCAAGCACCCAATCAGTTCAAAAACCCTGATCTCTACGTCCAATATAGGCCGTAGCCCTACCACTAGTCCCAACCCAAGTCCAAGCAGCCAATGGTACAGGTAGCCCTAGTCCCTACTTCCAATAGAAAGCCTAACCCTACTCTTAGTCCCACAACTGGTTCAACAACCAACATCACCAGAAGCCCTAAATAGCTACTTCCAATTAAAGGTCTAACCCTAGCCCTAGTCCCACCCTACAACCAATAACATAGGAAGCCCTAGTTCCTAC
Source organism: Lissotriton helveticus (assembly GCF_964261635.1). Lineage (NCBI taxonomy): Eukaryota > Metazoa > Chordata > Amphibia > Caudata > Salamandridae > Lissotriton > Lissotriton helveticus. The sequence goes on along the minus strand of NC_136061.1, from coordinate 49,405,978 downwards.
TTCCAATAGGAATCCTAACCCTAGCCCTAGTCCAACCCTGCAATGATTGAATCACAGACCGAGAAACCAATCAGAACCCTCAAATACCCAACCAATGAGGACATTAAACCTAACCCAATAGAAACACCAGATACAACCACCAATCAGTGTACACATGTGCCAACAACTACCACACCATATAAAGTCCCAGCAACCTCAGACAAGGTTTGCTGGCCAGGGAGTTGGAAGCTGCTTGCTCCTGTTCAGAATCTCCTAGGAGACAGACAGGCTCAATCCATAACTTTGGACTACAGCAGGTAAAGGCTTCACTAACTCGAAATCTAACAATACTGTTTGAATGAAGCTTTACTCCCCCTGCTGGCCAAAAAACGAAGTGCACAGGCCCCAGTAAATACAGTTTAAACAGCTCACAGAAGCACCCTCTGATGTAGAAAACCCCTTTTGCTGGGGGGTGGGGGGGCAGGGGGCTGGCCTCAATGGCTTGTGAACACAAAATGGTGGCTGGGGATGCACTGTTTGAGCACACAGGCCTAAGCACAGAGCAAAGGAGAAATTTGGAGGGAAAACAGATTTGTCACCAACGAATGAGAGGGATAAACTACAGAGGTTGGACTGCAAATCCCACAATTCAACACACTAAATGAAGGCAATCATGGGCAGGGAAAACCACACATTTAAAACACAACGCAGGTGATAAAATATGCAATTACAGGCAGGCTAAAACTACAATATTTAACAGTAACAACCACAGCATAGACAGTAAACACAGAAAGTAAAAATCGTTTTTTAAACAACTTTTTGTCTTGGGAAGAGACAGCACTAGTCTGTTTCCTTACCACTTCCTGGATTCTGCTCGCTGCAATCTGGGGCACATGTGGGCTGCAACTGATAAGATGGAGGAGAATGATTTGGGGTGCACCTAGCAAGGCCTTAAGGGGCCTGGGCAGGTGTGAGAGGAGGGCTCAGACTTGCCTGGTAGCTGAATAGCCAATGGTCTGCTGGCCTGGGGGTGGGGTCTGGGCAGCTGCTTGCTCCTGTTCAGAATCTCCTAGGAGACATACACACGTAAATTTCAACGTTACTGTGCGGACTCTCTTCATCGGTGATCCGCACACCACTCGACTCAACAAAACATTTCTTTATATATTGCAGTGCGATGTCACTCCATCAGTGATCCGCACACCACTCTACATTACAAATCATTTCCTCGACGTGCGAAACCTCTTTAGCTCTATAGGTGACTCGCACACCTTTTAGCATAACAAATCTTTTCTTCAAATTTGTGGTGCGGATTTTAATCGGTGATTCGCACATCAAGTCTGCATTAACCTTGGTAACTCCTTCATTATTGAATTCTCTTATTCTAGTGAAAAGATTTTATTTTTATGGTTTACTCAATATCTGTTGACTCATATTATTATTTTTCATAATTCTCATACCGATATTCTTGAAGCTAAAAAAAAGAAAAGTTAAGCAACATAAAGGAACTAAGGGGTCCATTAGGATGCTGGGCGGATTGCCCCCGCCAGGCTGGCGGTGGCTACCGCCAGCCTGGCGGGGCAATCCGCCCGACATCCTTCCCTGAATTCCCCCCTGCCATATTGCAATGGCGAGGGGGACCGCAGTGGACCAAAACACCGCACCCCACTTTTCCGCCCCGGTCGCCTTAGGCTGGCGGTGGCTACCGCCAGCCTGGCGGGGCAATCCGCCCGACATCCTTCCCTGAATTCCCAGCTGCCATATTACAATGGCGGGGGGGACCGCAGTGGACCAAAACACCGCACGCCACTTTTCCGCCCCGGTCGCCTTGCGGCCGGGGCGGAAAATGTTTAATATGGTGGCGGTGTCTATTAGACACCGCCAGCCATATTACAATGGGCATTGTTAGGTGCATTTCCGCGGCGGCGCTGCCGCCACGGAAAGGCATGCGGGTGGGGGGGTGCACAACAGGTACCCCCCTTCATTTTCATTTGCAAAGCGGCAGGCACCGCGCGGTGCCTGCCGCTTTGCAAATGAAAATGTGAAAGTGCATTTTCAGCATTGTGGCAGGCGGTGCAGAGAGCACCGCCCGCCACAATGCTGAAAATGCTGAAAATACAGGATGTGCCCGCCACTGTGGCGGGCACATCCTAATGGCACCCCCGGGACCCCCGCCCTTATGGCGGGTGGTCCCGATTTACGATAGGATGACGGGCGGGCAAAGTACGCCCGTCATCCTAATGGACCCTTTAGACTTAGAATTTAGCTTTATTCTCTTTTCACACATGTATATACTTATATTACCTTACATATGGGTTCCAGTCAAGATGTTACACAACCTTCACCATTCTTACCAAAATTCGGAAAACCTGAAAATAAATGGTCGGAATGGTTAAAAGATTTTGAAAACTACCTCACAGCCATCGATGCAGATGGTGATTCACGTTCAAGAAAAGTAGCTTTATTATTAAATCATCTCGGCACAGCTGGTCGCAGGGTCTTCGAAAACTTGCCACATTATCCACCTCCTTTAGATGAAAATGCTACATGGAATGTTTTCATTGAAGCCAAACTACGGATGGCTAATCAATATTCTGATTCCAAAAGTGTATTATTAGAAAGATTTAATTTTGCAATGTGTAAAGAAACATAAGACGAATCAGTTGAATATTATATAGCGTCTCTTAGAGTATTAGCAGAAAAATGTGATGTTGGTGCCAGTGTTGATATTTATGTAAGAGACCAATTCGTTTTCTACTGTCATTCCAAGAAAATTCAAGAACGTCTTTTGACTTCTATCAACCCAACTTTAGCAGAAACTATAGACATTGCAAAAAGCATTGAAAGATCAATAGTGACTTCTAAAGTACTTTCTACTCATGTTAATCAAAACACTACTGTTTCTGTCCAACCCTCTATTCCTACAAATGTAAATATTGTGTCTGATGATAATTCCGTATGTGCCATTAACAAAAATCAGGGGTTGTGTTATATTCTTCATACTATTATTCTGTGTATTTCCCTTTTAATGTATTTCCCTTTTAGGTATACTGTATTCCTTTAATTGTGGCTCTTGCCTAGCAGTTATGTATGACATCATTATGTTCTGTATTCTGTTCTTCTACTGATGAACTTGGCTAGAAGGAGTACTGTGCTCCAGAAGAATAAACCTGTTTCCGTTTAAATTGGATCCTGGAACTTTATATTGGCGACGAGGGTGGGATTGTACCTGCTACTTTGAGGAGCACAGGAGCGGTACAACCTTTTTGGGATTTAAAAAAAAAAAAGAGCATTTTTTTTTCTCTTGTATGGATTTTGTGATATTATTTTGCTGTTTCTACTTCATCATCGTTGGAATTGTATTTACATGCTTCTTGGATCCTTCTAGGGCGTTCCCATCGCCTATTATTCATTTTAATGCATTTTAATGGTTTGCTTGGAAATTACCTGCTTCGTTTCAAAAGTCGCACTGCTGTTATGCGCGTGTAATTCTCGAGGCTGAGAATCTTTCTTACGGAAGCGGAGGAACTCCTGACGTGCTACGACGGGATTCTGCAACGTCGTTGTCTCGCAGAAGGTCATAACGTGCTGCCATAGTTACGCTTGATGCCAACGCGTCACTAGCGTCAGCGGCCATTTTGTATTGCCTTGACAACCATTGTAAACACGGAAGCTACGGAGACGCCGTGCTTCTTTTCTGAGGCGCTGCAACGCTGATGTACACGGTGTCTTTGTTTCTGGAAGTGCATTAACAAGCTGTAGACGCTGATATGCACAGCTGCATCATTGGTACATTGAAATCTTTTACTTTGATGTGATTTGAAGAAGAATGTGAATTCAGGAAGTTACTGGTTTGGTTTACATGAACCATATCCTTGCATGCATATACAACCACTTTTACTTGGAGATAATATTTTGATTTTATAACATTTTAGCTTTTGTTAATTTAGAAAGTTTTGTGATTTACGGAATTTATTCAGTTGGGAACTTTATAGTTCTCTTGGTTACTATGCAATTTGATCCACCCACAAAATTCTTACAATCTAAAGGGGACCCTCCTATTCCCTGGTTCCGATGGAAGGAAGAATTTCTTACTTATTTAAAAGCAATCGATGGAGAGAGGATGGGTAATGAAAGGAAGAAGAGTATATTTTTACATTGCTTAGGTTCAGAAGGGCAAGCTATTTTCAGAACTCTCCTTGTTGCTAGTGGTGACTTTGGAACATTTGATGAAGCTCTCATGCGTATTGAAACTCATTTTAAACCCTCCTCTAGCATTGCACTTAATAGATCTAAGTTCTATACGAGAGCTCAAAGAGATTCAGAGACTTTTGATGATTTCCTAACTGCTCTTAGAAGTCTTGTGATTTCATGCAATTTTGGTAATTTAGCAGACGAAATGATAAGAGACCAAATTATAGTGAACGTTAAGAACAAAAAAACACAAGAGCAATTATGGATTTTAGGTAACCCGAATCTCAATGACACTATATCCACGGCGAAAGCTTTTGAACAATCAGAAAAATGGAGAAAGACTATGGATGATGTGAACGCTAAGGGAGATAATAGTAAAGCTATTGATGAAGTGTGTAGTGTTAAGAAGAAGTTTACACCACAATATGTTAAAGATTCTAGGAATATTGTGTGTTTTAGATGCGGAAGTACCAACCATGTAGCATCTTTGAAATTTTGTCCTGCTATCGGGAAAGAGTGTATCAAGTGTGGCAGGATTGGGCACTTTGCTAAAGCTTGTAAAGATGATCGTAGGAGAACTATAGAACCTCAAAAGAGTGTAGGGTCTAAAAGTAGAGACGTTTCGGTTGTGAGAGATTTGAATGCTGTGGATGAGGATTCTTGTTCAGGGATGGTTGTTTCTATTCAAGGTGTGTGTGTGGTTGAGGAATATCTTCCATCCCCAAAGTGTCATGGACCATTATAACTACAGAATATTTTCATGAAAAATTTAAAAATACTTTAAGTTTAGATGATTTAACTAACCCTGACATTGCTGCCAAATGTTTTAATGAATCTGCCATTGATTTTGTAGGTTACATAGCTTCGGATTTAGAATTTAAAGGGAGATCAGCTCAAGTGAAAATGTATGTTGCCAAGAAAGGTATCAATGTTTTGGGTTGGAGAGATCAATGGAAGCTGGGGATCAAACTCAATCCACGAATTAAGGAACCTGTTATGTTAGTTGAAGAGATGGATTGTTGCTCTGGGATAAATGATTATTCGGTGGTAGTTGAAGAATTATTTCCTGAAGTTTTTACTGATACTTTAGGAAAACTTAAAGGTTTTTGTCATGAAATTAAATTGAAGGCTGGAGCTACACCTGTCAAACAAAAACTTAGGAATGTACCCATTAATGTGAGAGATGAGTTGGGAAAGTTGTTGGATGGAATGTTGAGTGAGGGAGTGATAGAAGAAGTGGAATCGTCTGAATGGGTTTCGCCTATCGTTTTGGCACGAAAATCGGATAATTCTTTGAGGCTGTGTGTAGACCTTCGTGCTCTTAATGCTAACATTTTAATTGACTGCCACCCTTTACCAAACATTAATGAGGTTGTTAGTACACTAGGAGGGGCCACAGTTTTTTCTACATTAGACCTGAGATCGGCCTATCACCAGATAGAGTTAGCCAAGGATTCTCGTCAATTTACAGCTTTCATAACGCCACAAGGATTGTATCAATTTAAGAGGATGCCTTTTGGTCTTGCCTCTGCGGCGTCAGTTTTTCAAAGATCAATGTGTCATCTTTTTAAAGAAATGCAGTCATGCGTGAAGTGTTTTCAAGATGACATCTTGATTTTCTCACCAGATGTAGATAATCATTCGAAGCACTTAAATAAGGTATGTGAGATCCTCAAGAATTATGGTCTTACTTTAAAAAAAACAAATGTAAATTTTTCCAAGAGTCTGTCGAATACTTAGGACATACCCTTTCTAAAGCTGGAGTTGTTCCAAAAAAATCGTTGGTGGATGCCATTCTTAAAGCACCTGCGCCAGATTCAAAAGAGAAATTGCTTTCTTTTTGTGGTCTTTGTGAATATTACAGTAAGTTTATTAAGGATTTTGCGTCAAAAATGGAACCTTTGAGAGAATTGATAAGGAAGAATGTTGTGTTTGAATGGGGAGATAGTCAGCAAAAAGCTTTTGAAAGAATTAAGGGGGACATGGTTGCTGCACCATCTCTTAAAGCATTTTGTTTTGGAAAGACATGTGTTCTTACTGTTGACGCTAGTTTATATGGACTAGGTTGTGTTCTTTCGCAGTTTTCAGGTAATGAAGAATGGAATGTAGCGTTTGCCTCACGTACTCTAAATTCAACAGAAAGACGTTATGCAGTGATTAAAAGAGAGTTACTCGCTTGTGTGTGGAGCGTGGAACACTTCAGGAATTATATTTGGGGAGCGAGATTTATTATCAAGACTGATCATAAACCTTTAGTTTCTATCCTGTCTCCTGGTGGTGGTTTGAATGCCACAGCAAGGATTGCTAGATTAATGTCTCGACTACAAGAATATACTTTTACTGTGGAATATGTTCCTGGGAAGGTCAATGTTACTGCAGATTGTTTGTCGCGCCTTCCTTGTGTGGATAGTGAAGGTTTAGACAATGTTGAGATTGTAGCAGGAATTGCTGATGTGTTACCTGGGAATTTTGGTAGTATATCAGAGGATTTGTGGAACAAGAGTATGATAGAAGACAAAGTGTTGCAAGAAGTCATGGTGTTTTGTCATGAAGGGTGGCCTTCCAAAAATGAAGTTTCAGAGGAGTTATTACCTTTTTGGAAAGTCTCCGATGAAATTTTTGTTGAGGGTGATTTTATTTATAGGCAAGGAAAGTGTATTCCACCCGTTTTGTTACGGGAAAAGATTTTGATTTTGAGTCATGAAAGTCATGTTGGTATCTCCTCAATGAAAAGACTTATTAGATCTTTGTTTTGGTGGCCAGGAGTTGACAGGTTTGTGGATAAGTTGGTAAGGGAGTGCCCGGAATGTGTTAGTAGTGAAAAGTCTCTCCGGTGCAATCCGGCTCCACTCATTCCTGTTAAGTGGCCGGAGTTTCCATGGCAGAAGGTGGGAATTGATTTTGCGGGGCCTTTCAATTTTTTGCCACACGATTGTAGGTTTGCTATCGTAATGATAGATTACCATTCTAAGTGGCCGGAAGTCAAACTAGTTCCTAAAGTCACAACTAGTAGTGTGATTTTGTTTTTGAAGGAAGTGTTTGACAGAGAGGGTAATCCAGAAGGGATCATTTCTGATAATGGGGTGCAATTGAAATCTTGTGAGATGCAAGATTTTCTTAAATCTCAAAATATCCATCATTTGACCACACCTTTATATGAACCTCAAGGAAATGGTCAAGTAGAAAGGTACAATAGAGTTCTTAAACAAGATATACTCTGGGCACGGAATTTTGGTGCTGAATGGAAGGACAAGTTAAGGGAGAAGTTATGGTTATATAGGATAACTCCCCACACCACCACTGAAATGTCTCCTTTCCGCTTACTTAGGGGGTAGAGATCCTGTTTCTAAACTATGTCCTTGGTGGTTCAAGAAGGTTGTCCAGGATAAATGTTCACAACCATCTAAGGATGATATCGCTCAAAAAGTTGACTATAAACAAGCGAGAAGCAAAAGCTATTATGACTCTCACATGAATGTCAAAACTCCAACGTTTTGTATTGGAGATTATGTTAGGATACGGAAGCCTGGAATTTTGCTCAAAGATGAAGCAAGATTTAGCAGACCTGTGAAAGTTGTGAAGGTTAACAAGAATAGTATTGTCACTCAAAATGGTCAAGTTTGGAATGTGAGACGTGTTTCTAAGTGTGGTATGAAAGACTGAAGTATTTGTAAGACAAGAGATGTATTATATTCTTCACATCTGAAAGATTGAAGTTTTTGTAAGAGAAGAGATGTGTTATATTCTTCATACTATTATTCTGTGTATTTCCCTTTTAATGTATTTCCCTTTTAGGTATACTGTATTCCTTTAATTGTGGCTCTTGCCTAGCAGTTATGTATGACATCATTATGTTCTGTATTCTGTACTTCTACTGATGAACTTGGCTAGAAGGAGTACTGTGCTCCAGAAGAATAAACCTGTTTCTGTTTAAATTGGATCCTGGAACTTTATAGGTCCGGCAACACAAACTTTAGGCAACCATTTAACAAATCTTATAGGAACTCTAACCCTCAAAGAACTCAATTTTCCCAATTTATAAAAAAGGGTATCAGAACTTACCATCATGCCATAGACCAATTTCACTGTTAGATTGTTGCACAAAGATTTGAGACAGAGTGCTTCTGTTATGTTATGTTATGTTATAACGAGTTTTATTAAGCGCTCAGCTACTCGGACCGAGTGTCCCAGCGCTGTCAGACCCGACACAACACAACCAACGCGGCCGAGGGGAGTTAATTGCAGAACAACCACGTCTTCAACTCTTTCCTAAAAGACAAAAGGGTCCCGCATTTCCTAAGTGACAATGGCAGTGCATTCCAGGCTCGGGGAGCCAGATAACCAAAAGAGCGGCCCCCGATGCGAGCACGCCTGACTGCCGGGATAGTGGCCAGTGAAAGGGACGCAGAGCGAAGTGCTCTGGATGGAATGTGGAGTCCCAGCCGCTTCCTTAGGTAGCCTGCACCAGAGCCATGAAGTGCCTTAAATGCCAAGGTCAAGGTCTTAAACTCAATGCGTTTCCGTATCGGAAGCCAGTGGAGGGATTTCAGCAGGCCCGCAGCATGGGGCCTCCTGCCAAGGCCGAAGATGGCATGAGCGGCCGAGTTCTGCACCACCTGCAGACGAGAGAGAAGATAGTCAGGGAGGCCGAGGTAGAGTACATTAGCGTAATCAAGCCTCGATCCCACCAACGCCTGCACTGTGCTTTTCCTGTGGGCAATGGACAGAAAAGGAAGGAATTTCATGAGCATTCTCAGTATCCTGAAGCATTGACCCACCAGGCCCAGGATATGTGGTTTAAGGGACAAATCTGTGTCCATCATGACTCCCAGATTCTTTGCCATCCCCGTCTCCTCAGAGGGGGGGTGGATGTCAGCCGGCCACCAGGACTTCCAACAAGGGTCAGGAGGTCACCCAAAAAAAAGGACCTCAGATTTATCAGGGTTGCATTTCAGCTGGTTTATATGAAACCAGCCGAACACAGCACCCAGGCAGTTTTTAATCAGCTCTCCATCAAAGTCCATATTCTTGCCACAGGTGAAAAGAAGCTGGGTGTCATCAGCGTAAGAAACCTGGAATCGTGGGCTGTAGAAAATTAGATCCTGTTCAATGTGTAATTTGGCTTAAGACCAGGTATTGGGAATACAGACGGAGTGTCAACTTTTATATGATAGCAGGGGAATTTGTAATGGCCAAAAATCAGAAGACTGCATCTGGCATTTATTTATTTGTCTAGTGCGTTCGACCTAGTCATTCGTTCAAAACTCGGAGCCCTGAAGGAAAGTATGGGGTGGAGAAGGAACTCTTCACCCTCATTAAACCCCTACATCAGGATCTAATTGTCGGGGTGTGTTATGGTGTGTAGGGCAAAACTACCACTCAAATCAGATCTACAAAGGGTGTGAGACAGGGTTGTATCTTAGCTCCTTTTCTTTTCCTCCTTTCCATAAATGAGATTTCTAAACATCTAGCTGAGGTAGGAAAGGACACGCCACGAATCAGTAGGCAATCCATCCCAATGTTGCTGTACGCGGATGATGCCATGTTGATTTCCTGCACAGCAAATGGCCTACAGGTCTTATTGGAGTCTTTCTCCTCATATATGGAAGAACTGGATCTAAGGTCAACCATTTCAAATCATTTATAATGACCTAGGGACCCTCTAGAACAAGATCAACATCCTTTGCAATGGGGAAAACCGCTCTTGAAAAGGTGAAAGATTTGAATTACCTAGGAATCCTTTTTAGTTCCTCTTTTAAATGGAATTCACTTTTAACTGCAAGGGCACAACAACGTAGTAAGATTGTAAAGGAAATTTTCAGATTTGCCAATAGGTTTGGACAGAAACCCATCAGAGTGATTATTAAGTCATATAAAGTAAAGGTATTTTTTGTGGGCTTTTATAGAGCGGGTTTGTGGGGCTGTACAAACGCAACAGTCCTCCAACGACTTGAGAACTGCTTCACACGGAGGCTACTTGCGATTCCCTTGGAGATCGCCTCTCTGATGTGTCATGAGGAATTAGGCCTCCCTTTTTTGGAGGATCGTATGGGTCTTGCCCCACTTTTGATATGGGTTAAGATCTGGAGGACTCCAGAGGCAGCCTTGGTCAGATCTTCCATTTCTGATTTCTTTTCTCTGGATGGGGTTGCCCGGATTCCTTGCATCGCATACCTGAAAAAATCCTGTGAGATAATAGACCTGAAAGAACTGTTTGATAATTCTCAGAAGATGTCTTTCAAAAGTAAAGAGGAAGTTAAACAACATTTCCTCAAGCATTGTTTGGACCTGAGGCTACAGAGGGCTCAATCATTGCTGTCAGTTGTTAGATATGTACCAGTATCAACTACAAACAATCACAAACCTTCCCACTCTGGATTTCGACCCTCATCCACCGCTGCTTCCTAACTCTTTTTAGACTTATTATGATACATTTTAAGGTTGCCTTCCCTCTACACTGTGTATGGTCACACGATATACCCACATGCCCCTGTAATAATACTGTTAAGCAAAGCACTTGTCATTTTACATTGTTTTGCCCTCTATATGCAGAACCTCGGCTCTCATTTTTCATCCCCATTTTACGTAGATTAAAATTTACAATACACCAGGACGGCCTGATGTTTTTACAGAATCTTTGCACTATAGAGATTTCTTATGCAGTGCCAAATATATTTAAACGTTTTATCATATGGGGGGTTGGGCCCTTAAATGCAACCACCATGGACCCCAAAATGTGTAAAAACAAAACAACAATAGATGACTGCGTGATTCATACACGTTTTTACTTTTTCAGATTTTCTGTTGATAAAGCCTAGTTCAATCAAAGTTTGTTGCTAAGCTTCATTGAACTAAGTTGAACTAAGCTTCATCAACAGAAAATCCAATTACCACTGGGAGGCAAAATTCATTCTTTTTCCACTTTTTAAGCATCGATAATGCCGTTCCCTTGCAAAGACTATGCAATTCTGCTTCGTACTTCAAGAATTCATCCAGCCCTTGTCCTGAGGAAAACCCATAAAACAATTGGGGTTTGAAACACGTCGACCATTACCTTTGGGAGATCCTTGCACAATGCACATCAATATGGAGGACTCAAATTAAGTTTTAGCAGAAGAACAATTTCTTCGAGCCCATATCAGATAAGCCTGGACACCCGTACAGTATACCAAGGGCGTCAGTTGTAAATTTATCGGTCTGGCCCTTCAATTGAAGGAGTGGTGAACATTAAATACTTTGTTTATTTCTGTATTAATTCTTGTATTATTGTCATGCTTAAATCTATGTTTTTTCTTTTCACATTGAGCACAATGTTTTTTAAGAACAATTTGCATATTTGAGAATTACTTGCTGGTATCTTCTCCTTTCATTGTAAAGAAATCGAAAGCTTGAAATGTGACTGAATCAAAAGTATAAAAGATTTAGAGGTCATGTTTATTGAGTGAAATGACCTTCACGAAAAGTAAAAATGTGTATGAATCATGCAGCCACCTATTGTTATTTTGTGTTTACAAATTTCTTTAGAAGGGCACTAGCTATTAGAAAAGGGTATAGGGTCAATTTTGTATGATTCTATTACTGATCCCTTTACTTTTTTTCTGCTATGAATTGTGTACCCCTAATTATAGTTGGAAAATGTATTATTTATTTATTCATTAATATGTGTTTTATGACTGGTATGGCTTTTTTGACGAATAAAGGTTTCAATTAATTGATTGGATTGATTAAAATATATAATAGTAATGACAAAAAAATCATATAAAAAATATTGTCAAAAAACAAGGTCTTACAATATCTTTTTTTTAATTAAGTGGAATCTTTAAAGTAATGTATATGAAATATTTTTATAGTTAAACATATTATGTAAACTAAATAAAATAAAAAATGCAAATTAATAAAAGAATTCAAGCAAAGAATATAAAATTACAATAGTAAAATTAATTCATATGAATAATAATTTACAAACATTACACAAAGTATCTACCTTCAAATATCACAATTTACAAGTACCACTCCATCCTGATAACAACAAAAAAGTTGTCACAAATCGTGGGAGTTGGACCTGCTAAAAACTCAGAAGCGGGCAATGCTAGTAATGCGGAACTTTGGAGTTCAATAATCACTGCAAGTATTACCGACAACAGTATGGACCAAGGGCTCGGAGCAGCTACTCACTTAAACAAAACTCAAGGTAATCTTTTGGATCAATCCCAAAAAACTGAGTCCGTTCCCAAACAAATAGGGCGCACCAGTTTTAATGACAAAAGGAATCACACAAACAAGACCGAGCAAATGAATAGATATGATCTAAATAACAAGAGACCCCATTGGGCTGTACTTAAAGACACAAATAAAAATCAAAAAAAGCTCCCCTCCATTCGTGTCACATTACCAAGCATCAATGCAACCACAGGGAAAAGTATCACCATATCGTTTGACCATCAAACTCCAGGAAAACCGACCATAAGAGTCATAGGCAAATAAGAATAAAGGCTGACAGTCGTATAGATGACCAACCAAAACTCACAATACACTTCGGCATTAATGGCACTCAAGCATCTAAAGAGATTGTAAATGCGGAAAGAATAGGTCCATGCCCTGGACCAGTGATTACATGCATTGGGCACCACCGAGAACAGGCGGGACCTAACAGATTAGCCCGTGAGGCAAAAACCACGACAAAAACTCCACCAGTACTAGCTCAGAATGAAACGTACAATCAAATAGGGCAATATCTCCACCTTAATGCAGAGGGTTACGATGATCAAAAATCAACCACTAACGAAAAAGCCCAGATCAGTAGTAAAACACCCTCTGAGATGCAACTAGCCACAGCGGGGAAGATACTGTTCATTCCCACCTACGAGCCCCAAGGCAACCAAGACTTCTTAAATCGTGTGAACATTCTCCACCTCACATCCTCCATTCCCAGCCTAACCCACCTAACGTCGGCTGACCTATCATCAATCGAATTCGTCACGTTTATTTTATTTATTTATTCAAAGTTTTATATAGCGCGAACAAGATCTTTGCAGATATCAGAGCGCTTTACAGAAACAGGTGTAGGGGCAACAGGAGGGAGATTAAATACACTATTGGGTACAATATGGTAGCATAGTATAGCATAGCATAGCATGGTAGGATAACAGCAAGTACATATATAAGACCAGTAAACGACCAAGTAAATAATAGTACAGAAACAGTGCAGAGTCTTAGATCCCGCAACAATAGAGAACAGGTGAACTTAGGCCCAACGGATGGCATTTACCTCTTTCTTTAGCTTGCAGGAACAAGGGGTAGGGTCAGCAAGAGGGTAATTGGAACCAACTATTAGGAGCAATATAGTAGTCTGTAGTAAGTGAAATAGCATAATAGGATATCAGTTATGTACAAATATAATACCAATAGACAATCAGGTAACCAGTACTGCAGCAACGGTGCAGAAGTCTCTGTTCCAGCAGCAGAAGAGTTCAGGTGAACTTGGCCATAAGGATGGTGTAGTAATAATCCACTACTGCAAATGAGGCTTTAAAGTAAGTACTTTTATTCAGTCTTGTTCAAACAGGTGCTGCCGGCTTGGCGGCCTAATCTCTCTGTCAACATTCTAACCCGCACTCCCGGATGGAGCGCGGATCATACCAAGTGGGCAGCAGAAGGAAGGGGGAAAAACTGGGAATAGAAGAAGAGGAAGATTACAACACACCTTCCTCCCTAAGGAATATGGAGGAGGGAGAAACTTAGGGACTGCACTCAAAGGGTGCGAGAGGAATGGGAAGAGATAGGGAGAGAGAGAGAGATAGAGAGAGAGAGAGAGAGAGAGAGAGAGAGAGAGAGAGAGAGAGAGAGAGAGAGAGAGAGAGAGAGAGAGAGAGAGAGATTTAGCACAGCACATTGGGGTCAAAGGCAGGAGACCCCATGCCAAAGTCTAAATAGAAGAACACTTTAGACTACTGTTAACGGTGGTACATTAGATATGAACAGTTTGTTTTTTAATTGACGTGACTGGGGATATACTTATATGATCCCTTGGCATATCCTGTTAGGATTTCATGAGTAGCCCCTGTCCAAATATTTATCTGCAGGGAGCAGGATAATGCTCTTTAAAATTCAGAATACAGCAGGTAAAGTTATAAGATTAAATCAACCAACGTTAAAACAACTGTAAATGTCTGGTGCAACGAGGGAGTGCACAGTTATGGTGTGGGCAATACAATTCAATGGATGCACGGGATTGTGCTTAAGGCATCCTGACATGGGTGGAGCACAGGTTTATATGTCACATCCTTTTCACCCTTGGCTCCCCTATGTCTGAGCTTGCCACACAGTCTAATTCTCCCTTTGATTCCGAACTCCTCTTGCTAGTATTACCATCCCCTTCCGGAAGATTGAGAATGGCTGTAATGTTCTTTTCCTTAGGCAGTTGCTTGGGCCAGGACACACCCCGAAGACTACCTCTGACGAAATAAGCCTCTCTTTCCGTGTCCTTATCCATGCCTGGACTAGGCCTTCTTCTGCCCTCATTTCCTTGGCCATAACCAGTATTACAACCTATATTGCATTTAGTTTCCAACAGCCCCAGATCATTTGCATGAGCCTCATCAGCCATAAGTATGTCCTCCTGTTCCCTCTTGGGCTTGCCATAAAAGAACTTATCTGTGTTTTCTGGACCATTACACATCGGCTTCCTCCAATGATCATAAAATGGACCCATCTTCCCTTTCATGACTTTTAATGGAGATTCTTTTAGGTTTCTCTGCGTTTTCTCACTTTCACTCTCCATCTTACCATAATCGAACCCTTGAATGTATAATTCTTTGTTCTCTCCTTTTGACTCAATATAACTTGCACCCTTCTCTCTTTCCAGATCAAAATTGTCCACATACTCCTCTGACATCTTGGTCCTGAACTCAGCCAACTTATTTCTTTGCCGCATCTCATTGCAATTGGACTGGTTACTCTTAAACATCCGCCATCCTCGCTCTTTGGCTGTGGTATTTAAACACTCCACCTCCCTTTCAAAATCTCCACCTGTCACAACTTTTAGTTTCCTACTGTCCTTTCTCTCTAGTTTCTTACGTAATTCTCTTTCCTCCACCTGACTTTGATAAGTGTTTTGTTTCTTGTTATGTTCGTCCCTAATAGCTTCTTTTCCCCACTCTTTATTGCTTGTAGCTCTTTCAAATACTGTCAAACTCTTAGATGGCTGCATGCGAACATTAACAGTTTCACCTCTAGTATCATGTATGCTTTGAATCCATGCCTGCTCATTCCCGTGTCCTTTTGTTATTTTTACCAGTGAAATCCTCAACTTCTGTTGATCTCTCCACCCTAGCATGTTGAGACCACCTTCCGTTATGTATATAGTACTCCTCGTATTGTTTTCCTTATAAACTACGTCCATGACTTTTTAGCCAATAGCCTGTATATCCTTCCCTGCATACGTTTTCAGGACTATGTTGGCCTCTTTCAATTCATTACCATATTTTTTTGCAAATTTTCTGTCCCAATCACTCTTGCTTACCACACTATATCTTGAACCAGAGTCTGTGATTATTTCTGTCTCAATTCCACCTATAAGAACGGTACATCTCTGGAATGTCTTACTGGCATTAAGTTCCTCTTTGCCATCCATTCTTTCCTTGAACCCTTCATTCCTTTGTACCTTTCCACATGTGGCTTGTATATAATATTCATCCAACACATTCAAAATGTTCTCATAAATATTTCTATCAGTTCCTTTCATGAATACCTTCTCCATATTGTGATACATTTTCCTTCCTCCCGTACCTAAGCTGTGAAGTAAAATGTCCGCCTTTACTTCCGGTGAAAGAGATGCTTCCTCTTCCTCCAAGACGGACAAATAGTTTTCAAAATACACTTTCCACTCCCTCCAATCTGCAATGTTATTATTGACCTCCTCCATGAACGGCACAGGTGGAGGGAGATTATACATTCGGCCCCACTCCATGTTTAGTGTGCTGCAATACACAAGAATTACACAGGAAGATGCCACCACCCACAGAAATACAGCGTCACGGTACCCAAACTGGACACAACGAACTTAAAAATTTCAACACGTTGCCCAGTTGTACCACTTAGGGATATTAAACACTTGCGTTTGATAGATATGGGGATTCAGACAAAGCTTCTAGAATGACTGCTAGGACATCCCTTCAGAAACATGACAAGAAAAAAAATGGCCCTTGCTGGTTTGCTGGTGTGGGATGGTCTGGTTAATGACAGCGGAGGACAGGGGGGTGAACGATGCTATAGCGTACGCTTTAAAAGAACAGCGCCACTAAACCCCACCCCGCTTCTCCAGGAAGTATGGTATTACTGTGCTGTTTATACTGAGTAGGCTTTAGTCTTGAGGGAATTTCTCCTTGTGGAGCGTTCCGAATGGCACAGTTAAATGACAACTGTCTCCCTTAAACACCAGCATAGACACTATGCCACCTCTGAATTTACAAAACGGAACAGTACCTTAAAAATGAACAACTGCACTGGGTGATGCTCCTATTACTTTGAGTACCTCCCCTCGCCTTTAATTGGACAGAACATCCTGATCCCTATACTGCGAACTTAACTGACACATAGCGTGAAATGGAACAAAGTCCCTCAGGTGGCAGTGAGTTAGATCGCCTGCTTACAATACATGCTGAGGGAATGGATGGTTCTACAAATGTGGAAGAAATCCTTTAATTCTCTCAGGTCCTCCTCACATTCAATTTAAGAGCGCACCTCTGAACGCATTGCCTTTTCACTGTACCTCCTCTTGGGTGAAACTTTTATCCTTCGTATAATATAATATTTCAGGTCAGAGGGATATATGAATGACTCACTGGGATTTCCCTTATTAAGAGTCGACGAGGTAATACCTCAAATACTTCAAGATAAAATTATCCCACTATTAGGTTTACCACTTGGATGGCTTTGACGGCGCCTTACCACCGCTCCCGCTACTTATCAGCTCTCAGACTGCTTGAAACTGGCCCAACTTGTCACTAAACTGTAGATTTGTTGAACACTGTAGCTAACAGGTCCTGTTTTCTACTTAACGAGCACCAAAGAATGACGATGCTCCTCAGCACTGCTCCGACCGTTGAGCTCGGTTCCTCTCTTACGTCAGCAGCAATCTCTCCTCCACACGCGCTGCCCCTCCACGTCTTCACTCAGTTTAATGGCAGATCCGTGCACCTCTTCAGGATCACTCACCAAATTACACGTTGAGCCCGGCAGCCTCAGATCAACACGCCGCCGCTCAATTACAGATACGTGCACCTCTTCAGGACCTTTCACAAAATAACGCGTTGTGCCCGGCAGCCTCAGATCAACACGCCGCCGCTCAATTACAGATACGTGCACCTCTTCAGGACCTTTCACAAAATAACGCGTTGTGCCCGGCAGCTTCCACTCAGCATGCCGCTGCTTCTTCGTTCGTCCCTTTCCTCACCACAGGTCACAACAAGGGACAGTAATCACCGGCTCCACCCCGCCTGTGACTTCAAACGAGGAAGCAGGATTCCTCTCCTCCCCTCAGCACCAGCTCACCGACTCCCAGGCTAAAACCACTTCCGACGTTTTAGAAGCGAAAGCCTAACGTCCAGCAAGGACGCTCTTCGGTTGATTCAGACCGGTGCCGGAATATCCACAGTTCACTTGATCCGCTATGTCCGCACAAGCATCAAGTTCATCCCGGGGAGGGAAAGCACCTCACTGACCCCGGCTCAGCTCCCGGTCCTCGTCGCCAAAATGTAGTAATAATCCACTACTGCAAATGAGGCTTTAAAGTAAGTACTTTTATTCAGTCTTGTTCAAACAGGTGCTCCCGGCTTGGCGGCATAATCTCTCTGTCAACATTCTAACCCGCACTCCCGGATGGAGCGCGGATCATACCAAGTGGGCAGCAGAAGGAAGGGGGAAAAACTGGGAATAGAAGAAGAGGAAGATTACAACAGATGGCTTTTACCTCTTTCTTAAAAAGTGCCGTGGAGGAGATAAGCCTGGTTTCAGGAGGGAGTGCATTCCAGATCCTGGGAGCGATTCCTGAGAAGGAGCGTTTGCATGTTTTTTCCTTCCGGAATCTACGAGGTTTCAGGAGTAGATTTTTTGTGCTTCTATTGGATCTCGAGCCTCCAGATATAGCCAGCTTTTGGGTGAGGTAGTTGGGTGACTTGTTGTGAACGGCAGAGTGTGTCATAATGGCTATTTTCAACTGTATTCTGGCCTCAAAGGGCAGCCAGTTCAAGGATTTTAAATCCGGGGATATATGCGAATGTTTCCTTGAACCAGTGACGAGTCTCGCAGCAGCGTTCAAGGAGGCTCTTAGGGGTGCGGTTGTTGTAATGGGGAGTCCGCTAAGGGCCACAATTCCGTAGTCTATGCGAGGGATAACTAGGGCCTGTACAGCAGTTTGGAAGTCCTTAGCTGGGAGGAATGGTTTAAGTTTCCTCAAAGTGTTGATTTGGAAGTTAGCTCCTTTAGTAGCTTTGATAACGTGCTGCTGCATGTTGAGCTTGGCGTCAAGTGTAAGGCCTAAGGATTTCGCAGATTCCACAATGGTGGGTTGGACATTGAGCGCTAGGAGAGAATGCCCTTAGGGAAGGCACACTTACCACCTGGAGGAGCCTAGAAGTGGCAAAAAGCATCCTCGCAGAAGTAAGTAAATTTGAAGAGTGGGGAATTTCTCTGAAAGAACAAACAAAAAAGGGCTACCCGTCACCATTGCTAAAAAGATGTAGGAAAAGAGAAGACCATACAATCCCGACCACTCAATCAATACTACATGCTGCCAGGGGGGCCGACACATCAATCAATAGTCACCAGAGACAAACACAAGGCTTTAATGGTAATTGAACCTATTATGAGGCTGGTGAAACTGAAGAAAACGTAATAAAACTACTCTCGTGGAACATCGGAGGAGCAAAAAACATCCTAAATCAAAGCAGGAAAACAGCTACCTGGGATCAATATGACATTATAGCGCTGCAGGAAACTTGGTCAACTGAGCCAATTGATGTACCAGGAAGACTATGTTTCAATGAAAAAGCGACACGCTTTCAGCGCTATGGCCGCGCAAGGGGAGGTCTATCTTTTTATATTTCCACCTCATTAAAGATCAATGTCTCCCAAATGCCTGCCTCAGCAACGGATATGCAAATCATTAAGCTGGAGAGCATAATCAAACGCGTGGCAAGGACAATCGTCCTTATCAACATATACGCCCACCCGAAAAAACAGCAAAAAAAAGAACTGTTCCAACATGTAGTTAATGTTGTAACTTCCATCCGTTTAGATCACCCGAGTTCGGAGATCATCGCTACGGGTGATTTTAACTCCAATCTTTTACATCAATCGGAGGAAGAGGACAATATCTCAGTGGCAAATGAATTGTGGAATGTCGAATCCCAGGAGATTATATTGCCCTTTAGGTCAGACCAAGTGGGTAAGCAACTGGTCTGGGACCTAGAACGACTCGGTCTACGGGTATTAAATGGAAGATCGGTGCACGATAAACCCCCAGCTGCTACTTACATAGGTCATAACACAAATTCAACTCTGGACTATACATTAATAACATTGCCCCTATTGAACCTAGTCAAACATTTTTAAATAATCAGCACTCTAGACAGTGATCCTTCCATGCAACACATTGAAATGAAACTAAACTCCCCTAGGTATACAATGGCTCCAAAAATACCAGGACAACTATCAACCTTCAACCTGAAGCGGCTTAAGTGGACAAGCAAAATACTATCCCAAATAGCGTTGGATGCCAAGAACTTAATACAAATGGTCATGGTTGAGAATGATCTTTGTTCAGAAACCTGGTCTAACTTCCTGGAAAGATTGCCAAAATCAAGCAGCAAGGCCAGGAGGCAGAGCAGTCCCATGACCAAAACCAAATTCTCAATAACTACTCTTGCTATGAAGAAACATCTTCAAAAGCTCACAAGACGGGTACAAGGTTCAAGAACAAAGCAAAGCACCTGGCAAGAAGTTCGGTTGATTAGGAAAGAATACAAAAAGCTAGTATGGTTGGAAAAAAGGAACAAATACGATGACTTCTGGGACAAATTGATGCTTAACACTAAAAAAGCAGACTCCAGGGCTTTCTGGATGCAAATCAATGCAATCAACAGAACAGCACAACCCACAAGCATGACATGCATCCCGGAAAACGTCTGGGTCCAACACATAATTGACACATTTGCGGTAAAACCAGTGGAGCTCCAGGCCATGATGAGTACAACAGCACCTGAAATTACAAGAAACAGGATCAATGAAAGCATATCCTTTTCCAGTCCCAGTGTCACGCTCAATTGCGTGGAGAGTTTGGACCAATCAATCTGGTCAGTTGACGTTCAACGAATATGTTCTATAATTAAGAAAGGCAAGCAAGAGAGTGCACCGGGGCCAAATGGCATCCCGCAGGCGATCTATAAAGAGGACCCTGAATTCTGGGCAAGCAAATTTAATCTCCTATTCCGGTCAATTAGCAATTCTGGTTGGGCCCCTGAAAGTTGGAGGGGTGCCATCATCAACCCCATCTATAAAGGCGGTGATCGCAAAAATCCAACAAATTACCGCTTAATTGCCCTGATTGATGCTGAGGCAAAATACTATGCATCCCTGGTGCTAGCCGATCTAATACAGTGGTCGGACATGAACAGCAAGATCCCGTTAAATCAGACAGGGTTTCGTCGCGAAACTGGTACAATGGCTAATGCAATGGCGCTGAGCATGATTGGCGAAAGCAGTCTATTTAACCACCGGGAACTATATACCTGTTTTGTCGACTTTAAAGCGGCATTTGACCGTGTTAATAGGAATCTGCTATGGGCCAAATTGAAAAAGCAGGGTCTGCCGGAGTCAATCCTAATGCCAATCATCGACCTGTATAGCAACACCTGGATGCAGGTAAAAATCAATAATGGGCAAAGGCTAACCAGGAAGATACACACCTTTGATGGGTTGAAGCAAGGTTGTGTGTTGGCTCCCCACCTCTTCAATTTATTTATGGCCGACTTAACACCAAGGCTCGATCTGATCAATGCCCATCCTCCTCGGCTGGGCACGCTTCGTGTAACACACCTATCCTACGCCGATGATGTGGTCCTGTTAAGCCAGACTCGAATAGGCCTGCATCGGCTACTACAGGAGCTGACCCGCTACACAAAACAGAACATGATAGAAATAAATAGCGCGAAAACAAAAACTATGGTCATAACCCGACGCCATAAACCACCACCAACCTTTACCATAGACAATGTCAAACTGGAAGCAGTAGGAAGTTACAAGTATCTCAGGATACTACTGGATAAGCGTCTCAATTTCCAGGCACAATTCAACAGCATGGAAAAGAAGGGCACGGCCCTGATGCACGCCTTTATGAGCTTAGCTACCGAACTCAAAGGTCCTTTGGTCTCGCCATTGATAACAATAATGAAAGCTAAACTTATACCAACGATAGCTTACGGGAGCATATTGCACCATGGCAAGAGTGCACAACTTTTGGATAAAGTGCAAATGAAAATTTACAAGCGTGTCTTCTCGCTACCAAGTAAAGCATCCCCGGCCCAGGTTAGACTGGAACTTGGCCTGAAATCTCAAGTGCTACTGAGGAAGTATTAGACCATAAAATTCTGGTACAATATCTGGATGCACCAAGAGATCATGATCTATCATGCTATGTGGGAAACCATCCTCAAATGTCCAAACTCAAACTACGCCAAGTACCTTAAAATGTCAATGGAATCAAAAAATCTGGCTGGACTTTGGGAATCCAAGCTCCAAGTACCTTCATTCAAACAGGTGGTCAGGAAGGCAGCCATTAAACACTCATTGTTGGACGACAAAATAGCTTTCAGTCTCCGGTCACATGCCTGGATGACTATCCAATCATACAAAAAACTAGTGCCGGCGCACTTCCTGGACCTGGCTTTTTCGCCTTATATCAAACGCAAATATCTTAATATAAGGTTGGGTTGTTTACCAACCAATGCCGAGCATCCTAAGTGGAAGTCCCAAGAAAGTGAAGGGTGCGGGCTATGCGGTGCAGCAAGACAAGACTTTATCCACCTGATTTGCATCTGCCCGGCTCTTATACAGGAACGTCGGAATTCGTTGAAAGCCAAGTTCAAGCAGTTTGGAATACGTACCTGTAGGTCTGCGATTATACAAACATTATGCACCACAGACCCGCAATTCATTTGTAGATCAGTCAAATTTATTGAGTATTTTGAGAAAAAGCAAAGAACATTGGCAAAACCTTGAACTTGGAATTGGTATTTTTTACCCCAGAAAGACACTTGCTTTTACCTCCAATTTTAAATTTGATCATTTCCCATTAGTGTAAATTTTCAGTGTGTTTTTAGCATATTATCATATTTGTATCTTTGTAATGGTTTTAATTAACTATACAATAAAGTCTTTTCACTTTTCACTCCATCCTATAAAAACAGTAGGAAAAGTGTTAGACTACGGAGATGTCAGATTTACTATTTTCATTCCCACTCCATTCTGTGCAACACTAGGGAAAGCATTGGATTTTAGAGGGGTTTTAGATTTACTATTCCCACTCCAGTCTATGCAACAGTAGGGAACGCGTTGGACTTCGGAGGTGATATATTTACTATTCCCACTCTAGTCTGTGCAACAGTAGGGAAAGCGTTGGACTTCGGAGGTGATATATTTACTATTCCGACTCCATTTTATGCAAAAGAAAGAAAATGTGTTGGACTACCGGTCAATCACAACAGTAGAGAAAATGTTGTACTTTTATGGAATTACAAAGAAAATGATGCCTCCTATTAATTTTATTTAAAAAAAACATATAAATAACTATTATATAAAAAATTAAATCCTATTTTAAATAAAATAATAATTGTATATTTTTAAATAAATTATAATATAGTTAAACCCTTTAACATTTTAAAACAACTGAAATATAACTTAATTCACTGCCTAAACACCTGAAAATGTTAGCTTCCATAAGAACTTAAATACAAATGGAAAAAAAAGGCTGGCCTGGCCCTCTATGAAACGAGAGGACGAGTAGTAGTGGCAATATGTTATCTTCAGTGCTGCTGTCGAGGACATGGTAGACAACCAGCCCGAAAGTTTTTATGCAGCCGATGCAATGGAGATTTATTTAGGAATGTTAGTGGCCAGGGTGCCACCGGAAGGGTCCCAGAATGTACAATGTTCTTGGCTAAAATACAAGGCCCGACCAAACAGTCACATGGCAGGCTCATCATGGAGTTACTGTACCATAACTTGCTCCCCACCCACAGGTGAGAGAGGTAGTTTATTTGCCTAACAATATTTGAACGTTGTATTTTTGTTATTTTTGCAAGTTGGCCCTAAGTGTGTCAGAGCTCTTTACATGAGCACCAGATTACTTACACAAGGTCAGCTTATGTTTTGCAGGCACTAGAAGACTGCATGATGTGCCCAGAATCAAAGGATGTTGATGTGATGCTGGGAGTCGAACCTGGGCTCTATCTACAGAGATTTGGCATAGGGAAGCACAGCAATGCACCTTGCTGTGCTGCCTCAAGCAATAGCGACCTGTGCAGGTAAGTGTAGAGTGTTAGGTCAGGGCCTAACACGTGGTCGATAACTGCTCAATGACTACACACAGACCACGGTCAACAGTTAGCCGGAAAGACCCCGAGCGGTCTTCCGCCTTATTTATTTATACCCCGGCGCGAGCCCGCCCCGGGGTATGCATGCGTGCGTGAGTGCAAGTGTTACAATGTATGGGAGAGCCCGAGTGGCTCTCTACACCCCTCCTTTAATTTAGATCAGTTCTTGCAGCAGACTCGGGAATTTCTTCGCTCACGGAGAGGTTCAAACATAGTCTCTCAATCTCTGGCTAGGCCTCGGATTTGACCGCAGATTGTAGTGTTGACTGCGGGCACCGGGGGATGTTGCAACCCCAACTGGGGTCGCCGCTGTATTCTCTCCACGGAGGGTATCCTCTTGGCGATGCCCATTAGCCGCGATGTTTTGAGGCGTCGCTTGAGACAGCTGACTTTCTCCCGTTTGCCTGCCTCTTGACGATCTTAGCATCGTGCCTTCCAGGTCCCAACTGCCATCGTTTTCTGCCTCAGGGCACTCCGCCTCTTGGCGACTGTCAGCTGGTCCGAGGGCCTTCTTAAAGCACGATACATTGCGGGTCACTGACTGTCCATCTCTCCTGGCAGTGATCATAGTTCCATGGACCTTCTCCACTACCCATGTGTCAGGCTCATAGGGCGTCCGATACTTCCACCCCGGGTGACGATCTCGCACCACCACAGTATCCCCTGCCTTCAGGGTAGGCTCCTTGGCGTGAAGAGACTCACTCGCTTTCTGGTTGGTGAGTTGTCTTCTGGCTTGAATGGCTTCATTGTCCCTGTTCTCCGGCATCCACGTGCTGTCGGTCGGAATGCTGTCACGAGGTGCCCTCTTGAACAGCACGTGGGCAGGAGCGCACTTTGTGGTGCTGTGGGGTGTCTGCCTGTAGGCTCCCAGGAATTGATCAAGAGCTAGTTCCGGATCATCACCATTGTCCACCGCAATTCTCAGGGCTCGGTTGATCGTTCTCATCAGTCTCTCAACTTCCCCGTTGGCCTGGGGCCACAGTGGTGTGATTTTCCTGTGTTTGATCCGAAGGCTCTCTAGATAGCATTGAAAGTCTCTTCCTTGAAATGGGGGGCCGTTGTCAGATTTAATTTCCTCGGGGAGTCCTAGGGTGGCAAACACACGGTTCAGCGCTTTCTTCACTTGCGGAAATGCAGTCGATGGGATGATCTCCCCTATCGGGAATTTGGAGAAAGAGTCAACCACGACTAAGGTGTGTCGACCATCTGGGAAGCTCCCAAAGTCTATGCTGAGATGTGTCATGGGCGTTTGTGGAGCCTCTTCAGTAATCACAGGTGCGGGAGCAGGATCCAGGCCTGTGATAGTGCAAGCATGGCAGGACCGCACCATTGCGTCTACTAGACTGTCCATTGCAGGGAACCACACTTTGCTCCTGAGACTGGCCTTAGTTTTGGCCATGCCCTGATGTCCTACGTGTGCCAACTCCAGGGCCTTCCGTTGGAGGCTTTCGGGTATGACGAGGAGATGTCCTCGGAGGATGACCCCTTCGTCTCCTACGCTCAGTTCGCTCCGGATCTGCCACAACTGCTGGCGTGCATGACTGACTTCCAGCCGAAGATTCGGTGCTCCGTCTAGGAAGTGGGCCCACCTGTTTCCTTCCAATGCATGACGGACTCTCGTTAGTGTCTCATCTCGAGCAGTAGCTTCACCAACTTCCTTCAATGTCATGTGTTCTGGGCATGCTGCCGTCGAGATCATATGGACAAAAGCATCCGCTTCCAGGCCTTCCTCTCGCGGTGGATGTTGTCCGATGGCATCAGGGTGTCGGGAGAGATAGTTCGCCGGATTGTGGGCCCCTGGCCGGAACACTATTTTAAAGTTGTAGCCCTGCAGTTGGACAGCCCATCGCTCAATCCGAGGTGGTGCAAGCCGGGAAGATCCCGTGAATAGTGGCAGTAGAGGTTTGTGGTCTGTAACTACCGTGAATTCTTGCCCGCACAGGTACAAATGAAAATGCTGACACGCCCATTTAATCGCTAGGGCCTCTCTTTCGATCTGGGCATACCTGGTCTCAGTATCCGACAGTGCTTTGCTGGCATACGCGACTGGCTTCCACACGTCGGGTCCATGCTCCTGCAGGAGCACCGCCCCCAGGCCCACTGGGCTGGCGTCGACGATCAGTTCCGTCTTGCGTCGGGGCTGAAAATAGGCCATCACGGTCGTGTCCAGGAGGTTGGTCTTGATGCTCTGAAAAGCGTTATGGGCTGCCACTGTCCACTCCCACTGTCGGTCTGCGCGGGTGAGGGCTCTGAGGGGCTCTGCGAGATCGGCCAGGTTAGGGATGAACCGGCCACAGTACGTGGCCATTCCCAAGAAACTACGCACTTCGGTGGGGTTCCTCGGAGTGCTTGCTGCCTTGATCGCCTCCGCCTTTTTGGGGTCAACCTTCAGTCCTTCCCTCGTGAACGTGTAGCCAAAGAAGTCTATCGATTCCTGATAGAACGAGCACTTCGATCTGTGAAGGGTCAAGCCGCTGTCTACTAGCCTTTGGAGGGTTGCTCGCAGGTGCTCATGGTGTTCTTCCAAGGTTGACGAATACACCAGGATGTCATCGCTGAGGTTGATTACTCCGCTCAGCCCGGAGAGCACTTCCCGAATGGCGTTTTGAAACACCTCCGCAGCGGAAGAGACGCCGAAGCTTAGTCGTTTGTAGCGCCTGAGTCCCACGTGGGTAGAGAAAGTGGTGATGTATCTGCTGGCTGGGTCTAACTAGAGCTGGTGGTATCCTGAGTTGAGGTCCAGTTTCGAAAACCACTTAGCTCCGTTGAGGTCGGCTACTATATCATCCATGGTAGGGGTGATGTGCCTCTCTCGTTTGACAGCTACATTTGGCAATCTCATGTCCACGCACAGCCTGATCGCTCCAGGCTGTTTCGGCTTGGGCGCCTCCACCAATGGGGAGACCCAGGGTGTCGGGCCCGACACTTTCTCTATTACGCCTAGGTCCTCTAGTTTTTGGAGTTCTTCCTTAACCTGCGGCCGCAAGTTGAATGGCACCCGCCGGTGCCTGAGGGCTACTGGTCGTACAGATTCGTCGATGTGTAACTTGAACTTACGTCCCTTCAGTTTTCCAAGGCCTTGGAACAGCTCGGGGAAGCCTCTCAACAGGAAGTCCGCATGTGCTTGGTGCACCCGGTTGGCGAAGAACACGAGACCGAGGTCTTCCGCGGTGTGGCAGCTTAGGAGGGTGCCTTTCTTTCCTTCCGTGATGTGGAAGCGCGTTTCTGTGGAGTAGTCGCCGTTCACGACCGTCGTTTGAATGACTCCTCTTAGTGGTAGCGGCTCCACGCCACCGTATGTGTAGATCCTCGCTGTGGAAGGTGTAAGCGGAGGTTTGGGGGACATTTTCTCATATTGGTCAGAGTCCATGACGTTCACTGACGCCCCCGTGTCTATGAGGGCTGTCATCTTCGTGCCCTCGACATCTATCGAGCACGCGGGCGGAGGTCTTCTTTTGGTGGAGGCCCTGCTGATGTATGAGATGACATATATCTCATCGTCTTTTTCATCTTCATACCGTGGTCTTCTGTCTTGGGCTTGGTGATCTGGTGGGGGCCCTTCTTGGTCCATCGATAGCTGTCTGACCCGCTGTGTCAGTGTCCTGGGTCTCTGGCCAGCTGGTTTGTATTTTCCTCCACGGCAAACTGCGGCGAAGTGGTTGAGTCGCCCACACTTGAGACATGTCTTTCCTTTTGCACTACATGTTGCGGTTGCCGGATGGTCTTCACCGCAGTAACCATAGGCGTTGCCCCGTGGCGGTGTGTTCCTTGATCGGGCAGCCATAGGTCGTTTCTGGATTGCGTCGACCCTCTCCTCCTTGATGGGTGCCATTCTGGAGGCCGTTGGCGAGATGATCGGAGTGCGTAGCGCAGCTTCCATTTCTTCCGCCCTTGCGTCGGACAGTTCGTGCGATCTGGCCAGGACTAGTATCTCATCCAGCGATATACCCGGTTGGCGGAGGATGAGTTTCCGGAGTAGCTTTGACCTGCAGCCCACTATGATTTGATCACGTATTTCCTCCCGTGGGTTGGTGAACGGGCAGGTGCTGGCGAGCCGGCGTAGCCGGGCGTAGTACATGTCTACCGATTCCGACTCCGTTTGCCACGCTCTTTTGAACTTAAACTTTTCAAAGTCAGTATTGAGTTGTGGCTCAAAGTGTGTGTTTAGGGCTGCGACTGCGGCATCATAGTCGTGGTCCTGTCCCGTGTTGGGCAGCGTCTCGAATAGATCATATATTTCCGGTCCACCATACAAAATGAGGAGTGACCTTTTCACTGTTCCGTCAGTCTCCCTGGTGCCCTTGAAGTGGAGGTTTAACCTCCCGACCCACGCCTTCCATCTTGGCGCCGCCGTTGCAGGATTTGCCGCCTCGCTGAATGGGGGAACTGGCGCTGCTCCCGAGTGTAGGTGGGCGGGTGGCATCGGCGCGGGGGCACCGGCTTGGTTGGGTCCCGGTGGAGGTAACACCTGCGCTGCCGGAGCCTGCGCAGCCAGTGCAGGCGGGTTTTGCCCTGCCCCATCTTGATTGGCTCCAGGCGCTGTCACTGACATGGCTCAGCGAGGGGGGCTCCCCACCGGCAGGTAAGTTGATGCTCGAGCACTAAAGGAGGCAGTCCTGGTACGTGCGCCGACTGATGTGTGGTGGCGTGTGGGGTACACCTTCTGCCCCTTGTGTCTCTTGCGGGGCGTTGACTGAGGAGGGACCGTGATCCAGGGGACCGGAAGCACGTGTCGGACACCAGGCGTGAGGAAGTGCGAGGGATGCGTCCTGGTAATCAAGTTGCAGTCGCCTATGCTTGTTTGCACAACTTGACGGTGCTTGTGCTTGTTTGCAGGGAGATGCCTCGGATAGATGCTGTAGGCGAATGCGCTACGCCTATGCCCGGTCCCCAATAGATGCTGTGGAGCAAGCTTGTGGGCGAGTTGCCTTTGCCTATGCTTGTTGCTTTTCCTTTTGTTTTTCAAAACCCCAGCGCGTTTAGGCCGCAGTCACTGGAGACTCTGAACACCCAGGTGCCTCACACCAGCTGCAGGCGCTCTGCGGGGCAGGGCCGACGGTCAGCGTGCACACGCGTAGCGCTGAATGGGGGTAGCGTCCCTCGGCGGTGTCTTCAGACGCTGGGCCGTGTCTGGCCACGTGGTGCGAGCAGAGTAGCGGGCGCGCTGCCGTGACAGACAGTCTATCGAGGGCTGCCTCACTGTTGCAGGGACCGCGCTGAAGACGAGGCGAGCCCACGTGGAGGGGTTGTGCGGGCGGGCGGGAGGGGGACAGACTCACCCGCACCTCCGACGGTGCAGGACAGCTCCAAGCTCGTGACGAGTCCCGCCAGCTGAAGGCGCTCCCGGCGGGGAGACGCGTGGGTGGGCCTCAGAGCGGGGCCAGCGCAGCACTGCACGGTACGCGGGTGGGCACCGCAGCAGGAGGCAGGACCTTTGCGGAGCCACGGATCGAGGCAGCCAGGCACACGCACAGGTAAGCCGGCCTCGTCGCCAATGTAGAGTGTTAGGTCAGGGCCTAACACGTGGTCGATAACTGCTCAATGACTACACTCAGACCACGGTCAACAGTTAGCCGGAAAGACCCCGAGCGGTCTTCCGCCTTATTTATTTATACCCCGGCGCGAGCCCGCCCCGGGGTATGCATGCGTGCGTGAGTGCAAGTGTTACAATGTATGGGAGAGCCCGAGTGGCTCTCTACAGTAAGCACAGTGGGGCGAGGATGAGGGGGGGGGGGTGAAAGTGGCACACAACGGGAATGGGAACGTAAAAATAAATAAATAAATAAAAAACATATACCTGCGTTTTCATTTTAATGTAGGCCACACCCCTTTCTTTAGACGACCCGCATCAAGTTGACAAACAAATGTTTTATTTTGTAAGTGCCCCATTCCGCACTTTCACTTTAATGACGCGACCACGCTCCTTTCTTTCGAAGCGGCTCGTGTAAAGAAAGGTGCATGGCAGATATTAAAGTGAAAGCGCGTATGAGGTGCTTAAATAACAAGCATTTGCAATGCAATAGGTCTCGCATTTGTGAGAGTTTGAGCTGTTGGCATTGTAAATGACAATGCCTTTTATTTACGTATTGGTTTTTAAAACATAAATGAAAGGAATTGCCATTTACAATGCCAATAGCTCAAACTCATTCTGTTCTGGGATTGAACGTGCAAATAAAAATGAAGAGAATGGTGGGGAAACAGATCAATGGATGGAGACTGTTGATCCAAAATCGTTCTATGTATGTATCTATATATGTATGCATTTTTGGTGTTTTTGTTTTACACAAGGCTGGCGAGTCATTTAAAGCTGTCTCCATGCCACGCCTAGGGCCGAGTTGATCTTCTGTACCGAAATTAAATAGATTGCCAAAAACGAAGTGTGCTCGTTTTCTATTCACAATAAAACAATGTAACGAAATGCACTTTATACTCCAAAATGCAATCCCAATTTCCTTTAGCATTTGCTAAAAAAAACACGCAAAGATATGAGTGCATTTGTATTCCCTCCTGTTAACAAGGTTGCAGATTTTCATCACTTCAAAAATTATATATTTTTAATTAAATGCAACTGCACAAATTAATTTGACAACTTCACGGTTAAAATAAAAATATATCCTTTCCAAGGTGAGTTCGGTAAATCTGTATTTTCCCCTACTACCTCCGGATGGAGAGTGGGTTTTGGGGTCCAGCCGGCTCCATTACATTATAATACTAACCTTTACTTTTACTTTTAATGAGCGCGTGTTTTGCTCCAAGGTGATCATTTCCCAAGCAGCAGTGGAGGTGGCTCTGAACATTAGCCATACCATTGATCAAGGGGAAGGCTAATCAGTTCAGCTTTCTTGCTGGCAGCATACCTTTGTGGTCCTGCACATAAAAGTGAAACCTGAGAGGCTCTAGAGTTCCAGGTTCAAAGCCGCTAGTTTTACTACAGGGCTGCATGCACGCTGTGCTGCCTCCCCTGTACTTGATCTCCCGTGACCCGGGCAGCGGCGTGGTGACGTAGATGCCGAGCTCCACTCCGTGAGTGGCTAGAGGTCACACGAATGACCTTTTAATGGTCAATAAAATGAAGATGCCTTGTCTAGATTGGTTTTCCTAGGCTTTATTCTCCATTGAGATAATTTACCTCTGCTTATTGGCCTTGCCAGTTCATAGCAGGAGGCTTATTCCGCAGTAGCAAAGCAAAGGGAATACACGGATTGAAAGTCGACAAAATACATTTAGAGATTGCTTCAGCGTGTGCCTTTCACCTCTGATTCAAAAAGTAGCTGGGGGCATGGTAACCAAGACACTGGTAAGAAATTGGGGGCAGATTTATGAAGGCCTTGCGCTGCCGGTGCGTCACTTTATTTGACGCAACGGCGGCGCAAACAATGCGCCCTATTTACAACGTGACGCATCTAGGAGATGCGTCACGTTGTAAAGCCCTGCGCCTTAAGGAGGCGTTCCAGCGCAGGGGGGGGGCGTTCCTGCGCAGGAACGCCTCCTAAAAGTGGCTGAGTGAAATCTATGAGATTTCACTCAGTCACTTTCAGGACAATGCTGCGTCAAAACCCTGCGCCTGCTTGAAGCAGGCGTAGGTCTTGACGCAGCATTGTGGAGATGGGGCACCCCCGAGCCTTGCTGGAGCTGCGTCGCGCTTGCGACGCAGCTCCAGCAATGCGCCACCTTTACGGCACAGATGCGTCACGCATCTGTGCCGATTTTGCCCCATGGTGCGCCGTATTATAAATGTGGCGCACCATGGGTGGCGGAGCAGCGGCGCAGGATGACTGGCGCATCCCCAGGGATGCGCCAGTCATCATAAATCTGCCCCTTGATATTTAATGGCAGGAGAGTGGCGAGTATGTAGCCTAACGGCCAGAGCTGCCGATTTAGGAGCAGGGTAAACAGGTTCGACCCTCGGCGTCAGCTCAACATCCTGTGATTCTGGGCAAATCACTTAATCTCTCCCTGTTTAACAAAAAGTAAATGTGCCTTGAGTAACGTAACTTGCGCTCATGTAAAGCGCTCCAATACCTTCGGATCGAGTTCCTGTTATGTAAACCTGAAAAAAAAACGTTAGCCTGAAGTTATCAATGAAACGTAAAACACAAGCTTCTCTGGGAAAAGTCAGCTGCTCGTTGTGAGAGGGCGGGGGCTGCCCGCGCATGCGCGCTCCGAGCCCCGGCGCCAAAGCGGAGTGCGGCATCTGAAGTCCCGGGTCCCGGGAGGGGGCCCGGGTGAAGACCAGCGCTGCGGAGGAGACACGGAACTGGGGCCCGGGTGAAGACCAGCGCTGCGGAGGAGACACGGAACACGCCGAAAGAGCCCGGTGAGTGGGAGGGGAGGGGTGGGTGTACGCACGTGTGTCTGTGTGTGTTCGAATGTGTCTGTGCGTGTGTCTGTCTGTGTGCGCGTGGGTCTGCGTGTGTGTATGCAGTGTGTGTGTGCCTGTGTATGCGTGTAGCTGTGTATGTGCGCATGCGTGAGTGTGGCTGTGTGAGTGTGTTTGCGCATGGGAATGAGGCACGAGAGGGGCACGGCGCCGTGCGCGCCCACGAGGTGAAATCTGCGCTCTGCGCTCGTGCACCTCTCGTGTCTACATTCCCAAATACGGCTGACAATAGGTCTTTGGCTGACGCTCGACCTAAAAAAGCATGTGTTCAGCAGCATAGCACGTGCAGAAATACAGAGCTGTGCAGGGGGCTTTGTTCAAATAAAGAGCAGCATCCATGACCGGGTGCTGCACTGTCAGGAAACAGGGTGGGTTAGGGAGAGCCTGTCGTGCCTTCAAAAGCAGCTAGAATAGACATTAAAGAAAACAGTGCTCACAGACTGTAAATAAAACAGACTGTGTAACAACACAAGTAAAAAGTCCAGTCCTTATGGGAGGTAACAAATGCAGACACTAATGAGGGAAATCTAAGACCTATTGGACTCAAAAACAACCATTTTGAAAGGACAGTAACAGGAGCCAATTGAAAAGATGGGAGTAAAATGGGCGGAGCTGCAAGTCCATACCTGAATACAGCATGCCTCGCGGAGCAGCGCTTGCGCGGCCCATGCTCAACCTAAAAATGGGCAGTTTATGCAATAGATTTCATTTGATTTAAATTTGCGAAAAATGTAACTGAAATTAAAGAATATTAAATATAACGGTATGAGCCATGTGTGATCTGTGCCCTTTGTATATGTACCAAACATAAAAAGACGATTCTGCACCCACAGAAATGGGCTGTGGATAGTTTCCTGGGGATAGCTTTCAATAAATACAGTTTATATTACTAGAATTAGGAAGTGAGCGGAGAAGGAGATTTCCTGATGGTTTGGAACAAAGAAAGCCTGGACGAATTACTCTTTCCTGCATTTAAAGCAGAAGCATTGTGAAGGGTAGGCCAGGGTTGTCAAAAATAACAAGAAGTTTAAAGTGATACAAAATGGTGTAAGGATGACAAAGTGCTACTGCCCTTCTTAACCCCTACACCTCCCCTCTGCATCTCAAACAGTTTACTCCTATTTCCAAAAGGAAACAAAAATGACACTGCTGAGGGTTTGGTTTTTAAAAGGCAAGCAGTGAAAATCTGCAACATAACAAAGAAAAGTGGCAGCACGCGAGTGACTTGTAATCCAGACATTTTTCAAGCATATTCATTTGTACTTGTATCAGTTATTTATAGAGTGCACTGTGACCAGAATGGTGTCCTGGCACTAAATTGCCAAAAACTCATCTATGAGAGCAGAAATTCTTCCCTACCTGAATTGCTCCTGCTTGAGTCTGCGAGGGGACAGCTTGTTCTTCCAGCGGCCCGCTCAAGGAAACGCCTGGATAGTGCCCTCCCGCCCTCCCGCCACCGTAAGACACACCTGGCCGCCGAGTGGAGGAAGCGGGAAAACTACAATTCCCAAGGGGCATAGCAGAGCCCCACGTCATCGCCCAACACCGGAGGCGCTTGAAATTGCGCGCTGTCCCGGTGGAGCGGGTCTTCCCTACCTGAATTGCTCCTGCTTGAGTCTGCGAGGGGACAGCTTGTTCTTCCAGCGGCCCGCTCAAGGAAATGCCTGAATAGTGCCCTCCCGCCCTCCCGCCGCCGTAAGACACACCTGGCCGCCGAGTGGAGGAAGCGGGAAAACTACAATTCCCAAGGGGCATAGCGGAGCCCCACGTCATCGCCCAACACCGGAGGCGCTTGTAATTGCGCGCTCTCCCCGCGTCGCGGAACGCGAGCGGGACGCCCGGACGAAGCCCGGACAAAGGGAGGACAGTCTTAGACAGTCCGAAACTGGCCGCGACTGGACTGGCCCTGGATCTCTGCCTGACAACCACTCCATGACGATCTGTGTCCAAACCCTGTGAGACTACTTTTTTTTTGTTGTTTTTTTTTTTTGTTGTTTTTCTCTCTTGTTTACCATTGTGGACCTAGAGTGTTATCCACTTACTTGGTATTGTAATTTTTGGTTTCTTTTATTAATCTCATCTACGTTTTGTGTACACAGAAATTGTGTGGATAGTTAAGGGGTAGATATCATGTCGAAGCAAAAGACCCCCATAGTGTCAAATACCATGGACAACTATTTAGTTCAGGTCGTGAATAACATCAATAGTAAGCGAAGGATGTCGCTGGGGTTAAGTGTTTCTCCTCCCAGCAGTTCGCAGAGTTTTCCACAAGAACCCCATAATTCAGCACCTCCAACGATGGATATTAGCCCTGTTGTGCTGGATATAGCCACTCCTGCTAGTGATATTATGACTGAAAATGCATCCCCTGTTGTGCACCTAGAGAATGACTCTGAGGATGACTCAGAAATGAGAGCAGATAAATCGCCATCCCCTGTGGCTGCGCCTGCGCGTAGAATAGTGAGAGCGTGTAGACTTAGCCAGACTAAGAGGGGTGGGCTACGTTCGAGCAGGAAAAAGATAGCTTCTCCTACCAAAAGAAAGGCTATAGACGAAGGGAATGGGGCTTACGAGGGGAATATGATGTTGGAAGACGAGCTTATTGATAAATTAGCTAGTATGATCGACTCCAAGATCAAGTCCATTACTAAATCACTGATAGCCAAAATAGATAGGCTAACTGCTGAGGTCAACAGACTAGGGGGGCTCCAAAATAAAACAGTGGAGGAGGTGGGTAACATCTCAAAATTAATTGTAAATAGAGCTTCCTCAGTAGTACCCCCCCAAGGAAGTATGGGGGGCGGTGGGACGACAGCGATTCCCCCACCTACTCCCCACCATGCAAGAATAGACGACCAAGTGCCTGCAATAGAAAATCTCCCACCTAGACCTATAGCACCATGCTTAGAGAAAGGCCCAGTTGAATTGGTTGTAGAAGCCTCTCCCCTTGTCCTTGTCCTGACTAATGTACCCCCTGTGAAAGCTGGCCAGATAGAATCTACACCCTCGCTGATGAGCAAAGCCCTACATTGGCTGTCTAATAACATGCTGATAACCGCTAGGGGCAAGCAACAACTTGCTGAGGAATTAACTATGGCAAGAAGGGTGGGCTGGGTAGGGACGGGCCCGAAAAAATTTGGAGGTGACTGTGTTGTTTTGACTTTTTCATGCCCAGAAGTACTCCCAGAAGTATTGGCAAATATACTCCCCCCCCCCCAACATAGGAGTACTGATATAATTCCGCTTACACTTGACTTCTTCTATGGTAAAGGGGGTACAGGAATGAATTCTAGTGTACTAAGGACTAAGTGGAATTTGGTATCGAATAAAGGGAGTAGAGGGGCTCAAGAGAGCGAATGGGGGGTTAACTTGGAAAATAGGTTTGCTGCATTGTCCAACCTAAACGAATGCGATTGACTTGGAGGAGGTGTTAGTACTATGCTTATAGAAACAAGGGAGTCTGATAGGAGCTCTGTTACCTCGATCTGGGGATCTGTACTTCCCTATAGCACCAATGCACATATAGAAAAGAGGGTGGGGGTCCCAATTATTTCAGGGTCCTTATCAGAGTTCAGTAGCCCTGAGCGGCTGACTCATGGTAAGCACCCTGCGATCCACTCCAGGCCGAGGCCAGATTTAGCCTTTTTGGCTACAGTAGATTTTACGGTTGCAAACTTAGGATTTGAATCCGGAGAGGAGGCTACAATCCAAGATCCTTTAACATCCCAAGATCTGTCATGCCCCTCTGCAGCGCTGCTAGGCTGTTCATCCTTTCAAGGAACTTAGCTGGAATTTCTAATAAGATAGTCTCTCCAGATTGGTGCAAATTTATTGACCAATATGACATTATTTTATTTCAAGAAACTTGGTCATTGATCCCAGTGCATCGAGTTGGGTTCCTTAGCTTTAATGTGCTGGCTACGAAAAACCCCAAAGGGCGCCCGTCAGGTGGGCTAATTATCTGGGTTCGCCAGTCATTACACTGCAAAATAAGGCTCAGGAATTCTCCATTAAACGATATCCTGTCTGTAAACATTACATGGCCCAATGGACAGGAAATGGTCATTTTCAACATCTATGCTAGGGGGGTTGTGGGTGGCCAAACTTCAGAAATAATTGCCACCCTAGACCGTGAACTTGAGCTGCTTACGACCCCGGTACCAATAATGGTAGGGGGTGATGTTAATACCACCTTTGAACCGTTGGGACAGGAGGACCAATTTTTGGCTGCAGAAGAGGACAGTAAGTGGGGTGTGCCTCAATTGGAACTACCAGGGGTTCGAAGATGGACAGCAGCGGCCATTCAACTCAAAAGCTTATGTCTGGTGAGAGGACTAAGAGCAGTGAATGGACGCACGCCTTCCGATCGTCAGGGAGCCAATACTTTCGATAATGGGAGGTCTGCGAGCAGAATTGATTATTTCCTTGTGGATATCAGGAAATGGCACAGGCTGATTGACATGAGGATAATTAAGCAGGTTGGAAAGTGACCACAATCCTCTCTGCATAGAATTCTTAGCCTGGGAGGGCTCAAGAGAACTAAGGCAAGGGGGTAGAATGGTTCCCCTGGATATTGTAGCCTCGAACAACCTAAGGCACATAAATTGGGAGAGAGTGATTGAGAACCCTGAGAGTTTGGAGGCCATTAAAAAGGTGGTTGCTGAAGAAGTAGCGAATATTAATCTACTTAGTAAAAATTCCCACTTTCCAATACTTATGTTAGAGGCCCATACACAATTTTTCATTAAACTTCAAGGGTACTTTATGAAGTCTAAAAAATCTGCAAATGCCAACAAAAATCCCCCCGTAATGGGGTGGTATAATCAGGCCTGTAGATCAGCTCGCAGAAATCTTAGTATTCAACTCAGATCGAGGAACAACCAAGCAGTAAAAGAGGCAAGAGACAAGTACAGGAAGGCTCAGAAAGCAGCCAAGAAGCAATGGGATGAGGACTATTGGCGGGATTTAATGTCGGCTTGTACGGCAAAGGACCAAAAACGTTTTTGGTCCCTCATCAAGTGGGATAGAGGAGGGAGAGCAGAAACCCCAAAAAACAATGTAGCAAAAGATCAATGGATCGATTTTTTCAAACCTCAATATGCTCGTGCTCAATCTGTAGACGATAGTGTAGTACCTCCAACAGTATATTTCCGCCATCAGCTATTTACGGCAAGGGAGGTAAATATAGCATTGGACTGTGTGACCTGTGGTAGGGCTCCAGGTATAGATGGGATACCCGCAGATATATTCTTGAGTGATCGGGCAACCTGGGGACAGTATCTTGAATGGCTAGCAAATTCAGTGGCCATGGGGGCACCCATACCCGGTTCTTGGCTGGGTGCGGAAATAATCCCGGTGTACAAAAAGGGGGACAAAGCTCTACCAGGCAATTACAGACCTATCAGTCTTATAGATTCTGTACAAAAAGTGATAGGACTATTAGTGCAAAACAAACTGCAATCCTGGGCAGAAGAAAACGAAATTTTGTCGCCATACCAAGCTGGCTTTCGTCTGTGCACGAGCTCAATTGATCAAGTTTTCTTTTTTATTGCTCTTTATTGGAGGAATGTGACCCTAACCAAGGGGACCCTTTACGCTGTTTTTGTTGATTTAAAATCAGCATTCGACTTGGTTCCTCGTAACAAACTTTGGAGGGTCTTTGCTGATGCGGGGGTGAGCCCCGAACTGTTAACGTTGATCGTCCGTTTGCATGAGAACAATTACGCTAGAATTAGGTGGAGGGCTCAGGGTGAGGTGACCGACTCATTCCCTGTCGAGCGTGGTGTTCGGCAGGGGTGCGTCTTGGCACCCACTCTGTTTTCTATTTACATCAATGGCATAGTAGACCACCTGAGCCAGTCCCCCACTGATGCTCCTGACTTGGCAGGCGCACGCGTTCCAGTTCTCATGTTTGCGGACGACACGCTGATAGTTTCTCGAACTCCAAGTGGGCTACAGAAGGCAGTCAACGCTTTTGGCGAGTTTTGCCAGATGCGCGGCCTTGAATTAAACACCTCCAAAACTAAGTTTATGTGCCTCAACCAGCGAAATACCTTCAAAGGGAAAATCAATTTTAATGGAACACCCCTAGAACAGGTTGAGGCTTTCACATACCTTGGAATTTTACTTCAGAGCAATATGGGATGGAAAAACCATACTGATATGGCAGGTTTGAAATTTCATCAAAATGCGGGCGCAATATTAAATAAGCACAAAGCGTCAATGACAAAATTAATTAGTCCCGCCCTTGAAATTTATAATATGAAAGCAGTGAGTGCCTCCTTGTACGGGTCCGAACTTTGGGGATTCTCAAATTTAAAGCAATTAACCCTGGCGGAGAACAGGTTTCTGCGTAGCTTAGTTGGGGTTCCCCAAAGTACCCCAACCATTCCAATAGCCTATGATCTGGGGAGAAAGAAAATAGAGGATTTGGCACGGCTGCGACCATTGCTATATTGGAGGAGGGTAATGACGACCCCTGAATTGTCACATTACGCCACTGCCCTACGAGATGTTATTGGGGCAGATCGTTTTCATTGTATACCCTGGCTGAAGGAATTAAGGGGTTTGTTAACTAAATTGGATTTAGGTCATTTATGGAATAGACCCAATGATACAGGGTTCCCATCAAAGGTAACTTTGAAAAAAATATATTGGGACATGATCTGGTCGCCTGGTTATAGAAATGGTTCAACTGCTGGGCTGACCGAACGTTTTCTAGATATCAAGCCTTTACCATCTTATGAGCCGTTTTGGGACATTATCGAACGGCCGTTTGATAGGAAATTGTATTTCCAATTTAGAATTGGGACCCTCCCTCTAAATATATTTACTAACAAATGGTCTTCAACTAAAGGTGACAAATGCCATCATTGCAAAACCATGCTCGAGAACACTTCCCATTTGATGTTTGTATGTCCCTTGTACGCAAATCCTCGTCGTAGGCGGTTAAAACCTGCGTGTTTAAATCTGGGTACACGTAGAGGCATGGAGGCGCTAAGAATCCTGGAAACAGACTGCACACCGTGCATTGCTGTTGCAGTTGCAACATTTTTAGGGTGGGCATGGACATTACGTGCCCGCGACATTCAGCGTTTCGCTGATGCTTAATGAATTATTGTCATTGAATTTTGTATGGGTAAATTTTATTTTGTTAAACTGAATTATTTTAATTGATGTTCATAAATTGTTTTAAATTGAACAAGACAGCTTAGTTTAATAAGATTTTAATATGAGGATTTTTAAACAAAAAATGTAGTATTTATTCATTGTAGGTTGTAATGTTGTGTAATGCTTTTATGACTGCTGTCGAATAAAGCTTTGAAATTTGATTTGAGAGCAGAAATAGTGAAAAGAAGATTGTTGTGTCCTGTAAAGGTAGACACCAGGAGCCAGGATGTATTTTCAAGTCTTCCTTATTTAATCTTATGTCCAAGTTACATCACTCTTGAGTCCAGCCAGCACTGGTGTGGTACCAGCCGCACCAGGAGCAGCGTGCCTAGCTGCTCAGCCCTTCTCTCACTGACCAAAGTCATCCACTCACACACCCAGGCAATCCACTCATCACAGGCACACCAACATTCCGTAAACAACTCACACTCTGGCTGAGCAGCTAGAGGCAGCAGGGCTGGAGTACATGCAAATACAACTTAGTAGGGTATGACAAAGATATTGCAGCGGATGTCCAGAATGTCCTCCCAGGGATTAGTGAGGGAATAGCCCAGTCTCCAGGGCCTTCCTACACTTAAGCAGGTCACTTTGGGATCTTGCTTCGGATGGTACCTGGTCCCATAGCTGCGCTGCTTTAACTCTGAAGGCGAATCCTCCTTGCCGCACTTTGCTGAAATTTCTGTTCTTGGACATACTTGGGTGTGGTTGAACAAAGTGACCTTCGAGGGGTGTATTTCCTCGATCGAGCCTGCAGTGGCTTTGGTCCTTTGTTATGCAATGCCTTAAAAACAATACAGAGTGATTTAAAAATAATTCTCCGAATAATGGGTAGCCAGTGGAGATCTCTAAGAGCACCAGAGGCAGAGGAATTCCGAGGTCTGTTTAGTGTTAATTTGGCCTTGACTATCTGAACGCGTTCCAATTTCTTTCATAAATAATTAGGGGCTCCCAGAAGGAGAGCATTGCAATAGTCCAATCTGCTGAGTATTACGTCTCTGGAAATCAGGGATCTTGCTTGGACTGGTAACATAGGACACAATTTCCTAAGACCCCGGACCAAGGTAAAACAAACCCCAGCTACTTCATTCACATACTTTTCAAGGCAGAGGTACTCATCCAGCACTGCTCCCAGATTCTGGACTGTCGATGAATTGCCAAGCGGGGTCTCTGTAAACAGAGGCCAGAGATTGGAGGGTACAGATCCTGGGATTTTACTAGGGGGGCAGCAGAGGTGCTCCATTTTAACTCTATTTAGCTTGATGGAGTTTACACTCATCCAATTACATGTGTTTAACATACAAGAATGAAAATTACTGATCGAGTCCATCTGATGATTATTGTTAGGTGAAAGAATCAATTGAGTGTCATATGCATAATTGATAACCTTGATCTTGTAGGAAGTGATCAGAGAGATTAGTGGCTTGTTGCAGACTTTAAACAAAATTGGACTAAGGGAGGAACCCTCAGGAACGCCATTTTGAATTGTTCTGCATTTAGAGCAGAACGTGGGTATGTCTGCAGCCTGACAGCGATCATGTATATGTGACTTTAGCCACTTTGACAGAGGACCATCAACACCTACTGAGGATAGTCCAGACAGTAGTGTGTGGTAGTTCACCGTGTCAAAATCTGCAGCACCACCAAGTGTCCACTGTCTGTCAGCCTAACTATTTCGTCTGTAGCACAGAGCAATGTGGTCTCAGTTCCATGGACGGGTCGAAGCCAAATTGCTCTTACTCTAACCATGAGTAGTCCTCCTAACATTGGGACAGAATTTTGCTAACTTGTCGTTCTAATATTTTCATTGGAAAAGGGAGGAGGGAAATTGGTCTAAAGTTTCCCAGGATTGTAGGATCCGCTGAAGTTTTCTTTAAGTGGCTTAAATATAGCCCTTTTCAAAAATGTTGGCACCACACTTGTTTCCAGAGATTGATTACAAAGTTGTAACAGAGATGATGGCAGTCCGTCTTGCCATCTTCTCCAAGATGAGATCCCGACTTGATAGACCTAAACAGTGAGTTGAATACATCTATGGAGATGGGATCAAAACGTTTTAGATTTGCTGTAAGAAAGTCGGATAAATGTAATGAAGCATTGCCAACAATTGAAGGTTCAATGATATCACTGTTACAAAAAGTGGCATGCTGGGTAAGCCATTTGTGTTGGACGTTAAGATTTTATAATTCCTGGGAATTCTCAATATCTTCTAAAATCAACTTGATTTTATTTTCAAAAGAGTCTGATACTTCATCACATAATTGCTGTGAAGATCTGGGGCCCGATGTAGGTCACCAAATACCGGTCGGTAACGGCCGAATTCGGCCGTTACCGACCGGTATTTGGTGATTGAGATGTAGGAGGCAATATTTTGCACAATCTGTAAAATTACCGATTCGGTAAATTCCAGATGTAGGTAGCACTGTTTACAGTGCTACAGGCCTTCAGAATTCGGTATTTTACCACCCAATCCTATTGGGTGATAAAATACCGAATACAGGTGTACATGCACATCTGTGCATTTACACCTGTGCCATGTGACAGACAGACATGCCCTTAGGGCATGTCTGTGTGCCACATGGCACACATGCCTGTATTTGGGGTGCTAGAGGGTGTCAAAGTGACACCCCCTGCACCCTTGCTGCAATCGGTATTTACCGATTCTGTAAATACCGATTCGGTAATACCCATTGATTCCTATGGGCTTCAATGCCCAAAGGAATCAATGGTCATTACCGAATCGTTATTTACAGAATCGGTAAATACCGAATCTCAACGATTCGGTATTTACCGATTTTGAAATGCCTACACCCCCCCCCCCCCCCCCTCCATTTTACCACTTTTTAAATACCGAATCGGTATGATTCGGTATTTAAGAAGTGGTAAAATTAAATTACCTACATCGGGCCCATAATCTCTTGCCTGAGACAAGGTGGATTTGTATGATCGTAAAGTATTTTAAAAATCCTATTGGCTTTATCAGAGGCAGCCGAGATTAAGTCACAGTGATAGTCAGCTTTTATTACTTTATATTAAAGATATCTTTAAAGGGATCTGGTCTTCTCTTAGGTAATGCCGCCGCCATTCAGATTTAACATAGATGTTTGTTCAGAAAATAAACACGCCAGATCTAGCGGAATATACATTGCGCACCTTTGAACTCCCTAAAAAACTCACTGAGATGCCCCTTCTGTCTCCCATGGTTCCGAAGACCTCCCTGTTTGCTACGAGTTAAACAAGCCGGGCGTCAGAATGGTGCATGAGAGACCCTCCTGCAGTAAGAGAAACTCATAAAAGGAAATAGTGTTTACAGACTAAATAAGACGTGCCGTGTAACAACTGAAGTATAAGGTCCAGTCCTCATAGGAGGTTACAAATGAAGACAAGGCGGTACTAAGGAGGGACTCAGAAGCCTATTAAGGAATCAGAAGCCAGCATTTATGAAGGACAGTGACACAAGCCAATGAAAAATATGGGCAGAGAGTGGGCGGGGCGTCAAGTCCATACTCCAATACAGCATGGCTCGCAGAGCAGTGCATGCGCTGCCCAGGCTCGACCTAAAACGAGGAGAAATAAAGTTACTTCTCCTCGTTACGCCTCACCTTTGGAGGTGTAAGGTGTTGGCGCTTCCCAAGGTTTACATTCTCTTGTAAATCTGGAGCAGCTTCAAAATCCATGGGTATTGCGTGGTAACACCCACCACAATACCCATGGAACTCCTCCCGCACGCAGAGTAAGGCAAGGCTGCGCAAATCGCTGCTTTGCCTCACTCCATATCTATGAGGCCACTCAAAGCCACGCAGGGTGGCATTTTTGGCCTCAGAGATATGATACTGTACTCTGCGCCACCGGAGTGTCACAACAAGTGACACACCGGCAGCGCAGGGCGCTATGGTTTCTTACTTATAACCAATCCTTTTGGTGAACCGTGTGTGTGCTGCTCTTGTAAAATGTAATGTTCATCAGTGAATGATCCGTGGAACGCCGCTGTTCAAGAATGGATAAACTCACCTGCACTTCCAAGGGGTACAGCTCAATGGTGTCGAGGTCCTGTGGTTCAACATTAGGTCAAGGTAAGCAAGGGGGGCTGCTGTCCCATGCAGCTGTCGGT
This sequence comes from Lissotriton helveticus, assembly GCF_964261635.1. Taxonomy (NCBI): domain Eukaryota; kingdom Metazoa; phylum Chordata; class Amphibia; order Caudata; family Salamandridae; genus Lissotriton; species Lissotriton helveticus. The sequence continues at coordinate 49,362,498 of NC_136061.1, read as the reverse complement.
GCCTCTTCACCCTTGCCCGATACTTGGACATTTAAACTACCATCAACGTTGCATTCTGGGACTTGTAGTTTCGTTAAAAAAGATTGCTGGAGGCCAAAAATATAAAAAATGGATGAAGTTGGTCCACATTACAGGAATCCAGCTCCATTTATCCTAAACTATATGTACAAGATAAGTGTGGGGGGGCGGGGTTGGAGGTAGCAGCAACATGTTTGCATTAACAGCGGCGGCTTGCATGACTCGCAGGTGGGGAGGGGGTGTTGCGGTACAAAACATAAACTTGCGGCTGGTTGCTGCTTCTGCTCTCCTGTCTCTGACTCCAGTAACAGGAAGAAGGCAGCAGGCTCCAATGCAGCGTTGTGATTGGTCTGAGCGCCTCGACACGGGGTGAGCATGTTCTCCGTACAGGCTGTAATGCAGCCCGCATGGAGAACAGCGAAGTGCACATGACTGGTTTGGGTGTCTCGAGAGGGCCGGCCAAACAGTCATTGCGCACTCAGGAGTGGGCAAACCACTGCTCCCGTGCCCTGCTCCATGAGCAGCCCCGTCCACCCACCCGCCCGCCCACAAAGCAGCAGGACACGTCACGAAGCATAAAATGATAATAACCTAAAGTCATAGTAAACAATCTTCCGCTGCACGCAGACACTCTTGCACTATGGCGCTAGGGTGTCTGCATTGGCGTAATTTTATGTTTCTCTTCTTCACACTGCTTAAAAGCAGTGGTGCGACGCTCCGACCGCCGTAGCTGAGGAGCCGCCCGTGTGAAATATGCATTAGTTAAGATCAGTCAGTGGACCGGGCTGGCTTTGTGGCCACATCTGCAGAACCAAACAAACACTATTTTATTTTTTGAGCGCTGTGCTCTACCAGGCGTTCATACATGTTTTTTCATTGTTATTCAATTTAAAGTAACAGTTCCGCTCGAATGCTTGTGCCCCCAGAGCCAATGCCAGTCACTCGAGAAGAGGCAAAAATATTAAGGGGGATATGTACAATGAAGTGGCGGAGTGTGGCGTTGGCCGTCATGGCTCAATGCCTCACTCCGCCACTTCTGAAACGCAAGGCTGCACTATATTTACAATGATTTGGTGCAGCCTTGCTTTTCCCCCTGCTATGGCGATACACGTAGCAGTGTAGCGCCTATGCAGACACCCTTGCGCCATAGGGCACGAGTGTCTGCGTGCAGCGGAAGATTGTTTATGTGTAGGAAGGGGCCCCTTCCTGCACATAAACAATCCTAAAATGCAATTTTGTCACTTTTATGTGATGCTTCATGCAGCACAATGAAAGTTACAAAATGGCTTCTTTTTTTTAAAGGATTGTTTATGTACAGGAAGGGGGACCTTCCTGTACATGAAAAATCTAAGGTATTTTGAGTTTTCCATGTGTGCTGCGCAAGACAACACACATGGCAAAATCAGAAACGAGGAGATATAATACAGCCTAGCGCATTTCTCCGCAGCGCTCTAACATTGTGCAGCTTCTAAATTTTAAAATATCGCGTTTTTGCTTTTGTTAGGATTTTCATTTAGGAGCATCCTGTTTAGTTTTTAAAATTGTTGGCCACGCTTACCTGCACGCTGCCACCTTCACTCGCACCTTAATTTGTTTAAACACCGCATTTTGCGGGTCCCTCGCCAGAGTCTCGTTTTTGGGGGCCATATTGGTTGAGGGCTGAGTCATCGCGCGGTCTAGTCCTCGTTTAGGAGGCTGGACCAGCATAAATTGCAGGCAAATTCAGGCGAGTGCCCCTACAGCCTAGCGCATTTCTCCGCAGCGCTCTAACATTGTGCAGCGTCTAAATTTTAAAATATCGCGTTTTTGCTTTTGTTAGGATTTTCATTTAGGAGCATCCTGTTTAGTTTTTAAAATTGTTGGCCACGCTTACCTGCACGCTGCCACCTTCACTCGCACCTTAATTTGTTTAAACACCGCATTTTGCGGGTCCCTCGCCAGAGTCTCGTTTTTGGGGGCCATATTGGTTGAGGGCTGAGTCATCGCGCGGTCTAGTCCTCGTTTAGGAGGCTGGACCAGCATAAATTGCAGGCAAATTCAGGCGAGTGCCCCTACAGCCTAGCGCATTTCTCCGCAGCGCTCTAACATTGTGCAGCGTCTAAATTTTAAAATATCGCGTTTTTGCTTTTGTTAGGATTTTCATTTAGGAGCATCCTGTTTAGTTTTTTAAATTGTTGGCCACGCTTACCTGCACGCTGCCACCTTCACTCGCACCTTAATTTGTTTAAACACCGCATTTTGCGGGTCCCTCGCCAGAGTCTCGTTTTTGGGGGCCATATTGGTTGAGGGCTGAGTCATCGCGCGGTCTAGTCCTCGTTTAGGAGGCTGGACCAGCATAAATTGCAGCCATGCTTACGCGCAGCGTCATCGCGCAGCGGGATCGCCGGATCTCCGCCGGAGTTACGCCTGAGTTCAGCCCGTCTGCGCCCGTCCGCGCTGAGGACGTGCTGGACATGGTAGGTACCCTTCTACCATCTCACGAGGTACCCAGGCAATACTCCATGCTGGAACTCAGGGCACTTAGGCCTTTAGCGCAACGGTGTTTTCACCGTTTTTCTCCTGCAGGAATCTTACATTCTCAGCAATGTTTCACATGTAGGACTCCCTTTAGCTGCTCTAACTCATGCCCTACCAGATCACAGTCTCGTTCCTTGCGCCGCCCTGTCCCGATATCTAAAACTGGGTTCTTAGTCAATGTGCGATCGTTAATTAAACATAATGTCGCCTTCCACGATTTTGTGGAAGAAAGACAGCCGGACTGGGTCTTTATCACGGAGACGTGGGCTTCGGAGTCTTCTGGACATGATTTACTTCTGGCCGTTCCGGATGGCTACTCGTGTTATAGACAGGACAGACCTCTTCGAAGAGGAGGAGGAATTGCTGTCCTCTGTAAGTCATCGCTCTTTTGTACCATCAAATCATTGTCCAGGCCTGGAGATGGCTTCGAGGCACTCTATTTTAGTATTCTGTGCGCTCCATCCATCTCTTTCACTGGAATACTGATCTATAGACCGCCGGGTCCAAGGGCAAATTTCTCCTTACAGCTATTGGAAATTTTAGAACCCTATTATGGAAAACCTCAGTTTTCTATTTTGGGTGATTTTAATTTTCATTTAGATGACATCAGCTCTAAGGATACCATGACATTAATAGACTCACTCAGAGCCTTTGATCTTGTTCAGCTGGTGAGTAGTTCTACTCATAAGGCTGGCCATATTCTTGACGGAATATTTTCGAGTGACTCTAGGATAGTCTCTGGCTTGCCCCTGCCTTTGGTGTGGACAGACCATTTCGCTGTGCCATTTGACTTTGTCTCCTCTGTTCCCCTCCCAGCCAACTCGGCCGCCTCCTCCTTTATTCTCAGGAGAAATTTTAAAAATATTACTGATGACACCATTCTTCCTCAAATTCGGGCTCTTGAATTCATCTCCCCGAAGAGAGTAGATGAGGCAGCTCAAAAATTCACTGATTCCATCGCCAGTGCGGTAGAAAAGCTTGCCCCTGCCTCTCTTCGTTATGTAGCTCGACAGAAACCCACCGCACCCTGGTTCTCGGAGCATCTGATACTTCTTAGGCAAGGCTGCAGGAGTAGTGAGAGAAGATGGAGGAAGTCCTGGGATCCGAAAGACCGAGAGTCCCTTAAGTCTGAATTACGAGACTATAAGCGGAGAGTTATATTGGAGAAGCAAGAGTATTTTACCAACCTCACAGGTTCCCTAACTTCATCAAGGGAACTTTTCAAAATTGCTGACTCCCTATGCTCTCTTCAACTCCCTGACCCGGTGGTCAGTTCTCAGGACCTATGTAATAACATCTCCGATTTCTTTCACAATAAAATTCTTGACATCCATACTGCCCTGGAGTTACAGAGGTGCTCCTTGGACAAGGACATTCCTCCTGCCATCTCTAATTTAGATTCCAGGGGTGAAGGCCCTTCCAAACAACTTGAACAATTTCCTCTTCTGTCTTTGGAAGGATTAAATCTCCTACTTGATAGGACTAAATCTTCCTCCCCTATGGACCCCTTGCCACTAAAAACTTTGAAAGAATGCAGAAACAGCATTCTTCCACCTCTGTTGGAGGTTATGAATGCTGCAATCACTCAGGGTTCCTTTCCTTCTGTGTGGAAGAAGGCGATAGTGAGGCCCCTGCTAAAGAAACCTTCCCTGGACCCGGGCACTCTTAAAAACTTTAGGCCCATTTCTCTGCTTCCGGCGCCTGCGAAAATACTGGAGTCACACCTTAACCTACATCTCTCCACTTTTCTAGAAACCAATGAGTACTTGGACTGCACCCAGCACGGATTCAGAAAATGTCATAGTACTGAGTCCGCCCTCACTGTGGTTGCAGATAACATCCGTCGAAAAGTGGATAGAGGCCAAACCACCATACTCGTCCTATTAGACCTCACAGCCGCATTCGACACCCTGTCTCCCGCCATTTTAACATCTCGGCTTAGGGAGGCAGGGGTCTCTGGGTCGGCTCTGAATCTCCTTAACTCCTTTCTCACGAGTAGAGAACAGAGAGTAAAGCTTGGAGACTTTCTTTCCCCTGCTAAGTCGTTGCAATGTGGGGTGCCACAGGGGTCGGCCCTTAGTCCGACCCTGTTTAACATCTATGTGGCCCCCCTTGCTAGACTAGTAAGATCGCAGGGGATGGAGGTGGTATCCTACGCCGATGATACCCAGATCATGGTGTCTCTGGCCCACTCCTCTGATCGCTTGTCTGCCATTAGCTTTAGGTCATGCATGCAGCATGTAGCAGATTGGATGGTCATCAACTCCCTAAGGCTAAATGGCGATAAGACAGAGGTTTTGGTTTTTGGGAAGGACCAAGATGCTTGGTCTAATGAGTGGTGGCCTCTGTCTCTTGGCATTTGCCCCACTCCCTCCCAATCAGCCAGAAATCTCGGTGTGGTTTTTGACACCTCACTCTCCATGAAGCTCCAAGTAAATAGGACGGGGGCCACATGTTGGGGTGTGATCAGGATCCTGAATAGGATCCGTCACTATCTCTCTCTTCAGGCCCGCAAGCAGATTGTAGTGGCTCTTGTAGGATCAAGGCTTGATTACTGCAACTCTTTGTATGCGGAGACTAACAAAGGTCTTATTCATCAACTGCAAATAGTGCAGAACGCGGCAGCACGTTTTGTGCTGGCCCTTCCCTTAGCATCCTCTGCTACGACTGCCAGGAGAGACCTTCACTGGCTTCCTGTCCAGTATAGAGTCTTTTTTAAGATTCTATGTCTCACATACAGAGCGCTCAGAGCAGGTCCGGAGGACTCTCTTGGGTCTCTGCTTTCACATTATACCCCAACTAGATCCTTACGATCTGCCGGGCTGTCCCAACTGGTAGTGCCGCGTATACGGCTAGCCACATGGGGAGCAAGAGCCTTTTCTGTAGTGGCCCCTAAGCTTTGGAACTCTCTTCCAACTGAGGTTAAAGTACTTCCCTCAATTGATCTTTTTAAAAAAGCCCTGAAGACCTGGTACTTTACCAAAGCTTATCAATGATGGACTGTACGTTGATCTGCTAGCTGTGTCATTTGTTTTAGGCGCCTTGACGCCCATTGGGCTAAGTATGCGCATGATAAGACTTACATCATTCATTCATTCATTTCTCCTTGTTTCGCCAACTTAAGACCAGGTTTTTACCTGGTCTTAATTTTGGCGCTGCCTCCTATGTACGCTGCCCTTGTACATAGGGGAAAAGTCAAAATCAATGGGTGTTGTGGGGAATGCTATGCTTAGCGTAAATTGGGGATACGGTGATGGATTAAACCCAGATCTTTTGACTGGGTGTGAGTGTTTGATTGATTCAGATGCTCCGTCCATCACCACCCCCTTTTGTAGCGTAAATGGGGGCCTTATTCACAAGGCATTGTTAAGCCACGTTAAGTGTCTTAACACTGCCTTGTAAGTAAGGCAAGGCCCCTATTGCCACCGGAATGTCACCATAACTGATGTTCCCGTGGCGTACGGGGCTTGTACATATGCCCCAATGTTTCTTCAAAGGTCCCTCAGGAACGATGATCGGAGTACTCTGCATCTAAAAGGCCCCTCCCTCCCCCAAACATGTCCTTTGTGACGCAACACAACAAAATATGGTATTTTTGGACGTTTGGGAGATTGAAATAATTACTCAGGAAGCTCAGTCAACAGTCTGTGTTTTTAAAGGAAAAATAACAAAATATTGATGAAATAAGTTGAAATTATGGTTTCACAATGTGTAGGTCAGTAATGGTGGGGTTAACTCTCATGACGGGTACAACCCTGGAGGATTCATTCACCACAGACTGTCATTCTCACTAATCTAGCGCGGGCAAGTGGTGCTATGTTGTGTTAATATGTTTTATAAAGCTCTGGCTCACCGAGGGTTTGTTGGCACTATAGAATCCACGTTTGAGGGACGGTCACGTCTTCAAGAAGCTTTTAACTTTTTCCATGCTCATGACGAGCTGAGCTCGTCATGAGGCATGGCGCTTCGGTGCGGGGAGAATTCCCCCGCTGTGCTGAGCATTCCACGGGAGCCGGTGCACCTGTGACGAGCTCAGGTCGTCATGAGCACAGGAGCGCCCCCCAGCACAGCGAGGGAATTACCCCCGCAGCGAAGGGGTTAAAAGATGTGTGAGTGGAGTTAGTGCTTCGACTATCAGGGAAGGAGTTCTTAGACTGGCTGCAACAAGAGTCGCTGCGACCACCGCTTCTGCTCGACCGAACTGTTGCCACTGCTTCCGTGCTCGTGGAATACTGTCCTATGTCAGGAACAGCACCTGGGGCCCTATTACTGATAGGCTGCACTATTCCTGTTTGTGCCATGATGTACCTTTAAACAAGTGCGCCACGAGCAAACAGGGAAAGTGCGCCCTATTATGAAGAAAGTGCTGCGCTCCGGGCAGCTGCAAACTCGTGCTACCTTGGGGGAAGTGCATTCGAGTGAAACACGAAGCAGCTGCTTCAAAGCCGCTCCGTGTTTCACAGAACAAGCGGCAAACCATCTCCACGTTCAAGAAGGGAGAGAGATCCCCTTGCAGGCGAGTGCAGTGAGTAACTGCACCTACAAGGGGATGTCTGGGGGATTCAAAGGAACCGCTTGCTTCCTCCCAGGGGGTTGTGATGGAGCGAGATAGAAAACAAAATTTTGTTTAAACTCGTGAAGTCATATTTCCATAACATGAATAATAATATTAATGATTTGTGATATGTCGTGCTAATACAACTTAGATTAAACTTTACACATGGGGGGACTAACATGTGTGCTCATAAACGTGCATAATTGTTGCATCTTTTTGTTCGTGCAAAATAATAAAATAATTTATTGTTTTCGTTTTTGTCATTACTAACTGCTGCAAACATAAAAGAAGCATGTGCTTGTTTTGCTTTTCCTTGTCTGTGTGATGTCATTTCTACTATTCTAGGTGCACATAAGTCTCATGGATTAATGAAGACCGGTAGATATAAACGCTGCTTTATTTGTTTGCATTTGCTAGGTAACATTTGATTAATCGGGTGGGTTAATTAATTAGTAAATCTTGGGGTGGATACAGAATCTACTTTATTTCTTACATTAATACTTTTCTTGTGTTTGTTTTATACTAGAAAGCATAAGTTGCCTGCTTTTGGGCCTAGTTTGCCCGAGCTACAAAAAGCTGAATTTTACTTCTGCAAAAGTCACGAGACGCCCATTCTGAAATAAAATGTTCGTCAAAAGCTGCGTTCACTAAGCAAAAACTGACGTGTTATCATCATTCTGTCGGACATGGCCAAGGTTGAAAAAGAACATTTTGTCAGCCCTTAACTTGGCATCCGCGGAAGTCAATTGGAAGTCATGAGAACATTAATATACATTTGTTGCAAACCTAGGAAGCTCCTGGTTGCATTCAGAAAAGACAATGGTCCTTAAGAAAAGTGACCTAATGGAACTTTTGAAATGTGGGTGACATGTCACTTGTCACTCTCAGCCAATGGGACGTCGAAGATTTCTGAAAACTTTCCTTTGCGTAGTTTAGTTAGCATAGAAAGGTATAAAAAGTCATGCTCTTAGGGATGGGCTGGCTACTGCTTTCTGACTTTCCGATGAGGGTGAAGTGCTGTCGGACATTGCGTGGAGCACGTAAGAATCCTCAAAGAACTTTTCTTTAATTTCTATCTATTTAGCTCAGTTAGGGACTTAGGTTTTGGAAATGCTAAACTTTAAATATTCACTTTGATTTTGATTCACTTGCTTAAATTGTATTTTTCTCATATTTCTTTACAATCATGCTTGCTTCAATGCTAATAAATAACTTTTATGAAACTATCAATTAAAATACCATAATTTAGTAAATAAAATCTTACTTTTGACAAACAAGCTAGTCTTGGTTATTCAGAAGTGCAGGTTACTATTAGCTAGATCACGTCGCCAATGGTGGTCGTTTAAATGGTTAGGATTTATTCTAATGACAATATTCTTTCCGCAGATGTATAAAACTGTATATAGTTTATAGATAATGTGTATATAGATTTAATCTGACCACCTGATTCAGTAGGCCCAAAATATGTCAGGTTTATAAATGGGTCCATAATTTAGTATATAATTTAGTTTATAGGTAATGAAATTGGGTAGCGTTGTTTATGATATATTTTCTATAGGCCGCTGGATCAATTCTCTGGTAGCAGAAATTGATGGTTGCTAAAGGTAACCAAGGTAATATGTTGGTTGCTAAGGGTTACTAAAGTGTTATGGTATAGAAATAGGATCGATGTTTTAACACATGTTGAGTTCGTTTTTCGTGCTATCTGTAAGCTATACCGGTATAGATTGTGTGGCGAGAAATTAGTCACGCAAGCCATCTGTTCTGTTTGTAGTGATATCGCCGAGTATCACAAGAGGTATCGCCGTGTACCATAGTGTTGTCGCCGAGCAGCACAGTTTTAGGGCTAGGTGTGAATCTTGTATAGTGAGGGTTTTCTAAGAAATTAAAGCAGCATGAGAATAGGGACAAAGCGCCTTCCATAAAACTCACTGTGATAAGAGTATTAGTTATATCCGAGCTTGAGCGAAGGGTAAAGTAGCGTCGGTGCATGATTATCTATAAACAGGTTAGAGTCCTGTACGGGTACATGTTTCATATCTATAAACAGGTGAGAGCCCTGTACGGATAACGTCGTTATTTTGCTAACGGTGCATGATCTCTATAAACAGGTGAGAGTCCTGTACGGATTTCATGTGTGTTTGAAATTAGGGAATTTTCAGTGTGAAAGTGCGAGTTTGATTTGTATTTTATGTTCAAGTGGAACTCTTAGAACTGTCACTTCGCGGTGCGTTCAGAGCAAAGCGAGTTCATAATTATACGTGTTAGAAGGGTGGGGTAAGGGTTACTCTACTGACAACTGAATATTATCCTTAGTGTGAATAGCGCCGTCTATTCCGAAGTGTGGATACTTGAATGTATGTAAACTATCCTAAATAGTGAAACGAACAGATGATGTCCTTATAGTCATTGTTAAGAATTAATTTACACTGAAAAGTGTTCTTAAAATGGCGCTGTGAAAAGATTTTGTGAAGGAGGGGTAAGCGCCAGGAGTGAGAAACGAGAAACCGCAGCTGCTGTGTACGTCACAGAGCCGCGCTGGGATTGGGTGACCTACGTCACAAACTATATTCTGATTGGCTCTTGAGTCCCTGACGACCTGTAAGCTGATTGGTCCTTCAGAAAAACTCCATTTTTATTGGTTGAACAGAAAAGTGACGTAGCTCAACTGTCATTGGCTTGTTGGTGTGTTTCGCGCACGGATTGGTTATTTTGCGGAACATCCCGGAAATATTTTACGAACGATTTTGTGAATTAGATTTAACTCTTAAAAATGAGTTATCATTTTAAACATGTTGAGAAAAAGCCAACATTATTTCAGAAGTTTAAGAATTTATTTTCACCTGACAAGAAAATCGAAACGCGAGGTGGTAAATTACTTCATAAGTATAAAACACCTGCAGCGTACATGGAAGGTGAATATGGATATCATACTGTCTTATGGTTCGATAGTTGGAAACGCTATACTAAGAATGACGGTGTTTTAACTTGGCCTGATGATGGTTCATTTAATGTAAAAGTCTTGAGAAATTTACGAGAGAAAATTAATGCTCTTGTTCCGAAACCGAGACCAACTCAATTTGAAGCTTTAGTTGAGTGGGAAGACGAGATGTATCAGTTACAAAGAGAAGCTAGTGGAATTAAAAGACCTTCTAAAAATCCACCTTGGAGAAGAGAAACTCATGAAGATAGATTACGAATGTGGAGGCAGGGAAACATGAGTAAAGGATTGTATGTAATACAAGAAATGGTAATGGGTACTCCTGCAGGGAAATCTATGGAAAGTGAATCTGAGGATGCAGTTATGGAAGAAATATATACAACAGCTAGAAAGAATCAGCCTTTGAGACCTCCTAGATCATGGTCTACTCCGGTGGTTTCTACTGAAACTTCACCGAGTGCACCTCCAATTAATGAAGCTCCTAAACTTTATCCAAATAATTGTGAAATCATTGAAACTCCTAGAAGACCAGAATTTGAAAATGCTCGAAATGAAGGTAGACATTTTACAATGGCTCCAAGAGCAAGAGAAGCTCCAAAAGATTATACAAGAGAGGCAAGAAATGTTGAAGATGTTGATTATAATGAATATTTAAGATCTAAAGAAGAATTAATAAAAAGAATGACAAAAGGCATGGAAGCTGTGACAGTTCCAGTAACGATTGGTCCTGTTCAGCCTATATTTGACCAAAAGGAAACAAACAAGACAGGATTAACTATTCCTTTAAATGCAGAGATTCAAAAGGTTACTGAAAAATTTTATTCAGACTTATCTGAAATAAACTCTTCTAAATCGAGAATGCCTGATTTAACCTTTAATGAGGATTTATCTCCAAAAACACCAATGGGTGCTATATCAGATATAGGGAGTCCTGAAGTCAGGGTAACCACACCAAAACTTGATGTGGCCAAACTAAAAGCGAATATCGAAGAATTAATAATCGGAACAATCGGTCCAGATAGTTTAAATTACTATCGAGATGATGAACTACTGTTCATTTGCAAAAGCATTCAATGGAAAACAAAAAATAAATATGATCAACTAGAGGATCTAGCAGCAGAACTTGAAATCGATGTGAGTAAACAAAAGAATTTTGCGAAACATTACAGATTAGACTTTTCAGAAAGTGACATTGAGAGTTTGAACTCAATGGGAAGAATAGTACATATAAAAGATTTGATTGTTTATATCAAAAAGCTAGGAGAACTGAATAAATGGAGAGTGAAATGGACGAAAAAGAAGGAAGATGAAAGATTGGAAAAATTGTCAAAACAATTTCCAATGAGAGAAATTGCAGGTGGAGGATATGTTCATGTCCCTTGGTCGAGACAGGACATTCTGTTGTTTACAAATGATTTTCCTAAATTAAGGGAAAAACCAGTTGAGTGGTACAGACAAGTAGATAGATTTATCAAAGTGTCAAAAGTTCTGTGGATTGATTTAGATGGATTTTTTGACATTGTCGTTCCATCAGATCTTTGGACAGAATGTAAAATATCAATTAGTTGGCCAAAAACAGAACCTGAGCGAATCAAAGAAACAGGTGCTCCAAATCCACTTGTAATGGATTTTTATGAAAAAGTGATTGTTTGGATGAAAAACAAAATTCCACCCAAAGAAGTCGATTGGGTTAAAATAGAAAGGACAGAACAGGAAACAAAAGAATCAGTTCATTCTTTTTATGAAAGACTACTGCTAATCTTTAAACAATACAGTGGTTATGAAAAACTAGATGAAAAGGACATGAGTCATTTTGTCTATAGATTTGTTTATGGACTAAAACCTGAAATTGGAGAAATGATCAGAAATAGCATTGTAGGATGGCAATCACTATCTGTAGATGATATTCTAAGAAAGGCTAAGTATTGCAGTGATGAAATAGAAGTGAAACAGAAGAAGCTCAAGGAGAAAGCCATGTGGGCTCAGGTAAAAGTGGCTGAGCAACAGATTGCCAGCATGGGTAATAAGAACACTAATTTTGTTCAAACTGGAAATACAAACCAGATACAAGGAAAGTTTAAAAGTAATAATTTCCCAAAGAAATTTAGCCCAAAGATTGAGGAGTTGAAACAAAGATTACCTTGTTTTAATTGTGGCGAAATTGGACATTGGAGAGACGAGTGTCCTCATCCTCCTAAAAACTTAAAGAATCCCTTATTGAATCCACAGATGCAGAATGGTGTTGACCTGCAGCGACAGCTACAGATGCAACAGGGGTTAAACGAATTAAATATTCAGCGACAGTTACAGCAACAGCAACAGCAACAGGTGAATAATCGTCAAGACCAATTGCCACAACCACCTTTTCCGAATTGTGGGGGAGTTCAAAAATATAATCCAAACGTGGGATTTCAGGGAAGTGAACAGGTAATAAAACCACAAAAACAGCAAAAGCAGCAAAGAGTTCAAATGCAAAATGCTTCACAGCAGTTTTTATTAGCAGAAAGTCAAGACAGCGATTCTGATGATTATTGCTGACGGTGCCCGAGAGAGGAGGAAGAGTGTGTTGTTGGAGCCACTCTTGAGGTTGACCAGTCTGGTCCTTTTGTAAACGGGAAAGTTAATGATGTAGACATCACTTTTCTAGTGGACACTGGTGCTACCCGTTCTACTGTTAGATCAGTGGAAATTGAAAACCTACCTCTCTCTGGGGATACCATCCAAGTTGTCGGAGTAAGTAATCAGCAAATTAAAACTAATTTAACTGATCCAGTACCAGTTGAAATTGGAAATTACAGAGACAAACACAGATTTGTGGTTTGTAATAGTAGTCCAGTGAATCTATTGGGCAGAGACATCCTATGTAAAATGAATTGTAGAATATATTGTTCTCCGGATGGAGTTGAGTTACAAACAATGGAGGAAGATGGTTTATACAGAATGACAATGATGATGATAGAAGCAGAAGAAACAAAATTGTTTCCTGCATTCGAAGAAAAGGATTTACCTGAAGAGCTCAAGGAAACAGTGAAATCTGATATATGGGATTTTACTGGAAATGAGATGGGTCTGATGAAAAACGTAGATCCAGTAAAAATTACATTAAAACAGGGAATAGAATTTCCAAACATTCCACAGTATAAAATGAAAACAGAAACAATTGAAGGTATTACACCAATAATTGAAAAATTAATTAAGCAAGGTGTATTAAAAGAAATGGAGAGTAGTCCTTGTAATTCACCAATTATGGGAGTTAAAAAGTCAAATGGAACATTTAGAATCGTACAAGATTTGAGAAAGGTTAATCAAATTGTCGTTCCATGTTGTCCTGTGGTTCCAAATCCAGCAGTAATTTTATTCCAGATTCCACATGATGCCGAATGGTATACAGTCATTGATCTTTGCAATGCATTTTTTACTGTTCCCTTACATCCAGACAGTTATGAAATTTTTGCATTCAGATTCCAAGGTAAGACCCTCGGATGGTCAAGAATCCCTCAAGGCTATACAGAAAGTCCTTCAATCTTTAATGAACTGTTAAAAAGATCGTTGGAAGACCTAGACTTACCTGGTAGGTCTACGTTAGTGCAGTATATTGATGATCTGTTGATAGCTGCAAAGACAAGAGAAAATTGTGTAACAGACACAATAATTCTGTTAAATCGCCTTGCAGAAGAAGGACATAAAGTGTCCCCAGCAAAACTACAGTTTTGCAAACAAGAAGTAAAATATCTTGGTCACAGAATTGCAAAGGGAAAAAGACAAGTAACAATAGAGAGAATAAAAATGATTCAAGCAATGTTACCACCAAGAACACAAAGACAGGTCAGAATGTTCTTGGGAATGGTCGGTTACTGTCGACAATGGATAAGTGGATTTTCAGTAATTGCAAAACCACTACAAAGACTGACAAAGTCAGATGTAAAAGATCCAATTATTCTTAATGATGCTGAGATGGATTCTTTTGAGAACCTGAAAAAGAGCTTATGCCAAGCTCCTGCTTTAGGTATGCCAAATTATGAGAAAGATTTTGAACTGTATTGCAGTGAGAGAGAAGGATGTGCATTATCTGTGTTGATTCAGAGACACGGAAATTTAAAGAAACCTATTGCATACTTCTCTGCAGTTCTTGATCCAATTGCAAAAGCATTACCAGGTTGCTTAAAAGCAGTTGCAGCTACAAGTATTAGTCTCGAACAAAGTGAGGGGATCATTATGGGATTTCCTGTGAAAGTTTTTGTGCCTCATTCAGTGGAAATATTACTGACAAGAGGTAAGACTCAGCATTTAACAAGTAGCAGATTGACAAAGTATGAGAAAATCATACTAGGAGCAGATAATGTTTCGATTTCAAGATGTTTAAATCTAAATCCTTCTACATTACTGCCTGATTCTGAAATTGTTGATGACATTGAAACAGAACATGAATGTTTAGATGTCATGGAATTCTGCACTAAACCAAGAAAAGACATCAAAGACAGACCTTTGTCTGAATCGGATTTCGTCTACTTTGTAGATGGCTCATGCTTAAGATCCGAAGGAGGTGTCTTAAAAGCTTCATATTCAATTTGTACAGTCAAAGATGTTGAAGAAGCATCATGTCTTGAAGGAGTTCGTTCAGCACAAGTGGCTGAATTAATTGCTTTAATTCGTGCATGTGAAATATCAAAGGATATAAGAGTTACCATCATTACTGATAGTCAGTATGGGTATGGAGTTGTGCATGATTATGGACAACTCTGGTCACAGAGAGGATACATGACATCAGCAGGATCACCAATTAAAAATGCAGTTTTCATTAGGAGATTAATTGAAGCAATACAATTACCAAAAGAAATCGCCATTGTCAAGTGTGCAGCGCACACTAGAGGAATTGATTATATTTCCAAGGGAAATGCCTTCGCAGATGAAACAGCTAAATACTGCGCAAGGAAAAATGATTCTTACAATCGGGAGAGGAGTAAAGAAACTGATTCAAATTCATTAATGCTAACAACAGTTGTAGAAACATGGCATGAGATTAGAGATTTACAAAATGAAGCAGATGATGAAGAAAAAGACTTGTGGTTAAGATCAGATTGTAGACCACGTGAAGAAGATGGAGTGTGGGTTTACAAAGATGGCAGAGTAGTCTTACCAAATTGCTTGATTGCTGACATGGCCAGATTATATCATGGTCCAGCACATCTGGGAAGAGATTCTATGGTTAGACTTTTCAGAGAAACATGGTTCAATACTAAGTTTAGAACTATTGCAGAATTTTGTCAAAGGTGTTTGTCATGCCAACAAATGAATCCAAACAGAAAATCAGTGGTGGGGACAGGAATAATTGGTCGAGAGGGTGGTCCCTTTACCAGATTACAAATGGATTTCATCGAAATGCCCTTACACAATTGTTTGAAATATGTGCTTGTAATTGTTTGCTTATTTTCAAGATGGGTAGAGGCTTTCCCTACACGACATTGTGATTCAATTACAGTAGCAAAACTAATGCTCAGAGAAATAATCCCAAGGTACGGTTTTCCAGTCACTATTGAGAGTGATGGAGGAAGCCATTTTGATAACAAACTGATGAAGTTAATTTGCGAAGCTTTGAGCATTGAGCAGAAAATACACTGTGCATACAGACCAGAGGCATCAGGAGTGGTTGAACAAATTAATGGAACAATTAAAAACAGAATTGGAAAAATGTGTATTGAAACAGGTGTAAGGTGGACTGATGCTCTTCCACTTGTTTTGATGTCATTAAGAAGTACACCAGATAAAAAGACAGGTTTGAGTCCTCATGAAATTTTAATGGGAAGAGTTATGAGGCAAGCTTTTGTACCTCTAGGTAAACTGTTGAGCATAAATGACAGTGCTATTTTGGATTACTGTAAAAGGTTATCTGATATGGTAACTTCTGTGTCTAATCAGGTGGGAACTGAAGCACAATCAAATGAAAAGGTTTTGACACATGATCTGAGACCTGGCGATTGGGTCAGAACGAAAGTACATCGGAGAAGAAATTGTCTAGCTCCTAGATGGCAGAAGCCTAGGCAGATAATTTTGATTACTACTAATGCTGTAAAGTGCAGGGGATTGAAACGCTGGATTCATCCTAGTCATACTATTCCAGTACCAACTCCTGAGAGTTCTGATGTTGAAAGTGATACCACAGATGATTCTGATTCTGAAGCAGAAGGCGAAACAGAAGGTGAAATAAATCCAGATTCTGAAGATCGACAAGAAAGTCGACATCTGGAAACTGTGCCAGTGAATGGAAATTTGACAAGAAAAGACTTGGAAATAATTGAAATAGATTCTGAAGGTGAAGAGAATCTGTTAAAAGGAAAGATAACTGAGGATTCGGTTGTCTCTATCGAAGACAAAGAAGCAGAACAAAAAGAAGTTTCAGACCAGGAGAGTGTCGAAAGGCAGAGAACAAACTCTGAAGTAAGGAACAGAAATCCGAAATCTGGGAAGTTGAAGGTAATTGAAGAAGAGGAGGAAGACGAATTACCGAGTACCAGTGATGGAAGACAAAGTGAAGTTCCTGAAGGAGTGAAATTGCCGAATAGAGAAGTTCCTGAGTCAATTGAAATTTCAGACTACGAAACTGAAGAAAGTGACGTGGATGGTGAAAGTGAAAACAGAAAGAAAAGGACTTGGAAGTCAGAATCAAATAATTCTGAACCAAAAAAGAAGTACGTGAGAAAAGCAGACTACTGGCCTGGTGGAAGATTGAGAGTCAGATTGATCAAGAAACCAAAAGAACAAGTTGAAGAAATCAGTAGTCAAAAGAGTCCTGGAAAAGAAGTTGGAGTTGGAAGGAAAATTGAAGTGATATCGAGAAAAGGAAAAAGAATAATAAGACCAAACCAAAAATACAAGTCTCCTGAGTGGACTTACTTAGTAATTCCACCTGTTATTGACATATATGATAGTAGTGAAGAAGAAAACGAAATCCAAGAAATTAGTGACAATGATTGAAATACAGAAATATTAAATTGGCAAAAGGCTGAAGAAAATTTGTTAGTTGACACAAGGTCGAAGAAAAACTGTTTAGTTGAAGAAAACTTATGTATGACATAAGGTCGAAGAAATCTTGTTTAGGGTTTTAAAAAAAAAAAAAAAAAATATTTTAAAAGGGGGGTGTAAATATAAATTTAGAATTTTAAAATTTATTTTTATTTTTAGGCGTGAAGTCATATTTCCATAACATGAATAATAATATTAATGATTTGTGATATGTCGTGCTAATACAACTTAGATTAAACTTTACACATGGGGGGACTAACATGTGTGCTCATAAACGTGCATAATTGTTGCATCTTTTTGTTCGTGCAAAATAATAAAATAATTTATTGTTTTCGTTTTTGTCATTACTAACTGCTGCAAACATAAAAGAAGCATGTGCTTGTTTTGCTTTTCCTTGTCTGTGTGATGTCATTTCTACTATTCTAGGTGCACATAAGTCTCATGGATTAATGAAGACCGGTAGATATAAACGCTGCTTTATTTGTTTGCATTTGCTAGGTAACATTTGATTAATCGGGTGGGTTAATTAATTAGTAAATCTTGGGGTGGATACAGAATCTACTTTATTTCTTACATTAATACTTTTCTTGTGTTTGTTTTATACTAGAAAGCATAAGTTGCCTGCTTTTGGGCCTAGTTTGCCCGAGCTACAAAAAGCTGAATTTTACTTCTGCAAAAGTCACGAGACGCCCATTCTGAAATAAAATGTTCGTCAAAAGCTGCGTTCACTAAGCAAAAACTGACGTGTTATCATCATTCTGTCGGACATGGCCAAGGTTGAAAAAGAACATTTTGTCAGCCCTTAACTTGGCATCCGCGGAAGTCAATTGGAAGTCATGAGAACATTAATATACATTTGTTGCAAACCTAGGAAGCTCCTGGTTGCATTCAGAAAAGACAATGGTCCTTAAGAAAAGTGACCTAATGGAACTTTTGAAATGTGGGTGACATGTCACTTGTCACTCTCAGCCAATGGGACGTCGAAGATTTCTGAAAACTTTCCTTTGCGTAGTTTAGTTAGCATAGAAAGGTATAAAAAGTCATGCTCTTAGGGATGGGCTGGCTACTGCTTTCTGACTTTCCGGTGAGGGTGAAGTGCTGTCGGACATTGCGTGGAGCACGTAAGAATCCTCAAAGAACTTTTCTTTAATTTCTATCTATTTAGCTCAGTTAGGGACTTAGGTTTTGGAAATGCTAAACTTTAAATATTCACTTTGATTTTGATTCACTTGCTTAAATTGTATTTTTCTCATATTTCTTTACAATCATGCTTGCTTCAATGCTAATAAATAACTTTTATGAAACTATCAATTAAAATACCATAATTTAGTAAATAAAATCTTACTTTTGACAAACAAGCTGGTCTTGGTTATTCAGAAGTGCAGGTTACTATTAGCTAGATCACGTCGCCAATGGTGGTCGTTTAAATGGTTAGGATTTATTCTAATGACAATATTCTTTCCGCAGATGTATAAAACTGTATATAGTTTATAGATAATGTGTATATAGATTTAATCTGACCACCTGATTCAGTAGGCCCAAAATATGTCAGGTTTATAAATGGGTCCATAATTTAGTATATAATTTAGTTTATAGGTAATGAAATTGGGTAGCGTTGTTTATGATATATTTTCTATAGGCCGCTGGATCAATTCTCTGGTAGCAGAGGATGGTTGCTAAAGGTAACCAAGGTAATATGTTGGTTGCTAAGGGTTACTAAAGTGTTATGGTATAGAAATAGGATCGATGTTTTAACACATGTTGAGTTCGTTTTTCGTGCTATCTGTAAGCTATACCGGTATAGATTGTGTGGCGAGAAATTAGTCACGCAAGCCATCTGTTCTGTTTGTAGTGATATCGCCGAGTATCACAAGAGGTATCGCCGTGTACCATAGTGTTGTCGCCGAGCAGCACAGTTTTAGGGCTAGGTGTGAATCTTGTATAGTGAGGGTTTTCTAAGAAATTAAAGCAGCATGAGAATAGGGACAAAGCGCCTTCCATAAAACTCACTGTGATAAGAGTATTAGTTATATCCGAGCTTGAGCGAAGGGTAAAGTAGCGTCGGTGCATGATTATCTATAAACAGGTTAGAGTCCTGTACGGATAACGTCGTTATTTTGCTAACGGTGCATGATCTCTATAAACAGGTGAGAGTCCTGTACGGATTTCATGTGTGTTTGAAATTAGGGAATTTTCAGTGTGAAAGTGCGAGTTTGATTTGTATTTTATGTTCAAGTGGAACTCTTAGAACTGTCACTTCGCGGTGCGTTCAGAGCAAAGCGAGTTCATAATTATACGTGTTAGAAGGGTGGGGTAAGGGTTACTCTACTGACAACTGAATATTATCCTTAGTGTGAATAGCGCCGTCTATTCCGAAGTGTGGATACTTGAATGTATGTAAACTATCCTAAATAGTGAAACGAACAGATGATGTCCTTATAGTCATTGTTAAGAATTAATTTACACTGAAAAGTGTTCTTAAAATGGCGCTGTGAAAAGATTTTGTGAAGGAGGGGTAAGCGCCAGGAGTGAGAAACGAGAAACCGCAGCTGCTGTGTACGTCACAGAGCCGCGCTGGGATTGGGTGACCTACCACAAACTATATTCTGATTGGCTCTTGAGTCCCTGACGACCTGTAAGCTGATTGGTCCTTCAGAAAAACTCCATTTTTATTGGTTGAACAGAAAAGTGACGTAGCTCAACTGTCATTGGCTTGTTGGTGTGTTTCGCGCACGGATTGGTTATTTTGCGGAACATCCCGGAAATATTTTACGAACGATTTTGTGAATTAGATTTAACTCTTAAAAATGAGTTATCATTTTAAACATGTTGAGAAAAAGCCAACATTATTTCAGAAGTTTAAGAATTTATTTTCACCTGACAAGAAAATCGAAACGCGAGGTGGTAAATTACTTCATAAGTATAAAACACCTGCAGCGTACATGGAAGGTGAATATGGATATCATACTGTCTTATGGTTCGATAGTTGGAAACGCTATACTAAGAATGACGGTGTTTTAACTTGGCCTGATGATGGTTCATTTAATGTAAAAGTCTTGAGAAATTTACGAGAGAAAATGAATGCTCTTGTTCCGAAACCGAGACCAACTCAATTTGAAGCTTTAGTTGAGTGGGAAGACGAGATGTATCAGTTACAAAGAGAAGCTAGTGGAATTAAAAGACCTTCTAAAAATCCACCTTGGAGAAGAGAAACTCATGAAGATAGATTACGAATGTGGAGGCAGGGAAACATGAGTGAAGGATTGTATGTAATACAAGAAATGGTAATGGGTACTCCTGCAGGGAAATCTATGGAAAGTGAATCTGAGGATGCAGTTATGGAAGAAATATATACAACAGCTAGAAAGAATCAGCCTTTGAGACCTCCTAGATCATGGTCTACTCCGGTGGTTTCTACTGAAACTTCACCGAGTGCACCTCCAATTAATGAAGCTCCTAAACTTTATCCAAATAATTGTGAAATCATTGAAACTCCTAGAAGACCAGAATTTGAAAATGCTCGAAATGAAGGTAGACATTTTACAATGGCTCCAAGAGCAAGAGAAGCTCCAAAAGATTATACAAGAGAGGCAAGAAATGTTGAAGATGTTGATTATAATGAATATTTAAGATCTAAAGAAGAATTAATAAAAAGAATGACAAAAGGCATGGAAGCTGTGACAGTTCCAGTAACGATTGGTCCTGTTCAGCCTATATTTGACCAAAAGGAAACAAACAAGACAGGATTAACTATTCCTTTAAATGCAGAGATTCAAAAGGTTACTGAAAAATTTTATTCAGACTTATCTGAAATAAACTCTTCTAAATCGAGAATGCCTGATTTAACCTTTAATGAGGATTTATCTCCAAAAACACCAATGGGTGCTATATCAGATATAGGGAGTCCTGAAGTCAGGGTAACCACACCAAAACTTGATGTGGCCAAACTAAAAGCGAATATCGAAGAATTAATAATCGGAACAATCGGTCCAGATAGTTTAAATTACTATCGAGATGATGAACTACTGTTCATTTGCAAAAGCATTCAATGGAAAACAAAAAATAAATATGATCAACTAGAGGATCTAGCAGCAGAACTTGAAATCGATGTGAGTAAACAAAAGAATTTTGCGAAACATTACAGATTAGACTTTTCAGAAAGTGACATTGAGAGTTTGAACTCAATGGGAAGAATAGTACATATAAAAGATTTGATTGTTTATATCAAAAAGCTAGGAGAACTGAATAAATGGAGAGTGAAATGGACGAAAAAGAAGGAAGATGAAAGATTGGAAAAATTGTCAAAACAATTTCCAATGAGAGAAATTGCAGGTGGAGGATATGTTCATGTCCCTTGGTCGAGACAGGACATTCTGTTGTTTACAAATGATTTTCCTAAATTAAGGGAAAAACCAGTTGAGTGGTACAGACAAGTAGATAGATTTATCAAAGTGTCAAAAGTTCTGTGGATTGATTTAGATGGATTTTTTGACATTGTCGTTCCATCAGATCTTTGGACAGAATGTAAAATATCGATTAGTTGGCCAAAAACAGAACCTGAGCGAATCAAAGAAACAGGTGCTCCAAATCCACTTGTAATGGATTTTTATGAAAAAGTGATTGTTTGGATGAAAAACAAAATTCCACCCAAAGAAGTCGATTGGGTTAAAATAGAAAGGACAGAACAGGAAACAAAAGAATCAGTTCATTCTTTTTATGAAAGACTACTGCTAATCTTTAAACAATACAGTGGTTATGAAAAACTAGATGAAAAGGACATGAGTCATTTTGTCTATAGATTTGTTTATGGACTAAAACCTGAAATTGGAGAAATGATCAGAAATAGCATTGTAGGATGGCAATCACTATCTGTAGATGATATTCTAAGAAAGGCTAAGTATTGCAGTGATGAAATAGAAGTGAAACAGAAGAAGCTCAAGGAGAAAGCCATGTGGGCTCAGGTAAAAGTGGCTGAGCAACAGATTGCCAGCATGGGTAATAAGAACACTAATTTTGTTCAAACTGGAAATACAAACCAGATACAAGGAAAGTTTAAAAGTAATAATTTCCCAAAGAAATTTAGCCCAAAGATTGAGGAGTTGAAACAAAGATTACCTTGTTTTAATTGTGGCGAAATTGGACATTGGAGAGACGAGTGTCCTCATCCTCCTAAAAACTTAAAGAATCCCTTATTGAATCCACAGATGCAGAATGGTGTTGACCTGCAGCGACAGCTACAGATGCAACAGGGGTTAAACGAATTAAATATTCAGCGACAGTTACAGCAACAGCAACAGCAACAGGTGAATAATCGTCAAGACCAATTGCCACAACCACCTTTTCCGAATTGTGGGGGAGTTCAAAAATATAATCCAAACGTGGGATTTCAGGGAAGTGAACAGGTAATAAAACCACAAAAACAGCAAAAGCAGCAAAGAGTTCAAATGCAAAATGCTTCACAACAGTTTTTATTAGCAGAAAGTCAAGACAGCGATTCTGATGATTATTGCTGACGGTGCCCGAGAGAGGAGGAAGAGTGTGTTGTTGGAGCCACTCTTGAGGTTGACCAGTCTGGTCCTTTTGTAAACGGGAAAGTTAATGATGTAGACATCACTTTTCTAGTGGACACTGGTGCTACCCGTTCTACTGTTAGATCAGTGGAAATTGAAAACCTACCTCTCTCTGGGGATACCATCCAAGTTGTCGGAGTAAGTAATCAGCAAATTAAAACTAACTTAACTGATCCAGTACCAGTTGAAATTGGAAATTACAGAGACAAACACAGATTTGTGGTTTGTAATAGTAGTCCAGTGAATCTATTGGGCAGAGACATCCTATGTAAAATGAATTGTAGAATATATTGTTCTCCGGATGGAGTTGAGTTACAAACAATGGAGGAAGATGGTTTATACAGAATGACAATGATGATGATAGAAGCAGAAGAAACAAAATTGTTTCCTGCATTCGAAGAAAAGGATTTACCTGAAGAGCTCAAGGAAACAGTGAAATCTGATATATGGGATTTTACTGGAAATGAGATGGGTCTGATGAAAAACGTAGATCCAGTAAAAATTACATTAAAACAGGGAATAGAATTTCCAAACATTCCACAGTATAAAATGAAAACAGAAACAATTGAAGGTATTACACCAATAATTGAAAAATTAATTAAGCAAGGTGTATTAAAAGAAATGGAGAGTAGTCCTTGTAATTCACCAATTATGGGAGTTAAAAAGTCAAATGGAACATTTAGAATCGTACAAGATTTGAGAAAGGTTAATCAAATTGTCGTTCCATGTTGTCCTGTGGTTCCAAATCCAGCAGTAATTTTATTCCAGATTCCACATGATGCCGAATGGTATACAGTCATTGATCTTTGCAATGCATTTTTTACTGTTCCCTTACATCCAGACAGTTATGAAATTTTTGCATTCAGATTCCAAGGTAAGACCCTCGGATGGTCAAGAATCCCTCAAGGCTATACAGAAAGTCCTTCAATCTTTAATGAACTGTTAAAAAGATCGTTGGAAGACCTAGACTTACCTGGTAGGTCTACGTTAGTGCAGTATATTGATGATCTGTTGATAGCTGCAAAGACAAGAGAAAATTGTGTAACAGACACAATAATTCTGTTAAATCGCCTTGCAGAAGAAGGACATAAAGTGTCCCCAGCAAAACTACAGTTTTGCAAACAAGAAGTAAAATATCTTGGTCACAGAATTGCAAAGGGAAAAAGACAAGTAACAATAGAGAGAATAAAAATGATTCAAGCAATGTTACCACCAAGAACACAAAGACAGGTCAGAATGTTCTTGGGAATGGTCGGTTACTGTCGACAATGGATAAGTGGATTTTCAGTAATTGCAAAACCACTACAAAGACTGACAAAGTCAGATGTAAAAGATCCAATTATTCTTAATGATGCTGAGATGGATTCTTTTGAGAACCTGAAAAAGAGCTTATGCCAAGCTGCTGCTTTAGGTATGCCAAATTATGAGAAAGATTTTGAACTGTATTGCAGTGAGAGAGAAGGATGTGCATTATCTGTGTTGATTCAGAGACACGGAAATTTAAAGAAACCTATTGCATACTTCTCTGCAGTTCTTGATCCAATTGCAAAAGCATTACCAGGTTGCTTAAAAGCAGTTGCAGCTACAAGTATTAGTCTCGAACAAAGTGAGGGGATCATTATGGGATTTCCTGTGAAAGTTTTTGTGCCTCATTCAGTGGAAATATTACTGACAAGAGGTAAGACTCAGCATTTAACAAGTAGCAGATTGACAAAGTATGAGAAAATCATACCAGGAGCAGATAATGTTTCGATTTCAAGATGTTTAAATCTAAATCCTTCTACATTACTGCCTGATTCTGAAATTGTTGATGACATTGAAACAGAACATGAATGTTTAGATGTCATGGAATTCTGCACTAAACCAAGAAAAGACATCAAAGACAGACCTTTGTCTGAATCGGATTTCGTCTACTTTGTAGATGGCTCATGCTTAAGATCCGAAGGAGGTGTCTTAAAAGCTTCATATTCAATTTGTACAGTCAAAGATGTTGAAGAAGCATCATGTCTTGAAGGAGTTCGTTCAGCACAAGTGGCTGAATTAATTGCTTTAATTCGTGCATGTGAAATATCAAAGGATATAAGAGTTACCATCATTACTGATAGTCAGTATGGGTATGGAGTTGTGCATGATTATGGACAACTCTGGTCACAGAGAGGATACATGACATCAGCAGGATCACCAATTAAAAATGCAGTTTTCATTAGGAGATTAATTGAAGCAATACAATTACCAAAAGAAATCGCCATTGTCAAGTGTGCAGCGCACACTAGAGGAATTGATTATATTTCCAAGGGAAATGCCTTCGCAGATGAAACAGCTAAATACTGCGCAAGGAAAAATTATTCTTACAATCGGGAGAGGAGTAAAGAAACTGATTCAAATTCATTAATGCTAACAACAGTTGTAGAAACATGGCATGAGATTAGAGATTTACAAAATGAAGCAGATGATGAAGAAAAAGACTTGTGGTTAAGATCAGATTGTAGACCACGTGAAGAAGATGGAGTGTGGGTTTACAAAGATGGCAGAGTAGTCTTACCAAATTGCTTGATTGCTGACATGGCCAGATTATATCATGGTCCAGCACATCTGGGAAGAGATTCTATGGTTAGACTTTTCAGAGAAACATGGTTCAATACTAAGTTTAGAACTATTGCAGAATCTTTTTGTCAAAGGTGTTTGTCATGCCAACAAATGAATCCAAACAGAAAATCAGTGGTGGGGACAGGAATAATTGGTCGAGAGGGTGGTCCCTTTACCAGATTACAAATGGATTTCATCGAAATGCCCTTACACAATTGTTTGAAATATGTGCTTGTAATTGTTTGCTTATTTTCAAGATGGGTAGAGGCTTTCCCTACACGACATTGTGATTCAATTACAGTAGCAAAACTAATGCTCAGAGAAATAATCCCAAGGTACGGTTTTCCAGTCACTATTGAGAGTGATGGAGGAAGCCATTTTGATAACAAACTGATGAAGTTAATTTGCGAAGCTTTGAGCATTGAGCAGAAAATACACTGTGCATACAGACCAGAGGCATCAGGAGTGGTTGAACAAATTAATGGAACAATTAAAAACAGAATTGGAAAAATGTGTATTGAAACAGGTGTAAGGTGGACTGATGCTCTTCCACTTGTTTTGATGTCATTAAGAAGTACACCAGATAAAAAGACAGGTTTGAGTCCTCATGAAATTTTAATGGGAAGAGTTATGAGGCAAGCTTTTGTACCTGTAGGTAAACTGTTGAGCATAAATGACAGTGCTATTTTGGATTACTGTAAAAGGTTATCTGATATGGTAACTTCTGTGTCTAATCAGGTGGGAACTGAAGCACAATCAAATGAAAAGGTTTTGACACATGATCTGAGACCTGGCGATTGGGTCAGAACGAAAGTACATCGGAGAAGAAATTGTCTAGCTCCTAGATGGCAGAAGCCTAGGCAGATAATTTTGATTACTACTAATGCTGTAAAGTGCAGGGGATTGAAACGCTGGATTCATCCTAGTCATACTATTCCAGTACCAACTCCTGAGAGTTCTGATGTTGAAAGTGATACCACAGATGATTCTGATTCTGAAGCAGAAGGCGAAACAGAAGGTGAAATAAATCCAGATTCTGAAGATCGACAAGAAAGTCGACATCTGGAAACTGTGCCAGTGAATGGAAATTTGACAAGAAAAGACTTGGAAATGATTGAAATAGATTCTGAAGGTGAAGAGAATCTGTTAAAAGGAAAGATAACTGAGGATTCGGTTGTCTCTATCGAAGACAAAGAAGCAGAACAAAAAGAAGTTTCAGACCAGGAGAGTGTCGAAAGGCAGAGAACAAACTCTGAAGTAAGGAACAGAAATCCGAAATCTGGGAAGTTGAAGGTAATTGAAGAAGAGGAGGAAGACGAATTACCGAGTACCAGTGATGGAAGACAAAGTGAAGTTCCTGAAGGAGTGAAATTGCCGAATAGAGAAGTTCCTGAGTCAATTGAAATTTCAGACTACGAAACTGAAGAAAGTGACGTGGATGGTGAAAGTGAAAACAGAAAGAAAAGGACTTGGAAGTCAGAATCAAATAATTCTGAACCAAAAAAGAAGTACGTGAGAAAAGCAGACTACTGGCCTGGTGGAAGATTGAGAGTCAGATTGATCAAGAAACCAAAAGAACAAGTTGAAGAAATCAGTAGTCAAAAGAGTCCTGGAAAAGAAGTTGGAGTTGGAAGGAAAATTGAAGTGATATCGAGAAAAGGAAAAAGAATAATAAGACCAAACCAAAAATACAAGTCTCCTGAGTGGACTTACTTAGTAATTCCACCTGTTATTGACATATATGATAGTAGTGAAGAAGAAAACGAAATCCAAGAAATTAGTGACAATGATTGAAATACAGAAATATTAAATTGGCAAAAGGCTGAAGAAAATTTGTTAGTTGACACAAGGTCGAAGAAAAACTGTTTAGTTGAAGAAAACTTATGTATGACATAAGGTCGAAGAAATCTTGTTTAGGGTTTTAAAAAAAAAAAAAAAATATTTTAAAAGGGGGGTGTAAATATAAATTTAGAATTTTAAAATTTATTTTTATTTTTAGGCTAAACTAACCAAAAATGCCTTATGTTAAGGAGAGCACTTCAAAGTGTTCTGTTTTTAAGAGATGCTGTAAGATGACTCTGGTGTGTCTGCTCATTTTAATTCTGCTCTGGTTGGTTTTAGCTGTGATTATCCCTTTGGAGATGAATAGAGAATTACACAAAGTTAACATAACAAACAAAGCTCTGGCTAGCCAAACTAAACATAGTGCGTCTGCAAAAGTTATTGATCATCAGCCTAACATTCATCAAGATAAATCAATTAGTGATTTTTCAAGTAATACATTCACAAAGGTATTGAGTGAATATGTTAAGGTAATGGATGCAAAAGACTGCTATGTCTGCGTTAAGTTACCTGCTTCTGTTTCTGAGGGAGTAACATATAATATGCTTCCTCTCACTTATGCTGTAACATGTAGTGTGTTAACTAGTTTATTTTATCAAACTGGACGTTTAGAATATTACTATTCAAATTATGATGAAATTTTTGCAAATATTAAAATTGAAAATGCTTTAAATAAGCATAAGAAAGCAAAGCAAATGAGAGAATTTTTCCTTGTTACTAACGAACTTACTTATGAGTATGCTTATAAAAATAATCTAACTTGCAAATTAAGTGCTGAAGGAAAGAAATTTTTGAATATGGTAGAGGAGAGAAGAGCAATTTATAAGAGGAATGAATTAGTCAAGCAGACTAAGTCAAATTTCTGGCAGAAAGAGGATGAGAAGTTAAATGGCAAAATGCTTGAAAATATTGCAATTCACATAGACAAACCAGTTAGTGGAAAGCTTTGCATTAGAAGAGATAACACACTTTTTGATAATTACTTTGTAGGTGCAAGTAACTGTGAAGATACTTATCAGATTATGGGAGGTTGGGGATTCAAAGGTGGAAAGGATCCAATCTTTCCTGGGATTTATTTTGTTTGTGGTGACAAAGCCTACTACAACCTTCCAGACCACTGGTATGAAACTTGTTATGTGGGAATTGTTTTTCCTAAAGTGTTTCATGTTGACAGAGATTCAGAAGGATTGTTTAAAATTCATAATTATGTAAATAGAGTTAAAAGAGAAACTTTTACTGAAGTTCTAGGAGATATTTTTCAAGCAGTAATACCTTTTGTTGGTATAACCTTAAATGCAGGGAGAATTAGAAAATTGTCCACTATAGTTGATAGATTATCAACTGACACAGCTGATGGGTTTCAATTAGTAAATGTTGAAGTTATTGCAATTAGATCCATGGTAATTCAAGATCGCCTTGCTTTAGACATAATCCTAGCAAAAGAGGGAGGAGTCTGTGGCATTTTACATGTACAACATTGTTGCACATATATACCTGACGAAAGTAAGAATATTGAAATGTATATCAAGAATATTACACAAATGCATTCAGAGATAATTCCTTTAGAAGAAGAAGATTTTACAGGGAAACTTTCAAAAAGGTTTCAAGCAATTAAAAACTGGTTTCATAATATCGGAAGTTCAATTCTTGGCAAGATTTTGGCACCTTTGATAGTAATAGTATTCATTTTTATTTTAACCAAAATAGGTTGTTTGTTACATAAAAGAAAGAAACAGTTGAAAGAGAAGAAAAGAATCTATAAACTTAGAAAAGAAGAAGAAAGGGAAATCGAATTACAGGAGTTACATAGAGAGCGTTATGCTAATTCCAAAGATTATGCAGAAACTGACTTTTAGGTTTACTAATACAAATGAATTTGAATCGATTTCTTGGAAGTTTAAATTACCAAAATTTTGAGTGCTGGTGTGGTGATTTGTTAATCACCAGATGAGGGAGTTGATGGAGCGAGATAGAAAACAAAATTTTGTTTAAACTCGTGAAGTCATATTTCCATAACATGAATAATAATATTAATGATTTGTGATATGTCGTGCTAATACAACTTAGATTAAACTTTACACATGGGGGGACTAACATGTGTGCTCATAAACGTGCATAATTGTTGCATCTTTTTGTTCGTGCAAAATAATAAAATAATTTATTGTTTTCGTTTTTGTCATTACTAACTGCTGCAAACATAAAAGAAGCATGTGCTTGTTTTGCTTTTCCTTGTCTGTGTGATGTCATTTCTACTATTCTAGGTGCACATAAGTCTCATGGATTAATGAAGACCGGTAGATATAAACGCTGCTTTATTTGTTTGCATTTGCTAGGTAACATTTGATTAATCGGGTGGGTTAATTAATTAGTAAATCTTGGGGTGGATACAGAATCTACTTTATTTCTTACATTAATACTTTTCTTGTGTTTGTTTTATACTAGAAAGCATAAGTTGCCTGCTTTTGGGCCTAGTTTGCCCGAGCTACAAAAAGCTGAATTTTACTTCTGCAAAAGTCACGAGACGCCCATTCTGAAATAAAATGTTCGTCAAAAGCTGCGTTCACTAAGCAAAAACTGACGTGTTATCATCATTCTGTCGGACATGGCCAAGGTTGAAAAAGAACATTTTGTCAGCCCTTAACTTGGCATCCGCGGAAGTCAATTGGAAGTCATGAGAACATTAATATACATTTGTTGCAAACCTAGGAAGCTCCTGGTTGCATTCAGAAAAGACAATGGTCCTTAAGAAAAGTGACCTAATGGAACTTTTGAAATGTGGGTGACATGTCACTTGTCACTCTCAGCCAATGGGACGTCGAAGATTTTTGAAAACTTTCCTTTGCGTAGTTTAGTTAGCATAGAAAGGTATAAAAAGTCATGCTCTTAGGGATGGGCTGGCTACTGCTTTCTGACTTTCCGATGAGGGTGAAGTGCTGTCGGACATTGCGTGGAGCACGTAAGAATCCTCAAAGAACTTTTCTTTAATTTCTATCTATTTAGCTCAGTTAGGGACTTAGGTTTTGGAAATGCTAAACTTTAAATATTCACTTTGATTTTGATTCACTTGCTTAAATTGTATTTTTCTCATATTTCTTTACAATCATGCTTGCTTCAATGCTAATAAATAACTTTTATGAAACTATCAATTAAAATACCATAATTTAGTAAATAAAATCTTACTTTTGACAAACAAGCTGGTCTTGGTTATTCAGAAGTGCAGGTTACTATTAGCTAGATCACGTCGCCAATGGTGGTCGTTTAAATGGTTAGGATTTATTCTAATGACAATATTCTTTCCGCAGATGTATAAAACTGTATATAGTTTATAGATAATATGTATATAGATTTAATCTGACCACCTGATTCAGTAGGCCCAAAATATGTCAGGTTTATAAATGGGTCCATAATTTAGTATATAATTTAGTTTATAGGTAATGAAATTGGGTAGCGTTGTTTATGATATATTTTCTATAGGCCGCTGGCTTTTTGATAATTACTTTGTAGGTGCAAGTAACTGTGAAGATACTTATCAGATTATGGGAGGTTGGGGATTCAAAGGTGGAAAGGATCCAATCTTTCCTGGGATTTATTTTGTTTGTGGTGACAAAGCCTACTACAACCTTCCAGACCACTGGTATGGAACTTGTTATGTGGGAATTGTTTTTCCTAAAGTGTTTCATGTTGACAGAGATTCAGAAGGATTGTTTAAAATTCATAATTATGTAAATAGAGTTAAAAGAGAAACTTTTACTGAAGTTCTAGGAGATATTTTTCAAGCAGTAATACCTTTTGTTGGTATAACCTTAAATGCAGGGAGAATTAGAAAATTGTCCACTATAGTTGATAGATTATCAACTGACACAGCTGATGGGTTTCAATTAGTAAATGTTGAAGTTATTGCAATTAGATCCATGGTAATTCAAGATCGCCTTGCTTTAGACATAATCCTAGCAAAAGAGGGAGGAGTCTGTGGCATTTTACATGTACAACATTGTTGCACATATATACCTGACGAAAGTAAGAATATTGAAATGTATATCAAGAATATTACACAAATGCATTCAGAGATAATTCCTTTAGAAGAAGAAGATTTTACAGGGAAACTTTCAAAAAGGTTTCAAGCAATTAAAAACTGGTTTCATAATATCGGAAGTTCAATTCTTGGCAAGATTTTGGCACCTTTGATAGTAATAGTATTCATTTTTATTTTAACCAAAATAGGTTGTTTGTTACATAAAAGAAAGAAACAGTTGAAAGAGAAGAAAAGAATCTATAAACTTAGAAAAGAAGAAGAAAGGGAAATCGAATTACAGGAGTTACATAGAGAGCGTTATGCTAATTCCAAAGATTATGCAGAAACTGACTTTTAGGTTTACTAATACAAATGAATTTGAATCGATTTCTTGGAAGTTTAAATTACCAAAATTTTGAGTGCTGGTGTGGTGATTTGTTAATCACCAGATGAGGGAGTTGATGGAGCGAGATAGAAAACAAAATTTTGTTTAAACTCGTGAAGTCATATTTCCATAACATGAATAATAATATTAATGATTTGTGATATGTCGTGCTAATACAACTTAGATTAAACTTTACACATGGGGGGACTAACATGTGTGCTCATAAACGTGCATAATTGTTGCATCTTTTTGTTCGTGCAAAATAATAAAATAATTTATTGTTTTCGTTTTTGTCATTACTAACTGCTGCAAACATAAAAGAAGCATGTGCTTGTTTTGCTTTTCCTTGTCTGTGTGATGTCATTTCTACTATTCTAGGTGCACATAAGTCTCATGGATTAATGAAGACCGGTAGATATAAACGCTGCTTTATTTGTTTGCATTTGCTAGGTAACATTTGATTAATCGGGTGGGTTAATTAATTAGTAAATCTTGGGGTGGATACAGAATCTACTTTATTTCTTACATTAATACTTTTCTTGTGTTTGTTTTATACTAGAAAGCATAAGTTGCCTGCTTTTGGGCCTAGTTTGCCCGAGCTACAAAAAGCTGAATTTTACTTCTGCAAAAGTCACGAGACGCCCATTCTGAAATAAAATGTTCGTCAAAAGCTGCGTTCACTAAGCAAAAACTGACGTGTTATCATCATTCTGTCGGACATGGCCAAGGTTGAAAAAGAACATTTTGTCAGCCCTTAACTTGGCATCCGCGGAAGTCAATTGGAAGTCATGAGAACATTAATATACATTTGTTGCAAACCTAGGAAGCTCCTGGTTGCATTCAGAAAAGACAATGGTCCTTAAGAAAAGTGACCTAATGGAACTTTTGAAATGTGGGTGACATGTCACTTGTCACTCTCAGCCAATGGGACGTCGAAGATTTCTGAAAACTTTCCTTTGCGTAGTTTAGTTAGCATAGAAAGGTATAAAAAGTCATGCTCTTAGGGATGGGCTGGCTACTGCTTTCTGACTTTCCGATGAGGGTGAAGTGCTGTCGGACATTGCGTGGAGCACGTAAGAATCCTCAAAGAACTTTTCTTTAATTTCTATCTATTTAGCTCAGTTAGGGACTTAGGTTTTGGAAATGCTAAACTTTAAATATTCACTTTGATTTTGATTCACTTGCTTAAATTGTATTTTTCTCATATTTCTTTACAATCATGCTTGCTTCAATGCTAATAAATAACTTTTATGAAACTATCAATTAAAATACCATAATTTAGTAAATAAAATCTTACTTTTGACAAACAAGCTGGTCTTGGTTATTCAGAAGTGCAGGTTACTATTAGCTAGATCACGTCGCCAATGGTGGTCGTTTAAATGGTTAGGATTTATTCTAATGACAATATTCTTTCCGCAGATGTATAAAACTGTATATAGTTTATAGATAATGTGTATATAGATTTAATCTGACCACCTGATTCAGTAGGCCCAAAATATGTCAGGTTTATAAATGGGTCCATAATTTAGTATATAATTTAGTTTATAGGTAATGAAATTGGGTAGCGTTGTTTATGATATATTTTCTATAGGCCGCTGGATCAGTTGTCATCAGGGGTGCGCACTGAGAGTGCGCCACCTTTTTGGTGCCTCCTAACGGCTTCGTGCTGCTGGGCCCACATCCATACTACGGCATAGGCGCAGAGGTAAAGAGATTCTCTCATTTGAATGAGGCCACACCCCATTTGATTTAATGATTTGATTTAAGCCTTTATAAAGCGCAGAAAATGCCGAGCGGCGTCTAGGTGCTAATACCAGAGAATCCAGTAAGGTTGCAGATGAAACTGTGGATAAAAAATGTTAGTTGACAAAGATCCAGGTTTTTAGCAATTTCCTGAAGAATAACAGTGTTAGGCTGTTCTTTATGCCGTCCAGGAGCGAATTCCATGTTTTGACCATCTCTAACAAGAAGCTTCTTCTACCCCAACAACCTTTCTTAAACCTGGGGGTTTGTAGGAGTTTGCTATGTGCAGACCTTGGGTTTCTGGAAGGCATGTACCAGATCAGATGATTCTTCAGATAATGAGGACCTGCACCGTGCAGTGCCCTAAATGCTTAGCATTGGGATTTATCTTAGTCCTCTTGTCCACTGGGAGCCAGAGCAGGGTTCTCAGACAGTGGGCGGCTGGCTGAGACCTCGGGATATCCAGCAGCAGTCTGGCAGCCCCATTTTGGAGATGCTGTAGCTTTTGTAGATACAGCGTTTGGATACCCATGTACAAAGCATTACCATAGTCCAACCTGGACTGGGCTAAGGCTGTCACACGTGTTTATAGGGTGTCAGGCGGAATGAAAGGGCCAACTTTACTGATTATCTTTAAAATGAAAAAGTTGAAGAGAGGGTACTAATCTGGTTTTTGAAGGTCAGGTTATCCTCAAATATGAACCCTACATTTCTCACATTCTGCTCTGGAACTGGACGGTCTCCCAAACTGGAAGACCACCATCTGGGTGACCAAAAGTTGCATCTGTACCCAACAGTAGAACCGCTGTCTTTCCCCCATTCAATTGTAGGCAGTTGGATCTCATCCACTGGTTGACCTGGGTCATGCAGCTATTAACCGCTTGCGCGCTAAGCATTTTCCAGCTGTGCGCTGCGTTTTTCTAAAAGCCGCGTTACATGACGAGCTCAGCTCGTCATGAGCGTACGAGCGCCGTAACTCATGACGAGCTGAGCTCGTCATGAGCGTCGAAGGGGTTAAAACAATCCGCTGTCTTTTCAACGTTACTGGAAACTGACACAACTAGCTGGGTGTCATCGGTGTATGAGACCACTGAGGAGCCGAACTGCCTGATGACATCAGCCAGAGGGGAAACATAGAGATTCAACAGGGTAGAGCTTAGGGACGAGCCCTTTGGCACCCCACATGGGAGTGTGAATTGTTCGGACGAGAAAGTTTCGGACTCTACTGACTGAACCCTGTCAGAGAGAAATGATGTCAACAACTTAAGGGCGGTGCCTCTAAATCCTAACTCTGATAACCTATTGGCTAGTATTTCATGGTTCACTGTGTCAAAGGCCAGCGATAGATCTAGCGGAATCAGGGCGGCCTTACCACCAGCGCCCACGATTGCTCTGAATTCTTCAGCAGCCATGACCAGAGCCGTCTGCGTGCTACGCCCCTCCCGGAAACCGTATTGCGATGGATCAGAAATTCCATGGAGGAGATGAATGCCGTGAGCTTTGAGTTTAGTATTTTCTCCAGCACCTACGCCGGGAAGTGTGGTCTAGAGATAGGTCTAAGCTGCTGAGAGCGGCTGGATCAAGATTGGGTTTTTTCAAAAGTGTGAGAATCAAGGTTATTTTCCAAGCATCAGGGAAAATGAGTAGATGATCTCTTTGAAAACAACCCCCAGTTGTTCGCTGATGATTTCAGGAACAAGGTGCAGTATTTTGGGAGGGCAAGGATCAGATGGAGCCCCTGATTTGGAAGTCTTTCCCACCTGAGTAATCTTTTCTGTGGGGGGAGGGGAAAATAACAGATTAGGTGGGGAAGGAGATGTGACTGCTGGAGAATTCCCAAATACGCTTTTGTCACAGTCCCTAAAGGAGTTATGCACTGCCTCCACTTTGTCCTTAAAAGACTGTCCCGATTAGTTGCAAAATTCAGTACTGCTTTCCATCCTCGGGGTCTCTAGTAGTTTAGCTAGGCTTTTAACTGTAGATAAAAGCTCTTTACTAGAATTCTTTGCCTGCAAAATATTTGCTGAGAAGTATTGGCTTTTGTCTTCCATTATCAATTTTTTGTAATCGGCCAATGATTGTGCGTATTTTGTTTTTTCTGTAGGGTCGTAGTTTGCTCTACACTGCCTCTCCTTCCTTCTACAAATTTGTTTCTGGGCTCTTAGCTTGTTGGAGAACCCGGGTTCTGAGGTATTTTTCCTCTTAGTGGTAAAGGTCCTTACCGGGGCTAGGGGGTCAACTGACGCTTTAATCCAGGTGGAGAGCCTGTGAGCAGCAGTAGTAGCATCTGTAGAACAGTCGAGCTTTGAGCTAGAGAGGGACACTTGAAAAGTAAGGTGGTCAATGTTCCTCCAGTCATGACCTATGGATATAACGCTAGGGTTAAGAGGTCTCGGGGGTGTACTGATCAGTACTCACTGAAAACAATATCGGGCACATGCATCATTGTCAATTGCATTCGCAAACGGTGTGAATCGCAATTTTCGGCCGTTAGCGAATGCAATTGACAAAATTGGGATGCATCATGTTTTTCGCAATTTTAGAAATCGCAATCATGTTGCGATTTCTAAAATAGCGATGGCATTTAAGAAATCGCAATTTTAGATTTCTTAAATGCAATGCATGAACATTTTAAATTTGCGAATTCGCAAATAGGGAGAGGTAAATTACCCTGAAGTTGACCTTCATGGTAATTTGCGAAAACTTTAAAAAATGCACAAAAGTGCATTTTTGAAAGTTTCATTTTATGCACAGGTGTGTGAAAAATGCACTTACAGTTATATTTCAGGGGTGCAGGGGGGTGTCCTTTTACCACCCTGCACCCTTGAAATTGCATTCTCAATTTGCGATTCGCAATTTGCTAATCGCAAATTGAGAATGACTTCCCATTCATTCCTATGGGCCTCAAGGCCCAGAGGAATCAATGGGAAGGGATTCCTTAATTGCGATTCGCAAATTGTGAATCGCAATTAAGGAATTTTTAGAAAACGCAAAAAAATTGCGATTTCTTGATGCATAGCCGTTTGCGATTTATTAATTGCGATTCCTTAATTTTCGCAATTAAGAAATCGCAAACGGGAACAATGATGCATGTGGCCGTATGACTCTATGGTCTGACCAAGAGACGGGCAGCACTTGTGAGGCCTTCATAGATGGATTTGAAGTAAATATGTCATCTAAGGTATGTCCTGCCTTGTGTGTAGCATGCTCAACGATCTGTCTCAAAGAAGAGCTAGCCATGGTATCGACTAGTGAGGCGGTATCGCAGTTCTCCAGTTTTTCTAGATAACAATTGAAATCCCCCAGCACTGAGAAATCAGCTGCATTGATGCTAGATTCAATGAAAGAACTAATGGAGTTTACAAAGGAGGTTCTTCAGCCTGGGGTCCTGTACAGCAGAAGGACCTTAA
The DNA here is from genome assembly GCF_964261635.1 of Lissotriton helveticus. NCBI lineage: Eukaryota > Metazoa > Chordata > Amphibia > Caudata > Salamandridae > Lissotriton > Lissotriton helveticus. The sequence goes on along the minus strand of NC_136061.1, from coordinate 49,325,899 downwards.
AAGTATAGTTTTTACTTAACGTAATTCGTAAAAGGTAGAACTTTGCAATCTGGGTAACTTCCTGCTGCAGACACAGAGACTGATAAATTGTCTCTGAAAATAATTGCTAGCCTCCCCACCCCGCTTGTCTACTCAAATGAGCGATAGCGCTGGGGCTACATATGATCCAGCACTCTCTGTATTAAGGAAGAAGCTGCACAAGTATCTGAGGCCCCTTCTCAAATACCAAAGTGCCCCTGTAATGCACAAAGCGGACGCTACATACCCGTTGTGCTTTGGGGCACATTCTAGAATACGGCCCCAGGTATCTAGATTCACCCCCACAGCCTGTGTATGGCGCAAACAGGGGAAGCTTGTTTCTGGTCCAGGGATGGCATGGCTTGGCAGTTCGGGCTGGACTGTTCCCATGAGGCACAGGGTCAGACTGATTTGCATATAGCCATGTCTGAACTGGGGTGGCAGAGTGGGCTAAAGAACGGTGATGGATTAAACTCAGATCTGTTGACTGGGTGTGAGTGTTTGATTGGTTCAGATGCTCCGTCCATCACCACCCCCTTTTGTATCGCTTTGTTCGCCATAAGTTGGCAGGGTATGCTCAGACGTGAGTCCCTTGCTCACTTTGCCACTGGATTCAAGCAAGCCGGGCTGAAGACGGCTGTAATGCCAGAAACCAGTCCTCGGAAGCTTGTTGCTGGTCCAGGGAAGGCATGGCTTGGCAGTTAGGGCTGGACTGTTCCCATGAGGCACAGGGTCAGCCTGATTTAGATATGGCCATGTCTGAACTGGGGTGGCAGAGTGGGCTAAAGAACGGTGATGGATTAAACCCAGATCTGTTGACTGGGTGTGAGTGTTTGATTGGTTCAGATGCTCCGTCCATCACCACCCCCTTTTGTACCACGTCCATAATACGGCATAGGCTCAGAGGTAAAGAGATTTCCTCATTTGAATGGGGCCACACACCTATGCAACCAAGGGAACACCCTCTTGAGATAGCACTGGTGCTATATGTGTGTCAGTGCTATCTGTATTATAGAAGGGGCAGCACAAGCGTCTACAGCCCCTTCTGTAATACCAAAGTGCCCCATGGTGCACAAAGCAGGCGTATAAACCCTTTATGCCCTTGGGGCATTTTCTATAATACAGCCCCTAGTATTCATCTTTATCCATAAATAATATGCACATGTTCATAAAGCTACCGCACAGTTTCATGCGCAAGTCATTGTCCCCTGTCCGCTTCACCCTCATGCACATGTTGCAGGTGACTGCAGCTGTGACCCCCACACGAGCAGTGTGCATGTAGATTGGAGCTCCAGGTGAGTGAACATCTGACCAGCACGCCCAGTGTACATGTAGATCGGTGCTCTAGGAGGATGCACCCTTGACTCGTGCACGCCCAGTGTGCATGTAGACTGGTGCTCTAGGAGGATGCACCCTTGACTCGTGCACGCCCAGTGTGCATGTAGATCTGTGCTCTAGGAGGATGCACCCTTGACTCGTGCACGCCCAGTGTGCATGTAGATCGGTGCTCTAGGAGGATGCACCCTTGACTCGTGCACGCCCAGTGTGCATGTAGACCGGTGCTCTAGGAGGATGCACCCTTGACTCGTGCACGCCCAGTGTGCATGTAGATCGGTGCTGACTCGTGCACGCCCAGTGTACATGTAGATTGGTGCTCTAGGAGGATGCACCCTTGACTCGTGCACGCCCAGTGTACATGTAGACCGGTGCTCTAGGAGGATGCACCCTTGACTCGTGCACGCCCAGTGTGCATGTAGATCGGTGCTCTAGGAGGATGCACCCTTGACTCGTGCACGCCCAGTGTGCATGTAGATCGGTGCTCTAGGAGGATGCACCATTGACTCGTGCACGCCCAGTGTACATGTAGACCGGTGCTCTAGGAGGATGCACCCTTGACTCGTGCACGCCCAGTGTGCATGTAGACCGGTGCTCTAGGAGGATGCACCCTTGACTCGTGCACGCCCAGTGTGCATGTAGATCGGTGCTCTAGGAGGATGCACCCTTGACTCGTGCACGCCCAGTGTGCATGTAGACCGGTGCTCTAGGAGGATGCACCCTTGACTCGTGCACGCCCAGTGTGCATGTAGATCGGTGCTGACTCGTGCACGCCCAGTGTGCATGTAGATCGGTGCTCTAGGAGGATGCACCCTTGACTCGTGCACGCCCAGTGTACATGTAGACCGGTGCTCTAGGAGGATGCACCCTTGACTCGTGCACGCCCAGTGTGCATGTAGATCGGTGCTCTAGGAGGATGCACCCTTGACTCGTGCACGCCCAGTGTGCATGTAGATCGGTGCTCTAGGAGGATGCACCATTGACTCGTGCACGCCCAGTGTACATGTAGACCGGTGCTCTAGGAGGATGCACCCTTGACTCGTGCACGCCCAGTGTGCATGTAGACCGGTGCTCTAGGAGGATGCACCCTTGACTCGTGCACGCCCAGTGTGCATGTAGATCGGTGCTCTAGGAGGATGCACCCTTGACTCGTGCACGCCCAGTGTGCATGTAGATCGGTGCTCTAGGAGGATGCACCCTTGACTCGTGCACGCCCAGTGTGCATGTAGATCGGTGCTCTAGGAGGATGCACCCTTGACTCGTGCACTCCCAGTGTGCATGTAGATCGGTGCTCTAGGAGGATGCACCCTTGACTCGTGCAGGCCCAGTGTGCATGTAGATCGGTGCTCTAGGAGGATGCACCCTTGACTCGTGCACGCCCAGTGTGCATGTAGACCGGTGCTCTAGGAGGATGCACCCTTGACTCGTGCACGCCCAGTGTACATGTAGATCGGTGCTCTAGGAGGATGCACCCTTGACTCGTGCACGCCCAGTGTACATGTAGACTGGTGCTCTAGGAGGATGCACCCTTGACTCGTGCACGCCCAGTGTGCATGTAGATCGGTGCTCTAGGAGGATGCACCCTTGACTCGTGCACGCCCAGTGTGCATGTAGATCGGTGCTCTAGGAGGATGCACCCTTGACTCGTGCACGCCCAGTGTGCATGTAGACCGGTGCTCTAGGAGGATGCACCCTTGACTCGTGCACGCCCAGTGTACATGTAGATCGGTGCTCTAGGAGGATGCACCCTTGACTCGTGCACGCCCAGTGTACATGTAGACTGGTGCTCTAGGAGGATGCACCCTTGACTCGTGCACGCCCAGTGTGCATGTAGATCGGTGCTCTAGGAGGATGCACCCTTGACTCGTGCACGCCCAGTGTGCATGTAGACCGGTGCTCTAGGAGGATGCACCCTTGACTCGTGCACGCCCAGTGTACATGTAGATCGGTGCTCTAGGAGGATGCGCCCTTGACTCGTGCACGCCCAGTGTGCATGTAGATCGGTGCTCTAGGAGGATGCACCCTTGACTCGTGCACGCCCAGTGTGCATGTAGATCGGTTCTCTAGGAGTATGCACCCTTGACTCGTGCACCCCCAGTGTGCATGTAGATCGGTGCTCTAGGAGGATGCACCCTTGACTCGTGCACGCCAAGTGTGCATGTAGATCGGTGCTCTAGGAGGATGCACCCTTGACTCGTGCACGCCCAGTGTGCATGTAGATCGGTGCTCCAGGAGGATGCACCCTTGACTCGTGCACGCCCAGTGTGCATGTAGACCGGTGCTCTAGGAGGATGCACCCTTGACTTGTGCACGCCCAGTGTGCATGTAGATCGGTGCTCTAGGAGGATGCACCCTTGACTCGTGCACACCCAGTGTGCATGTAGACCGGTGCTCTAGGAGGATGCACCCTTGACTCGTGCACGCCCAGTGTACATGTAGATCGGTGCTCTAGGAGGATGCACCCTTGACTCGTGCACGCCCAGTGTGCATGTAGATCGGTGCTCTAGGAGGATGCACCCTTGACTCGTGCACGCCAAGTGTGCATGTAGATCGGTGCTCTAGGAGGATGCACCCTTGACTCGTGCACGCCCAGTGTGCATGTAGATCGGTGCTCCAGGAGGATGCACCCTTGACTCGTGCACGCCCAGTGCGCATGTAGACCGGTGCTCTAGGAGGATGCACCCTTGACTTGTGCACGCCCAGTGTGCATGTAGATCGGTGCTCTAGGAGGATGCACCCTTGACTCCTGCACGCCCAGTGTGCTTGTAGATCGGTGCCCTAGGAGGATGCACCCTTGACTCGTGCACGCCCAGTGTGCATGTAGATCGGTGCTCTAGGAGGATGCACCCTTGACTCGTGCACGCCCAGTGTGCATGTAGATCGGTTCTCTAGGAGGATGCACCCTTGACTCGTGCACGCCCAGTGTACATGTAGATCGGTGCTCTAGGAGGATGCACCCTTGACTCGTGCACGCCCAGTGTGCATGTAGATCGGTGCTCTAGGAGGATGCACCCTTGACTCGTGCACGCCCAGTGTGCATGTAGACCGGTGCTCTAGGAGGAGGCACCCTTGACTCCTGCACGCCCAGTGTGCATGTAGATCGGTGCTCTAGGAGGATGCACCCTTGACTCGTGCACGCCCAGTGTGCATGTAGATCGGTGCTCTAGGAGGATGCACCCTTGACTCGTGCACGCCCAGTGTGCATGTAGATTGGTGCTCTAGGAGGATGCACCCTTGACTCGTGCACGCCCAGTGTGCATGTAGATCGGTGCTCTAGGAGGATGCACCCTTGACTCGTGCACGCCCAGTGTGCATGTAGATCGGTGCTCTAGGAGGATGCACCCTTGACTCGTGCACGCCCAGTGTGCATGTAGATCGGTGCTCTAGGAGGATGCACCCTTGACTCGTGCACGCCCAGTGTGCATGTAGATCGTTGCTCTAGGAGGATGCACCCTTGACTCGTGCACGCCCAGTGTGCATGTAGATCGGTGCTCTAGGAGGATGCACCCTTGACTCGTGCACGCCCAGTGTGCATGTAGAACGGTGCTCTAGGAGGATGCACCCTTGACTCGTGCACGCCCAGTGTGCATGTAGACCGGTGCTCTAGGAGGATGCACCCTTGACTCGTGCACGCCCAGTGTGCATGTAGATCGGTGCTCTAGGAGGATGCACCCTTGACTCGTGCACGCCCAGTGTACATGTAGACCGGTGCTCTAGGAGGATGCACCCTTGACTCGTGCACGCCCAGTGTGCATGTAGATCGGTGCTCTAGGAGGATGCACCCTTGACTCGCGCACGCCCAGTGTGCATGTAGATCGGTGCTCTAGGAGGATGCACCCTTGACTCGTGCACGCCCAGTGTGCATGTAGACCGGTGCTCTAGGAGGATGCACCCTTGACTCGCGCACGCCCAGTGTGCATGTAGATCGGTGCTCTAGGAGGATGCACCCTTGACTCGTGCACGCCCAGTGTGCATGTAGACCGGTGCTCTAGGAGGATGCACCCTTGAATTGTGCACGCCCAGTGTGCATGTAGACCGGTGCTCTAGGAGGATGCACCCTTGACTCCTGCACGCCCAGTGTGCTTGTAGATCGGTGCTCTAGGAGGATGCACCCTTGACTCGTGCACGCCCAGTGTGCATGTAGATCGGTGCTCTAGGAGGATGCACCCTTGACTCGTGCACGCCCAGTGTGCATGTAGACCGGTGCTCTAGGAGGATGCACCCTTGACTCGTGCACGCCCAGTGTACATGTAGATCGGTGCTCTAGGAGGATGCACCCTTGACTCGTGCACGCCCAGTGTGCATGTAGATCGGTGCTCTAGGAGGATGCACCCTTGACTCGTGCACGCCCAGTGTACATGAAGACCGGTGCTCTAGGAGGATGCACCCTTGACTCGTGCACGCCCAGTGTGCATGTAGATCGGTGCTCTAGGAGGATGCACCCTTGACTCGTGCACGCCCAGTGTGCATGTAGATCGGTGCTCTAGGAGGATGCACCCTTGACTCGTGCACGCCCAGTGTGCATGTAGATCGGTGCTCTAGGAGGATGCACCCTTGACTCGTGCACGCCCAGTGTGCATGTAGATCGGTTCTCTAGGAGTATGCACCCTTGACTCGTGCACCCCCAGTGTGCATGTAGATCGGTGCTCTAGGAGGATGCACCCTTGACTCGTGCACGCCCAGTGTGCATGTAGATCGGTGCTCCAGGAGGATGCACCCTTGACTCGTGCACGCCCAGTGTGCATGTAGACCGGTGCTCTAGGAGGATGCACCCTTGACTTGTGCACGCCCAGTGTGCATGTAGATCGGTGCTCTAGGAGGATGCACCCTTGACTCCTGCACGCCCAGTGTGCTTGTAGATCGGTGCTCTAGGAGGATGCACCCTTGACTTGTGCACGCCCAGTGTGCATGTAGATCGGTGCTCTAGGAGGATGCACCCTTGACTCCTGCACGCCCAGTGTGCTTGTAGATCGGTGCTCTAGGAGGATGCACCCTTGACTCGTGCACGCCCAGTGTGCATGTAGATCGGTGCTCTAGGAGGATGCACCCTTGACTCGTGCACGCCCAGTGTGCATGTAGATCGGTTCTCTAGGAGGATGCACCCTTGACTCGTACACGCCCAGTGTACATGTAGATCGGTGCTCTAGGAGGATGCACCCTTGACTCGTGCACGCCCAGTGTGCATGTAGATCGGTGCTCTAGGAGGATGCACCCTTGACTCGTGCACGCCCAGTGTGCATGTAGACCGGTGCTCTAGGAGGATGCACCCTTGACTCCTGCACGCCCAGTGTGCATGTAGATCGGTGCTCTAGGAGGATGCACCCTTGACTCGTGCACGCCCAGTGTGCATGTAGATCGGTGCTCTAGGAGGATGCACCCTTGACTCGTGCACCCCCAGTGTGCATGTAGATCGGTGCTCTAGGAGGATGCACCCTTGACTCGTGCACGCCCAGTGTGCATGTAGATCGGTGCTCTAGGAGGATGCACCCTTGACTCGTGCACGCCCAGTGTGCATGTAGATCGGTGCTCCAGGAGGATGCACCCTTGACTCGTGCACGCCCAGTGTGCATGTAGATCGGTGCTCTAGGAGGATGCACCCTTGACTCGTGCACGCCCAGTGTGCATGTAGATCGGTGCTCTAGGAGGATGCACCCTTGACTCGTGCACGCCCAGTGTGCATGTAGACCGGTGCTCTAGGAGGATGCACCCTTGACTCGTGCACGCCCAGTGTGCATGTAGATCGGTGCTCTAGGAGGATGCACCCTTGACTCGTGCACGCCCAGTGTGCATGTAGACCGGTGCTCTAGGAGGATGCACCCTTGACTCGTGCACGCCCAGTGTACATGTAGATCGGTGCTCTAGGAGGATGCACCCTTGACTCGTGCACGCCCAGTGTGCATGTAGATCGGTGCTCTAGGAGGATGCACCCTTGACTCGTGCACGCCCAGTGTGCATGAAGACCGGTGCTCTAGGAGGATGCACCCTTGACTCGTGCACGCCCAGTGTGCATGTAGATCGGTGCTCTAGGAGGATGCACCCTTGACTCGTGCACGCCCAGTGTGCATGTAGATCGGTTCTCTAGGAGTATGCACCCTTGACTCGTGCACCCACAGTGTGCATGTAGATCGGTGCTCTAGGAGGATGCACCCTTGACTCGTGCACGCCAAGTGTGCATGTAGATCGGTGCTCTAGGAGGATGCACCCTTGACTCGTGCACGCCCAGTGTGCATGTAGATCGGTGCTCCAGGAGGATGCACCCTTGACTCGTGCACGCCCAGTGTGCATGTAGACCGGTGCTCTAGGAGGATGCACCCTTGACTTGTGCACGCCCAGTGTGCATGTAGATCGGTGCTCTAGGAGGATGCACCCTTGACTCCTGCACGCCCAGTGTGCTTGTAGATCGGTGCTCTAGGAGGATGCACCCTTGACTCGTGCACGCCCAGTGTGCATGTAGATCGGTGCTCTAGGAGGATGCACCCTTGACTCGTGCACGCCCAGTGTGCATGTAGATCGGTTCTCTAGGAGGATGCACCCTTGACTCGTGCACGCCCAGTGTACATGTAGATCGGTGCTCTAGGAGGATGCACCCTTGACTCGTGCACGCCCAGTGTGCATGTAGATCGGTGCTCTAGGAGGATGCACCCTTGACTCGTGCACGCCCAGTGTGCATGTAGACCGGTGCTCTAGGAGGATGCACCCTTGACTCGTGCACGCCCAGTGTGCATGTAGATCGGTGCTCTAGGAGGATGCACCCTTGACTCGTGCGCGCCCAGTGTGCATGTAGATAGGTGCTCTAGGAGGATGCACCCTTGACTCGTGCACGCCCAGTGTGCATGTAGATCGGTGCTCTAGGAGGATGCACCCTTGACTCGTGCGCGCCCAGTGTGCATGTAGATAGTAGCTCAAGGTGGATGCACTGTGGAAAGTCCCTCAACTACACACAACTTACTAGAAAAAAAGGAAGAAGCGGAACAACTATTATGAAAAGAGACTGTATCTGAAAAGGGTGATTGTGCATCATCGTCACTTGCCCCTTCGGCACTCAGTCGAAGCCTCACTCACATGTTTTCCATAGTGGTTAGATGTCATGTTATAGCCATTAGTTCCTCACTCCAAAGAGAAAATCTACCCATGTCTGTGTAATTTATCCAACTCTTGCCAACTTATTGGTGGCTTATATATGTGTCGGCCAAGCATTGTGGTGTTACACTACTGACCTGGGGTCCCCTGCCTCAACGAGTGACAATTAAATATATTATGTTTGTGTGTCCCTAAAATCTTCCCACTTATAGATTGTCTGCGTACTGAAATGTGTAAACATACATGCATCTAAAATGCCATCCCTTTCAGTCACTCCCAGTAGAAAATAAACCATCTTTTATTGTGAGTCACTAAAGTGACAAACAGAGCCTAGAATGTGACCGCAGCATGTTTTTAGGTCGAGCCTGGGCAGCGCAGGCGCTGCTGCGAGGCATGCTGTATTGTACTATGGCTTTGAAGACGCGCCCACTCGACGCCCATATTTGTCATTGGCTTGTGTCATTGTCCTTCGTAAACGCTGGCTTGCAAATCGTGATTAGGCTTGTTAGTCCCTCCTTGGTACAACCTTGTCCGCATTTGTAACCTCTCATGGCGACTGGCCTTTTTACTTCTGTTGCGACATAGTATGTCTTATTTAGACTGTAAACACTCTTTTCTTTAATGGGTTTCTGCTACTGCAGGTATGAGGTGCTTTCCTCGTCATGCGTGCCTTTACTTTCAATCATCTCTGGACAATGGCCGCAGCTTCTTTGAAGTGAAATAGGTCTCGCATTTTCAAGAGTTTGAGCATTTGCCATTGTAAATGACAATAGCTTAAACTCTCGTAAATGCGAGAGCTATTGCCTTGCAAATGCTTGTTTATATATTGCATCACGTTTAGGATGAATAAACTGGTGGGTGTCTTGCAATGGATGGCATTTTTAAATGTGGTCATTGGCCTCATTGGCAGATTTTCGGTCATTTATTGCATCGGTAAGAGGATTAGGGGTTGTTTTCTTTTTCCATCAGTTCCCCTGGATAGAGCTCAGCTCACCCGTCCTGTCTGATCTTTCAGATTAGTGGGTAGTCACTGGGTGGGTCACACCCACCTGTGTAAGACCACCTTAGAGTGGAGATCCCTACTCTAAATTTCCAGAAGAAGAACCTGTACATCAGTCTGAAACCTGGAGCTCGGAAAACGTATCCACCTCTTGGTCCGTCTCCCCGAGAGCGGGCAGCACACGCGGGTCCCTGTTACTTTATACATGACGCGGAAGTGCTGATCTCCTACCACAGCTCTGCTAGGCCCAATGTCTTTCCACATCACCAGAAAAATACTGTGGGGCTTGAGTATGAGAGCCCTGCATCCCTTTTGCACCACGTAAAGTGGTACATGCGTGACGCAGGGCTCTCATTTCGATTCATGAACCATGTACAGCGGCCCTGTAAGGCTTTGAGTGGCCTCATTAGTCATGAGTACGGCGACTCAGTGCAAATTGCTGCGTCGCTTTACTCTGCACCCAGGAGGCGTTCCATGGGCATCCTGGTGGGTTTTCCCACACAACACCCATGGAATTTGACACTGCCCCAGATTTACAAAGTTATGTAAACCTGGGGAAGTACTAAGTCCATATGCCTCCCGAAGTGAGGCGTAACAAGGAGAAGTATGTTATTTTCTCCTCACCTTTTTACTCTTTCCATGTTTCCTGCATTTTGCAGCACACATGGAAAGAGGAAAATGCCTCTTAGGGTTGTAGTACTTTTCTATAAAAAATAATGCAATATGCATTTTGCATATTGAGCACGTCATGCAGCTCAGGCTGCAGGAAACATGCACTCTGAAATTACATATGGGATCAGAATTGCAAAAAAAAGTACACTGTATAGGAACCTGAACAAAACCAACCCCGCCTGCAACGGAGGCACCCTTGCTCCGGGAAACATCCTTTACCATGAAAGTTTTACAACGCGGTACCATTACCACGCAGGTTTTACAACGCAAGTCGTTACAACGACTTGCGCTGGAGGGCGCTGTAGGATAGGGAATAGTTTAATTTACTATCCAACTCCTTCCCTACTATCCACGGGGACTGGAGTTGGAATAGTAAATTAAAATATTCACTATCCAGCGCCCCCCAACGCAATTTGTTGTAACGACTTGCGTTGTAAAACCTGTGTGGTAACGGTAAGCATTTTAAAAGACTGCGTTGTACCGTCATGCATCCCCTTGAACCATGCATGGGTGCCTACGTTGGCACCAAGCTGCCGAACGGTGCCGGCACAGGGAGAAATGACAGGAATGCAGCGAATTGCTTAAATACGGTGCATTCCTGCCCTTTGACTTTAGCATAGGGCAGCCCAGCAAGGAGCCCTGCTGCACTGCCGTACATCAAACTCCCATAAATGAGCCCCTGTAGTTGTAGAATATGACCCCCGTGTCCAAGACCAGCGACAGCAATTGAGGCAGAAGTTCTCCTCTGGGAAGAGCACCACATCCAGGAAGAACCTGAAGTGAAAACCCATCCCTTCAAGCCTACAAATGGCGACGCGGTCAGTCAGGTCTTAATAGCAATCAGGTTTAAGCGTTGTGCAAGAAATTCATTCATTCATTCATTGGTCCATCCATCCATCCATCCATCCAGCCAGCCATCCATCCATCCATCCATTCATCCATCCATTGATACATCCATTATGGGATTTCATCCCTGGCTGTCTGGAATGTAGAAAGTGGGGATTGAAATGTGGATGGTACAGGATACCAGGGTGCAGCTGGACGGTGATGTACTGCCGTTGAGCACATGCTATGGGTGTACAGGATGGCACCCAATGTGGTAACCTATTTCTTATTTATGAGAGGTCACGTTCAGGTTTGGGTCCTGGGTCCAAACTGAATATGAATGGATGGGCAGATGCTAAATTGACGCATCACGAAGTTCATGTAAGGAAAAATGTGAAAAGTGAATGTGAAGTTTGTCCTCAAAGAAGTGGTTTGCGAGACCTGGTTGTAGGTAGTTAGGTGGGTCAAAGTTCAGAAACTAAGGGCCACATGTACGAAACTGTGAAATAGCGAGTTCCTAATTGCGATATCCTGCGACTCACAATTAGGAAATCATTATCACAAATGCATGACACTCTTTTGAGTTTCATTTGCGATTCCCGGTGGGTGGCAAATAGACCTATCCCATGAGTATTAATGAGGTAAGTCTCGGTTTGCGACCCATTGGAAATCACTAAAATCATAGGGATGTTGGCCTGCAGGGGTCAGCAGACCCCATGTATGTGATTGCTTTTAAATAAAGCGATGTTTTTTTAATGCAGCTTGTTTCCCTTAGAGAAAAGCTGGATGCATTTAAAAAAAAAAAGGAAATGTTAACTTTCCATTTTTTAGGAGTGGGCAGTGGTCCGCGGGACCCCTGCCTTCTCTTAAACAATGTATTTCCAAACATTCACAAAGGATAAGGTGTCCCTAGGAGACCCCTTCCAGTTTGAAAATGGTTTATCACTAATTTAAAATTGGCGGCATATTGCGAATGTTTTTCAACTGCACTTTGGTCGCAAAACATTCTCCAACGCATACAGAACGCATCTGCACGACTCATTCTCGACATCCCCCTCCACAGTCACATATCAGCCCACCTGAGAGACCTGCACTGGCTCCCCGTCAGCAAAAGGATCACTTTCAGGCTCCTCACCAACGCACACAAAGCGCTCCACGACACGGGCCCCGAATACCTCAACAACCGCCTCACGTTCTACACTCCAACACGCAAACTCTGTTCCGGCAGCCTTGCCCTCACCACCGTCCCACGGGTCCGCAGAACCACCGCCGGAGGAAGGCCATTCTCCTACCTGGCGGCCAAGACATGGAACTCCCTCCCCGCCCACCTACGTCTGACCCAGGACCATCTCACATTCAAGAGACACCTCAAGACCTGGCTCTTCGAGCAGTAGCGGCACTCCCCCCCCCCAGCGCCTTGAGACCCTCACGGGTGAGTAGCGCGCTTTACAAGTGTACTGATTGATTGATTGAAAACATTGACACATACTCCTGCGATTCGGTATTAGGCAGGGATGCCCTAAACATGCGCCTTTCTAATACCGAATTGCAAACCCAATTTGCGGTTTGATGATAGGTTACCGAATCACAAAGAGGGCTTTCTACATCCCAAAAAGCCTTTTTGCATTCACAAATGGACCACTTGATACCGACAAAAAGGTTTGTCCATGTGGCCCCAGGGTATGTTGCTACAGGTTATGTCATTGGTGGTGAACACCAGGAATGGCAAGATTTGAATAAAATCAGAATTGCTGGTGTACTCCAGATGAAGGTGGCAGTTGTAGGTGCTTGTTCCGGAGCCACAGAAGTCCTGCAGAAAAATGAGTCAAAGCCATTGCAGAGAGGTGCACAGGAAGACAGATGGAGACAAGAACGTTTTAAGCATCACATTGTAGGTAAGCAAGGTTTGTTTTGTTGTACACACTTGCTTTTCTTCATATTGCACATCTGTTTATTTATAATGTACTTTTGTGAAGTATTTGTTATGTTCTCAATGCCTTATATTGATTTCATCTTTATCTTTATGATAGGTATTTTTATTTGTATGTTAATGTTTCACTTTTTGCCGTTGCTGTTATTTGTTGTAGTAAGGGGGGGAAATGTGTTGGAATTGCAACCCTGGCTGGAATCTGGAATTTGGGGATTGGAATGTGGAAGGTGGGGATTGGATTGTGGGGTTTGGAATGTGTAAGGTCGGGATTGGAATGTGAAAGGTGGGGATTGGATTTTGGGGATTGGAATGTGGAAGGTGGGGATTGAAATGTTGGTATTGGATTGTGGAAGGTGGGGTTTGGAATGTGAAAGGTGAGAATTGGAATGTGGAAGGTAGGGATTGGAATGTGGAAGGTAGGGATTAGAATGTGGAAGGTGGGTTTGGAATGTGGAAGGTGGGAATTGGAAGGTGTCCGGTGCAGGGATTGCAGGGTGTCGGTTGGAGAGCGATGCACTGGTGGCTGATGTGTGTACTTGCACCGGGGATAAAGATTCACTCCCTGCCTTCCCACGCCTTAGTATCTTCCTTTCCCATCCCATGTCCTAGACATTCACTCATTCATCCAATTGATGTTTACAGCTTGCGATACTGCAGCAGGCTCCTGCTATGTTTTCAACCACCTGAGGAATTTACTGGCAACCATACGTTAAGGACACCAAAGCAAAGAGTAAGGGGCCTATTCATGAGCCGGTTTGCGTCACTCTTGCACCACGCATCATGGCGCAAACCATACATGTCATTTATGAAGCCACGCGAGGCCACTTTGCATGGCCCTGAGCCCATGGTCCTCAGTGGCTCCATACATATGGAGTAACGCAACGCAGCGCAAATCGCTGCGTTGCCTTCCCCTGACCTGGGAAGGCGTCCCATGGGCTTTGTACAGGTGTTCTCGTGCAACTCTCATGGTTTTTGACAAATTCCAGATTTACCAGAACCGGTCGGCCTGGGATTGAGCCGAAAAGGGTTGCCTTCTCAGGTGACGCGTCACGAGGAGATATATATTTATTTCTCCTCGTTACTTCCTCTGTCTGTGTGTGTTGTATCCTGCAGCACACATAGGAAGAGGAATATACTTCTAAAGGATTATTTTTGTGCAGGATCAGAAGATTAAAGACAGATGAAGACTGCAAAGATCTGTTGGGGACATACCCAAGAAATCTATGTTTAAAGTATTCAGGTCCAAAGCCATGCAATGCCTTGAAGGCAATACACAGGGGCTTGAATTCAGTCATTTCTTTTTTACAGGAAGCCAGTGCCACAAAGGCAAGACATGAGATACTGACTGATGTTTTGGGATGGCAAGCGGCAGTCGAGCAGCTGCATTTTGGAGAACCTGCAGTTTGTTTATTAATCTTTTCTGGATATTGAAAAAGAGCGCTGTTGGACTTGGCCCATCAGGCAGTTTCACCCCTAAACTTTTTGCTTGTAATGGTGACCTGGTGATGGCGAGTTTCGGTTCCTGCGCACTTTCACTGTGTCCCAGTGGAAAGTGCGTGCGCACTCTGAGTGCATGTGGTGAGATAGGTCTGACCTCCCATAGGAATGCATGGGGAATGTATGTGTCCCTGGTAGTTCCTGATGCGTGGGGTGTACAGGCTCGAGTCTGGTATGTGTGGACTCGTGTGATTGAATGCTGCGAGATGATGTATGCGGCGTGTATGTTTCTAGTGTGGAAGTGCCACTTCTAGACATGGCTGTACGTGTGCTGTGAGGGTGCTGGAGTGTGATTGGCTGGAGCTGGCTGGGATGCCAGGCTCCAGGATGTCTGGATGGGTCTGCCCAGTGGTGAGTGCTGAGATTAGCATGCTGATGTGAGGGGAGGGCTGCACCTGGTTCCTGAATGGGGCTGGGCTTTCCCCACACAATGCTAGCTCCGCCCCCTGTGGTGCGTCTAACGACCCTAGCCTCCCTAGTAAATGAAAGGGGTGGTTGAGCCATCAAGGGTGCTCCAAAACCAGCTACGACTAGTTTTTCCCCCACCCTGCACCTACAGACAAAGGAATTATTAGTATAAAAAGGGGCTGTGTCCCCTTGCAAGTTGTTCTTGGCTGATCTTACTGAGGGGGGCTGCTGCTGCTGGCGCCAGGAGGAACCGCCACTTGGGACTGCGTTCTTGCCTGGAGGGCCCAATGAGCTGGCCCCTGGCCCAGCCTTGCCCCCCCCTGCCTTGCTGCAGTCCTGGGAGGACTTTTGCTGTACTTGTGGACCTTTGCTCGTGCCCTAGCGCTGGGACCACTTTATTTCCTGATTATAGCGCTGGGAGCGCGTTTGTTATGGTCCTATAGCGCTTGGGGAGTGCTTTATCTCTTCCCCAGCGCCTGGGAGCGCTCGATCTTTTTCGAGCGCTTGGAAGCACTTTAATCGTACTGTAGCGATTTGGGAGCGCTTTATTGATAATTAAAGCCGGTGCCCACCCGGCATTGCCCCGTGTTTTTACCGCCGCCGGCCCGGAGAGAGATAAGGAGGTGCTGTACCGCCTCCCTACCCCAGTGCCGCGCTGCGATTGGCCGCAGCCGCGACCCGGAAGTCAGGCAGGCCGAGGGCGGGACGCGGAGACGACCCGTAGTGCTCGCACCATAGCCAGAGGAGAGCCCGGAGTGCAGTGACGGGGGTACGACCGCCGGCGAGGACCCAGTGGAGGGGAGCCCCGCCCGCGGCACTAGAGGAAGAGAAGTCCCGGTGAGTGAGGCGACTTGGGCGGGGGCCTCGCAGTATCAGGGTA
Organism: Lissotriton helveticus; assembly: GCF_964261635.1. Lineage (NCBI taxonomy): Eukaryota > Metazoa > Chordata > Amphibia > Caudata > Salamandridae > Lissotriton > Lissotriton helveticus. Next base: position 49,310,254 of record NC_136061.1, on the reverse strand, counting down.
GAGCGGCCCCGGCAGACAGCGGGCCGCTCTCCTAACCCCAGGCGGCATCTTCTTGTTTCACTAAGCCCACGAGGGCTTCAGGGGCATTTCCGTTGGTTGTGATCCCAGAGAGGATCTTCCAGCATCCCGGGGGCATTCGGTCCTGTTTAGCCCATGAAGGGCTCCGGGGGCACATTTGGTGTTCAGCCCCGAGGCTGCAGGCGGCATTGTTGTGCCACGAGTTCCCTGATAGGGACTCCACCGCCCCCCCCCCCCTTTACTTAGAGTCCGGAGGGGACTCGAACGCCACAGTTGTTTTTCAGAGCCACGGAAGCTCTAGGGGGCATCACTTGTTTGAAGAGCCCACGAGGCTCAGGGGCATAAATGAAGTTCAGAGCCCAGAGAGACTCAAAGGCCCCATTGATCTCGAGCCCAGAGAGGCTCAAGGGGGCACAGTTGTTTTACGAGCCCTGAGAGGCTTGGGAGGGCCATTCTGTTGGTTTAGAGCTACGAGGCTCTTGGGGGACACAAGTGCTTTGTGCAGAGCCTGGGAGGCTCCAACGTTGTCCCCACCATTGCTTCACAGCTGCCCAGCAGTTCGTGGGCAGCTGCCACGTTTAGGCCCCTGACTTTGGGACACAGGGCGTCCTAGCCCTAGAGAGGCCAGTTGGCCTAGGGACTGCCACAGGTGGTGGCTCATGTGAGTTTTGCGCACTTTGTGATTTACTAGCTAAGGTGATTTCTGCGCAGTTGTTATTTCCTACACCTCTGAATGTTTTTAGGCATCATGTGTTTTCCTTCCCTGCACCTCTGAATGTATGTTATGCATCATGTGTTATGTGCTTACACCCCTACAGGTATTGTGATACTTAGATGGTGGTTCTCCTAGTACAGGTGGTGCTAGTGAGGTCCTGTTTACTCGTAGTTACTGGTTGTGTGCTAAAAGTGATTATTATTATATGTTCTAAATGCTAATTCTACCTAGTGCTAAGTTCTAAAAGTGTCTATTCCTGACAGTGGTCCAGGTGGCCCTGTCTTGTACATATCACCTGTAAATTCTGCCCGTGCCTGTTGGCACATTGTAAAGTGTGTGTTTTTATCTAATGTGTTTTGGTGTAATACAAAGGCTATTTTTATATATAACCTAGTGTGGAGTTTCCTTTGCGGGGGGGCCTCGGGTGTTGTTGCTGGGGTGCGTGCGCAAATACTTAACTCACATCACCTCCAAGTTTAGCCTTGCTGCTTGGGCCACGTTACCTAGAGGGTGAGCAGGGGTTATCTTGGCGTGTAACTCCCTTGCCCTGACTTAGGAGTGGTGGTCTCTGACTGACTTTGGCGCAAGCCCTGGCCAGCCAGGGATCCCATTTCTAACAAGCGCACTATAATAGTAAATTTTTTACAATATAAGTGCCTAAATTACTGTTTTCTGCAGGTCCCGTGGAATAAAAGGCAGGACTTTCCTGAAAGTTTTTAACATGTTATGTTATTTAAAATGTATAAAGCGCACATACGCCCAAAAGCTTCTTGGCGCTGAAGAGAGATAAAAAAAAAACATAACAAAAGAGATACCAGCAAGAGTCACTATTTCAAATAGGCCTGTGTAAAAAGTAAAGTCTTAAATGCCTTTCTAAAGGCAAGGAGGTCCTTACTCTGTCTAAGAGTCAAAGGTAGAGAATTCCACAAGGAGGCTGCTAGAAAGTGAAAACAGCTACCTCCCTGTCGCTTTTTCTTGAACCGGGGTACCTCAAGTAGATCTTTGTGGGCTGATCTCGAGCTACGTGAGGGGATGTATCTCCCTATCAATTGCCTGATGAACAGGGGGCCCTTGCCTTGCAAAGCCTTGAAAATGATGCATCCGGCTTTGAATGCGGCTCTCTGAGCCACAGGTAGCCAGTGCAAATTCTCTAGCCCTAATTTAATCGATTCCCATTTAGGTACCTTACAGATCAGTCTAGCAGCTTGATTCTGCAGGTATTGTAGTCTTCTAAGTTGACCTACAGGTAAGCCCAGGTAGAGACTGTTTGAGAAGTCAATGTGGGAAAGGACTAGGGCGGTGACTACCTGAATCAGGGCAGAGTGGGTAAGGAGGTGTGCAATTTTTTTTTTTTTTCCTTAATTGAAAAAATCCAGAAGAAACTACAGTTCCAATCTGGGATTTTAAGGCAAGGTCCTCGTTGATGGTCACTCCCAAGCTCTTTACTGTTTGAGATTTTTTGGGGGGGAAACCCATATCAGAAGGCCAGAAGTGTGGGCTCCAACTAATCTCGCTCTTCCCGGGCAGGATCAGTTCAGTTTTCCCCGGGTTTAATTTGAGGTGATTTAAAGACATCCAGCTCTGAATTAAGGTCACAGTTGCCTGAAAATTCTCTACAGCATTAGGTGAGTTTAGTACAAAAACTAACTGCAAGTCATCTGCATAGTTATATACAGTGACTTTGTGCTCTCTTAGGGAAAACAAAAGGGGCCGCATATATAAATTAAATAGTAAAGGGGACAAGGAAGAGCCTTGAGAGACCCCACAAAAAGAATTAATTTTAGGAGCTGTAAAAGACCCTAGCCGAACAGACTGGGTGCGTTCAGATATGAAAGATTTCAGCCAGGCCAAGGCAGAATCTCTGAGGCCGGCCTGTTCGACACGGTTGACCAGAATGGAATAGTCAACCGTGTCGAATGCTGCGGACAAATCAAGAAGCACCAAAGCTTGATGTAAATTTTTGTCGGCGTTAGACCTCAAGGTGTTCTGAACGGCCAATATTACTGCCTCAGTGGAATGACCAGGCCGAAAGCCTGCCTGGTTAGGTTGTAAATAACCAGAATCTTCAACAAAGTTTGAAAGGCTGTTGGTAACATGAGCCTCCAAAATCTTAGATAGATAGGGCAGAAGGGATAGAGGCCGATAATTAGTGAGGTCGAGAGGGTCTATGCCAGGTTTCTTAGTAAGGGGAATCAATAAGGCCTGCTTGAAGCTGCTGGGGACTGTCCCAGATGTAAGGGAATTGTTAAGCAATGATATCATGCTGTTAGGGATAGCCCGGCCAATTTCCCTCATGATTTGAGGTGGACAAACATCCACAGGAGATCCTGATTTGACTCTAGTCAATAAATCTAAAAAAGCTTTTGAGTCAATGGGAGGAAAAGAGTGTAATGTTGATGGATTAAAAAAAATGTCACCCAAAGGGGCGCAGACTGGGAGTTTGGATATATTCTGTTGAGAAAGCAAAGACAGTGTGATAGAGTTTATTTGGGATTCAAAGGATAGCTTGTAGTCAAAATACGCTCCTAGATTGTTTTACCTTGGTAGCTGGGAAGGGGAGCTCTCCCATTTGCTGTGACCACCAATTAGGAGACCAAAAAGAGGAATTCCTTCCGAACAGCAGGACCTCTGTCTTTCCAGAGTTTAACTTCAGACAGTTACTAGACACCCAGTTTCCAATTTCACGCATACCATCATGGAATCAGGGCTGGACTGGCCGAGGTGGGCAGCGGGCGTTTGCCCTGTGGGCCTCCAGGGTGGAGGGTGGTTTTAGATCCCTTGGGGGCTGTTTTTGTTACCGGGGACAGTTTTGCAGAGAAGCCTGATTTCCTCTGAGGCAATAATCAAAGCTAACTCAGTACAGGGCTGGCTTCTAAAGCCGTCTTGTGTAGCATCTAGGAGCTCATTGTTCTTGATAAACAATTTTTGCAGGAAGGGGGAGCCGTGAAACTGGCCTATAATTATTGGGGTCCTTACAGTCCAACTTTGTTTTTTTTAACAGAGGAAGAATCGAGGCCTTCTTCTATTCTTTGGGGAAGTGGCCTTCAGTAAACATCTTATTAAAGATGTCTCTCAAATGATTAGCCGTGATGTCAGGTACTAAGTGAAGAAACTTTGGGGGACAGGGATCCAAGGGGGACCCTGACCTTTTTTGGCAGAGAAAGGTCTGAACCATAGATGCTGAAAGGGGTTAAATGCTTCCAAGAGGGTGTTATTCTCCAATGGGCCATCAGAAGAGGTGGTCCCCACCAACGTGGGAGATGTGATCCCCTCCACGGGCTTCCCATTAGCGGGAAGATGGGAGGCAAAGGTATTATAAACAGCTTTGACTTTATTCTGAACAAAATCCGCAAATAGTTGCAGAATTCTTGATTGACGAGTTTTTTTTCAGTGCCGGTAACTTACTCAGCTTGTTCACTGTTGCAAAGAGTTCTAGGGGAGCGTTTAGTGAGGCTTTTATTTTGGCAATGAAGTAACAAGATTTGGCTTTAGAACTATAACTCTGTGTGCCTGGATAGCCATTTTGTAAGAAATGTCATCATATGTGTCATAATGAGTACGCCATTTCCTTTCGAGCCTATGACATGCTTGTTTTTGGCTTCTGAGGTTGTCGTCTAACCAGGGTTCAGAGAAGGAAGTCCTTTTATGATTGAGAATTTTGACAAGGGCTAGCAAATTAACATTTGAGGCAATCCATATATGATAGTTATTAGTAGTTTCGTCTAAGTCTGCAGAAATCTCAGGTATGGATTTAGCTAAATGCGCTTTAAAGCGCCTCAAGAGTAATTTTATGCCAAGAATGTCCTAGAGCATGGGTACTCATAGTACGGCCCGCGGGTCGCCAGCGGTCCGGCAAGCCTTCCCTGGAGGCCCGCGGACCTTGCAGACATCTATCAGTGCGACTCGGAGACTCTGCTGCTCTGTGGGGGCCAGCCATAGTCGGAGTGGAGTTGCGGCGCTAAAAGGTGAAATACAACACAGCCCCATTAAAATGCGAATGGTCTTTTAAAGACCTGTAAAGTGCTCGGGTATGGCTCTGTGTGTGTGTGCCCGGAAGGTGTCTCAGCCCGGGCACACACAGGCAGTGTGAGATGAGAGAGGGAGAGGCAGGGAGGGAAAGGGAGGCAGACAGAAGGAGAGGGGGGAGGGAAAGGGAGGGAGACAGAAGGAGAGGGAGGGAGGGAAAGGGAGGGAGAGAGAAAGGGGGAGGGAGGGAGGGAAAGGGAGGGAGAGAGAGGGGAAGGGAGGGAAAGGGAGACAGAGGGAGAGGGAGGGAGGGAAAGGTAGACAGAGGGAGACGGAGGGAGGGAATGGGAGGGAGACAGAGAGGGAGGAAGGAAAGGGAGACAGAGGGAAAGGGAGGGAGGGAAGGGGAAGGAGAGAGGGAGGGAGGGAGGGAAAGGGAGGCAGAGGGAGAGGGGTGGAGGGAAAGGGAGGGAAAGGGAGATAGAGGGAGAGGGAGTGAGAGTGAGGGAGGGAAAGGGAGACAGAGGGAGAGGGGTGGAGGGAAAGGGAGGGAGACAAAGGGAGAGGGAGGGAGAGGGAGACAGAGGCTGAGGGAGCGAGAGGGGGAGGGAGAGGGAGGGAAAGGGAGACAGAGGGCGAGGGAGGGAGGGAAAGGGAGGGAGAGGGAGGGAGAGTGAAGGAGGGAGAGGGAGACAGAGTGAGGAAGACAAAGTGAGGAAAACAGAGGGAGAGACGGAGGGAGAGATGGAGGGAGAGAGGGAGAGGGAGAGATGGAGGGAGAGAAGGGGGGGGACGGAGGGAGAGATGGAGGGAGAGAGGGAGAGGGAGAGATGGAGGGAGAGAGGGGGGAGAGAGAGAGAGAGAAAGAGAGCGAGAGATGTGTGTATGCTGGGTCTGGTGGCTCAGTGGTCGAAGGCGTCCCCTGCAGGGACCAGTGATCAACCTCATGGTCAGTTTTTTGTTGTTGCTCTAGCCCCACCCCCGCCCCCACTGGTGCAGCCCTCGGACACAAACCACACTGTAAATTTGGCCCAGAGGGAAAGTTTGTGAGTACCCATGTCCTAGAGGTTGGCGAGGTCGAGAGTGGGGATTAGGACCCCCAACGTCCATACTAAGGTTAAACATATCCGTAGAATGGTCCGACCAGGCGAGGGGAAGGATGGATGCGACTCTGAGGTTGGGGTTGTCAGAAAAAAATCCCATCTTAAAAATGTCCGGCAACACGCGTGGGTCCTTTTACCAGATGAACAAGACCCGCTCTTGCCAAAGAGTCAGTAAAAAGAGTGCCATCACTGGATAATGAATTTTCCAGATGGATATTAAAATACCCTAAAATGGTAAAGTCAGTCAAATTGACTTTAATGTCCATCAGCTGACTACTGTTGTTCAGAAATGCTGCTCTAGGGCCCGGGGCCCATAGATAAGAGCCCCGTTGAAGCCTTATTGATTTCTCAGAGTTATTTTATATGAAAGCGCTTCACAGTCTGAAATGGCCTGCAATGGCCCGAAGGATGCTTTGAAATGATCCCTGTATATAACCCCTCACCCCTGTTCCCCGTATGATCTAGCCTAGAGATGACAAAACCAGGGGGAGAAGCCAAGATGAGATCCGGGACCGAGGCTGCATCTGCCCAGGTCTCGGTGACAAATGCCACTTCCAGCGAATGAGTCTCTTGAAAGTCGGCGAAAGCCAGTGCATTTTTAATGAGAGACCTGGTGTTTATGAGAGTACATTTGAAAATGCTGGGTACCGTCGCTGAGTTGGGAGCGAAGGATGTGGGGCTTTTAACGCTGTTTCTTATGGTTCGTCAGAGTTAGTTGGCATTCTGGACAAGTTGTAATATTTGTGGGTTTTATTGGTACTAGCATGGGGCCTGAAAACCGCTTACTATGACACTTGAGCGAGCGCAATTGATCTCACGAATAGCAAAGGGAGGTTACCTGTTGCGGTCTGTGTGCAGACTGGCGAAGACGGGCTTGCCTTAGACGCACCTTTGGCGCGCCAGTGGTGCGTCCGCTGCACGGTCGCGCTGACAGTGCATTTAAATAGCCCTCCATTATGGGTCATGAAATGAGAGGGCGTGGCCAAGTTCCAACGCTGTTGGCCAAAAAGAGCTGGAGAAAAAAACAACCAACCTGGGGTCCAGCAACCCCTTTACCTTATGCAGGCTCCCCTGTCAAGGTAAGTTACTGATGGATTGAAACGAATTAAATAAAACGTGAGAAAAAAAACATAAAACAAATAAAAAGGGTATGAATACCCACTAAAGATGGCACCAAGTGCTACAGTTGCCTTAAATACGGTGCATTCCTGCCCTTTCCCTGTCGCACAGCGCATCAAGGAGGCTTGCTGCGTTGCACTGGGTGACAGTCCCGTAACTAGACCCCTACGTTCTCTCCACTCCCAGTTTTGGAGCAGCGAATATACCGACATAGGTGAATGGTAGGGGGCCTGCTCCCTTTACGTCATGACATTTCAATCACATCCTCACTAGAAAAGAGACCGCCGTGCACTGTAGCAAATAGCTTTATCGAGAAAACATGATGCAATTTAAGACAGTATCGCCCATCACACTCCGTCATCCCCAAATTTAGACATTCACTGATACAGAATAATTAAGAGATAAATAGAGCAATGATGCCCATAAGTTATTCAGTTCTCTGAGAATAGTGTCCTCTCAGGAGGGATGTTAGGAAAGAGTCTCTGCCGTCCCGCCATGCTGCCGCGCTCACCCGCTCCTGCTGAGAGTGGCGGCCATTTTGGAGTCTGTTGCTCTGTTTTGCTCCCCGCCGGCTTAAGAAGCGGAGGCCCCGGCATGGACATAAAAGACCATGACTATAAGTAGTCTGTTCAATTTAGTCTTATAAATAAATGAGTTCATGTGTCTTTCCCATGCTCCATCATCCTGTCTGTTGTACCAAGCCGCGTGCCTTCATACGGCAGACATGATCCGCCCGGCGGGGCTAAGCTCCACCTCTGAGCACGAGGAACCTGGGCTGTAGCCCAGGTCTGCTGTGTGGTGTAAGAAGTCCGGGCTGCTCTGGTGCTGCTCCAGGTCCACGTCCTCCTCGTCCTGGTCCAAATCTTCCTCAATGTCCTCCTCGGCCTCCATTGGGGCACGCAGCTCCTGGGCAGGCGTGACCGAGGCCTTGCTGCCTGCTTTCTGCTTCTCCACCTCGGCTTGTGCCTGTTGCTCCTTAGCTTTCCGGCTACGCTTCCACTTCATCCTCCGGTTCTGGAACCAGATCTTTACCTGTGGGAAAAAGAAAGGTGTTTAGATGAGTTCAGAACCAGGCAGTACAAGAAAAGGCTCATGCTTAGGAACATGGACAACGGCCCCATACAAGCATCACTGCGCAGCGGTGAAGAAGCCATCAACGTCATTGCTACAGTATACTCCCCTCTCGGAGGTGTACACACTATGGGCCTGATTCATTGAACTAACTTAAGACAAAATCCTAAACTTACTACCATTTTGGTATTCCCAGAAGGCACTTACTCATTGGTGAGTAAGTGCCTTCTGTGTATACCAAAATGAGTAAGTTACTCAAAATGAGTAAGTTACTCAAAATGAGTAAGTTACTCAAAATGAGTAAGTTGCTCAAAATGAGTAAGTTACTCAAAATGAGTAAGTTGCTCAAAATGAGTAAGTTGCTAATTTTAGTATTCACAGAATGCACTTACTCATTGGTGAGTAAGTGCCTTCTGTGAATACCAAAATGAGTAAGTGCCTTCTGTGAATACCAAAATGGTAGTGAGTTTAGGATTTTGTCTTAAGTTAGTTCTGTGAATCGGGCCCTACGAAAGCAGAGGTTTGTCCCACGCCTGTTTTACTCTTCTATGAAGCGATACATTGATACATGGACACCAGTGCCACGGAACGTGTGCTGGGCCTCTCTAGTCTGCCCATCTCCATCAGTTGCAGCACGAAGGACCCCACTTAACGTCCTGCATCGCTTTGGTCTCACAGTATGATTACTCCCCTGTGTCTGCCGTGTGCCTTCTGACCCTTGTTGTGGGTCTGGCCCTATAGCTTCCTATGTGATGTGATGTGATCCTCCCTCTCTACGTTATGTCGTTCCCCTGGTTTGAGAGTTGTGAAGCTTCGTCAGCGTTCTCACCTGTGACTCCTTGAATACCCTGGTACTCACTCTGGGTCAGTGATTCGCCCCTACCACCACTGTCAGCAGCTTGACTGTACAGTAATTCCTCATTCTCATATGGGATCCATGGACAGGCATCTAAACTCCAGCTCTTCCAAAAAGCACTATCCTCACTCGCGCCTCCGTGGCATTCCAGAATGCCAGGCACGGGGAGCGTGAGGAGTTTGACGCATAACAGAGTATAGTGCATGGAAGTGTTGTACACATAGAAGGACAGTGTGAATAAGAAACAACAGTGGAGGAACCTTGGGACATGTAAGGGAACAGGCTTTTTGCAGGTTTACCCCAAATGTCTGCCCCCTTGTTGACTCCTAGGCACTTGTGCAATGGCTCTGAAATGCACTGAGCTTTCTAAACAGGACTTTGTGCATGTGCTCTGTCACTTACAAGGGTGTAAGTGTAATTGGTTTGTCCCAAATTGGCAAAGCTGAACTTACTTGTAAGTCCCTAGTACATGGTACCAGGGGTACCCAGGGCCTATGGGTGTCTCCCAGGGTCTGCAGCACTGGTTGTGCCACCCTGAGCGGGACAAGGTGTAACCTGGCTCCCAGTGTGCCACTGCAGACGGGAAGGGCAGCGTTTAACTGCTAACTCGACTCTGACATTTAAAGTAATGGCAATGACCAAACCTCCTGTTTTAATGTATGTAAGTCACCCCTTAGGCAGGCCTAAGGAGCCCAAGGCAGGGTGATGTATGTTAAAAGGTGAAACATGTGCTTTTACATGTTCCTGCAGTAAAAACCCTAAATGGTCATTTTTACTGTGAAAAGGTTAGTAGCCCCATAGGCAAGTGCAGAGTTGCAGGCTGGCACCCCAGCCCCGCTAACCTCTGAGCGGGACTACTAAGGTTGGAGCTGCTTGGTATCAAAAGAATCAGTGTATTAAATCTGATTTAATGGTTACATCGAATTTAATGTCATTGGTGGGCAAAGTCAACTTTAGAAGTTGCCATTTCAGTTGTCCAAGGTTTCCAAGGCTCCCCTACTGATGTACACACGACTCGTACTGAAGACAGCTTTCTGCCCTCCTGGGAGACGAGCTAATGACTCCCAGGGAAGGACACAATGGAGGCATACATGGGAGAAATATTTTACCTCCCTCCTGCAAGAAGCCACACTAGTGTTAACCCAAAAGGCGAGCTTCAAAGGAGAAACCGCCTTTGAAGGGCAAATGGTTAACACTTAGGAGAGGGGCACCCAATGGTTTAGGCAGACAGGCTGGCACTGGGGACAGGAGAGGAGAAGCCAGTGTTCAAACCGTTTTCTTTCAGGGACGTATAGCCACTTGGTAGCCACACTTCTGGGGGTGGGCTAAGGAGCTCTGATTGGAAAGAGAGGGCCTCACCATGTTGGGAGTAGGCAGAATAGTGCATCCTGGGATAGCCAGGTGCCCCACTTACCAGGAAGTGGTGATCAGGAGGGAGGGAACATGGTAGCCCATTGGCTTCCAAATGCATCCTACCCTGAGGCCATTTTATGAAGGTAAATAGGACACCCCTGGCACTTAGACCTCATATCTCGACCGACTTCAAGGAAGTCCTGAAGAAGGACTGTCCTCTTGCACCGAGGGACCAGCAAAGAGGGCATGCACTGCCGAAGACTGCACCCACTGCACATGGTGGCTAGCGAAGAGAGGACTGTGCCTGCAGTGTCCATGTTGGACAGGCCGCATGGTCGGGCTGCCCCCTCCCCGCAATGGGACCTGGACCCTGGCTCCCCCTGTATCCCCCAGCCAGAGTCCCCGACGACCACCCGAAGTACACTGCAATTCCTCACCCACAAGACACCAGCTCCGAACCCAGCTGGCCCGGGTCACCATCCACACCACGGCCTCGGCCCAGCCGCCATCTTGGGCCACTACAGCACGAGGCCGCGTGGCCTCAACTCGACCCTCACCCTGGGCCCGGCCGGGCCCGACATCGAGGCACCAACCTCCCCCCGGGAGGCAGAGTGACCACTTGGCGAGTCAATGGGAGAAAGGAATCGTCAACGGCTCTCCTCCGCCAGGTGTCGAGCACCCCCGGCCGCCTGGGCGCTGGCTCCACCCCCATGCTGGGTGTCTGGACTCCCTCATCCCGGACCTCCCGGCCCCCCAGGCGCGAGGGTCCGGACATCAAAGGGGACCAGACCTATAACTGGGGCAGGACCAGACCAGGAAACCAGTTGTATCCTGGAGTCGAGAGACCCGAGAAGAACTCATCCGTGACTTGGCCTGCTGGCGCTGCCGCGGCCCTCTGCCTCGTGAAACCATCGTCTTGGCCTGCTGGCGCTGCCGCGGCCCTCTGCCCCGTGAAACCATCGACTTGGCCTGCTGGCGCTGCCGCGGCCCTCTGCCTCGTGAAACCATCGTCTTGGCCTGCTGGCGCTGCCGCGGCCCTCTGCCTCGTGAAACCATCGTCTTGGCCTGCTGGCGCTGCCGCGGCCCTCTGCCTCGTGAAACCATCGTCTTGGCCTGCTGGCGCTGCCGCGGCCCTCTGCCTCGTGAAACCATCGTCTTGGCCTGCTGGCGCTGCCGCGGCCCTCTGCCTCGTGAAACCATCGTCTTGGCCTGCTGGCGCTGCCGCGGCCCCTGCCTCGTGAAACCATCGTCTTGGCCTGCTGGCGCTGCCGCGGCCCTCTGCTTTAAGAGACTATCACCTTGGCCTGCTGGCGCTGCCGCGGCCCGATCCACAGACCCTCCAGCTCGAGGATTGTGAGCTCGCCTGTTACCACTACCTGTACCGATCCGGTACCAAGACTGTCCCGCTACCCCCTTTCCCTACAGAGACTAGAAGTGAGAGGACCCCCGGGTCCAAGATCTCCTGTATCGCTGATATCCTTGCCTTAAGAACCTTATATAAAGCCTTGAACTCGACTTGGTGTGGTGCCTGTTTGTGGGGAGGGAGGTAACTTGTCTGTACGATCGCCGGAGACGGTCCCCCTCGGGGATCTCTCCCTCGGTATCCGGCCGACCCTCAGGGTCCCCGTCTAACATTGGTGGCAGCGGTGGGATCCGAACCTACGCATAATCGTACAGAAAGTCACTCGCCCCACCACACACAACAACCATGTCAATAGAGAGCGGAACAACGGAAACATTTCAGATGGAAAAATTGGAAGACTACAACCACCGGGAACTGAAGCAATATTGCATAGAACTTGGACTTCCAACCACAGGTCTTAGCACAAAGGAAGACTTCAAACGAGCCCTAGAAGCTTGGGCAGAAACGGGTACGGCCGTACCCCGAACACAAACAACCGAGACGAGCCCCGCACCAACTAAAGAAAGAGCGGATCTCTCCCTGGAAGAGATCCGAGAAAGAGAAAAAACCAGACTCCACGAATTAGAACTTGCCCGACTTCGCTTGGATGGGGAACTCAAGCTGGCAGAACAAAAAATAACCCTGGAACACTTACGGCTCAGGGAAGAGCGGGAAGACAAGCAAAGACAGAGGGAGCTAGAGGAAAAGAGACTAGAGTACGAACATGAGCGCAATCTCAAAGCACTGGAGGTCCAGAAACAGAATAAAGACCTCGGGCTCCCCGAACGACCGACCCCGTCTGCCTCGACCGAACCCAAGGTTCACATCCCCAAAGATGTCATCCGGGAATACCACAAGAACGATGATATACAGCAGTGGTTTAAAGCCTATGAGGTGGCAATGACCTCCCACCGGATTCCCCGAAGCGATTGGGGGGCCGGTTTATGGGGGAGGTTTGTCAACGAAGGGCGGGACGCCCTGCTACAACTCCCGGACCAGCTGATGACCTCCTACGACCACATGAAGGCCGCCCTCCTCACTCGATACGGGCTCACACCGGAGATGTACCGCCAACGGTTCCGCGACTGCAAACGGATTCCGGGTACAACTTGGGTGGAGTACGTGAACTTTTTTAGCCGAGCCTTCGAGGGGTGGATCAAGGGCAACAAAGTAACCACCTACGAACAACTCTTTGACCTTATCGTATGGGAGCACCTGTCGAACAAGTGCTTCGTGGAGCTCCGGCAACACCTCCTGGACAGTAAGCGAACCGACCCTCGACAACTAGCCGTCGAAGCCGACCGGTGGGAAAGCACCCGAGTTGGCAGGAACGCACCCAGCGAATTATCCAGACCGTATCGCCCCCGAGGGGGAGGAGGAAGTCAGGGTCGGGGGAGAGACACCGGCCCCTCGTCACCCCCCAGAAACCCCTCGACCCCGGTTGGCCGAGGAAGCCCTGCCGTCCGGGCCGGTTTCCGGGCCAACATTACGTGCCACAGGTGCCAGCGACCCGGCCACTACGCCAGTGATCCCAATTGCCCAAAGAACCCGAACACTACCCCCCGCCAAGTTGCAGCGGCGGCCCTAGGGGAAGAACTAATCCCGGAAGACCAGGAAGAGTACGAGACCGATCCCTCTGAATGGGCACCCGCCGCCATGGCACTGGTCTGCTTAGGGGAGAGAGACATGATTCCGCGGGCCCCCCTTCCCGCCAACACCCAGAAGTACGGTCAATGGGTCAACATTAATGGCCGCCGGGCGGAAGCCCTCCGCGACACCGGGGCCAGTGTAACGGCGGTCCGACGCCACCTCGTCACTCCAGACCAAATCTTGCCGAACATTCTTTGCCCTGTCCGATCAGCCGACAATTCCGAAAGCCTATGCCACATGGCCTGCGTCCCCTTCGAGTGGGGGGGAGTAACAGGGATGTTAAAAGTAACTGTCCGCGATGATGCCCCCGTGGACTGCCTCCTAGGGAACGACCTTGAAAGCTCTCCCTGGGCAGCTGTCGAACGGAGGGAGCACCTGGGGATGCTTGGCCTCCCCGAATGGGTCTGCGTCACGACCCGGTCCATGACCGCCCGCGCGGTCCCCAGCCCAGAAGAGCCCGAGTGGCCAGAACCTCCTCCCGCGCTCATCCCCGAGGAGGCCGCCCCAGAAGCCAGTCCATTGACCCAAACCGAAGAAGGATCCGACCAGCTTCGGGACGTCCCGGACCTGGCACAATGGCGGCAGGAGGGAGGCCCCACGCAGGAACAATTCCGGGCCGAACAGAAAACCTGTCCCTCTCTCGAAGGACTCCGGCAGCAAGCCCTGGCCCAGAGCGCCGGGGATACCTCGGGGGCCCACTGGATCTACTGGGACCAAGACCTGCTCTACAGCGAGCAGAAAGTTGCAGAACTAGGGGCCAGTCGGGTGCTGGTGGTGCCCCTTCGCTTCCGAGACTTCCTCCTGAACTTAGCCCACGATGTCCCCCTTGCCGGACACCTGGGGCAGGATAAAACCTACGACCGCCTGGTGACCCATTTTTTCTGGCCCCACATGCGGAAGGATGTCACCAACCACTGCAAGGCCTGCCCCACCTGCCAGGCCAGCGGAAAAAGTGGCCGAAAAATCAAAGCACCATTACAACCCTTTCCTGTCGTCACCACCCCGTTTGAACGAGTGGGAATAGACATTGTGGGGCCCCTCGACCCTCGAACAGCCCAAGGACACCGGTTCATCCTGGTCCTGGTAGACCACGCCACCCGCTATCCCGAAGCCATCCCCCTTCGGACTGTGACGGCCCCCGTGGTGGGCCGGGCCCTGATGGGGATCTTCTCCCGGGTGGGGTTCCCCCGGGAGGTCGTCAGTGACAGGGGCACGAACTTTATCTCCAGATATATGAAGTCCCTCTGGCAGCAATGCGGGGTCACCTACAAATTCACGACCCCCTATCACCCGCAAGGAAACGGACTGGTCGAGAGATTCAACCGCACCCTCAAGGGGATGATTATGGGTCTAGAAGAACCCCTTCGACGCCAGTGGGACGTACTGCTTCCATGCCTCCTGTTTGCCTATCGGGAGGTCCCGCAGAAGTCCCTCGGCTTCAGCCCCTTTGAACTACTGTACGGGCACCCCGTCCGGGGCCCCCTCAGCCTAGTCAAGGAAGGTTGGGAGCAGCCTCCCCAGAAAACTCCCCCGGACATCTACCGATATCTCCTGGCTCTCCGCAACCAGACCCGGCGGTTCCGAGACACCGCCAAAGCCAACCTCGAGGCCAGTCAGGAGGACATGAAAAGGTGGTACGATCAGCACACGTCCTCCATTGAGTTCGAACCTGGACAACAGGTCTGGGTGATGTCCCCGGTTGAGCCCTGTGCCCTCCAAGACAGATGGTCCGGGCCCTTCAAGGTAATCGAACGCAAGGGGCCCGTCACCTATTTAATCGACATGGAGACTGCCCGGAACCCCCTACGGGTCCTCCATGCCAACAGGCTCAAACCCCATTTTGTGCGATCCGAACTCAGCCTCCTGATGGCTACCGATACTGGGACAGAAGAAGACTCCGAACCCCTTCCGGACTTACTGAGGGCCCTCGAGCAGGACGGCTCGGTGGAAGGGGTCCAGCTCTCCGAGGCCCTGTCCCCGGAGCAACGCCAAGACTGCCAAACGCTCCTGAGGCAGTTCGCCTCCCTGTTCTCCCTCACCCCCGGAGTCACCCCCTGGTGCCTCCACGATGTGGACACCGGGGACAGCCCTCCTATTCGACACCGGGCATACCGCGTACCAGACCGGGTACGAGCCTGCATCCAGACCGAGGTGTCCAAGATGCTGACCCTAGGAGTGATCGAACCCTCAGACAGTCCCTGGGCGAGCCCAGTCGTCCTGGTTCCCAAGGCAGCTGCCCCGGGCGTTGCCCCTGAGCTCCGGTTCTGCGTGGACTATCGAGGGCTGAATGCAGTTACCCGGACCGACGCTCATCCCATCCCCCGGGCAGACGAGCTAATTGACCGGATGGGGGCCGCCCGCTACCTGAGCATCTTCGACCTAACAGCGGGCTACTGGCAGATCGGCCTCACCCCTAGGGCCCAAGAACGATCCGCCTTCTCTACCCCAGACGGGCACTACCACTTTAAAGTCATGCCCTTCGGCATGAAAAACGCCCCGGCAACGTTCCAACGACTGGTAAACCAGGTACTGGCGGGCCTGGAAGACTTCAGCGCCGCCTACCTGGACGACATTGCTGTGTACAGCCACCAGTGGACCGACCACCTCCGCCACCTGCGGGAGGTTCTACACGCCCTCCAGCAAGCAGGGCTCACCATCAAGGCCAGCAAGTGCCAAGTTGGCCAAGGGTCCGTGACCTACCTGGGACACCAAGTGGGAAGCGGGCTGGTGGCCCCTCTCCAACTCAAGATTGCTGCCATCCAGGCCTGGCAACCCCCGACGAGCCAAACGGAGGTCCGGGCCTTCCTGGGGCTCACCGGATACTACCGGCGGTTCGTGAAGGACTATGGCAGCATCGTGGGGCCCCTCACAGAGCTCACCTCCAAAAAGAGCCCCAAAACCGTCAACTGGACCCCGGACTGCCAATCAGCCTTCGAGAAGCTAAAGACCGCCATGTGCACGGCCCCCGTGCTCCAGGCTCCCGACTACAGCCGGGAATTCCTTGTGCAAACGGACGCCTCCGATCATGGTGTGGGGGCCGTCCTCTCCCAACTCAACGCCGAAGGGGTCGACCATCCGGTGGTCTTCATCAGCAGACGCCTCTTGCCCCGAGAACAGCGCTGGAGCACCATTGAGAGGGAGGCCTTCGCCGTAGTCTGGGCACTCAAGAAGCTCCGGCCATACCTCTTCGGCACCCACTTCCGGGTGCAAACAGACCACCGACCCCTGCAATGGCTGATGCAAATGCGGGGGGAGAACCCGAAGCTGTTGCGCTGGTCCATCTCCCTGCAGGGGATGGACTTCACGGTGGAACATCGTCCAGGCCAGGACCACGCCAACGCCGACGGCCTGTCACGCTTTTTCCGCCTCAGCGAGGAGAGTCCCCAGGAAGATGGCTGACTCTCCCCGCCTTCAGCTGGGGGGGACGCATGTTGGACAGGCCGCATGGTCGGGCTGCCCCCTCCCCGCAATGGGACCTGGACCCTGGCTCCCCCTGTATCCCCCAGCCAGAGTCCCCGACGACCACCCGAAGTACACTGCAATTCCTCAC
Organism: Lissotriton helveticus; assembly: GCF_964261635.1. NCBI lineage: Eukaryota > Metazoa > Chordata > Amphibia > Caudata > Salamandridae > Lissotriton > Lissotriton helveticus. Next base: position 49,293,451 of record NC_136061.1, on the reverse strand, counting down.
CCACAAGACACCAGCTCCGAACCCAGCTGGCCCGGGTCACCATCCACACCACGGCCTCGGCCCAGCCGCCATCTTGGGCCACTACAGCACGAGGCCGCGTGGCCTCAACTCGACCCTCACCCTGGGCCCGGCCGGGCCCGACATCGAGGCACCAACCTCCCCCCGGGAGGCAGAGTGACCACTTGGCGAGTCAATGGGAGAAAGGAATCGTCAACGGCTCTCCTCCGCCAGGTGTCGAGCACCCCCGGCCGCCTGGGCGCTGGCTCCACCCCCATGCTGGGTGTCTGGACTCCCTCATCCCGGACCTCCCGGCCCCCCAGGCGCGAGGGTCCGGACATCAAAGGGGACCAGACCTATAACTGGGGCAGGACCAGACCAGGAAACCAGTTGTATCCTGGAGTCGAGAGACCCGAGAAGAACTCATCCGTGACTTGGCCTGCTGGCGCTGCCGCGGCCCTCTGCCTCGTGAAACCATCGTCTTGGCCTGCTGGCGCTGCCGCGGCCCTCTGCCCCGTGAAACCATCGACTTGGCCTGCTGGCGCTGCCGCGGCCCTCTGCCTCGTGAAACCATCGTCTTGGCCTGCTGGCGCTGCCGCGGCCCTCTGCCTCGTGAAACCATCGTCTTGGCCTGCTGGCGCTGCCGCGGCCCTCTGCCTCGTGAAACCATCGTCTTGGCCTGCTGGCGCTGCCGCGGCCCTCTGCCTCGTGAAACCATCGTCTTGGCCTGCTGGCGCTGCCGCGGCCCTCTGCCTCGTGAAACCATCGTCTTGGCCTGCTGGCGCTGCCGCGGCCCCTGCCTCGTGAAACCATCGTCTTGGCCTGCTGGCGCTGCCGCGGCCCTCTGCTTTAAGAGACTATCACCTTGGCCTGCTGGCGCTGCCGCGGCCCGATCCACAGACCCTCCAGCTCGAGGATTGTGAGCTCGCCTGTTACCACTACCTGTACCGATCCGGTACCAAGACTGTCCCGCTACCCCCTTTCCCTACAGAGACTAGAAGTGAGAGGACCCCCGGGTCCAAGATCTCCTGTATCGCTGATATCCTTGCCTTAAGAACCTTATATAAAGCCTTGAACTCGACTTGGTGTGGTGCCTGTTTGTGGGGAGGGAGGTAACTTGTCTGTACGATCGCCGGAGACGGTCCCCCTCGGGGATCTCTCCCTCGGTATCCGGCCGACCCTCAGGGTCCCCGTCTAACAGTCCTGCTCAAAAAGGAGTTGTCTCCAGAGCCCAGCCAAGCCAAGAGACTCCAAGGTCCAGCTGACTGGCCTCCTGTTCGCAGCACAGGGACACAACAGCTGAAGAAGCCCGCTGGGCAAGTTGGTAGCCCAAAGTCTTCAAGCAGCTACCACCACCGCCGTGCAGCATCGAGGGCCAAGACCTGAGTTCACTGAACCTGGGAGCACTGTTGGGGAGTTACTGAGACCCTCAGAAGGTGACTTATCGACTCAGGAAGGCCTGGCCTGTGACAGCGACACCACCTGCAACCAGAAGGCCCTCACCACCTTCGTGGACCTGAGGAATCCCTTCAGGAAGACCATTAGTGATCGCACCACACCCACAGCATCCTTGGAGCATTTTCACATCCTTGCTCCCTATCATCAGGACCACTCCATAGGAATCCATAGCAATGAAGTGCCTGGAACTACTGGAGGACTGCTTTTTCTGTGAAGGTAACTTTTCTTGAGAACCTTGCTGGTCCCCCTTACAAGCTCCTTGCCTAATTTGGTCCCTCCAAGTACTTTTAGCCGTCTGCATTGACACATATCTAGGTTTTCCTTGAAAAAGTTTTTAAGTGTCAAATTTGTTGAATTTGTCAAAGCTTGTTCACATTTGCGTGAAAGCACTTTGATTTATTATTGCTTGTAAAATCTATATCCCCTGAACTCTCCGGTGGATCTTTTTAGTTCTGATATCTAAATGCTTATAAAAATACAGTCTATTGTTATAAATTGGTGTTGGATCTCTTGAGTGTTGTGTTGATTTGTTCTTCAATTCTTTTGGTGCTGTTCAAATGCTTTACATGTGTCCCTCTGTGTAAGCCTTGCTGCTCAGAGGCACAGCTAGCAAGGGTTGAGCGGAGGGTTTTTCATTTTAAACCAACTGGACCTGAAGGGGGTGGTAAGTGTATTACACAGTGAGGTCGCACAACCACAGCATATTATACACCCCATTTCCTCACAGGTCACAACACAGACAGTGTGAGGAACTTAAGGCATAGCACACTACAGGCAGTATGAGGTGCATGTTACACCTGGAAAGACAGTGTGAGGAGCTCGAGGCATGTGGACAGACAGTGTGAGGAGCTTGAGGTACAGTACACCAGGGGCGGTGTGTCCCTGAGGGCGTGGGGACGTTGCCCCACTCATTTTATGGCCCCCTGGCACAGTATTTCAAATCATAGAAAACTTACTTTACTAAGCAAAGTCATTCACTGAAGAGCGCGTGAGGCAAGCCCTGGTGAAACCAGCCTGGCCGGGACTGAGGGGGCGGGGCATATATTGACAGGCAGGTATTTCACCAGCTAGGGCAGCATGTTGTGCGCAGCTGGCCCCAAGTGCGCATGTCGGGTTGGACGGCTGCCTTCCACCGGCCAGCCCGACATGCGTACTGGAGGCCTCTCCACCTGAGCATTACTGAGTCGGGGTGACTCAAAGCCACAGTCGCTGGTCTCAGTAATGAGCAGTGTTGGACAGGCCGCATGGTCGGGCTGCCCCCCCTCCCCGCAGTAGGACCTGGACCCTGGCTCTCCCTGCATCCCCAGCCAGAGTCCCTAAACGACCACCCGAAGTACCCTGCAATCCCTCCACTACAAGACACCAGCCCCGGACCCAGCTGGCCCGGGTCACCATCCACACCACGACATCGAACCGGCCGCCATCTTGGGGCACTGCAGCACGAGGCCGCGTGGCCTCAACTCGACCCTAACCCTGGGCCCGGCCGGCCCCGACATCGGGGCACCAACCTCCCCCCAGGAGGCAGAGTGACCACTTGGCAAATCAATGGGAGAAGGAATCGTCAACGGCTCCCCTCCGCCAGGTGTCGATCACCCCCGGCCGCCCTGGGCGCTGGCTCCACCCCCCTGCTGGGTGTCTGGACTCCCTCATCCCGGACCTCCCGGCCCCCAGGCGCGAGGGTCCGGACATCAAAGGGGACCAGACCTATAACTGGGGCAGTGCCAGACCAGGAAGGGAGTTGTATCCTGGAGTCGAGAGACCCGAGAAGAACTCATCCGTGACTGGCCTGCTGGCGCTGCCGCGGCCCTCTGCCTCGTGAACCCATCTTGGCCTGCTGGCGCTGCCGCGGCCCTCTGCCTCGTGAAACCATCGTCTTGGCCTGCTGGCGCTGCCGCGGCCCTCTGCCTAGTGAAACCATCTTGGCCTGCTGGCGCTGCCGCGGCCCTCTGCCTCGTGAAACCATCGACTTGGCCTGCTGGCGCTGCCGCGGCCCTCTGCCTTGTGAGACTACCATCTTGGCCTGCTGGCGCTGCCGCGGCCCGATCCACAGACCCTCCAGCTCGAGGATTGTGAGCTCGCCCCTTACCACTACCTGTACCGATCCGGTACCAAGACTGTCCCGCTACCCCCTTTCCCTACAGAGACTAGAAGTGAGAGGACCCCCGGGTCCGAGATATCCTGTATCGCTGATATCCTTGCCTTAAGAACCTTATATAAAGCATTGAACTCGACTTGGTGTGGTGCCTGTTTGTGGGGAGGGAGGTAACTTGTCTGTACGATCACCGGAGACGGTCCCCCTCGGGGATCTCTCCCTCAGTATCCGGCCGACCCTCAGGGTCCCCGTCTAACATTGGTGGCCAGCGACGGGATCCGAACCTACGCATAATCGTACAGAAAGTCACCCGACCCACGACACACGACCACCATGACAACAGAGAGCGGAACAACGGAGAAATTCCAGATGGAAAAATTGGAAGACTACAACCACCGAGAACTGAAGCAATATTGCATGGAACTTGGTCTCCCAACCACGGGTCTGAGTACGAAGGAAGACTTCAAACGAGCCCTAGAAGCCTGGGCGGAAACGGGTACGGCCGTACCCCGAACACAAACGACCGAAACGAGCCCCGCACCAACTAAAGAAAGAGCGGGTCTCTCCCTGGAAGAGATCCGAGAAAGAGAAAAAACCAGACTCCACGAATTAGAACTAGCCCGACTTCGCTTGGATGGAGAACTCAAGCTGGCCGAACAAAAAATAACCCTGGAACACTTACGGCTCAAGGAAGAGCGAGAAGACAAGCAAAGACAGAGAGAGCTAGAGGAAAAGAAACTAGAGTACGAACATGAGCGCGATCTCAAAGCACTGGAGATCCAGAAACAGAATAAAGACCTCGGGCTCCCCGAACGACCGACCCCGTCTGCCTCGACCGAACCCAAGGTTCACATCCCCAAAGATGTCATCCGGGAATACCACAAGAACGATGATATACAGCAGTGGTTTAAAGCCTATGAGGTGGCAATGACCTCCCACCGGATTCCCCGAAGCGATTGGGGAGCCGGATTATGGGGGAGGTTTGTCAACGAAGGGCGGGACGCCCTGCTGCAACTCCCGGACCAGCTGATGACCTCCTACGACCACATGAAGGCCGCCCTCCTCACTCGATACGGGCTCACACCTGAGATGTACCGCCAACGGTTCCGCGACTGCAAACGGATTCCGGGTTCAACTTGGGTGGAGTACGTGAACTTTTTTAGCCGAGCCTTCGAGGGGTGGATCAAGGGCAACAAAGTAACCACCTACGAACAACTCTTTGACCTTATCGTATGGGAACACCTGTCGAACAACTGCTTCGTGGAGCTCCGGCAACACCTCCTGGACAGTAAGCTAACCGACCCTCGACAACTCGCCGTCGAAGCCGACCGGTGGGAAAGCACCCGAGTTGGCCGGAACGCACCCAGCGAATTATCCAGACCGTATCGCCCCCGAGGGGGAGGAGGGAGTCAGGGTCGGGGGAGAGACCCCGGCCCCTCGTCACCCCCCAGAAACCCCTCGACCCCGGTTGGCCGAGGAAGCCCTGCCGTCCGGGCCGGTTTCCGGGCCAACATTACGTGCCACAGGTGCCAGCGACCCGGCCACTACGCCAGTGATCCCAACTGCCCAAAAAATCCGAACACTACCCCCCGCCAAGTTGCAGCGGCGGCCCTAGGGGAAGAACTAATCCCGGAAGACCAAGAAGAGTACGAGACCGATCCCTCTGAATGGGCGCCCGCCGCCATGGCACTGGTCTGCTTAGGGGAGAGAGACATGATTCCGCGGGCCCCCCTTCCCGCCAACACCCAGAAGTACGGTCAATGGGTCAACATTAATGGCCGCCGGGCGGAAGCCCTCCGCGACACCGGGGCCAGTGTAACGGCGGTCCGACGCCACCTCGTCACTCCCGACCAAATCTTGCCGAACATTCTTTGCCCTGTCCGATCAGCCGACAACTCCGAAAGCCTATGCCACATGGCCTGCGTCCCCTTCGAGTGGGGAGGAGTAACAGGGATGTTAAAAGTAACTGTCCGCGATGATGCCCCCGTGGACTGCCTCCTAGGAAACGACCTTGAAAGCTCTCCATGGGCAGCTGTCGAACGGAGGGAGCACCTGGGGATGCTTGGCCTCCCCGAATGGGTCTGCGTCACGACCCGGTCCATGACCGCCCGCGCGGTCCCCAGCCCAGAAGAGCCCGAGTGGCCAGAACCTCCTCCCGCGCTCATCCCAGAGGAGGCCGCCCCAGGAGCCAGTCCATTGACCCAAACCGAAGAAGGATCCGACCAGCTTCGGGACGTCCCTGACCTGGCACAATGGCGGCAGGAGGGAGGCCCCACGCAGGAACAATTCCGGGCCGAACAGAAAACCTGTCCCTCTCTCGAAGGACTCCGGCAGCAAGCCCTGGATCAGAGCACCGGGGATACCTCGGGGGCCCACTGGATCTACTGGGACCAAGACCTGCTCTACAGCGAGCAGAAAGTGGCGGAACTAGGGGCCAGTCGGGTGCTGGTGGTGCCCCTTCGCTTCCGAGACTTCCTCCTGAACTTAGCCCACGATGTCCCCCTTGCCGACACCTGGGGCAGGATAAAACCTACGACCGCCTGGTGACCCATTTTTTCTGGCCCCACATGCGAAAGGATGTCACCAACCACTGCAAGGCCTGCCCCACCTGCCAGGCCAGCGGAAAAAGTGGCCGAAAAATCAAAGCACCATTGCAACCCTTTCCTGTCGTCACCACCCCGTTTGAACGAGTGGGAATAGACATTGTGGGGCCCCTCGACCCTCGAACAGCCCAAGGACACCGGTTCATCCTGGTCCTCGTAGACCACGCCACTCGCTATCCCGAGGCCATCCCTCTTCGGACGGTGACGGCCCCCGTGGTGGGCCGGGCCCTGATGGGGATCTTCTCCCGGGTGGGGTTCCCCCGGGAGGTCGTCAGTGACAGGGGCACGAACTTTATCTCCAGATATATGAAGTCTCTTTGGCAACAATGCGGGGTCACCTACAAATTCACGACCCCCTATCACCCGCAAGGAAACGGACTGGTCGAGAGGTTCAACCGCACCCTCAAGGGGATGATTATGGGCCTAGAAGAACCCCTTCGACGCCAGTGGGACGTGCTACTTCCCTGCCTCCTGTTTGCCTATCGGGAGGTCCCGCAGAAGTCCCTCGGCTTCAGCCCATTTGAACTCCTGTACGGGCACCCCGTCCGGGGCCCCCTCAGCCTAGTCAAGGAAGGTTGGGAGCAGCCTCCCCAGAAAACTCCCCCGGACATCTACAGGTACCTCCTGGCTCTCCGCAACCAGACCCGGCAGTTCCGAGACACCGCCAAAGCCAATCTCGAGGCCAGTCAGGAGGACATGAAGAGGTGGTACGATCAGCACGCGTCCTCCATTGAGTTCGAACCGGGACAACAGGTCTGGGTGATGTCCCCGGTTGAACCCTGTGCACTCCAAGACCGATGGTCCGGGCCCTTCAAGGTAATCGAACGCAAAGGGCCCGTCACCTATTTAATCGACATGGAGACTGCCCGGAACCCCCTACGGGTCCTCCATGCCAACAGGCTAAAACCCCATTTTGTGCGATCCGAGCTCAGCCTCCTGATGGCTACCGATAATGGGACAGAAGAAGACTCCGAACCCCTTCCGGACTTACTGAGGGCCTTCGAGCAGGATGGCTCAGTGGAAGGGGTCCAGCTCTCCGAGGCCCTGTCCCCGGAGCAACGCCAAGACTGCCAAACGCTCCTGAGGCGGTTCGCCTCCCTGTTCTCCCTCACCCCCGGAGTCACCCCCTGGTGCCTCCACGATGTGGACACCGGGGACAGCCCTCCTATCCGACACCGGGCATACCGCGTACCAGACCGGGTACGAGCCTGCATCCAGACCGAGGTGTCCAAAATGCTGACCCTGGGAGTGATCGAACCCTCAGACAGCCCCTGGGCAAGCCCAGTCGTCCTGGTTCCCAAGGCGGCCGCCCCGGGCGTTGCCCCTGAGCTCCGGTTCTGCGTGGACTATCGGGGGCTGAATGCAGTTACCAGGACCGACGCTCATCCCATCCCCCGGGCCGACGAGCTAATTGACCGGATGGGGGCCGCCCGCTACCTGAGCATCTTCGACCTAACAGCGGGCTACTGGCAGATCGGCCTCACCCCTCGGGCCCAAGAACGATCCGCCTTCTCTACCCCAGACGGGCACTACCACTTTAAAGTCATGCCCTTCGGCATGAAAAACGCCCCGGCCACGTTCCAACGGCTGGTAAACCAGGTACTGGCGGGCCTGGAAGACTTCAGCGCCGCCTACCTGGACGACATTGCTGTGTACAGCCACCAGTGGACCGACCACCTCCGCCACCTGCGGGAGGTTCTACACGCCCTCCAGCAAGCCGGGCTCACCATCAAGGCCAGCAAGTGCCAGGTTGGCCAAGGGTCCGTGACCTACCTGGGACACCAAGTGGGAAGCGGGCTAGTGGCTCCTCTCCAACTCAAGATTGCTGCCATCCAGGCCTGGCAACCCCCTACGACCCAAACGGAGGTCCGGGCCTTCCTGGGGCTCACCGGATACTACAGGCGGTTCGTGAAGGACTATGGCAGCATCGTGGGGCCCCTCACAGAGCTCACCTCCAAAAAGGGCCCCAAAACCGTCAACTGGACCCTGGACTGCCAATCGGCCTTCGAGAAACTAAAGACCGCCATGTGCACGGCCCCCGTGCTCCAGGCTCCCGACTACAGCCGGGAATTCATTGTGCAGACGGACGCCTCCGATCATGGTGTGGGGGCCGTCCTCTCCCAAATCAACGCCGAAGGGGTCGACCATCCGGTGGTCTTCATCAGCAGACGCCTCTTGCCCCGAGAACAGCGCTGGAGCACCATTGAGAGAGAGGCCTTCGCCGTAGTCTGGGCCCTCAAGAAGCTCCGGCCATACCTCTTCGGCACCCACTTCCGGGTGCAAACAGACCACCGACCCCTGCAATGGCTGATGCAAATGCGGGGGGAAAACCCGAAGCTGTTGCGCTGGTCCATCTCCCTGCAGGGGATGGACTTCACGGTGGAACATCGTCCAGGCCAGGACCACGCCAACGCCGACGGCCTGTCACGCTTTTTCCGCCTCAGCGAGGAGAGTCCCCAGGAAGATGGCTGACTCTCCCCGCCTTCAGCTGGGGGGGACGCATGTTGGACAGGCCGCATGGTCGGGCTGCCCCCCCTCCCCGCAGTAGGACCTGGACCCTGGCTCTCCCTGCATCCCCAGCCAGAGTCCCTAAACGACCACCCGAAGTACCCTGCAATCCCTCCACTACAAGACACCAGCCCCGGACCCAGCTGGCCCGGGTCACCATCCACACCACGACATCGAACCGGCCGCCATCTTGGGGCACTGCAGCACGAGGCCGCGTGGCCTCAACTCGACCCTAACCCTGGGCCCGGCCGGCCCCGACATCGGGGCACCAACCTCCCCCCAGGAGGCAGAGTGACCACTTGGCAAATCAATGGGAGAAGGAATCGTCAACGGCTCCCCTCCGCCAGGTGTCGATCACCCCCGGCCGCCCTGGGCGCTGGCTCCACCCCCCTGCTGGGTGTCTGGACTCCCTCATCCCGGACCTCCCGGCCCCCAGGCGCGAGGGTCCGGACATCAAAGGGGACCAGACCTATAACTGGGGCAGTGCCAGACCAGGAAGGGAGTTGTATCCTGGAGTCGAGAGACCCGAGAAGAACTCATCCGTGACTGGCCTGCTGGCGCTGCCGCGGCCCTCTGCCTCGTGAACCCATCTTGGCCTGCTGGCGCTGCCGCGGCCCTCTGCCTCGTGAAACCATCGTCTTGGCCTGCTGGCGCTGCCGCGGCCCTCTGCCTAGTGAAACCATCTTGGCCTGCTGGCGCTGCCGCGGCCCTCTGCCTCGTGAAACCATCGACTTGGCCTGCTGGCGCTGCCGCGGCCCTCTGCCTTGTGAGACTACCATCTTGGCCTGCTGGCGCTGCCGCGGCCCGATCCACAGACTCTCCAGCTCGAGGATTGTGAGCTCGCCCCTTACCACTACCTGTACCGATCCGGTACCAAGACTGTCCCGCTACCCCCTTTCCCTACAGAGACTAGAAGTGAGAGGACCCCCGGGTCCGAGATATCCTGTATCGCTGATATCCTTGCCTTAAGAACCTTATATAAAGCATTGAACTCGACTTGGTGTGGTGCCTGTTTGTGGGGAGGGAGGTAACTTGTCTGTACGATCACCGGAGACGGTCCCCCTCGGGGATCTCTCCCTCAGTATCCGGCCGACCCTCAGGGTCCCCGTCTAACAAGCAGTGAGGCCACCTGCCCAGCCAATCCTAGTGCTGCTTTAACAGCAGGAGCAGCGCCGGGATTGGCTCAGAGAGAGATACGTGCTATGGTTACATAGGGCCACCCTGGCAGTGTGTGCTGTGATGTCACGTGAGTCAGCGCAGGTGTCGAAGGAGGGTGTCTCTCTCCCCCATTTTGTTGCAACACAAACAAGCTTCTAGGGACAGCCTGTGGCTACTTGCTGGTACGGGCCTGCGCCTTAGCACGCATTTGAAAAGTAAAGATTGAGCTCAGCTGCTTTAAGTTGCACAGGAGGTAAGTAAAAAAAGTGTAATTAGTGAGTAAGTTCCTTGTTAATTAAACAAAATGTGCCAGCAAACACAAAAGAATACTAAGTGTGCAGCTAAAACACAAAACAGTATTAAAGATGAGAGGATGTGGCCTAAAGGCTAGAGCGGGTGACCTTGAAGCTGGGGAACTGTGTTCGAGTCTCTGCAGGAACGCTCCATATCCCGTGATTCTGGGCACACCACTTAATCTCCCCGTGCCTAACAAAAATGAAGGTGTCGGTCTGTAATGCAACTGGTGCTATGTAAAGCGCTCTGATACTTTCGGGTGGAGTTTGAGCTATATAAAACTCTCCAAAAAAGTGAGCAGTCAAAAATGCTGATAGGTCCTCAGCTAGGTTTTTAAAATTAATATATATTTACTATACCCTATTGTACGCTAGTATTTCTATAGCACCTTCCTACCTGTTGTCGAGGCACCAAAGCACCTTCAAGAGGGTCAGATGAGTAAAAACAGAGGGTCCGATTCACAGAACTAACTTAAGACAAAATCCTAAACTTACTACTTTTGGTATTCACAGAAGGTAGGATTTTGTCTTAAGTTTATCTTAAGTCTGTCTCAAGTCTGTCTTAAGACAAACTTGAGACAAAATCCTAACTTCTGTAAATGACAAAAGTAGTAAGTGTAGGATTTTGTCTTAAGTTAGTTCTGTGAATCGCCCCCCCCCCCCCCATTCACTAGCCCTTGGATGGGAGAAGGCTGTTAGCTGTGGTAACACGTGCTTGAGTTGAATGTTGGTGTTGTGCGTGAGACCGGGAGAGAGTGCTCCTGCCCTGGTGCAGTGGCGCATATGCACGTCTTATGCATGGGCCTGTGTAGGAATGTGAGGTCAGGAATACAAGGACCATTTATAAACCGGACACTGCGGTCTGAGAATCGATTGAGCCTGTTTTCTCGGTTGTCATTGCCGGCCCTTCTCTTTGAGAGTACATTCCAAAGCTGGAGGTGGTTTTTGGCAAGGGGGATAATTTGACACGGGGCTGTCCAGGACCCGAGGTTTTTCTTTGGTTTTATAATCTGAGTTTGGATTGTAAGAAGGTTGGTCTCATCACCTGGACCGCCCGATGTGCAAGTCTAACACTCTGAGCACCCCCCAACAACGTGTCCCCCCAAACATGCATGTAGAAATGTGATGACGTGGTAATGGTACACTTTACAGTAAGTATGTGCAAATATATCTCCAGTCTAACATTTAATTTACGCCATGTAGCTAGCCTGCACATCACAATGACACCCATCAGTTGACAACCACTGCAGGTAGATGCCTCTCTGGTTACACCCTTTAAGCCACCTCGAAGTGCCCCATTAGCCTACTGCCGCCGGGTAGGAGTCGCGGCGTCCTCTCAACACACCCTGTGATTCTGGGCGAATCCCTTGACCTTCTCGAGCCTTTGAAAGAACAACGTGACAGACATCAAGTCTGACTCTCTAAGTTTTTGTAAAAGAAGAAGTGCGCGATTCGACCACAGCGTGGCGCTGTCGGCCCACTTCTGAAAGTGATAGGCGAAACCATGCAGGAAAACGGGGTGGAAACGTGCTGAGCGCTTAGTTTAAATGGCTGAGTTTCCTGAACCTCGAGCCAGGCCGCCAATTCGGCCCTTTTTACCGATAATAACGCGCAGTTTTTGAGCGCAACGGAGCACGACACATGGAAGTCACCTCTTTTCTGATTGACTGATTTTCTGGAACGCATAATCTCTCTATGGTTGTTGTTTCTATAAGAATGTGCTCTCTTTCTTATGTTGGTGCACTTCTGTTTACATTTTTCGCCCATTCCGAGTATGAACGTAATTTGCTGATTGGCAGTTGGTGATTGGTGGCTTGAGTCTGCCCCGCCCAAACTACCCTCACACACCGGGTACACAGTGGGGTTGCAAGGGTGCCACGGTCCTTGATGCAAACCAGGAAAATGCCTACTCATCCCCTGGCTTGGTGGTAAAAAAAGGGAGGTATTTAAGGTGCCTAGTAGATCCCTCTCACCCTGGGCCCCGGTGCTACTGCACCTGCCAGACTATTGTTAGGTATGCTCCAGGTACACAGCCACCCACCTGTCTCCTGCACCCATAGATACAAATATACTTTAAATCATCTGAAGGTACTGAAAAGTGCCCAGTTGACACAGTAATTATATGCGATAAAGTACCCCCTGCCATATATTATAGGGATATTGCAAGTCACCAAAGAGTCCCGTGACCTTAAGCAGAGCTAATGCATTTTGAAATGATTATAAGAGCAGAAAAAGTCAAAAACACTTCAGAAAATAGGAGAGAACTCGATGAGTGTCGGTGTGTTTCTTACATGCGCCCCAAACGCTGTCTTAAAACTCTTCTCTTCCTCTGTCAATGCCTCCCTGAGTCTCTGATTCCTTTCACTGTGTCCAGTGCACACTCCAATGTTATTAACTATCTGCCTTCAGTTCAGTGTCAAAAAACATATCGGCAGGGACATTCCACCTGGAGCCCTGCGTATCTCTTGATTCAAATTATAGTGCCACAAAGTCATTTGCTCCTAAGATTTTAAACTTGGGATCATAATTTAGGCAATAAATTATTTGCATTAAAAACAGCATTAGCAAAGGCTTGTTTTGGTTTGAGTTTTGTAAAACTTTATTATTGGGTGGGCTTCCAGGACTCAATACAAATGAAGATATTGGCTTAAAGCAAACATATTATTGGGTCTTTAAAAAGCTCACATCACCACTGTAGTCTCTGGAACTGAAAGGAACTAATTTGTGTGTGGTTGGGCTCCATGTGGGAGAGCAGAATGAGGTCAGTCAGTCAGTCACAGTGAAATAGCCAATGGCTGAAGTGAGCTGACCCTTTTCCCCATATTGTATGCTGTAGTGGGTGGATTCAAACTGTGGCTGGAATTAAACTGGGAATGGCACAACAGTAGAACATTGGATTCACAATGGCTTCTGCTGGTGTGATTCACAATGGCCTCTTCTAGTGGGATTCACAATGGCCTCTTCTAGTGGGATTCACAATGGCCTCTTCTAGTGGGATTCACAATGGCCTCTAGTGGTAGGATTCACAATGGCCTCTTCTAGTGGGATTCACATTGGTCTCTGCTGTTGGGATTCACAATGACATCTTGTAGTAGGATTCACAATGGCCTCTGCAGTTGGGATTCACAATGGCCTCTGCTGGTGGGATTCACAATGGCCTCTGCTGGTGGGATTCACAATGACCTCTTCTAGTGGGATTCACAATGGCCTCTGCTGTTGGGATTCACAATGACCTCTTGTAGTGGGATTCACAATGACCTCTTCTAGTGGGATTCACAATGGCCTCTTCTAGTGGGATTCACAATGGCCTCAGCTGTTGGGATTCACAATGACCTCTTGTAGTGGGATTCACAATGACCTCTTCTAGTGGGATTCACAATGGCCTCTTGTGGTGGGATTCACAATGGCCTCTTCTAGTGGGATTCACAATTGCCTCTTGTGGTGGGATTCACAATGGCCTCTTCTAGTGGGATTCACAATGGCCTCTGCTGTTGGGATTCACAATGGCCTCTTGTTGTGGGATTCACAATGGCCTCTGCTGTTGGGATTCACAATGGCCTCTGCTGGTGGCATTCACAATGGCCTCTGCTGGTGGGATTCACAATGGGCTCTTCTAGTGGGATTCACAATGGCCTCTGCTGTTGGGATTCACAATGACCTCTTGAAGTGGGATTCACAATGACCTCATCTAGTGGGATTCACAATGGACTCTTCTAGTGGGATTCACAATGGCCTCTGCTGTTGGGATTTACAATGGCCTCTTGTAGTGGGATTCACAATGACCTCTTCTAGTGGGATTCACAATGGCCTCTGCTGGTGGGATTCACAATGGCCTCTGCTGTTGGGATTCACAATGGCTTCTTGTAGTGAGATTCACAATGACCTCTTCTAGTGGGATTCACAATGGCCTCTGCTGTTGAGATTCACAATGGCCTCTTGTAGTGGGATTCACAATGGACTCTGCTGTTGGGATTCACAATGGCCTCTTCTAGTGGGATTCACAATGGCCTCTGCTGGTGGGATTCACAACGGCCTCTGCTGTTGGGATTCACAATGGCCTCTTGTAGTGGGATTCACAATGGCCTCTTCTAGTGGGATTCACAATGGCCTCTGCTGGTGGGATTCACAATGGCCTCTGCTGTTGGGAATCACAATGGCTTCTTGTAGTGAGATTCACAATGGCCTCTTCTGGTGGGATTCACAATGGCCTCTGCTGTTGGGATTCACAATGGCCTCTTGTAGTGGGATTCACAATGGCCTCTGCTGTTGGGATTCACAATGGCCTCTTCTAGTGGGATTCACAATGATGTCCTCTGCTGGTGGGATTCACAATGGCCTCTGCTGTTGGGATTCACAATGGCCTATGCTGGTGGGATTAACAATGGCCTCTGCTGTTATGATTCACAATGGCCTCTTGTAGTGGGATTCACAATGGCCTCTTGTAGTGGGATTCACAATGGCCTCTTCTAGTGGGATTCACAATGGCCTCTGCTGTTGGGATTCACAATGGCCTCTGATGTTGGGATTCACAATGGCCTATGCTGGTGGGATTAACAATGGCCTCTGCTGTTATGATTCACAATGGCCTCTTGTAGTGGGATTAACAATGGCCTCTTGTAAATGGATTCACAATGGCCTCTTGTAGTGGGATTCACAATGGCCTCTTCTAGTGGGATTCACAATGGCCTCTTCTAGTGGGAGTCACAATGGCCTCTTCTAGTGGGATTCACAATGGCCTCGTCTAGTGGGATTCACAATGGCCTCTGCTGTTGGGATTCACAATGGCCTCTGCTGTTGGGATTCACAATGGCCTCTTCTAGTGGGATTCACAATTGCCTCTGCTGGTGGTATTCACAATGGTCTCTGCTGTTGGGATTCACAATGGCTTATTGTAGTGGGATTCACAATGGCCTCTTGTAATGTGATTCACAATGGCCTCTGCTGTTGGGATTCACAATTGCCTCTTGTAGTGGGATTCACAATGGCCTCTTCTAGTGGGATTCACAATGGCCTCTGCTGGTGGGATTCACAATGGCCTCTGCTGTTGGGATTCACAATGGCCTCTTCTAATGGGATTCACAATGGCCTCTGCTGTTGGGATTTACAATGGCCTCTGCTGTTGGGATTTACAATGGCCTCTTCTAGTGGGATTCACAATGGCCTCTGCTGTTGGGATCTACAATGGCCTCTTGTAGTGGGATTCAAAATGGCCTCTGCTGTTGGGATTCACAATGGCCTCTTGTAGTGGGATTCACAATGGCCTCTTCTAGTGGGATTCACAATGGCCTCTGCTGGTGGGATTCACAATGTCCCCTTGTATTGGGATTCAGAATGGCCTCTCCTAGTGGGATTCACAATGCCTCTGCTGTTGGGATTCACAATGGCCTCTGCTGTTGGAATTCACAATGGCGTCTTGTAGTGGGATTCACAATGGCCTCTGCTGTTGGGATTCACAATGGCCTCTTCTAGTGGGATTCACAATGGCCTCTGCTGGTGGGATTCAAAATGGCCTCTTCTAGTGGGATTCACAATGGCCTCTGCTGGTGGGATCTACAATGGCCTCTTGTAGTGGGATTCACAATGGCCTCTTCTAGTGGGATTCACAATGGCCTCTTCTAGTGGGATTCACAATGGCCTCTGCCTTTGGGATTCACAATGGCCTCTTGTAGTGGGATTCACAATGACCACTTCTAGTGGGATTCACAATGGCCTTTGCTATTGGGATTCACAATTGCCTCTTGTATTGGGATTCAGAATGGCCTCTCCTAGTGAGATTCACAATGGCCTCTGCTGTTGGGATTCACAATGGCCTCTGCTGTTGGAATTCACAATGGCCTCTTGTAGTGGGATTCACAATGGCCTCTGTTGTTGGGATTCACAATGGCCTCTTCTAGTGGGATTCACAATGGCCTCTGCTGGTGGGATTCACAATGGCCTCTTCTAGTGGGATTCACAATGGCCTCTTCTGGTGGGATTCACAATGGCCTCTTGTAGTGGGATTCACAATGGCCTCTTGTAATGGGATTCACAATGGCCTCTTCTAGTAGGATTCACAATGGCCTCTGCTGTTGGGATTCACAATGACCTCTTGTAGTGGGATTCACAATGACCTCTTCTAGTGGGATTCACAATGGCCTCTGCTGGTGGGATTCACAATGGCCTCTGCTGTTGGGATTCACAATGGCTTCTTGTAGTGAGATTCACAATGACCTCTTCTAGTGGGATTCACAATGGCCTCTGCTGTTGGGATTCACAATGGCCTCTTGTAGTGGGATTCACAATGGCCTCTGCTGTTGGGATTCACAATGGCCTCTTCTAGTGGGATTCACAATGGCCTCTGCTGGTGGGATTCACAATGGCCTCTGCTGTTGGGATTCACAATGGCCTCTTGTAGTGGATTCACAATGGCCTCTTCTAGTGGGATTCACAATGGCCTCTGCTGGTGGGATTCACAATGGCCTCTGCTGGTGGGATTCACAATGGCTTCTTGTAGTGAGATTCACAATGGCCTCTTCTAGTGGGATTCACAATGGCCTCTGCTGTTGGGATTCACAATGGCCTCTTGTAGTGGGATTCACAATGGCCTCTGCTGTTGGGATTCACAATGGCCTGTTCTAGTGGAATTCACAATGGCCTCTGCTGGTGGGATTCACAATGGCCTCTGCTGTTGGGATTCACAATGGCCTCTTGTAGTGGGATTCACAATGGCCTCTTCTAGTGGGCTTCACAATGGCCTCTGCTGTTGGGATTCACAATAGCCTCTGATATTGGAATTCACAATGGCCTCCTCTAGTGGGATTCACAATGGCCTCTGCTGGTGGGATTCACAATGGCCTCTGCTGTTATGATTCACAATGGCCTCTTGTAGTGGGATTCACAATGGCCTCTTGTAATGGGATTCACAATGGCCTCTTGTAGTGGGATTCACAATGGCCTCTTCTAGTGGGAGTCACAATGGCCTCTTGTAGTGGGATTCACAATGGCCTCGTCTAGTGGGATTCACAATGGCCTCTGCTGTTGGGATTCACAATGGCCTCTGCTGTTGGGATTCACAATGGCCTCTTCTAGTGGGATTCACAATGGCATCTGCTGGTGGGATTCACAATGGTCTCTGCTGTTGGGATTCACAATGGCTTCTTGTAGTGGGATTCACAATGGCCTCCTGTAATGTGATTCAAAATGGCCTCTGCTGTTGGGATTCACAATGGCCTCTTGTAGTGGGATTCACAATGGCCTCTTCTAGTGGGATTCACAATGGCCTCTGCTGGTGGGATTCACAATGGCCTCTGCTGTTGGGATTCACAATGGCCTCTTCTAATGGGATTCACAATGGCCTCTGCTGTTGAGATTTACAATGGCCTCTTCTAGTGGGATTCACAATGGCCTCTGCTGTTGGGATCTACAATGGCCTCTTGTAGGGGGATTCACAATGGCCTCTGCTGTTGGGATTCACAATGGCCTCTTCTAGTGGGATTCACAATGGCCTCTGCTGTTGGGATTCACAATGGCCTCTTGTAGTGGCATTCACAATGGCCTCTTGTAGTGGGATTCACAATGGCCTCTGCTGGTGGGATTCACAATGGCCTCTTGTATTGGGATTCAGAATGGCCTCTCCTAGTGGGATTCACAATGCCTCTGCTGTTGGGATTCACAATGGCCTCTGCTGTTGGAATTCACAATGGCCTTTTGTAGTGGGATTCACAATGGCCTCTGCTGTTGGGATTCACAATGGCCTCTTCTAGTGGGATTCACAATGGCCTCTGCTGGTGGGATTCACAATGGCCTCTTCTAGTGGGATTCACAATGGCCTCTGCTGGTGGGATCTACAATGGCCTCTTGTAGTGGGATTCACAATGGCCTCTTCTAGTGGGATTCACAATGGCATCTTCTAGTGGGATTCACAATGGCCTCTGCCTTTGGGATTCACAATGGCCTCTTGTAGTGGGATTCACAATGGCCTCTTCTAGTGGGATTCACAATGGCCTCTGCTGTTGGGATTCACAATGGCCTCTTGTATTGGGATTCAGAATGGCCTCTCCTAGTGAGATTCACAATGGCCTCTGCTGTTGGGATTCACAATGGCCTCTGCTGTTGGAATTCACAATGGCCTCTTGTAGTGGGATTCACAATGACCTCTGTTGTTGGGATTCGCAATGGCCTCTTCTAGTGGGATTCACAATGGCCTCTGCTGGTGGGATTCACAATGGCCTCTTCTAGTGGGATTCACAATGGCCTCTGCTGGTGGGATTCACAATGGCCTCTTGTAGTGGGATTCACAATGGCCTCTTGTAATGGGATTCACAATGGCCTCTTGTAGTGGTATTCACAATGGCCTATTCTAGTGGGAGTCACAATGGCCTCTTGCAGTGGGATTCCCAATGGCCTCGTCTAGTGGGATTCACAATGGCCTCTGCTATTGGGATTCACAATGGCCCTGCTGTTGGGATTCACAATGGCCTCTGCTGTTGGGATTCACAAATGCCTCTTCTAGTGGGATTCAAATAGCCTCTGCTGGTGGGATTCACAATGGCCTCTGCCGTTGGGATTCACAATGGCTTCTTGTAGTGGGATTCACAATGGCCTCTTGTAATGTGATTCACAATGGCCTCTGCTGTTGGGATTCACAATGGCCTCTTGTAGTGGGATTCACAATGGCCTCTTCTAGTGGGATTCACAATGGCCTCTGCTGGTGGGATTCACAATGGCCTCTTCTGTTGGGATTCACAATGGCCTCTTCTAATGGGATTCACAATGGCCTCTGCTGTTGGGATTTACAATGGCCTCTTCTAGTGGGATTCACAATGGCCTCTGCTGTTGGGATCTACAATGGCCTCTTGTAGTGAGATTCACAATGGCCTCTGCTGTTGGGATTCACAATGGCCTCTTCTAGTGGGATTCACAATGGCCTCTTCTGTTGGGATTCACAATTGCCTCTTGTAGTGGGATTCACAATGGCCTCTTCTAGTGGGATTCACAATGGCCTTTGCTGTTAGGATTCACAATGGCCTCTTGTATTGGGATTCAGAATGGCCTCTCCTAGTGGGATTCACAATGGCCTCTGCTGTTGGGATTCACAATGGCCTCTGCTGTTGGAATTCACAATGGCCTCTTGTAGTGGGATTCACAATGGCCTCTGCTGGTGGGATTCACAATGGCCTCTTCTAGTGGGATTCACAATGGCCTCTGCTGTTGGGATCTACAATGGCCTCTTGTAGTGGGATTCACAATGGCCTCTTCTAGTGGGATTCACAATGGCCTCTTCTAGTGGAATTCACAATGGCCTCTGCTGTTGGGATTCACAATGGCCTCTTGTAGTGGGATTCACAATCGCCTCTTCTAGTGGGATTCACAATGGCCTTTGCTGTTGGGATTCACAATGGCCTCTTGTATTGGGATTCAGAATGGCCTCTCCTAGGGGGATTCACAATGGCCTCTGCTGTTGGGATTCACAATGGCCTCTGCTGTTGGAATTTACAATGGCCTCTTGTAATGGGATTCACAATGGCCTCTGCTGTTGGGATTCACAATGGCCTCTTCTAGTGGGATTCACAATGGCTTCTGCTGGTGGGATTCACAATGGCCTCTTCTAGTGGGATTCACAATGGCCTCTTCTAGTGGGATTCACAATGGCCTCTTGTAGTGGGATTCACAATGGCCTCTGCTGGTGGGATTCACAATGGCCTCTTCTAGTGGGATTCACAATGGCCTCTGCAAGTGGGATTCACAATGGCCTCTTCTAGTGGGATTCACAATGGCCTCTGCTGTTGGGATTCACAATGGCCTCTTGTAGTGGGATTCCCAATGGCCTCTGCTGTTGGGATTCACAATGGCCTCTTGTGGTGGGATTCACAATGGCCTCTGCTGTTGGGATTCACAATGGCCTCTTGTGGTGGGATTCACAATGGCCTCTTCTAGTGGGATTCACAATGGCCTCTTGTAGTGGGATTCACAATGGCCTCTGCTGGTGGGATTCACAATGGCCTCTTCTAGTGGGATTCACAATGGCCTCTGCAAGTGGGATTCACAATGGCCTCTTCTAGAGGGATTCACAATGGCCTCTGCTATTGGGATTCACAATGGCCTCTGCTGTTGGGATTCACAATGGCCTCTTCTAGTGGGATTCAAAATGGCCTCTGCTGGTGGGATTCACAATGGCCTCTGCCGTTGGGATTCACAATGGCTTCTTGTAGTGGGATTCACAATGGCCTCTTGTAATGTGATTCACAATGGCCTCTGCTGTTGGGATTCACAATGGCCTCTTGTAGTGGGATTCACAATGGCCTCTTCTAGTGGGATTCACAATGGCCTCTGCTGATGGGATTCACAATGGCCTCTTCTGTTGGGATTCACAATGGCCTCTTCTAATGGGATTCACAATGGCCTCTGCTGTTGGGATTTACAATGGCCTCTTCTAGTGGGATTCACAATGGCCTCTGCTGTTGGGATCTACAAAGGCCTCTTGTAGTGAGATTCACAATGGCCTCTGCTGTTGGGATTCACAATGGCCTCTTCTAGTGGGGTTCACAATGGCCTCTTCTGTTGGGATTCACAATGGCCTCTTGTAGTGGGATTCAGAATGGCCTCTCCTAGTGGGATTCACAATGGCCTCTGCTGTTGGGATTCACAATGGCCTCTGCTGTTGGAATTCACAATGGCCTCTTGTAGTGGGATTCACAATGGCCTCTGCTGTTGGGATTCACAATGGCCTCTTCTAGTGGGATTCACAATGTCCTCTGCTGGTGGGATTCACAATGGCCTCTTCTAGTGGGATTCACAATGGCCTCTGCTGTTGGGATCTACAATGGCCTCTTGTAGTGGGATTCACAATGGCCTCTTCTAGTGGGATTCACAATGGCCTCTTCTAGTGGAATTCACAATGGCCTCTGCTGTTGGGATTCACAATGGCCTCTTGTAGTGGGATTCACAATGGCCTCTTCTAGTGGGATTCACAATGGCCTTTGCTGTTGGGATTCACAATGGCCTCTTGTATTGGGATTCAGAATGGCCTCTCCTAGTGGGATTCACAATGGCCTCTGCTGTTGGGATTCACAATGGCCTCTGCTGTTGGAATTTACAATGGCCTCTTGTAATGGGATTCACAATGGCCTCTGCTGTTGGGATTCACAATGGCCTCTTCTAGTGGGATTCACAATGGCCTCTGCTGGTGGGATTCACAATGGCCTCTTCTAGTGGGATTCACAATGGCCTCTTCTAGTGGGATTCACAATGGCCTCTGCTGTTGGGATTCACAATGGCCTCTTGTGGTGGGATTCACAATAGCCTCTGCTGTTGGGATTCACAATGGCCTCTTGTGGTGGGATTCACAATGGACTCTTCTAGTGGGATTCACAATGGCCTCTTGTAGTGGGATTCACAATGGCCTCTGCTGGTGGGATTCACAATGGCCTCTTCTAGTGGGATTCACAATGGCCTCTGCAAGTGGGATTCACAATGGCCTCTTCTAGTGGGATTCACAATGGCCTCTGCTGTTGGGATTCACAATGGCCTCTTGTAGTGGGATTCCCAATGGCCTCTGCTGTTGGGATTCACAATGGCCTCTTGTAGTGGGATTCACAATGGCCTCTGCTGGTGGGATTCACAATGGCCTCTTCTAGTGGGATTCACAATGGCCTCTGCAAGTGGGATTCACAATGGCCTCTGCTGGTGTAATTCACAATAAACCTTTGCTGGGGTAAGTCACAATAGTCTCTTCTGGTGTAATTCACAAAAGTCTCTTCTGGTGTATTTCACAATAGTCTCTTGTGGTGTAATTCTCGATAGTCTCTTCAAGTGTGATTCAAAATAATCCTTTGCTGGGGTAATTCACAATGGCCTGAGCTGGTGTACTTCATAATAGTCTTTACTGGTGTAATTCACAATGGCCACTACTGCTGTAGTTCACAATGATCTCTGCTGGTGTAATTCCCAATAATCACTGCTGGTGTATTTTACAATGGCCTCTGCTGGCGTAATTCGCAATGGCTTCTGGGTGTGTGATTCCATTACACAAGAGACAATCATGAATTACACCAGTGGAGACCATTGTGAATTACACCTGCAGACACTATTATAAATTACACCAGCAGAGGCCATTGTGAAACATACCAGCAGAAAGTTAAAGTTAAAGTTAAGGGTTTTGTAGAGCGCTCTTAGACCCAATGGTTTCTTGGCGCTAGGACAGCCGTAAGGGGAGGCAGAAAGGCGGACTACTCAACAAATGCTTGCAAGAAGAGCCCGGTCTTCCGTTCCCTACGAAAATCCAAATAAGAAGCAGAAGTACAAATAGTGAGGGGTAAAGAGTTCCAAAAGGAGGGGGCCAAAAAAGAAAAACTCATGCCACCATGTTTCTTCCTTCTGCAACGGGGAATGCATAAGAGATGTTTGGAGGAAGACCGGAGGTCATGAGTAGGGACGTACGCCTTGAGTTTAGCAGCGATGAAGGCTGGGGCTGTGCCGGCTAGAGCTTTGAAGACCAGGCAACCAAGTTTAAAGCGGGAGCGTGCAAAAAGAGGCAACCAGTGTAACGCTTTTAAAAGTGGAGTGACATGGTGGTGTTTAGGAAATTTGTAGACTAACCTAGCCGCCTGGTTCTGAATTAATTGAAGACGGCGGAGCTCGTAAGCCGGAATACCGATGTACAGAGCATCGCCGTAGTCAAGACGAGATACGACCATGGCTAGCAGGATAAGTTTCAATGCTGCATTGGAAAAGAAGCGAGCAATTTTACGTATAATATGTAAATTGAGAAAACAAGATGAAACCACCGCACTAACTTGAGAGTGCATGGAAAGATCACTGCTAACTCGGATGCCAAGGCTCTTGACAGAAGCTGAAGGGGAAGGTGACAGACCATGGGAAGAAGGCCAAAAAGAAGGTGACCAGGGACTGGAGATACCCCCAGTAAGCACTAACTCGGTCTTGTCAGGATTAAGCTTAAGGTGGTTAGCACTCATCCAGTCGCTCATAACAGATTGAAAGTTAGAAACAGAGGAGGAAGAGGAAGAAATATTAAAAATAAGTTGGAGGTCATCGGCATAATTGAATACCGTGACGTCCAGTTTTTGAAGAGCAGAAATAAGAGGAAGAATATACAGGTTAAAGAGAAGAGGGGAAAGAGAAGGCCCTTGGGGAACACCACAAGTGATAGAACAGGCAGCAGCAGAAAAGCTGTCCAACTGGACGGCCTGCTGACGGTTCTCCAAAAATGAGGAGACCCAGGCCAGGGAAGGGCCCCGAAGGTTGGTGCCCTTGACATGAGCGATCAGAATGGTATGATCGACCGCTGACATGTCCAAGAGGACCAATGCCTGGAAAAAATTGGCATCGGCTCCACATCTGAGTTCATCCATCACAGAGAGGATGGCCGACTCAGCAGAATGCACGGGGCGAAAGCCTGCCTGGTGAGGATCTTGAAAATGTGTATTCTCGATGAAGGAACTAAGGCAGGCTGTCACATGACTCTCCAAGATTTTTCCCAAAAAAGGGAGCAAAGAGATGGGATGAAAATTACAAGGAGAATTTGGGTCAGCTCCAGCTTTCTTCAGGATGGGAATAATTTTAGCCGATTTAAAAAAATCGGGGACCGTCCCTGATGACAGAGAGTTGTTGAGAAGTGAAAGAGGGGGGTCCAAGCAAACCGAAAAAAACTCTTTTAGTATATGAGCAGGACAACTGTCAGAAGGGGAACCGGATTTAAGTAAGCAAAGAAAAGTTTCCCTAGAAATATGAGGGAAGATTTCCAGGGAAAAAGAGTAAGGGGGAAGGTCTGGACATTGAAAATTGGGAGAAGGAAGGGAATTATTGGCATTGATTATGCAGATTTTATCAATAAAATACTGATTAAGAGAATTGCAGAGGGTTTGTGAAGGAAGAGGCTTGAGAGTAACTCTTGCAGAAGCGGACAGGTCATGAACAATAGAAAAGATGTCTTTAGGCTTATTGGCAGATAGGAGAATTTTAGACGTAAAATAATCGGATTTGGCCTGGAGAATGGATTTCTTGTAATCTTGTAATAATGTAAGGTACAAAGTTGTTAAGGTGGAACAGTACCTCTGCCTGCAGAAGCCACAGTGAATTACACAGCAGTGACTCTTCTGTATTTCACCATCAACAACTATTGTGAATTACACCAACAGAGACTAGTATGTATTACACCAGAAAAACGACTGTGAATTACACCAACAGAGACTAGTATGTATTACACCAGTAAAACTATTGTGAATTACACCAGCAGGGATCGTCATGAATTTAATTACAATACCAAAGGCCATCACAAATTACACCACAGAAGGCCAT
This sequence comes from Lissotriton helveticus, assembly GCF_964261635.1. Taxonomy (NCBI): domain Eukaryota; kingdom Metazoa; phylum Chordata; class Amphibia; order Caudata; family Salamandridae; genus Lissotriton; species Lissotriton helveticus. Next base: position 49,269,047 of record NC_136061.1, on the reverse strand, counting down.
GATGAATTACACCAGCTTAGGACTTTATCAATTACACCGGTGACGACTATGAGGAATTACTAAGCAGAGGCCATGATGAATTACACCGACAAAGGCCAGCGTACATTGCACTGGGTCTTATCTCGAAGAAGTCAAGGACACAATTGAGGTATATCAGACCTTTGTCAGAACTAAACCCATGTGTTGCAAAGCTCTGTCTTCCCACGTCCACCATCCATAATCCAATCATCAAGCCAAAGAGATGCCAAAATGTAATTTTTCATTTCCCCTTTTCACATTGAAAGCTAAGATAAACTGTTATGATACTGTGATCATGAGTTACTTCACAGATGTGTCCTATTTATAGCGCAACTAATCTGTTTGCACAGAGAGCAAATTAAGCAACCTTGTAATTAGGGAAAAGACTCTTGGGTACTGGTATACGGCATTCATGAGGATATTGTCTTCTATTTTTTTTTATTTTTACTAAATGTTTTTGGAAAGGGTTTAACCACCATAACTTTTCTATTTATAGGAGTGTGACCCCCAGAGGCCTGACCCCAGTATTACAACAACATTGATGTTTAAGAGTGGGACCCCCAGAGACCTGCCCCAGTATTACCACAACATTGATGTTAATGAGTGTGACCCCCCAGAGGCCTCCCCCTGTATTATCACAACATTGATGTTTATAAGAGTGCGACCCCCAGAGGCCTGTTCCAGTATTACCACAACATTGATGTTTATAAGAGTGTGACCCCCAGAGACCAGCCCCAGTATTACCACAACATTACTGTTCATAAGAGCGTGACTCCCAGAGACCTGCCTCAGTATTACCTGCGTCTCCGTCAGCATCAGCGACGTGGCCACCTCGAAGCGCTTTGGCCGGGACAGGTACTTGTTGACTTTGAACTGATTCTCCAGTTCCAGGAGCTGTTGGCTGGTGAAGGCGGTGCGGGGCCGCCGGCACTTCCCCATCAGGCCGGCCTGTGCTGAGGCTGTCGGGAAGAAGAAAAGCAATTCCAAGGTGAGGAGCCAAGCTAGAGTCTCATGCCTGTGCATCTGCACAGATGTTGTCTCCACCCTAAACAAATGGCACAACAAGTCACCTTACAAGATGCGTGACCTGCCAGGGACTTCAATAGTTGCATGCAACACAGAAGAACGGATGTAACTCATACATGAGAAGCCCCTTTATAGAAAGAACCAAAACCAGCAGGATGTAAATAACTGCCCCTGCTCTGCTTGCTGTAGTCCCCAGTGAGCCCTCCTTCCCAGCATTACTGCCCATCAGAGACACGGCATGAACTGTAGAGAGCACAGCCTTCACGGTGAGACACTCAGCATATACCACCTTTACTGTTACTGAGCACTAGGCTTTCACTATTCTTACAGGAAGCTTTCCCCACACTGGACACTCAGTGTTATCACAGGAAGCTTTTACACGCCAAGCCTTCAAGGCATTGGACATTCAGTGTTATGACAGGAAGCCTTCAAGGCATTGGACATTCAGTGTTATGACAGGAAGCCGTTACAGCACTGGATGCTCAGTGTTGTCACAGGAAGTCTTCACATAGGAAGCCTCTAAGGCACTTGACACTCACTGTTATCACAGGAGGCTTTCATACAGGAAGCCTTCAAGGCACTGGACACTCAGCTTTTACACGTCAGCTTTTACACGTCAAGGCACTGGACACTCAGCATTATCACAGGAAGCTTTTACACGCCAAGCCTTCAAGGCACTGGACACTCAGCTTTTACATGCCAAGCCTTCAAGGCACTAGACACTCAGCCTTATCACAGGAAGCTTTTACACGCCAAGCCTTCAAGGCACTGGACACTCAGCTTTTACATGCCAAGCCTTCAAGGCACTAGACACTCAGCCTTATCACAGGAAGCTTTTACACGCCAAGCCTTCAAGGCACTGGACACTCAGCATTATCACAGGAAGCTTTTACACGCCAAGCCTTCAAGGCACTGGACACTCAGCTTTTACATGCCAAGCCTTCAAGGCACTGGACACTCAGCTTTTACACGTCAAGACTTCAAGGCACTGGACACTCAGCATTATCACAGGAAGCTTTTACACGCCAAGCCTTCAAGGCACTGGACACTCAGCATTATCACAGGAAGCTTTTACACACCAAGCCTTCAAGGCACTGGACACTCAGCATTATCACAGGATGCTTTTACACGCCAAGCCTTCAAGGCACTGGACACTCAGCGTTATCACAGGAAGCTTTTACACGCCAAGCCTTCAAGGCATTGGACATTCAGTGTTATGACAGGAAGCCGTTACAGCACTGGATGCTCAGTGTTGTCACAGGAAGTCTTCACATGGGAAGCCTCTAAGGCACTTGACACTCAGTGTTATCACAAGAAGCTTTCATACAGGAAGCCTTCAAAGCACTGGACATTCAGCATTATCACAGGAAGCCTTTACACACGAAGCCTTCAAGGCACTGGACACTCAGCATTATCACAGGAAGCTTTTACACGCCAAGCCTTCAAGGCACTGGACACTCAGCTTTTACACGCCAAGCCTTCAAGGCACTGGACACTCAGCATTAGTCAAGTCAAGTCAAGAGTTCTTTATTCGATGATTAAAAATCACCATAAAAACACAAATATATACAACTAATTAAAATCCGATTAAATCATTATCAGAACCCTGCTTGTAGTACAATCTATTTTTTAAAAGAGAGTTAACAATATAGATGCATTGGAGGTCTTATCAATCAATCCCCCCCTCTAGTTACCCTCAGTCGGACCGCCACTTTAATAAAATTCATAATACAACGTAATGTCAATGGGTCAATCGCTTGTTGTAAATAAAGTATAGCAGCTTTAGCATGTTTCAATTTAGCTTGTTTTAGAATATCTACCAAGAATCTTCGCCTGGGCATTGAATAAAAAGAACACAGTAATACAAAATTAAGGGAGTCCTGCGGAGACCTATTGTCGCAGCCGCAGGATCCCTTCTGCTCAATTGTAGTTAAAAACCCTGAAGGAGACGCTAATAAATATGGTAATAAATTGAGCCTAAAACGACACATTAAAAACCTATCATGGACATTATACATGAGGTATAAGTATGGCTCCATTCCCTCGGTGCTTTTGATAAGACTATGGGCACTCACAGTTTTTTTGGACCCTTCAACCTCAGCTCTGTGTTTTGTTTTCTGGGCTCTCTTTACGATCACTATGTCCTGAGGTACGATTGCTACCGGATCGACAAAGAGATTCTTATAGCCAAGGGTTTCTAGGCTTGCCTTTACATAGTTGAGCCTTGGAATGCTCATGCTTTTATCTCTTCCTAGGCAATCCCTTAGAATTTCCCTACTTAAGGACGCCTCAGGATTTGTCCGAATTTTCAACCAGGCCAGGATGGGTCTAAGCTTCACCAAATCTTCACGGTATGGCCTCCCTAATGCTCTATGTGCTATAACAGCAGGGGTACTTTGTGGGACTTTCAAAATAGATCGAAAATATTTATTTTCCTCCTGCTGGAGTTGCGTGATGTTAGCAAAGCCCCATACCTCTGCCCCATAAGTGACTTTGGAGCAGCACATAGAGCCATAAAGGTTCATCACTTGTTCGGGGCACCATCTGTCTACCCTCCGCCCATAGCTTGCAATAGCACCATTAGTGGAAATCATTTTACAACACGGCTCCTCCACTAGGGAATTAAATTTTAAAGACCCATCAAATAGTAAGCCTAGGTAAGAAAATGTTTTAACCCTTTCTATTTTGTGGCTTCCTATCATAAAAGTGGATTTGGTGCAAGGTTTATTGCCTGCCAACAGTACATATGACTTGCCCAGGTTGACGGACAGTTCTAAAGATTCCATAAATTTAACAAATCCATCAATTAAAATCTGTAGACTCTTTGGCGTACGCGCGAGCAGGACCGCGTCATCCGCGTAAAGTAAAACCGGGATGAAACATGACCCTACTCTTGGACAATCTGTCTTTAAATTCAACAAAAACTGATCTAAATTATTTATATAGAGTGAGAATAAAAAAGGGGCGAGAATACAGCCTTGCCGTACCCCGCTCCTACATGGGAATGATTCAGTCAACCCACCCTCCTTGTTATACCGTACTTTTGCTGAAGTGTCACTATGAAGCTCCCTGAAGATGTTAATCAGGCCAACATCAATCCCCATAAGAGTCATCATAGCCCAGAGCTTATCCCTATTCACACGGTCGAAGGCGGCTGCCAAATCCATGAACCCCAAATAGGTGGCTTCATTGCTGGCTTTGGTGTATTTAGCAGTCAGCATATAGAGGTTCAGGCATTGATCGCTAGTAGACCTCCCTATCCTAAAGCCGTACTGAGTGTCCGAGATGGTGTTATTTTCCTCGGTCCACTCAGACAGACGATTGAGGATGCACCGACCCCAAAGCTTAGCAGACACGTCTATCAGTGAAATCGGTCGATAGCACTGGGGGTTGTCCCTATTGCCCTTTTTAAAAATAGGGACAATTATGACCGTTGACCATGAACGGGGCAAACCACAACTAATAGCTGCATTTATAATTCTTGTCATTATAGGGGCCCACAGCTCCACACAGCTCAGGAACAAATCAGGCGGGATCCCATCTGGGCCAGGGGCTTTATTTTTTGACAAACCCTTGATTCCCGCAGTAATTTCTTTAATGGAAAAACTACTAACTGACCCTGCTGCACCATCCCTGCCTCCTCTTCAATCATTCCTGCTTCGTGGTTGTACAGCCCCTTAAAATGAGTGACTCACTGTTCCGGCAGAATATTTGTCCCAATTTCGGGGGCATTATCATCCTGAAAGCTTGGTCTGTTAATAATTCTCCAGAATTCGGTGATGTCCCCTTTTTCTGCTGCCTCTCTTAAGTCTGCCCATGCTTCCCCCTGTAGGACTAGTTTCCTTCTCTTGGTCTCGCACTTATATTTTTGTCTACACAATGCTATTTTTTGGGTACCCCTAGGCCTGGTTTTGAGGCTACGTTTAAGCTCCGTTAGAGCACGGGAGCAATCACTGTCCAACCATCTTGGTTGACAGTTTTTCCTCATAGGCGCCCTTGTTTTTAACAGCCCATCTATCAAGCTAGCAATTTGCCCAAATGCCAGGAGTAGCGGAAAACCTTCTACTGACATATCTAAGCATTCCTCGATAGCGGATTTCCCAGTATCCATCAAGGTTTTGTAGAAGGTTTCCCCGTCTAATTTAGACCACCTCAGCTGTCTGCCTGATCCGTTACCTTCTCAATGGTTGTACCAGGCTGTCTCCACCTGGACTGGGCCAAGTAAAGAAGCTCTAGTACTAAGGGATTGTGGTCACTAAATGGGCTCCATTCAATCCCTACACTGGAAATTCTGTTTTTTAAAGCTCTAGATGCTAGAATACAGTCAATAAATGAGGAACACCCTCTACCCTTAAATGTCGGGGGTAGACTACCGTCCCTCTCCACAGCCATCAAATGGTATGCTCTAGATCATGGTTATGCAAGAGTTTACTAAAGGCCAGACCTTCTTGTGTGTGGTCAAAATGTGGCCCGTTCTCCACGGGACAACGTGAACATTCCGCATCTATGGGAACTAAAGCCGGGCATAGGCGGCAGTTAAAGTCTCCCATAACGAGAATAGTAGTGGCGTAAGCCCCCTTCCTCGCTGTGGTTTCTTGGCTCAATCTATGATCCAGTTCCTGTATAAATGTGTTGTATTCTCCACTAGCCCCTTTATTGTAAACATTAAACATGGTCAACCTTAGCCCTTTGCCCCTAAACCGCACAGCCTGTAGATCATACGTGTAGGTCACACTCCTCCAAGTTGTGCATTGCTGCATGTTAGTTACACTCCTCCAAGCCATGTGTTGCTCTATGTAGGTCACAATCCTTCAGGTCGTGCGTTGCTGCGTGAAGAAGACACTCCTCCAAGTCATGCTTTACTCCGTGTAGGTGACACTCCTCCCGGTTTTGCGTGGTATCGTATAGGTCACACTCCTCCAGGTCGTGTGTTGCTCCGTGTAGGTTACACTTCTCCCGGTTATGCGTGGTATCGTATAGGTCACACTTCTCCAGGTCATGCATTGCTTCATGTAGGTCAGACTCCTCCAGGTCATGCATTGCTACGTGTAGGTCAGACTCCTCCAGGTCGTGCTTTGCTCCGTGTAGGTCACACTCCTCCTGGTCGTGCGTTGCTCCGTGTAGGTCACACTCCTCCAGGTTATGCGTTGCTTCATGTGGGTCACACTCCTCCAGGTCATACGTTGCTCTGTGTAGGTCACACTCCTCTTGGTCGTGCCTTGCTCCATGTAGGTCACACTCCTCCTGGTCGTGCGTTGCTGCGTGTAGGTCACACTCCTACAGGTCGTGCATTGCTACGTGTAGGTCACACTCCACCAGGTCATGCATTGCTTTGTGTAGGTCACACTCCTCCTGGTCGTGCGTTGCTGCGTGTAGGTCACACTCCTCCAGGTTATGCGTTGCTCTGTGTAGGCCACACTCCTCCAGGTCATGCCTTGCTCCATGTAGGTTACACTCATCCAGGACGAGCATTGCTGCATGTTGGTCACACTCCTCCAGGTCGTGCGTTGCTCTGCGTAGGTCACACTCTTCCAGGTCATGCGTTGCTCCGTGTAGGTCACACTCCTCTTGGTCGTACATTGCTGCGTGTAGTTAACAGTCCTCCAGGTCGTCCGTTGCTGCATGAAGGTCACACTCCTCCAGGTCGTGTGTTGCTCCATGTATGTCACACTCCTCTAGGTCGTGCGTTGCTCCATGTAGGTCACACTCCTCCAAGTTGTGCGTTGCTCCATGTAGGTCACACTCCTCCAGGTCATGCGTTGCTCCGTGTAGGTCACACTCCTCTTGGTCGTGCGTTGCTGCACGTAGTTTACACTCCTCCAGATCGTTCGTTGCTGCGTGAAGGTGACACTCCTCCAAGTCATGCCTTGCTCCATGTAGGTTACACTCCTCCAGGCCGTAAGTTGCTGCGTGTAGGTCACTCTCCTCCAGGTCGTGCGTTGCTCCATGTAGGTCACACTCCTCTTTGTCGTGCGTTGCTGCACGTAGTTTACACTCCTCCAGGTCGTCCGTTGCTGCGTGAAGGTGACACTCCTTCAAGTCATGCTTTACTCTGTGTAGGTCACACTCCTCCTGGTCATGCGTGGCATCGTATAGGCCACACTCCTCCAGGTCATGTGTTTCTCGTGTAGGTCACACGCCTCAAAGTCACGCACGCCAGTTCTCACAGTGAGTATTCAGCAACACTCTCCTAGTTTTTTTTCCATTCTTATTTAATTCTTTGACCATTGAGTTTACATCAACTTTACTAGCAGACTGGCCCAGGAGTTAAAACGTTAACATTTTAAATTAAGGGCTAATAAGGTGAGGAGGATATCATATTTGGGGCAAAGTAACGCATCCGCCGGACTCTAAATCAGGGCCCTGTACTGATAAAACTCTAGCGTGTCACCCCAACGTCAAGTGACAGAAGCAGCCTTCGGTGGGGACAGAGTGGCTCTTTATGAGATGCATTCTTTACAGAAATGTGATTGTCTCTGCCTCCCTTCCCCTCCCTACCGTTAGCCTCTTAACATTACTCCGCCTTTTCACTTATGCAGGTCCTCGTGCCAGCTCCCCCTACGACAGCTCTCCTGTCCGGCTTACCCACAGTCCTCTGCCCTCTGTTGCCAGTATACCTGCTGCCGTCTGTTGCTTCTTCCGCTAATTTCTTTCTCTGTTTTGCCTTTTTCTGTTCAATTTTCTGCCGCCCGTTTTGCCTTTTCTGCTCGTTTTTCTGTCCTCTCTTTTGAATGAGTGAATGAATGAAGACATTTATAAAGCAAGCAGCTACTCAACTAGAGTTTACCGGTGCTAAACAAGCCTCCCCATCAACCCAACTGACGCCCCTTGCAGCGGGGAACCAGGTCTAACGATGCTTCTAGAAGATGGCTAAGTCAATGACAGAATAGCCAGGTACAGGACATTCACATAATCCAGTCTTGAAGTGACCAGTGCCTGGACCACGGTCTTCCTACAATCAAGTGGCAGAGGGGGAAGAAATGTCCTCATTATACGCAAAAGGTGAAAGCGGGTACCTACTACTGACTGTACTTGGGCTCTCATCGAGAGAGTATCGTCTATCGTGACGCCCAGACTTTTTACTGTCTTTTGCACAGAGAGAGGAGGAGACATATCTTCGGGCCACCAGCGTCTCCATTCTTCCTGAGGTGGGGAGCCAAAAAAGATCATTTCGGACTTGTCCGGGTTATATTTTACTTGATTAATCCGCAACCATTTAAACACCTTTGTGAGGAAAATTTGAATCTTCTCACCATCGTAGTCCGCTCTCCTATCACAGGTAAAAAGGAGCTGAGTGTCATCGGCATATGAAATTATTTTAGCACCAAATGCTTCTGCCACTGGAGCCGGAGGGGACATATACAGGTTGAAAAGAGTGGGGCTATGTATAGAGCCCTGCGGAAATCCGACTTTCAGACTGGGGATAGAGGCCGCAAAGGGGGGAGTCCAAACCTCCTGACTTCTATCATCTAGAAAGGAAGAGAGCCATTCTCTGGCAGGGGTGCGAGGTCTCAGTTGTGGCAGCAACCCCTGCGACAGGTCTTGAGAAAACAGAAGGAAGAGGGAAGAAACAAACAGAAAAGGCAAACAAAAGGGCAGCAAAATGAGTGAGCAGAAAAGACAAAACAGATAACAGAAAAAACGAGCAGCAAAGGCTTTACATTGACGGTCGAAGTTCATAAAGAAAACATGCAACGAGGATACACTTGAGCCGAGGCCTGACCAGTCTCACAATAAATTCAATACCTATAAACTCTCAATATTAAGTAGTGAGACTTTTGTGTTGGACATCGGACATGTAAAAGTGTTATTCCAAGAAGCAGGGAGTGCCCTTTGCTGCTCACCTATCGAGTTTCAGATAAATAGGGCACAGAGTGATCCCTTTGTATCCGTCTCATCTATTGGCCTGGCTCGATGTGGGCAGTACACACAGTGGGTGGGAGGGGGGGTACGCCCCTGCTCTCACTGCCTCCAGTGGTGCACACATAACTTGAAGGTTACGTCTGCTGCCCGCTTCTGTGCCCCATCTGCCTCTTGTTTTCGTCTGTCAGATTCCTTCTGACAGTGGTGAGTTTTTGGATACCGAGGCAGTAGCCTCATTACTCCACATTCATTTTGAATTTTTTAGTCGCTGTTTAGGTTGCCTTATTGATGTGTGACGCGTTCTCACAGTTGAGGTTGTATCACATGGTCAGCTTAGTGATGGGCCGTGGGTAGCGGTTAATTGAGTTTGCTGAATTGTCAGCATGTTTCCTCAAAGAGTCTCGTCTTTGTCTATATAATACCTTCTGATAGTGTTGCGTTTTGGGTGCCTGCAGAGGCGATTATGCCGTCAGGCAGTGAAAGGGTTTTGGTTGCCTGCCGGGGCGGTTGCCGTCAGGCAGTGGTGAGTTTTTGGATGTTGCGTTGCTGTTTCAGTTTCACAAGGTTAGTGCTTCGATGGGCGCGTCTGTGCCCCGTCCATTCCTTCTCCATTTATAGGCGCTCTGCACACTTTCTCTTGACTTGATTGGCTGGGATAGAAAATCTGCACGTCATTTAGAAAAATATCCAAAATCTGCAGGAAACGTAGAAATCAATTTTTTTTTGGCTGAAAAGTTTTCCCCAACCCGTGACACTGTTTTTGTTTAACTCAGTACAACGCGGATACATTTTACCTTCTTAAGCCACTGCTGCGTATCTCATCTTCTCATAATGACTTTATTACTCTAGTTATTAAACGACTGAAGGATTGATTATCTGCGCTCATCCAGCTGTTGAAATCAATCCTCTGAGCGGCGGCTTCTATGAGCGTGTTGTAAACCGTGGGTGATTGCGCGCACAGCTGCAGCCGGTCCTGATAAGTTGCGCAGCCTGCAGGCACACCTGCCCCCCCCAGGAGCCCCTTATCTTGCCCCCTCCCCACTTCTTCCTGAGCTTGGCAATCAGGCGCTGCCAACAGAGGGCCTATGCGTACGGCGGAGGTGACGCAGTCACGCCTCTTTCACCAAGGCGCGCAGCATTTTCATCACGTGACCTGGACTTTGAGGTAACACTTGGGCCTCCAATAGGAGTGTCTGATTAGTCATCAAATGAACTTAAACAAGTCAAATCTGTAGACATGTTCCGGGTTAAAAAGACCTGGCAAAAATCGGGACATGGACATTTTGGTGTGTTTAGTACCGAAGTCTGCATGTTATGCCTCATTCTTGCCCTTGTTATCTCTAGGCCTGGGCTATAAACTATTTATTTATTTAAAACTTATAATGCGCGACAGCTACCCGCAATGGGTTTCCCAGCGCAAGGGATAGGCTTAATTTTAAAAAGGTAGCATAAGGCTTTAAATTTGATGCGACTCGAAACCTTGAGCCAATGTAGATCTCGAAGGGCCTGGGTGGCCGAGGATCTCCTCGGGATATTATATAGAAGTCGGGCCAATGAGTTTTGCACGACCTGTAGTTTATTTATGGTCGCAACATTGGCACCAAGGTAGAGGACGTTACCATAGTCCAGGCGAGATGTTACTAACGCCTGGACCACGGTTCTCCTGGTGGCATGAGGTAACATCCAAAGAATTTTCTGGAGCCATCTCAGGTTGGTAAAACAGATGGCAGCCACCTTGGTTGCCTGTTGTCTCATAGAAAGCATGTCATCTATGAGGAATCCAAGGTTGCGTACCACCGAGACCGGTTGAGGAAGGGGACCCATAGCACAAGGCCAGTGTTGCGGGCCCCAAAGATCTTTGTCTTTCCCCAAGATAACGATCTCGGTCTTGTCACCGTTTAGCTTGAGGAGATGCCTCTGCATCCACTCAGCCACTAGTGACAATCCGGTTTTCAGAACAGACACATTGTTGGCTTCAGTGCTGGAGAGGGAAAAGACAACTTGCCCTTGTTATCTCTAGGCCTGGGCTATGAACTATGCCCCCGTCCGCAGAGTTTGCAGAGCACACGGATCACGGAGCACACATAGTTTTTACCTCGCTCGCCAACACCGAGCGCGAGCGAGGAAAATGCAACACTAGACCACCTCCCAGAGAGATTTCTCCAGGCGGGCTGTCGCGAATGGTCGCGGCGAGAAACCTTCCGTTCGCATTGATAAAGCTACAGCTCGAGTAGAACATCAACTCGAGTGGTTGAAAGAAGCAGAGCCCTCTTGCGTTGCGCATGGTACCGTTCGCGTTGATTTTCCAGCCCAGGCCACATAACCGGCTCTAAAAATGAACACACTGAGCAACCTAACACACTCCACTGCTTACGGAACTCCGCGTGGTGCGGTAGAGTTTTTGGTCACTTCGTGGAGTTCCTCCGCAAACTCGCCCAGGCCTAGTCATCTCATCAGCTAAATTACAAACCCCAACAATTAGCACAAAGTGATGAAAGGAATGTTTAATCTAATCTCAGCCTTTGGCCATCGGAAAACTGTGCAGATATCTTTGAAATAAAATGACCTAAGTTTCAAACAGTGTCATGGAGGGACTGGTATGTGGGGGTTACAGGATGAATAATGGTTCTGTGGTTTCAGTGTTGACATTTGGGGTCTTTTACCTCTGAAGTTGTTGGACCACCCTACTACTGGATGCAAAACTGAGCACCAAGTCCAACCTTTTTGGCAGAACATTCCAGGGTTTACTCAGGAGAGGTTGTGAGCTACAGACTCAGAACTCAGCACAAAGTATTTACTCTACGCACGGCGAAATCCTACTTATTGAAGATGGAGAAGTGAGAAGCCCTGCAACACATCTTGTACATTACAGACTGATCTTGCCTCCTGACTTTGGCACAGGGCAGTGCTTAATTTGAGCCTGTGGTTTTCGGGACTCAGCACTGGCACTTAATCATCAACACCGGCGCTCGAGTACCATTTAAAGACACGTTAATTTTTGGTAGGCACAGGGAGATCAGGTGATTCTCCCAGAATCACAAGATGTTGAGCCGACGCAGTGACTCGAACCTGGTACCCCAGCTCCGACCTTGGCAGCTCTGGTCATTACGCCACATCCCTGCCCCACTTGCAGGGTTTGTTGGTTCTGTGTTAGGCAACACTAACAAAAGAAATGGTGGGAACCAGGGTCAAGTCTCGGCGTCGGCGTCAACATCCTGTGAGAAACACATAGGAGGGAGAATAACACGGAGCAAGGCAAAGTGAGAGATAGAAGAACGCAATAGAGACAGCTGGAAAACACATTCATGGAGTTTTTAACCAAAGAGAAAAATGTAGTTCCTCAAAAGTATGCAGTAGAAGGACATCATTAATGAAGCTGTGCTCAGGGGCAGGGATAAACACAAAAAGAGGAAGGAAAGCTCACATAAGTAAATAAAAAGCAAGCAATTTTGCCTGGCTATAAAGCCAACTACTAGAGAGCAAAAGATGCGTTCGAAGCTCATTGTAAGCTGACAATATTAGTTTTTACAAACCAGAAAATTTGCTCTTTCTGGTAGGCGAGTCCCAAAAACAAGTAGGTCCCTAAAAGTGAGCAGTGGAAGGATACAATTCAGTTAATCAACAGGAAGGTGAAGAGGCTATGCTCAAGGGGGGTGGGGCACAAGCAAATGAGACTGACAGTGAAGCACCCAATGATAAGCAAAGGGTGGGATGTCGGCCCACTTTACGTTTTTGGCTTGTGCTGTGTGGTAAGTGAGACTGAAATAAAGAGTCTTTTGATCCTTCCTGAGAGGGAAGACGTGAATGGGTGGATGCTGCAAGGCTGTCTGGTGCTCCAGGAAACTACATTTTGCCACCAGAGCGCCCCTGATTTACTGAAATTGCCTTACTTTGCTTCATGAAGGTTCTGACCCTAAATGCCTTCCCTTTAAACATATTTGAAAAAAAGAGAACAAAAAAACAAAAATGCGTGCCCTATAAATACACTTTGACCAAAAAACAGGAAGGTGCATTTAGAATTAAAAAACGAATGGCCCACTCTACACCCCTTCTAGGATCAGCAGAATTGAGATCACAAACCATTCAATACCTGACAATACTACAGCGAGTGACGTCACCCAACCTTTGACCGGCAGAGGGACAGGTGTGAGTGTGTCTCAATATGTTCTTAATAGGTGACTCCAGGCTAGATCGAGTTAATACCAACTAGAGGTATAAACTGCAGTTACTAGAAGTGTCAGGAGGTGAAGAGATGCACACTGACCCCAGAGCCACAAACACTGCACCTCATTCAACATGGCTTGACACCTGGGGGTAGCCAGACCTCCTGGGGAGTCTTGCACACCTATTCACAGCCCGGCTCCCCCCCCCCCCCCCGAGCTAGGTGAGGGCTCGCACAACACAAGGGATTATCTGCAGCAGGTGTGCCAGGGCACCCAATGCAAACTAAAAACATTTGCAGTCTGCACTGGGCGTTCACACAGGGAGTCCGGCTGGATTCGCACGAGGGCCGAGCCAGGGTCTGGCCCAACCGGAGGCTCAGGAGTGTCCTGGTCCTCGCGTCACTGGTGGCAGGCACCTGGAATAGAGACTCGTGACTTCACGCAGAACTTGAGCGTCTCACCCATCGCCCTATCACTGGCCTCGTGCAGTTAAAGGAGTCTCTCTCAGTCCTCATCACTGGTCTTACACACTTCAATGAAGTCTCTCTGATTCGCCATCACGGGCCTTGCACTCTTCAGTGGCGACCCACTCATTCTCCATCGTCGGTCTAATACACTTCAATGGGGTTTCACTCACTTCCCATCACTTTCCATCACTTCCCTCCTACACTTCAAAGAGTCTCACTCTATACACATCTCTGGTGCTTTACACTTACAATGGAGTCTCACTCACTGACCTTCACTGGCCTCGTGAGTCTAACAGCCTCCCTTGTTCCCCATCACCGGTACTACGTCTGTAGTATCGCTGCTGTCTGTAGTAGTGGCAGGGCCGGCCTTAGGCATGTGCAAGCTGTGCACCTGCACAGGGCCACCAAACCCCAGGGGCCACCACACCAATATATATCCTTAATATAATAATCCTCTGAGGATGGATACATATTTGCGTGGCGGCCCCTGGCAGGGATTTGGTGGCCTCCAGCTCTGTTCCACTTCCAAACACCCTGACCCCCTCTTCACTGGCCTGCGCGCTCCGCCCCGCCCGGACCCCCTCTCCCGGGGCCCCCTACCTACGCTCCCTGCCCAGGGCCGCCATGAGCCTAGAGCCGCCCCTGGTAGTGGTACTGAGTCAGCCACCTCTGAACTCGAATGTAGGGCGTGTCCCAGAAGCGCCTCTGCGAGGAACAGCGCCTTACTGCCGGCAGCAGTGACCTGTGAATGTTCAGAGCCGCGCCTCTTACACACCGAGGGTATCTAGCGCCAAGAGGATAAACTGTGGGCAGAAGTGTGAAAAGCACACAAACCTTCAGCAAACGCCGAACAATCGACCACAAATTCCTGATGGCAACAAGGAGGGGTTGCTAACACGGAAAATCTGCCCCAGCACCCTGCATGAAGCCAGCAGCTGCAGTGCTTAATTTGTAAACAAGTAAGTGCCAGGGCCCTCGTCAGGAGCCTACGGCAGCGTGCACCACCCATTGCCCCTGCCAGAGCTGCCAATGACAGGATGATGCCAACACAACTACTGACCATCACACTTCGGACTATTTCAGGCCTCTAAAGCTATAAGAATTGCTGGGGCGGCAGGTAATAGTCATTTTTAATACACTGAAGTTGTTGTGATCTCCTCTAAATTAGATTAACAGCGCCACCAGGTGGAAGACTATAATAAGCGCCAGTGTTGACAATTAAGTGCAGGTGCCAAACACGGGAAACCACGGCTCAAATTAAGCACTGACCTTCCTTTGCACTGGACCTGCACAAAAAGACAGTTTTCCAAAGTTTGACGTAAATCTGTCAAACACAAGTCTATGAAGGGAAACTTTGTAAAGTGCAAACTTGTTGAGGGACTTTCAGTAAAGTGCATATCGGTAGAGAAGCTATCTGTAAGGAGCTAATCCTTACAGGGGCGGGGGGTGGAGTTAAGTGCAGATGTGTACATTACACAAGGACAACGCTGCACAACGCAGACATGTAAAGTGCAAGTCTGGACGATGGTCATGTGTAAAGTTCAAGATGGTGGCGGGCCAGCAATCTGCCTGTCCTCAGGCATTTTTGGCCTCAGAGTTGCAACCCCAGATCTGAGCCTTGCTGCCGCTGTGTTTTTATATCCGATGGACAAGATTTGAAGGTGCCTTTTAAGAGTATCTTCAGGTTTTTAATATGCGGGGAGCATTCGAGCACAGGCAGTGCTAGGTTTGCACCCGGAAGGCAGGTTTACTGTTATCAATTTAAGAAACATATGGAAACATGACGCGTCACTGCCTGGATAGCCCCAGCCATCTAAAACCATGAACGCACCTCTAAATTCAAAATTTATTTGATAGCTCGAAACGTTTGTTTCATCATCAAAACACACACAAAAATCACAATTCCAATACAAGCAGACAATAAATAGAACAGACTTGTTTTGTGCTATTCTTGTTGCTGTATTAGAATCTCTGAATTTGGTGCACTCTAAAATTACAAAATAGGGTAACATACCATAATAAAAAGGAGGGTTTCTTCTCTTTAGTAAATTTGAGTTAAAATGCAATGCAGAATCAGTTAAAGGGTTGACTGTTTTTCCTAATTGTGGGAGAGAAGGGGTGAAGGTGTGAGTGGGGCTGTGTTTACTCTCTAAATAAGAAATCTTTCAATACCAAATGAAATAGTACTATAGTCAAAGTGTGTAAATAGTGCCACCTTGTGGTTAATGGCATGAAATGTGCAAAGCTGATAGGAGCAAGACCAAAGGCGCATGCGCAGCTCTGAAGCCGCCATCGCATGTATCCACCTTATTTATTTATTTCAAAGGTTTTATATAGCGCTACTGGACCCGAGAGTATCAGAGTGCTTTACAAGGCAAGTAAAAAAAACAGACAATAAATAGACTGAAATTTAAGTGAAAACGAGTTACAAAATGTTAGTGTAGCCAGCATGTCTGAAGTTGCAGAGAGAGTAGAGATAGAGATTAAGATGGAAATGGATAATGAAAGTTGGGAGAGAGAGGGGGGTGAAGAGAGGGGGAGTAAGAGTACGAGGGTATAGAGAGGGGGAGTTAGGAGGAGTGCATATTAGAGGAGAGGGGAGTGAATAGGTAATGAGTCATAAACATTAGATATCCCAAAACTAGGAACATGTACAGTATCAGTAGCATTGGATACCCCAATATTTTTTTTTTGAGAAGAAGTATTTTTAGTTCTTTTTTGAAGAGAGGGTAGGAGGGGTTGCAACGGATAACTTTTGGGATAGAGTTCCAGATAGTGGGAGCGTTACCAGAGAATGCACGGGATTGTTTTTTTTTTACATTTTAGTCTAGGAGGGATGAGGGCAAGGGAGTTTGTGCTCCTCAGGGATCTAGAGCAACCTGCTTTGTGTAGTTTTGTTGCAAGGTAGGAAGGGGTGTTTTGGTGGAGAGCTTTGTGAGTGATGCAGGCGATCTTGTCGGTGGATCTACCTTCTATTGGGAGCCACTTGAGGTTTTTGAGGACGGGGGAGATGTGATCAAATTTTCTACAATCAGAGATGAGTCTAGCAGCAAGGCTGAGGATAGATTTAATTGGAGCAAATGGATTTTAGGGGTGCCAGCCAAAGTGGCGTTGCCATAGTCAATCCTGGAGAGGACCAGCGATTGGACAACAAGTTTGAAATCATCTGCAGGGATGAAAGGTTTAAGTTTCTTGAGGTGGAGAAGGGTGAAAAGAGCGCTTTTGGATGCATTTTTAATATGAGGGATGAGATTAAGATTTTGGTCAATACTGATGCCTAGGAATTTGATAGAGTTAGAGGTGGAGAGAGGGCAGTTTAGAGCTTTGATGTCATTTAGCCAAAGTTGAATGGGAAGAGAATTATTTTTGGGGGAGAAGATTATGATTTCTGTTTTTTTGCGGTTCAGTTTGAGATGGTTAAGATGGAACCAGGTTTGAATTGTTTTCAGGGTCTCATTGAGGTGGAGGATGTCTTTGTGAGAAGAAGTATTTTTAGTTCTTTTTTGAAGAGAGGGTAGGAGGGGTTGGCATGTGGCATGAAGACTGGCATGAAGGAAATGTTCAGTTTTTCATGTTGTTAATATTCAAACATTTTAGTCTGTTCCTTAGTACGTTCAATGTGAACTGATATAGAGGGGGTACATTTAATTTGCCCAGGATCACAGAGTGTTGGTAACTTGTCAGGTCTCCTGCATCTATAGCTGATATTCTGGGGGCCGATTCACAAAGGTAAACTTTTATTTATTTTATTTATATATTTGGGACATATAATGTGCATGGCGGCCCAGCAACAAGGCGTCCCAGCGCAACCAGAAACTAGAGACAGAAGCAGAAACACCGCCTAGCGCTTAAACATCAGATAATGGGAACTGAGACAAAAGTCTAACTATACTACTCGTAAGTGCCCTTTGTGAATACCGAAAGTCGTAAAGTTAGACTTTTGCCTCAGTTTACCTTTAGGAATCGGGCCCTCGCTGTTTGGCCACAGCTTCTGTGGGACAGTAAGGGGCAGACAAAGAGAAGGAGGGGGTTGTTCAGCACCTCTCTAAGCAGGAAAAATGAACGAAAACCCCAATCACCGCACCCCTCAAAGGAGGAAAGATGAACGATAAACCCAATCACCCCGCGTTTGACATTTCCTCCTCCATTTTCGAGAGATTAAAAGTGATTATGCTTTTGATTTCCTTTTACGATTCTCTGACCATCATTCTTACACTTGAGGTGTCTGTTAATTGACTGGGACATCAAGCTGCAGTTTTAATGAAGGTATTAGGAGTCTATCCTTCCGGCGTAAATCACCAGCCCTGGGATCCTACTCAAAGAGATTCTGTATCGATGGCCGGGGGGGAATACTAATGGGAGACGCCGGCACCATGGGAAGAGGTGTTAACTGGCCACGTATACATCATTTAAAAACATTTCTTCACTGACACTCAGCTATTAAAAGCAAGATATGAATGTGCAGATTGTCATCCGTGCATGTCTCTGCACTCCGCTAGTCTACGAAATATGGCAGCGATTACTGTAGCAGTAGATGGAATAAAGAGATCCCAGAGCAATGCATGGAATAAAGAGATCCCAGAGCAATGCATGGAATAAAGAGTACCCAGCAATGCATGGAATAAAGAACGCCCAGAGCAATGCATGGTATGAAGACTGTCCGTCACAATGCAAGCAATAAAGAGCGCCCACCAATGCAGGGAATAAAGAGCGCCCACCAATGCAGGGAATTATGAGTGTAGTAGTAGTAGTAAAACTTTATACGGTTTCTGTGCATAGCAAACCATAAAAGTACACATATATAACAATACATCCAACATGTAAAAAGAATATTGCATGTTTTAAAAATGTCAAATAGGTATCAGCTGCCACAAGAATTAAAAGCGATAAAATGGAAAAAGAAATAAAAACATCTACAGGATCTAATTAAAAGTTCTTTCTATGTCTGATACATAATTTTAAGTACCTTGCAATATTCAAAGAAATCAGTTCAGATTCAAGAAGTTGAAGAACCAAAAAGGCGGGCCGACATTTTCGTAAACCAAGACTTTTTAAAATTGGTAAAAGACATTGTTTTCTGGATTCTAAATAAAATTTGCAAAAGAGGGTCAGGTGTAATGTTGATTGGAGAGAGATACCATCACAGGGGCAATAACAGATTTGCCGGGACCAATCATTAATATTAGGAAAAGTTGTTATACTAAAGATTGTATTCATTCTGAAGCGAGTTAACAAAAACCTGTCGTAGCTGTTTAGATTCCAGGTTAGGTAAGTCTGGATCAACATAGAGGTTTGGGTCAATAAGGCGTGCTGTGTCGAGGGTTTGAGACTTCAACGGCTAAGCGGAGCTCTGCTAGATGAGATAAACATTTACCCTTCAACACTTTCCTGGTAATGTGACCCAACTCTGTGGGATTAAAATAAAGATGTTCAAGACCCATCTCATACAGGGACCTTTTTACACAATGGAACCAGCCAATCTTTGTGACATTTTCTAACGCAAGGCAGTCCCCAATAATACTTTGGGAGAGACCAAGCTTATCCGAGGTCCAAATGTGGTGCCAGAGAAGTATAGGCTCAACCCTAATAATGTCAGAAAGGTAGGGGAGACCCAACTCTATGTGGCAGCTAAAGGTGGATGTACCACCAGGAACTGCAAGCAAGAACCTCAGAAAGCTGTTCTCCACTTTCTGAAGGGAATCAGCCTGGACATGGCCCCAGACCCCTGCCCCATAAGTAGCGGTACTGATGCATTTAGCCTGATATATTCGAATCAGTTCCTCAGGGGCTCTTCTTCCCAATCTCTGGGTATATTTTACCAAAGCCATGGTCGATTTTACAAATTGTAGTTTTCTAGCTTCTTTTCCAGGTACCTTTATCATCTATGAGTACACCCAAGTATGGATAGATAGCGGTGTACTCTACACTGGAATTGTTAATATAAATCATTTTCCCATTCCTTCGGTTTGTGCCACAGCTCATAACAAATGTTTTTTTGACGTTGATTTTCAAATCAAGGTCTGACATAAAGAGATTGTAACGGGACAGAGAACGCTGAAGTTCCACAGAGGTGCGGGCGATAATCACCGCATACTCCGCGTAGAGAGGAGCGGGGACCGGACGATGTTGAATTCTGGGTATGTCCTCTGCCCCCTCCAACATGGTCAATTCTAGGCCATTTGTATACAGAATAAATAAGAAGGGGGCCAGGACACATCCCTGTCTGACTCCCCGCTCCACTCTAAACGGAGCTGTCAGTTCTCCTCCTGTACCAAACCTCACTCTCGCTGTGGCATTAAAATATGTTTCCCTAAGAAAGGTAATTAGTGGTTCATGTACCCCCATTTCTTTAAGAATAATCCATAACTTCGAGTGGCCCACGCAGTCGAACGTAGCAGTAAGATCTACGTAGGCCAGTTGAAGGGTCCCTCCTTTTGCATCCACATATTTGCCCTTTATAAGGGACAGGTTTAAGACCTGCTCAACAGTGCCCAGTCCCTCCCTAAAGCCATACTGGATGTCGGAAATGATCTTATTTTCTTTGGACCAGGACTGGAGTCTTTCTAATATGATTTGCCCCACCGTTTTCACAAACGAGTCCAGCAGGGAAATAGGGCGATAGCATGTTGGATTAAGACGATCGCCCTTTTTAGGTCTCGCCCTGGAATTAGCATCCAAAGGATGCTTCCAGGGTTGGAGACGTATAGTTAGCTGTCTCGAGGGAAGGACGGACGAGAAGGTGCACGAGTTTGTCCAGGCTGGATTGGTGTGCGCGAACGCGCACGTTCCGTCCTGCGCCGCCCTCCCATACTCCCAGCCTACCGCGCATGCATGCATGCACACAGACAGACACAGACACAGACACACACACACACACACGCGCGCGCGCACTCGCACTTACACTTACACAGACACGCAGGCACCCAGACAGGCAACCCCCTCCTCCTCCTCCCCCACAGTCACACACGCATACACACAGACTCCAAGACACACGCACGCTCACACACATACACAGGCCGCCGCCGCGCGCGCGCCCACACATGCCCCCCTCCCGTCCTCGCAGGCCAGCCACAAAGCGAAGCCCCACTCACCGGCAGCCGGACTCTTCCTCCATTCTTCGGCACCGGGGCGCAGGGTAGGCTCCTGCCTGCTCCGGTGCTGCAACCAATCGCGGCTCTTCCGGCTCTTCCGTGAGAGGCGGGGTAGGCTCCCGCCCTCCTACTTCCTGTTTCCGGTTGTCGCGCCGGCCTGCCTGACTTCCTGGTCGCAGGCCGGCAGAGTAACGAGGATGTTTTGCGGTATGTATTTATTTATTTAATTATGCATTTTGTGCATGACTAAACCCTTCTGTCACATGGAGAGCAGCCACATCCAGAGCGTCCCATAGCAACATAAACATCAAAACCGCACAACTATCCGCTTGTACGGGAATGGCAAAGCTGCAAGACACGTCTGCATGGCCTTATGGTCCTGTAATGCTCACACCTTTACCAATCTCATATTCCCTGTAGTGCAAGTACTCACACAGCTGATGCGCTGCAGGGCACACAGCTCCATAAAATGTAGGCGTGCACATTAATAAAACACCGGTGCCATCTGCGTGACAGACACATCCACAGAATATGAGTTTGAGCGCCTTCCCTTCAGTGTGCAGGCCTATATATCACTAAATCACTCATGCTGTCAACAGGAAAGACACATTGAAAGCGCTTAGAGAAAAACGCATAATTCACTATACTGCCATCACCACTCCTCCAGTCAACTCCTCAGCTCAGCTGTGGCATATGTTATACAAGGGGGGTTGTACCCATATGGTCAGTGGGACCTGGGTGATCAGTGGCGTTATATATAGGGGGTCCCAGACCAAGAACACAATTCCTGTTCTTAAACACACTATTTAAATGAATTTAGGAAACACACACTAAATGAAGGTGACCAGTGTTTTTAATCCACTGTACCAGGCAAACAATCAATATTGAGAAATCAGACATAAAATATACATGATTCAATGCGCCCACAAAGAGAGGGGAGGGGGGAAGTGTAGGGAGGGGGATGTATTTCACTGGATTTTACATCACTAGTTAACATTCAAGAACAACAACATAATACATAGTTCAAAACGTGATTCCACATACATGAAAAACCATGGAACACGACATATATCATAGCAAAAAATTCCCAAGGGGATACTCCTATAATGATTAATATATCAAACTGGGGTTAGGAGTTCCTGGTTGTAAGGTGTAGATGTCTACGTTTCGACCCCGATGGTGTAGGACAGTGGATCCTTACTGCGTGGGTCTTCGTCAGGACGTGATGGGTGAAGGGGGGGAGGATGGGGCGTTTAACTCTGCGCAAAAAATAATAAAATGTAAAAATTGTTACTCAACCGGTCTCAAATGAGTCCCGACACAACTACAGAATTAAGGACAAAAGAGTCCATTTATTAAAAATCAAAAAAGGGAAGTAGTAGGAGGTTCATAACGAATGAAAAATACTGAGAAATACTGGGTGGGCTAGAAGCCAAATAGTTATCTCATACCACGGAAAGACCAAGAGACTACCATATGTGTCTGAGAACCTTATAACCAATGTGACCCATTAAGACAGGTAGGATTAACTGGAAAGACTCTTACACGACAGAACATTAAATACCTGGCACACCGGGAGGGTCTCGTCAGGCGGTTATGCAAGAAGGGGGGCTGCCACGTGTGGAGTCAAGATCTGCCGTATGAAATCAAAACCACATTTATAAGCAGATCCCAAGTGGGGTGTTCAGACCGAGGTAAAACTGTATAAATAAGAGGCCCTACCTTGTTGTAAAAACCGAGGGTTAAGTCATGGGTCAAAGCGATTGTCGGCTACATCTGAAAACAACAGTGAACAGCGTGTCAGTAGCGCAGTCGCTCTCACAAATTAATCAGTGAAGACTCAATACAGCTCAAAACTCACCAGTGTGGGTTGTACACCGTGCTAAACCGGCTCCTTATCCACAAATTAATTTAAGTGACGTTCGTTGTCAAGCTTGCCTCCACAGTATCCCTCTGCAAAAACATTGATAGACATCTTAGGAAAACGCCCAGCGTTTTAGAAATACGCCTCGCTACTCCCAACCAGGGGGAAGACTCACCCGCGATATGGTTAGAAGGGCCGACCGGCCTTATTCCAAAAAGGCCAAATCCTTTTCAGTGGCGCGCGTTGTCAGAAAAGCATCTGCAGTGTACAAATCTGCAATACACAAGGTGAAAGGCAGCTTAGGAAGCAGCCTAGCATTACCAAAAACGCATGGCTGCTCCCAGCCAGAGGGGAGACTCACCCGCAATGTTGATGGAAGGGCCAAACCGGTATTTCTCTTTTCTTTAAGACCAAATCAGGGAAAGCCTCGTCGGTATTTAAATGCCGCGTGTCACCATCTGTAGAGACACGGAGAGAGCACACTTAGACAGGCGCCCTTCGACTAACAAAACGCACGGATGCAGAACGCCAAGAGGGAGACCAAAGGCAGAGACTCACCCGCGCCGCTGACGGAAAATTCCGATAGTGGTGCGTGCGCGCCGCGTCTCCTGGAAACAGGAAGTGTTGCCCCGAGAGACGGTGTTATTTACTACCATGTGAAGACAGACTCGGGTCAGACTCATGACAGCCTCATTTAAGCTAGGATTTGTGTCAGAAAAAATAATAAACACAATCAAGGCTAGCGAATACAACCAAGGCCAGGAATAAATACTTGTAAACAACAATAAATAGGATAGGGCTCATTGGCAAAAAACGTGATCATAGCACTGGACCTACCACACAGGGCGGTCAACAGGGCTACTCACTACATGCAATCCCTCCTTATTAAGAAGACACATGAAAAAACATTCTTGAAGCCCATATATATACATCTCACCCACCAGAGGGTCCAAATGGGTCATATATTATAGATGTCAGACGTGCAAGAATGGTGAACGGGGCGTCAAGGCCGCTGTACATACCCAAATAGATGGTAGATGGCGCGAACCTACCTGGCACGGCGGTTAAAGCGCTCTATTATTAAATTAGAACATTCAGGTACATTGCACATTTGTAAGACAGGTTGTCCACATGACAAATCTCACACAGGTTTCGAAAGGATCAGAAGGTAAGGAAGCATCATACGCCATTATGTATCCCTAAATCATTAATTACTTGCGCGAACCTGCCAGGCACGGCGGTTAAGGCGCTATGTAGCCCAGGGGTAACATTTTAAAGCAAAAAATACTCATTTGAAACATCTTAATCCACAGATAAATGCTGAGGCAAATTGATGAAGACACTCTGAAAAAGGGGATTACCTAAAATCCTAAAGCATACTAACGTAGATATTTCACAGAGTAGCCATTTGGGCGAAGCTGCTTTCAGACTCATTAAGGCCCCCTCGTACAGAGTCAAAAAACCGGATCCATTTGATTTCTCTCATATTCAAGATGGGTTCAATGCTCCCACCCCTCGGGCCCAGCTTAGCCTGCTCCAAAACTAACCACCTCAAACTCTCTGGTGGATGGCTTTTTTCATTACAATGTTCCACCAGGGGTGCGCCTGCAACCTTGCATCTCACACGGCTGCAGTGTTGGAAAAAACGTACTTTGACTCGTTGCTGGGTTTGACCCACATAGATCAAGTCACAAGGGCATAGAATGCAGTATATTACGTCGGTCGAGTTGCAGTTCGTGTGTGATTTTAGTGGAACTTGTTGTTGTCCGTGGCTAAAGGTCTTGGTTTGAATTGTCGCAGGGCATGCTTTGCATGAGCCGCATCGGTAATGGCCCACAATGGGGGGCAGGTTCCACATGTTTGTGATGGTAGGTGCATCTTTGGTCGGCAAGAAGGAGCGAACCACACTATCCCGAATGTTCTTAGCCTTCTTGAAAGCATGAAGGGGCAATGAATTACACCCAAGATCTTCTGATATCAAGTTCCAGTATTTATTGATGGTTTTTTTCACCTCATTGCTCCTTGTGGAGAAAGTCGTCACACAGATGAGGCGCTCCTCATGGTTCACCGGTTTGTCACTGGGTTGAAGTAAAGTTTCTCTTGGGTTGAACCATGCTCTTTTTTTGGCTTTATTTACCAGGCGTCTGGGGTATCCACGTTCGAGCAACCTGTTCATCAACACGGTGGACTGTTCTATGTAGTCATCCTTCCTACTACAGTTGCGTCGAATCCTTAAAAACTGACCAAACGGAAGGTTATCCCGGAGACCTCGGGGATGGTGGCTGGAGTATAGTAGAAGAGAGTTCCTCTCCGTCGGTTTCCTGAACAGCGTGGTTTTTAAGGTGTCATCTTCCACAAAAATAGTAAGGTCCAAGAAATCTATTGTTTTTTTATCGAAATGAATAGTGAACTTGATGTCCGGGGAGCGTGAATTGAGCCAATTGAAAAACCCGGTGATTTCGTCCTCAGTGCCTGACCAGATACAGATGATATCGTCAATGTATCTCATCCAGGTTTTTATGTGTGGTCTGAAAGGGTTAGCGTCAGTAAGTACAAACGTGTCCTCATACATGGACATAAAGATAATGGCCAAATCTGGGGCAAAGGCAGCCCCCATCGCCACACCCTTGGTCTGAAGATAGAAACAGTTCCGGAAGACAAAGAAATTCCTCATCATCGCAATTTTTAATAATAGAATGATGAAAGATGTAGGCACCCAGATTGGAGCCTCCCGCTTATCTAGTGCGATTGTCATTGCCATGAGGGCCTCCTCTTGGGGTATGCTTGTATACAGGGAGACGATGTCACAGGTTACCAGAAGGTCTTTAGCAGAGTCATAAGGATGCCCTTCAATCAGGTTGATGGTATGAGTAGTATCCCTGAGGTAAGTTGTAGTGGCTTCTGCTATAGGTTTCAAAAAAACATCTATGTATCTACATAGGGGTTCCAGAACAGAACCACACCCCGAGACAATCGGGCGTCCGGGAGGCTGGTGGAGATCCTTGTGTACTTTAGGTAGGGTATAGATGGTAGGGAGTCGTGGATGCCTCTGGTTCAAATATTGAAATTCGTGTTCCGATAGGAAACCTTGCTGTCGTCCGTCCTCCGTAACCCTCAGGATCTCGGCCGTGATGTCCTTTGATGGGTCACCACCCAGTTGCTTATAACTAAATCCATCGTTCAGCTGTCGCAAAATTTCCTGAGTGTAGTTATCCAAATCTTGGACAACTATCGCCCCGCCCTTGTCGGCCGGTTTCACAACTATTTCAGTGTTGTCTCTTATCGTCTTGAGTGCTGATTGTTCTGCACGGCTAATGTTATTTCTGACAAATTTGTTGTCATCAAGGATGGACCTTACATCCCTAAGTACGAGGCTTTCATACGCAAGGATACGCTGGTTCATGGCATAGGTTGATGGTACGAAAGTAGATGGTACCCTCAGGTTTGTGGCAGATAGCATCGGTTGAGGTGGCTTGTTCCTGAAGAAGTATCTGAGTCTTATCTTTCTGAAGAATTTGTGGAGTTCGACCTCCGTGTTAAACGGATCTGGTCTAGAGGTTGGGACGAAGGATAAACCACGGCTCAATACTTTAACTTCGTTGTCTTGGAGGGTGTATTTGGAAATGTTAATCACAGGAGACGTCTTTATCACCATCGGTAGGTTTTTCTGCGGGTCGACCTCTCCCCGTGTTCCTCTTGAGGGAAGCTCACTTGCTTGGCACCTCTCCCTCTCCCGGAGTCCCATTCTTGGCCAGGGTTGAATTGGCCCCTGCCTGTCCCCCTGTCCCACATGTTCCCACGGCCCCGGGGGGGTCTCCATCCTCCCTGCCCTAAAAAAGGGGGGGGTTGGTAGAAAGGACCGTATGGATCTGGATAGACGTATGCGCCACTCGGGCCAGGTCGGTCTGAGTCCTCACCTGAACTGTACGAGGAGTCCGAAAAAGTTGTAAAATTTCGTCTACCTCTGTAGGCACCGCGGCCGCGGTTTGTGAATCTTCCTTGGTTGTCCTGTCTGTAGTAGTCGTCCTGCAGGTAAGGGTATGTTCTCTTTTTATCATATGTTTTTACGTCCCGTGCCAATTTCTCAAGTTTTTTCTTTATCGTAGTCGTTTCAAAATCCTGGAGTGTTGCCACTAGTTTGGTCAGGGCTTCTTTAGAGTTGGTCAGTGTGGCGTCCCCACTAATTGTGGCCTTCAGATCCGCTATTTGCTTTGTTAGAAGTGCGATCTGTTCACTAGCTGTTTCGATGCCGAGGACCATCCAATGTCGCGAACAATTGTTCGCGACAAAACTAAAGCCTTCCCGGAATTTTGGTACATCAATAAAGATTGCGGGTTCAACTTTAACCTGCAGGCCTACTGGGATAATGTTGGATTGGAGGCACTGCGCTAGGAAATGTCCATGTAATTTGGTTCTGATGAGCTTCTTTTCAAGGCGTTCCAACTGGTTGACTTTATCATTAAGAGAGAAGTCAATGGCAGGTGTTGTTGGGGAGAGAAAGCTACTGGCAGAGTCCGATAAGAATTGCTTAATGTATTCCTCGGTATAGGATAGAACCTCCTTGTCGACCATGATGGTCGAAATAAATTATATAACAAAAAATTGGAGTTCCAGAAAAAATGAAAAAAGATCTAACTAGAATGAGGAAAGGGAACCTCGCAGGCCAGCGCCTGCTCGAAGTATGTTATACAAGGGGGGTTGTACCCATATGGTCAGTGGGACCTGGGTGATCAGTGGCGTTATATATAGGGGGTCCCAGACCAAGAACACAATTCCTGTTCTTAAACACACTATTTAAATGAATTTAGGAAACACACACTAAATGAAGGTGACCAGTGTTTTTAATCCACTGTACCAGGCAAACAATCAATATTGAGAAATCAGACATAAAATATACATGATTCAATGCGCCCACAAAGAGAGGGGAGGGGGGAAGTGTAGGGAGGGGGATGTATTTCACTGGATTTTACATCACTAGTTAACATTCAAGAACAACAACATAATACATAGTTCAAAACGTGATTCCACATACATGAAAAACCATGGAACACGACATATATCATAGCAAAAAATTCCCAAGGGGATACTCCTATAATGATTAATATATCAAACTGGGGTTAGGAGTTCCTGGTTGTAAGGTGTAGATGTCTACGTTTCGACCCCGATGGTGTAGGACAGTGGATCCTTACTGCGTGGGTCTTCGTCAGGACGTGATGGGTGAAGGGGGGGAGGATGGGGCGTTTAACTCTGCGCAAAAAATAATAAAATGTAAAAATTGTTACTCAACCGGTCTCAAATGAGTCCCGACACAACTACAGAATTAAGGACAAAAGAGTCCATTTATTAAAAATCAAAAAAGGGAAGTAGTAGGAGGTTCATAACGAATGAAAAATACTGAGAAATACTGGGTGGGCTAGAAGCCAAATAGTTATCTCATACCACGGAAAGACCAAGAGACTACCATATGTGTCTGAGAACCTTATAACCAATGTGACCCATTAAGACAGGTAGGATTAACTGGAAAGACTCTTACACGACAGAACATTAAATACCTGGCACACCGGGAGGGTCTCGTCAGGCGGTTATGCAAGAAGGGGGGCTGCCACGTGTGGAGTCAAGATCTGCCGTATGAAATCAAAACCACATTTATAAGCAGATCCCAAGTGGGGTGTTCAGACCGAGGTAAAACTGTATAAATAAGAGGCCCTACCTTGTTGTAAAAACCGAGGGTTAAGTCATGGGTCAAAGCGATTGCCGGCTACATCTGAAAACAACAGTGAACAGCGTGTCAGTAGCGCAGTCGCTCTCACAAATTAATCAGTGAAGACTCAATACAGCTCAAAACTCACCAGTGTGGGTTGTACACCGTGCTAAACCGGCTCCTTATCCACAAATTAATTTAAGTGACGTTCGTTGTCAAGCTTGCCTCCACAGTATCCCTCTGCAAAAACATTGATAGACATCTTAGGAAAACGCCCAGCGTTTTAGAAATACGCCTCGCTACTCCCAACCAGGGGGAAGACTCACCCGCGATATGGTTAGAAGGGCCGACCGGCCTTATTCCAAAAAGGCCAAATCCTTTTCAGTGGCGCGCGTTGTCAGAAAAGCATCTGCAGTGTACAAATCTGCAATACACAAGGTGAAAGGCAGCTTAGGAAGCAGCCTAGCATTACCAAAAACGCATGGCTGCTCCCAGCCAGAGGGGAGACTCACCCGCAATGTTGATGGAAGGGCCAAACCGGTATTTCTCTTTTCTTTAAGACCAAATCAGGGAAAGCCTCGTCGGTATTTAAATGCCGCGTGTCACCATCTGTAGAGACACGGAGAGAGCACACTTAGACAGGCGCCCTTCGACTAACAAAACGCACGGATGCAGAACGCCAAGAGGGAGACCAAAGGCAGAGACTCACCCGCGCCGCTGACGGAAAATTCCGATAGTGGTGCGTGCGCGCCGCGTCTCCTGGAAACAGGAAGTGTTGCCCCGAGAGACGGTGTTATTTACTACCATGTGAAGACAGACTCGGGTCAGACTCATGACAGCCTCATTTAAGCTAGGATTTGTGTCAGAAAAAATAATAAACACAATCAAGGCTAGCGAATACAACCAAGGCCAGGAATAATTACTTGTAAACAACAATAAATAGGATAGGGCTCATTGGCAAAAACGTGATCATAGCACTGGACCTACCACACAGGGCGGTCAACAGGGCTACTCACTACATGCAATCCCTCCTTATTAAGAAGACACATGAAAAAACATTCTTGAAGCCCATATATATACATCTCAACCCACCAGAGGGTCCAAATGGGTCATATATTATAGATGTCAGACGTGCAAGAATGGTGAACGGGGCGTCAAGGCCGCTGTACATACCCAAATAGAGGGTAGATGGTGCGAACCTACCTGGCACGGCGGTTAAAGCGCTCTATTATTAAATTAGAACATTCAGGTACATTGCACATTTGTAAGACAGGTTGTCCACATGACAAATCTCACACAGGTTTCGAAAGGATCAGAAGGTAAGGAAGCATCATACGCCATTATGTATCCCTAAATCATTAATTACTTGCGCGAACCTGCCAGGCACGGCGGTTAAGGCGCTATGTAGCCCAGGGGTAACATTTTAAAGCAAAAAATACTCATTTGAAACATCTTAATCCACAGATAAATGCTGAGGCAAATTGATGAAGACACTCTGAAAAAGGGGATTACCTAAAATCCTAAAGCATACTAACGTAGATATTTCACAGAGTAGCCATTTGGGCGAAGCTGCTTTCAGACTCATTAAGGCCCCCTCGTACAGAGTCAAAAAACCGGATCCATTTGATTTCTCTCATATTCAAGATGGGTTCAATGCTCCCACCCCTCGGGCCCAGCTTAGCCTGCTCCAAAACTAACCACCTCAAACTCTCTGGTGGATGGCTTTTTTCATTACAATGTTCCACCAGGGGTGCGCCTGCAACCTTGCATCTCACACGGCTGCAGTGTTGGAAAAAAACGTACTTTGACTCGTTGCTGGGTTTGACCCACATAGATCAAGTCACAAGGGCATAGAATGCAGTATATTACGTCGGTCGAGTTGCAGTTCGTGTGTGATTTACTTTACTTACTATTTTTGTGAAGATGACACCTAAAAACCACGCTGTTCAGGAAACCGACGGAGAGGAACTCTCTTCTACTATACTCCAGCCACCATCCCGAGGTCTCCGGGATAACCTTCCGGTTTGGTCAGTTTTTAAGGATTCGACGCAACTGTAGTAGGAAGGATGACTACATAGAACAGTCCACCGTGTTGATGAACAGGTTGCTCGAACGTGGATACCCCAGACGCCTGGTAAATAAAGCCAAAAAAAGAGCATGGTTCAACCCAAGAGAAACTTTACTTCAACCCAGTGACAAACCGGTGAACCATGAGGAGCGCCTCATCTGTGTGACGACTTTCTCCACAAGGAGCAATGAGGTGAAAAAAACCATCAATAAATACTGGAACTTGATATCAGAAGATCTTGGGTGTAATTCATTGCCCCTTCATGCTTTCAAGAAGGCTAAGAACATTCGGGATAGTGTGGTTCGCTCCTTCTTGCCGACCAAAGATGCACCTACCATCACAAACATGTGGAACCTGCCCCCCATTGTGGGCCATTACCGATGCGGCTCATGCAAAGCATGCCCTGCGACAATTCAAACCAAGACCTTTAGCCACGGACAACAACAAGTTCCACTAAAATCACACATGAACTGCAACTCGACCGACGTAATATACTGCATTCTATGCCCTTGTGACTT
The DNA here is from genome assembly GCF_964261635.1 of Lissotriton helveticus. Classification (NCBI taxonomy): domain Eukaryota; kingdom Metazoa; phylum Chordata; class Amphibia; order Caudata; family Salamandridae; genus Lissotriton; species Lissotriton helveticus. The sequence continues at coordinate 49,238,268 of NC_136061.1, read as the reverse complement.
GATCTATGTGGGTCAAACCCAGCAACGAGTCAAAGTACGTTTTTTCCAACACTGCAGCCGTGTGAGATGCAAGGTTGCAGGCGCACCCCTGGTGGAACATTGTAATGAAAAAAGCCATCCACCAGAGAGTTTGAGGTGGTTAGTTTTGGAGCAGGCTAAGCTGGGCCCGAGGGGTGGGAGCATTGAACCCATCTTGAATATGAGAGAAATCAAATGGATCCGGTTTTTTGACTCTGTACGAGGGGGCCTTAATGAGTCTGAAAGCAGCTTCGCCCAAATGGCTACTCTGTGAAATATCTACGTTAGTATGCTTTAGGATTTTAGGTAATCCCCTTTTTCAGAGTGTCTTCATCAATTTGCCTCAGCATTTATCTGTGGATTAAGATGTTTCAAATGAGTATTTTTTGCTTTAAAATGTTACCCCTGGGCTACATAGCGCCTTAACCGCCGTGCCTGGCAGGTTCGCGCAAGTAATTAATGATTTAGGGATACATAATGGCGTATGATGCTTCCTTACCTTCTGATCCTTTCGAAACCTGTGTGAGATTTGTCATGTGGACAACCTGTCTTACAAATGTGCAATGTACCTGAATGTTCTAATTTAATAATAGAGCGCTTTAACCGCCGTGCCAGGTAGGTTCGCGCCATCTACCATCTATTTGGGTATGTACAGCGGCCTTGACGCCCCGTTCACCATTCTTGCACGTCTGACATCTATAATATATGACCCATTTGGACCCTCTGGTGGGTGAGATGTATATATATGGGCTTCAAGAATGTTTTTTCATGTGTCTTCTTAATAAGGAGGGATTGCATGTAGTGAGTAGCCCTGTTGACCGCCCTGTGTGGTAGGTCCAGTGCTATGATCACGTTTTTTGCCAATGAGCCCTATCCTATTTATTGTTGTTTACAAGTATTTATTCCTGGCCTTGGTTGTATTCGCTAGCCTTGATTGTGTTTATTATTTTTTCTGACACAAATCCTAGCTTAAATGAGGCTGTCATGAGTCTGACCCGAGTCTGTCTTCACATGGTAGTAAATAACACCGTCTCTCGGGGCAACACTTCCTGTTTCCAGGAGACGCGGCGCGCACGCACCACTATCGGAATTTTCCGTCAGCGGCGCGGGTGAGTCTCTGCCTTTGGTCTCCCTCTTGGCGTTCTGCATCCGTGCGTTTTGTTAGTCGAAGGGCGCCTGTCTAAGTGTGCTCTCTCCGTGTCTCTACAGATGGTGACACGCGGCATTTAAATACCGACGAGGCTTTCCCTGATTTGGTCTTAAAGAAAAGAGAAATACCGGTTTGGCCCTTCCATCAACATTGCGGGTGAGTCTCCCCTCTGGCTGGGAGCAGCCATGCGTTTTTGGTAATGCTAGGCTGCTTCCTAAGCTGCCTTTCACCTTGTGTATTGCAGATTTGTACACTGCAGATGCTTTTCTGACAACGCGCGCCACTGAAAAGGATTTGGCCTTTTTGGAATAAGGCCGGTCGGCCCTTCTAACCATATCGCGGGTGAGTCTTCCCCCTGGTTGGGAGTAGCGAGGCGTATTTCTAAAACGCTGGGCGTTTTCCTAAGATGTCTATCAATGTTTTTGCAGAGGGATACTGTGGAGGCAAGCTTGACAACGAACGTCACTTAAATTAATTTGTGGATAAGGAGCCGGTTTAGCACGGTGTACAACCCACACTGGTGAGTTTTGAGCTGTATTGAGTCTTCACTGATTAATTTGTGAGAGCGACTGCGCTACTGACACGCTGTTCACTGTTGTTTTCAGATGTAGCCGGCAATCGCTTTGACCCATGACTTAACCCTCGGTTTTTACAACAAGGTAGGGCCTCTTATTTATACAGTTTTACCTCGGTCTGAACACCCCACTTGGGATCTGCTTATAAATGTGGTTTTGATTTCATACGGCAGATCTTGACTCCACACGTGGCAGCCCCCCTTCTTGCATAACCGCCTGACGAGACCCTCCCGGTGTGCCAGGTATTTAATGTTCTGTCGTGTAAGAGTCTTTCCAGTTAATCCTACCTGTCTTAATGGGTCACATTGGTTATAAGGTTCTCAGACACATATGGTAGTCTCTTGGTCTTTCCGTGGTATGAGATAACTATTTGGCTTCTAGCCCACCCAGTATTTCTCAGTATTTTTCATTCGTTATGAACCTCCTACTACTTCCCTTTTTTGATTTTTAATAAATGGACTCTTTTGTCCTTAATTCTGTAGTTGTGTCGGGACTCATTTGAGACCGGTTGAGTAACAATTTTTACATTTTATTATTTTTTGCGCAGAGTTAAACGCCCCATCCTCCCCCCCTTCACCCATCACGTCCTGACGAAGACCCACGCAGTAAGGATCCACTGTCCTACACCATCGGGGTCGAAACGTAGACATCTACACCTTACAACCAGGAACTCCTAACCCCAGTTTGATATATTAATCATTATAGGAGTATCCCCTTGGGAATTTTTTGCTATGATATATGTCGTGTTCCATGGTTTTTCATGTATGTGGAATCACGTTTTGAACTATGTATTATGTTGTTGTTCTTGAATGTTAACTAGTGATGTAAAATCCAGTGAAATACATCCCCCTCCCTACACTTCCCCCCTCCCCTCTCTTTGTGGGCGCATTGAATCATGTATATTTTATGTCTGATTTCTCAATATTGATTGTTTGCCTGGTACAGTGGATTAAAAACACTGGTCACCTTCATTTAGTGTGTGTTTCCTAAATTCATTTAAATAGTGTGTTTAAGAACAGGAATTGTGTTCTTGGTCTGGGACCCCCTATATATAACGCCACTGATCACCCAGGTCCCACTGACCATATGGGTACAACCCCCCTTGTATAACATACTTCGAGCAGGCGCTGGCCTGCGAGGTTCCCTTTCCTCATTCTAGTTAGATCTTTTTTCATTTTTTCTGGAACTCCAATTTTTTGTTATATAATTTATTTCGACCATCATGGTCGACAAGGAGGTTCTATCCTATACCGAGGAATACATTAAGCAATTCTTATCGGACTCTGCCAGTAGCTTTCTCTCCCCAACAACACCTGCCATTGACTTCTCTCTTAATGATAAAGTCAACCAGTTGGAACGCCTTGAAAAGAAGCTCATCAGAACCAAATTACATGGACATTTCCTAGCGCAGTGCCTCCAATCCAACATTATCCCAGTAGGCCTGCAGGTTAAAGTTGAACCCGCAATCTTTATTGATGTACCAAAATTCCGGGAAGGCTTTAGTTTTGTCGCGAACAATTGTTCGCGACATTGGATGGTCCTCGGCATCGAAACAGCTAGTGAACAGATCGCACTTCTAACAAAGCAAATAGCGGATCTGAAGGCCACAATTAGTGGGGACGCCACACTGACCAACTCTAAAGAAGCCCTGACCAAACTAGTGGCAACACTCCAGGATTTTGAAACGACTACGATAAAGAAAAAACTTGAGAAATTGGCACGGGACGTAAAAACATATGATAAAAAGAGAACATACCCTTACCTGCAGGACGACTACTACAGACAGGACAACCAAGGAAGATTCACAAACCGCGGCCGCGGTGCCTACAGAGGTAGACGAAATTTTACAACTTTTTCGGACTCCTCGTACAGTTCAGGTGAGGACTCAGACCGACCTGGCCCGAGTGGCGCATACGTCTATCCAGATCCATACGGTCCTTTCTACCAACCCCCCCCTTTTTTAGGGCAGGGAGGATGGAGACCCCCCCGGGGCCGTGGGAACATGTGGGACAGGGGGACATGCAGGGGCCAATTCAACCCTGGCCAAGAATGGGACTCCGGGAGAGGGAGAGGTGCCAAGCAAGTGAGCTTCCCTCAAGAGGAACACGGGGAGAGGTCGACCCGCAGAAAAACCTACCGATGGTGATAAAGACGTCTCCTGTGATTAACATTTCCAAATACACCCTCCAAGACGACGAAGTTAAAGTATTGAGCCGTGGTTTATCCTTCGTCCCAACCTCTAGACCAGATCCGTTTAACACGGAGGTCGAACTCCACAAATTCTTCAGAAAGATAAGACTCAGATACTTCTTCAGGAACAAGCCACCTCAACCGATGCTATCTGCCACAAACCTGAGGGTACCATCTACTTTCGTACCATCAACCTATGCCATGAACCAGCGTATCCTTGCGTATGAAAGCCTCGTACTTAGGGATGTAAGGTCCATCCTTGATGACAACAAATTTGTCAGAAATAACATTAGCCGTGCAGAACAATCAGCACTCAAGACGATAAGAGACAACACTGAAATAGTTGTGAAACCGGCCGACAAGGGCGGGGCGATAGTTGTCCAAGATTTGGATAACTACACTCAGGAAATTTTGCGACAGCTGAACGATGGATTTAGTTATAAGCAACTGGGTGGTGACCCATCAAAGGACATCACGGCCGAGATCCTGAGGGTTACGGAGGACGGACGACAGCAAGGTTTCCTATCGGAACACGAATTTCAATATTTGAACCAGAGGCATCCACGACTCCCTACCATCTATACCCTACCTAAAGTACACAAGGATCTCCACCAGCCTCCCGGACGCCCGATTGTCTCGGGGTGTGGTTCTGTTCTGGAACCCCTATGTAGATACATAGATGTTTTTTTGAAACCTATAGCAGAAGCCACTACAACTTACCTCAGGGATACTACTCATACCATCAACCTGATTGAAGGGCATCCTTATGACTCTGCTAAAGACCTTCTGGTAACCTGTGACATCGTCTCCCTGTATACAAGCATACCCCAAGAGGAGGCCCTCATGGCAATGACAATCGCACTAGATAAGCGGGAGGCTCCAATCTGGGTGCCTACATCTTTCATCATTCTATTATTAAAAATTGCGATGATGAGGAATTTCTTTGTCTTCCGGAACTGTTTCTATCTTCAGACCAAGGGTGTGGCGATGGGGGCTGCCTTTGCCCCAGATTTGGCCATTATCTTTATGTCCATGTATGAGGACACGTTTGTACTTACTGACGCTAACCCTTTCAGACCACACATAAAAACCTGGATGAGATACATTGACGATATCATCTGTATCTGGTCAGGCACTGAGGACGAAATCACCGGGTTTTTCAATTGGCTCAATTCACGCTCCCCGGACATCAAGTTCACTATTCATTTCGATAAAAAAACAATAGATTTCTTGGACCTTACTATTTTTGTGGAAGATGACACCTTAAAAACCACGCTGTTCAGGAAACCGACGGAGAGGAACTCTCTTCTACTATACTCCAGCCACCATCCCCGAGGTCTCCGGGATAACCTTCCGTTTGGTCAGTTTTTAAGGATTCGACGCAACTGTAGTAGGAAGGATGACTACATAGAACAGTCCACCGTGTTGATGAACAGGTTGCTCGAACGTGGATACCCCAGACGCCTGGTAAATAAAGCCAAAAAAAGAGCATGGTTCAACCCAAGAGAAACTTTACTTCAACCCAGTGACAAACCGGTGAACCATGAGGAGCGCCTCATCTGTGTGACGACTTTCTCCACAAGGAGCAATGAGGTGAAAAAAACCATCAATAAATACTGGAACTTGATATCAGAAGATCTTGGGTGTAATTCATTGCCCCTTCATGCTTTCAAGAAGGCTAAGAACATTCGGGATAGTGTGGTTCGCTCCTTCTTGCCGACCAAAGATGCACCTACCATCACAAACATGTGGAACCTGCCCCCCATTGTGGGCCATTACCGATGCGGCTCATGCAAAGCATGCCCTGCGACAATTCAAACCAAGACCTTTAGCCACGGACAACAACAAGTTCCACTAAAATCACACACGAACTGCAACTCGACCGACGTAATATACTGCATTCTATGCCCTTGTGACTTGATCTATGTGGGTCAAACCCAGCAACGAGTCAAAGTACGTTTTTTCCAACACTGCAGCCGTGTGAGATGCAAGGTTGCAGGCGCACCCCTGGTGGAACATTGTAATGAAAAAAGCCATCCACCAGAGAGTTTGAGGTGGTTAGTTTTGGAGCAGGCTAAGCTGGGCCCGAGGGGTGGGAGCATTGAACCCATCTTGAATATGAGAGAAATCAAATGGATCCGGTTTTTTGACTCTGTACGAGGGGGCCTTAATGAGTCTGAAAGCAGCTTCGCCCAAATGGCTACTCTGTGAAATATCTACGTTAGTATGCTTTAGGATTTTAGGTAATCCCCTTTTTCAGAGTGTCTTCATCAATTTGCCTCAGCATTTATCTGTGGATTAAGATGTTTCAAATGAGTATTTTTTGCTTTAAAATGTTACCCCTGGGCTACATAGCGCCTTAACCGCCGTGCCTGGCAGGTTCGCGCAAGTAATTAATGATTTAGGGATACATAATGGCGTATGATGCTTCCTTACCTTCTGATCCTTTCGAAACCTGTGTGAGATTTGTCATGTGGACAACCTGTCTTACAAATGTGCAATGTACCTGAATGTTCTAATTTAATAATAGAGCGCTTTAACCGCCGTGCCAGGTAGGTTCGCGCCATCTACCATCTATTTGGGTATGTACAGCGGCCTTGACGCCCCGTTCACCATTCTTGCACGTCTGACATCTATAATATATGACCCATTTGGACCCTCTGGTGGGTGAGATGTATATATATGGGCTTCAAGAATGTTTTTTCATGTGTCTTCTTAATAAGGAGGGATTGCATGTAGTGAGTAGCCCTGTTGACCGCCCTGTGTGGTAGGTCCAGTGCTATGATCACGTTTTTTGCCAATGAGCCCTATCCTATTTATTGTTGTTTACAAGTATTTATTCCTGGCCTTGGTTGTATTCGCTAGCCTTGATTGTGTTTATTATTTTTTCTGACACAAATCCTAGCTTAAATGAGGCTGTCATGAGTCTGACCCGAGTCTGTCTTCACATGGTAGTAAATAACACCGTCTCTCGGGGCAACACTTCCTGTTTCCAGGAGACGCGGCGCGCACGCACCACTATCGGAATTTTCCGTCAGCGGCGCGGGTGAGTCTCTGCCTTTGGTCTCCCTCTTGGCGTTCTGCATCCGTGCGTTTTGTTAGTCGAAGGGCGCCTGTCTAAGTGTGCTCTCTCCGTGTCTCTACAGATGGTGACACGCGGCATTTAAATACCGACGAGGCTTTCCCTGATTTGGTCTTAAAGAAAAGAGAAATACCGGTTTGGCCCTTCCATCAACATTGCGGGTGAGTCTCCCCTCTGGCTGGGAGCAGCCATGCGTTTTTGGTAATGCTAGGCTGCTTCCTAAGCTGCCTTTCACCTTGTGTATTGCAGATTTGTACACTGCAGATGCTTTTCTGACAACGCGCGCCACTGAAAAGGATTTGGCCTTTTTGGAATAAGGCCGGTCGGCCCTTCTAACCATATCGCGGGTGAGTCTTCCCCCTGGTTGGGAGTAGCGAGGCGTATTTCTAAAACGCTGGGCGTTTTCCTAAGATGTCTATCAATGTTTTTGCAGAGGGATACTGTGGAGGCAAGCTTGACAACGAACGTCACTTAAATTAATTTGTGGATAAGGAGCCGGTTTAGCACGGTGTACAACCCACACTGGTGAGTTTTGAGCTGTATTGAGTCTTCACTGATTAATTTGTGAGAGCGACTGCGCTACTGACACGCTGTTCACTGTTGTTTTCAGATGTAGCCGGCAATCGCTTTGACCCATGACTTAACCCTCGGTTTTTACAACAAGGTAGGGCCTCTTATTTATACAGTTTTACCTCGGTCTGAACACCCCACTTGGGATCTGCTTATAAATGTGGTTTTGATTTCATACGGCAGATCTTGACTCCACACGTGGCAGCCCCCCTTCTTGCATAACCGCCTGACGAGACCCTCCCGGTGTGCCAGGTATTTAATGTTCTGTCGTGTAAGAGTCTTTCCAGTTAATCCTACCTGTCTTAATGGGTCACATTGGTTATAAGGTTCTCAGACACATATGGTAGTCTCTTGGTCTTTCCGTGGTATGAGATAACTATTTGGCTTCTAGCCCACCCAGTATTTCTCAGTATTTTTCATTCGTTATGAACCTCCTACTACTTCCCTTTTTTGATTTTTAATAAATGGACTCTTTTGTCCTTAATTCTGTAGTTGTGTCGGGACTCATTTGAGACCGGTTGAGTAACAATTTTTACATTTTATTATTTTTTGCGCAGAGTTAAACGCCCCATCCTTCCCCCCTTCACCCATCACGTCCTGACGAAGACCCACGCAGTAAGGATCCACTGTCCTACACCATCGGGGTCGAAACGTAGACATCTACACCTTACAACCAGGAACTCCTAACCCCAGTTTGATATATTAATCATTATAGGAGTATCCCCTTGGGAATTTTTTGCTATGATATATGTCGTGTTCCATGGTTTTTCATGTATGTGGAATCACGTTTTGAACTATGTATTATGTTGTTGTTCTTGAATGTTAACTAGTGATGTAAAATCCAGTGAAATACATCCCCCTCCCTACACTTCCCCCCTCCCCTCTCTTTGTGGGCGCATTGAATCATGTATATTTTATGTCTGATTTCTCAATATTGATTGTTTGCCTGGTACAGTGGATTAAAAACACTGGTCACCTTCATTTAGTGTGTGTTTCCTAAATTCATTTAAATAGTGTGTTTAAGAACAGGAATTGTGTTCTTGGTCTGGGACCCCCTATATATAACGCAGCTGTGGCATAGACACACACACGGACGTAAGAGCATCGCAGCACCTAACGTGCTGGTCTGACACTTCTGAGCGACTCCTGTCACTCACAGGTTAAGAACTCCAACAGCGCCTAGAGTGTTCGGTGTGAAGGCACTGTAAGTGCAGACATTCGTAGTATTGAACACTTCCTGCAATCTGTTAGGACACACCGCCCCCTGACTGTGTAGTTACATGTATCACACGCCATAACGTTACCGTGTATCCGCTCCATGGCGGCCGCACAGCCTCGGTGGGCGCGGGAAGAGTTTGCACCTGATCCGGACGAGCTTTGAAGAGTCCAGTGTTCACTGGTCAGCAATGGTCACTATCTCCCCGGTGTGGTCCAGCGCAGGGGGTCTGTGGAAGGAGCAGTGGCCGAGGAGTAACCTCAGCACAACAGCCCAGGGGCGACCCCTGAGGTCAAACTCTGATTAATGGACACTGAACTCTCACGGCCATGGACTTCTGTCAGAGCGAGCCAATGGTCAGGGGGTGGCGAAGGCCGGCCAGTCCTCGCCGCCTCGCACCCGGGTCAGCTTGGCATGGCTGGCATCTGTGCCAGGACAATATCAGGAGCTACTGAGGAGGCAGACTGGAGGATGGCACAATGCTGTCCCTCCCCAACTTGGTCATTCAATAAAGTATCAAAGCCAGACCTCTTATTCAACTGTGAGCTTGGGCACCGTGGAGGAAAGTGGTCCCAGATTTTTTCTTGATGACTCCGGACTCACGGGAACCTGCCTCCTCTCGACGCGCAGACACCTGCCCCTCAAGAAGTCTCCTGGTTCTCCGTCCACACTCGGCCACTGTCCACCGTCCACCAGGCGTCCAGTCTCAGCAGAGAGCGCGCCACTGGCCGCTGCAGCCTCCCCGGCGGTGCCTCAGACTGACAGGCTCCCTCCCGGGCCCGGCTTCCTGCGCCCTGGTCCGGTGTCCGGTGCTGGGTCTTAGCGCCCCCGGGACAGGATGCTTCCTGAACATTGCTGTCGAGCCTTCCCAGGGAGAGGCCTCGGAGATCCGCGCCCATCCGGCCCTCCCCAGCCCCAGCACCACTCCTTGAAGCAGACTCCCCGCTCCCACCTCTCCCCATTCATAGCTGTCAGCGGCTTCACGTGCCCCAACAGCGCCCACGTTTATTTTAAGCGCTTAATACTGTTTGCTTGATACTGTACGCTTGTTCACCCCGGCACTCCTTCGAGTTATTAATACCTAACCACGGCAAGCCCCCTCCTGCCCTCGGAGTCACCTAAACTTAAGCATTCTTTCTTGTGAGCAGCACGATAGCTTAGCAGGTTCAGTGGCTGCTGCTGGGATTGCATGTAGCCTGCATTTTACAAATTCAAATCCTAGCAACCTTCATCCAAACTTACATGTTTTGATGTATGCTTTTAATCAACCGTGTCTTCAATCGCGAAATGCACAATCTTAACAGGAGAGTGATGGGCCAGCTGCAGAGGGACAGGGAGCAAGCAGTGACGTTGTACATTGTGCTGCAGGTGGAGAGGAGAAACTTTTGGTGATGGAATAGTGGGGACGTGCCAATGCGGCGGTTTAACCCTTGCTGGCCCGACTCAGACTTTCATAATTTCAAGGCAATATCATTATTAAATATGCTGGGGTTGAAATGTTCCCTGCATGGCTCTGAACATACTCCTCTGCGCCATGCTGGATTGCTGATGAGGCCACTATAGGCCATATTCGTGAGCCCAGGTGCGTCACGCTTGCACCGCGCAAACTGGTACATGCGCGACACAACTCATAAATTCGACTAATTGAAGTCACGCAGGTCCACTTAGTGTGGCCCTGAGTGGCTTCATAAATCAGGAGTAACCAGTGCTTTAAATGGGAAAAAATAAGTGCAGGTGCTCATTAAAATGAGCTAGAGTTGTAGTGAGTGGGCGGGGCTGGGCGGAGCTAGGGGCGGGGCTAAGGGCAAGACATAATGATAATTAACAACTTCCATAATAGTTGCAGCACACACCAAAACACATGATAAATGTGTTTATATAAACAAAGGAGGTTAACTCATTATACAAAATGAAAGAGAAATGCGATAATATGTTAACTCTTCCTTTTTGGGTCTCGCTGGAAATGCATCCATAAGGATGCATCCAGCTGGAGACCATTAGCGATCACTGTGGGAGGAATGACGGACCAGAGGGTGCACAAGCTTTTTCTCTCTGGATTCGTGTGCGGGAACGCGCACGTCGCGTCCCGCGCCGTACACATCGCAGACAGACACTCGCTCACACACACACACACCCCCTCCCCCACAGTAACACACACGCACTCCAAGACACATACACACACACACACGCACGCACACACACACATACACAGGCCGCCCCCCCGCACGCGCGCGCGTACATGCTTCCCCCCCCCCCCCGCCGCCCGCCCGCCCGCAGCAGCAGCTCAGCAACGCACTCACCGGCTCTCCTCAGCTGCAGGGCCCGGCAGCAGGACTCTTCTTCCCTCGTTCGGCACCGGGGCGCAGGGTAGGCTCCTGCTTGCTCCGGTGCACGGCTCCAATCGCGGCTCTTCCGTGGGAGGCGGGGTAGGCTCCCGCCCTCCTACTTCCTGTTTCCTGTTGTCACGCCGGCCTGCCTGACTTCCTGGTCGCAGGCCGGCAGAGTAACGAGGATGTTTTGCGGTATGTATTTATTTATTTAATTATGCATTTTTATATAGCGCAGACTTTACCCGAAGGCGGTATTTATTTATTTATGTATTTATGCATTTTTATATAGCGCGGACTCACAAAATTCTATCGCACCCTGCAACACTGGGGATTTACAGGAATCCAAACACCAGCGTAAAGTACTCGAACAACAATAACGTCTGTCTTATAAATGTCACAAAAAAATTTAATATTTCACTTCTGTTCTTGGATTTTCGTGAAAATACAACACATATTGCATTACAAATGCTATAGGTGTCACATTTGTGAAAGTTAAAACTATTGGCATTGTTAATGACAAAGCTATTACTTTAGCTATTACTATAGCTATTTTCACAACCAACACATAAATAAAAAAAATGTAATTCACAATACCAATGGCTCAAACTTTCCTAATGCGAGACCTATTGCATTGCAAATGCTTGTTAAATACTGGAATGAGAATAGATTTAGACCAAGAATCTAACAATCCAATTTTACATGTTGCATTTAAGACCCTTAATAGGATGGGGGCCCAGAGGTCTACATTAGATTTATAAAAATCAACAGGGACCCCATCGGGACCCGGGGCTTTTCCACTTTTACTTGCTATTAGTGCGATCGCGACTTCATCTATTGTGAAATCTAAAGCTATTGGAAATGGAAAGGGAGCAGAGCTCTCTGGTTTCATCCCTCGGGTAGTCTCATCTACAGTATTATTCCCTATTAGCCCAAAGATATTTGAAAAATGGGTAATCCAGGATGGTTCGTCTATTGAGATCTCTATTTTATCTGTGTCTCTAGGGCCCGACAAAAAAGGGGAATTTATCACATGCCAGAAGGCGGCACTGTCGTTTAAACTGCAACTGTTATGTAGATCTGCCCATAGTTCCTCTTTTATTTCAGTTTTTCTTGCCCTGATGGCTTTATTATATGTTTTTCTAAGCGAAGTAATCTTGCTTTTGTCCCTCACTGGCGCACTAAGAGCTTTTTTCAAGTTTGAATAGGTTTTGGGCAGGTTGAATTGAACCATCCTACGTGTTTGTTTTTAAATCCTTTGGCGTTGGAAGTTAGGGCTTTTTGTATAGAGTTCGAGATTTGCAGAAAGTTATCTATAGTCTCCTTTGGTGCAGTAAGGTCATCCAGTCACAGATGAATTTTTTCCATGGATTCTTTGACAACTTTTTCAGTAATCTTTAACGGATCTACTTTTGCCCATTTCAAGGTATAGCCGTTTGTCCTACCCATTTTTGTGTCTACCTCCCGATGAAAATTACTCTGTTGTTTGTTCCTTTCTCCTAAGGAGTAGAAGGAAAGAGTGATTGAAGTTGGAAAATGATCACTTAAAGGTGAGTTATGGGTGTTCATTTTTTTTGTATGTGTGGAGGCCGAACTTGTTAGAAAAATAAAGTCTATACAAGAAGATGCGCCGTATCCATGGTAGGTTGGTTTCAGAGGGACAGAAGGAGATATTAACTCGTTGGCAAGGTTTAATTGAAGAGTCAAAATCGATTCAGTTAAACATAACGCGCTTTGGGAATGAATGGAATAAAGAGCGCCCAGAGCAATGCACAGAATAAAGAGTGTCCTTAGCAAAGCATGTGATGAAGTGTGTCCAGGCGTTCCTGGCTTCTCTTGTTATCACTGTGTTGAATAAAGAACTCCCCAAACATTTCTGTCCTGTGTGACTGCATCAATGCAATGAATAGGAAGCATCCCTGGCTACGCTTGTCCGTCTACCTTATTCTATTGCAGCACCGAATAGAGAATATACCCAGCTGTATCCATCCTTCTGTATCCCTGCACTCCTGTCCTTCTCTCTCACTGTATCACTGCATGGGGTAAAGAGCTGGACACCTCTGTCCTTCTCTCTCACAGTATCACCGCACTCCTGTCCTTCTCACTGTATCACTTCACTCCTGTCCTACTCTTTCGCTGTATCACTGCATTCCTGTCCTTCTGTCTCACTGTATCACTGCACTCCTGTCCTTCTCACTGTATCACTGCACCCCTGTCCTTCTCACCTTGTCACTGCACTCCTGTCCTTCTGTCTGTCTCACTATATCACTGTACTCCTGTCCTTCTCACTGTATCACTGCACTCCTGTCCTTCTCACTGTCTCACTGCACTCCTGTCCTTCTCTTTCGCTGTATCACTGCACTCCTGTCCTTCTGTCCCACTGTATCACTGCACTCCTGTCCTTCTCACTGTGTCACTGCACTCCTGTCTTTCTGTCTCAATGTATCACTGCACTCCTGCTCTTCTCTTTCACTCTATCACTGCACTCCTGTCCTTCTCACTGTCTCACTGCACTCCTGTCCTTCTCACAGTATCACTGCACTCCTTTGCTTCTGTCTCACTGTATCACTGCACTCCTTTGCTTCTGTTTCACTGTATCACTGCACTCCTTTGCTCCTGTCTCACTGTATCACTGCACCCCTGTCTTTCTGTCTCACTGTATCCCTGCACCCCTGTCCTTCTGTCTTACTGTGTCACTGCACTCCTGTCCTTCTGTCTTACTGTGTCACTGCACTCCTGTCCTTTTCTCTCACTGTATCACTGCACTCCTGTCCTTTTCTCTCACTGTATCACTGCACTCCTGTTCTTCTCTTTCACTCTATCACTGCACTCCTGTCCTTCTCGCTGTCTCACTGTACTCCTGTCCTTCTCTCTCACAGTATCACTGCACTCCTGTTCTTCTCTTTCACTCTATCACTGCACTCCTGTCCTTTTCTCTCACTGTATCACTGCACTCCTGTCCTTTTCTCTCACTGTATCACTGCACTCCTGTCCTTCTCACTGTCTCACTGTACTCCTGTCCTTCTCTCTCACAGTATCACTGCACTCCTTTGCTTCTGTCTCACTCTATCACTGCACTCCTGTCCTTTTCTCGCACTGTATCATTGCACTCCTGTCCTTCTGTATCACTGCACTCCTGTCCTTCTTTCTCACTGCACTTCTGTCCTTTTCTCTCACTGTATCACTGCACTTCTGTCCTTTTCTCTCACTGTATCACTGCACTCCTGTCCTTCTTTCTCACTGCACTTCTGTCCTTTTCTCTCACTGTATCACTGCACTCCTGTCCTTTTCTCTCACTGTATCACTGCACTCCTGTTCTTCTCTTTCACTCTATCACTGCACTCCTGTCCTTCTCACTGTCTCACTGTACTCCTGTCCTTCTCTCTCACAGTATCACTGCACTCCTGTTCTTCTCTTTCACTCTATCACTGCACTCCTGTCCTTTTCTCTCACTGTATCACTGCACTCCTGTCCTTTTCTCTCACTGTATCACTGCACTCCTGTCCTTCTCACTGTCTCACTGTATTCCTGTCCTTCTCTCTCACAGTATCACTGCACTCCTTTGCTTCTGTCTCACTCTATCACTGCACTCCTGTCCTTTTCTCGCACTGTATCATTGCACTCCTGTCCTTCTGTATCACTGCACTCCTGTCCTTCTTTCTCACTGCACTTCTGTCCTTTTCTCTCACTGTATCACTGCACTTCTGTCCTTTTCTCTCACTGTATCACTGCACTCCTGTCCTTCTTTCTCACTGCACTTCTGTCCTTTTCTCTCACTGTATCACTGCACTTCTGTCCTTTTCTCTCACTGTATCACTGCACTCCTGTCCTTTTCTCTCACTGTATCACTGCACTTCTGTCCTTTTCTCTCACTGTATCACTGCACTTCTGTCCTTTTCTCTCACTGTATCACTGCACTTCTGTCCTTTTCTCTCACTGTATCACTGCACTCCTGTCCTTTTCTCTCACTGTATCACTGCACCCCTGTCCTTTTCTCTCACTGTATCACTGCACCCCTGTCCTTTTCTCTCACTGCATCACTGCAGGGGGTAAAGAGAGTCTCATTCGTGCTCTGTCCTTGCCTCCGTCGGCCATGACACTGCCGTAAGTACCTTTTCAGAAGGTTAATGATGATCTCCAGTAATGAACTTGAAATATTTGCTCAGTGAATTGTTTCAAATTAATGTCCTTTGTCTACATGGAGAGAGGAAATTAGGCTGGGAATGTGTCCAACAGCAAACGAGGGGCGGAAATGAGTCCCTTTTACATATTGACAGCGCTGGATAAGAGCGGCAGCTCTATGTCGGCGAGGGCAGCGGCGGGCAGGGCCCAGGCCGCTGTGTCTCCAGGTCCCCGCTGCTGCAATCTTTTGGTATCAGCCTTTCGCCCAGATGTCACTGGTTGTACGTACAATCCAAAGTGCTGCAGGGAGTGATGGGGGATAGTCTACGGAGCTTCAGCACCCTGGACAGCTCAAAAGCCCTCTTCAGTCCATGGAGTCTATGAACTGGACGGGCCCGATTCACAGAACTAACTTAAGACAAAATCCTAAACGTACTACCATTTTGATATTCACAGAAGGAACTTACTACCATTTTGGTATTCACAGAAGGAACTTACTACCATTTTGATATTCACAGAAGGAACTTACTACCATTTTGGTATTCACAGAAGGCACTTACTACCATTTTGGTATTCACAGAAGGAACTTACTACCATTTTGGTATTCACAGAAGGAACTTACTACCATTTTGATATTCACAGAAGGAACTTACTACCATTTTGGTATTCACAGAAGGCACTTACTACCATTTTGGTATTCACAGAAGGAACTTACTACCATTTTGGTATTCACAGAAGGCACTTACTACCATTTTGGTATTCACAGAAGGAACTTACTACCATTTTGGTATTCACAGAAGGCACTTACTCATTTTGGTATTCACAGAAGGCACTTACTACCATTTTGGTATTCACAGAAGGCACTTACTACCATTTTGGTATTCACAGAAGGAACTTACTACCATTTTGGTATTCACAGAAGGCACTTACTACCATTTTGGTATTCACAGAAGGAACTTACTACCATTTTGGTATTCACAGAAGGCACTTACTCATTTTGGTATTCACAGAAGGCACTTACTACCATTTTGGTATTCACAGAAGGCACTTACTACCATTTTGGTATTCACAGAAGGAACTTACTACCATTTTGGTATTCACAGAAGGCACTTACTACCATTTTGTTATTCATAGAAGGAACTTACTACCATTTTGGTATTAACAGAAGGCACTTACTACCATTTTGGTATTCACAGAAGGCACTTACTACCATTTTGGTATTCACAGAAGGCACTTACTCATTTTGGTATTCACAGAAGGCACTTACTCATTTCGGTATTCACAGAAGGAACTTACTCATTTTGGTATTCACAGAAGACACTTACTCATTTCGGTATTCACAGAAGGAACTTACTCATTTTGGTATTCACAGAAGGCACTTACTCATTTTGGTATTCACAGAAGGAACTTACTCATTTTGGTATTCACAGAAGGCACTTACTCATTTTGGTATTCACAGAAGGAACTTACTACCATTTTGGTATTCACAGAAGGCACTTACTAATTTTGGTATTCACAGAAGGCACTTACTCATTTCGGTATTCACAGAAGGAACTTACTCATTTTGGTATTCACAGAAGGAACTTACTCATTTCGGTATTCATAGAAGGCACTTACTCATTTCGGTATTCACAGAAGACACTTACTCATTTCGGTATTCACAGAAGTTAGGAGTCCTAACTTAACTACTCCTAAACTGAGAAAAATCCTAACTTTAAGACTTTCAGTATTCAATATGGATAATTGCAGGTAAGTAAACAATTTAATAAATGAAACGAATTTCGTAGCGCACTCTGACTCGCAAAATGCAATGCAGGGTGTGCCACGAAATTCGTTTTTTTTAATTAAATTGTTTACTTACCTGCAATTATCCATATTCCGTTGTTTACCACCCTCCACCCTGCCCCTCCCCCGCGCTGCCTCCCTGCCCCACCAAACTCCCTCCATGGGTGTGGCTGTGATTTTCAGCTCTGCTTGCGCTACGCAGCACTAAATTGCAGTGCGAGCTGCACGTTTTCCGCCTTTTGGCAGACTTCCGCTGAGTTTTTATGTAACTCAGTGGAATTCTGTGGACTGAAACTCTGCGAGTTCCTCCCACCCCTAATGCCCTTGTATTCCACAAATTGTATACAATATGCCATTGCAACGATCTTACCCTTGACTGTATCCATGTACAAAGGGTGAACCATTGAACCATATGGTAAAATAGCATCTGATATGTTAGGGCCTGTATTTTATCATGGTTGCTGTATCCTATACCAAGAATTGCGTCCTTATGCTAGCGTCAGCATTATGCCAGTGGTATGCCTTGTGCCAAAAATTACCTCCAACATGTCAGTGTCCGCATTTTGCCACGGGTGCCCCTTGAGTCAAGAATTACGTTCAGTATGCCAGCGCCAGCATTTGGCATGGGTGTCCATTAAGGCAAGAAGTACCTCTAATGCGCCAGTGTCAGCAGTTTGCCATAGGTGCTCCTTAAGCCAAGAATGACATCCAATACGCTAGCCCCAGCATTTTGCACCGGCGGCGGCGTCCCACACGAATTTCATCTGGTGTGCCAGTGCCAACATTTGGAAATGGGCACCCCTTATGGATGTTGTGGTTCTAGACAGCACAACAAGGCAGCATTCTTACAAAACCTTCACCTCCAAGACTTAAATGGTACTACCACAACAAGGAGTCACCTTCAATCACTCCTTTACACTTCACGAGACCCCTATCCAGACCTTCCACTTACCCAGCGGCACGCGCTAATCAGCTACGCCAATCCTTAGCCCCAGATTTCATTTCATCAGAAGGCGGCTCTGTCACCCAGTGTGGAGGACAGAATGCCCTCTCACTGAAGCTTTGAACAACTCCCACTCTGCAGATGCAGTCAGAACACCCAGTTTTTCTCTCAAACATACAACTGAAAACAACGAAACTGCCCCATTCACACTCCCTCTTCGAGCGCAGAACATCACAGCACACCAAGTGTATGAGCTATTGGGGGGTGGTGTGGCTCTTAACTGCTCTATATAGATATATCTTTTGATGGATTCTTGCCTTATAAGTCAGATGAGAGCCGTTTCTTTTTGGTCTGTTCTCTTAAGGACTGTGAACAAAATCTATAAATGCTTGCATGTATTATTTGATATCTAAGCTTGAATTCTGTGTGAGTATATAATTTTTAAAAACGAAATATTAAATATGGAAAATAAAATAAGGAATGGAAGAGAGAAATATATTAAAATAAATAGCTAGATAGAATGTAAGAGAAATAAGCTCCCAAAGCAAGTGGTTAGCATTAAAACAAATAAAAGACAAAAGATTAAAATCAGAATAGAAACTGAGTGTAGCATAGTGCAGGATACATAGAATAAAACAGACAACAGCATGGAAGCAAGCATGCGACGCACGCATGAACGTGTACACGTCATGTCATTCAATAGAAGCGCGCATGCATGATCATGTAAGTTTGCACATACTACACCAGGCAACGATTTTATTTTTGTATTTACCAATCCAAGATGGCGGACAGCACTCGGGACAGCACATAATACAATAAATAATTTTCACTCGCAGAAGTGTGCATTTGTGACAGAGTTGTCAGGACGTCAACAAAAATCAAGAATTTAAATGGGGCCGGAGGACCAATGAAGGAGCAGCACCGGGGACGAAATGGGGAGAAGCAGAAGGGAGCAGAGGAAGTGAGGGGGTTAAATATTTGTTTTAAAAAGCGGAGTAGGGGGCGAAGGAAGCAAAACAGAGTGCATGATGGGAGTGGGTATCCACGCAGAAAAGCAGCACACGAGTGAGAGAGCACGGGGGATGGGGGAAGCAACACTGAGCAGGGGACAGGAATGTGGGGGCCGTAGGACGTGAGGGAGCAGGGTGTCGAGTTTAAGAAAAATAAAGAAATGTAAGATACGAGAGAGGATTGTTTAATGCTGTGCTGGATTATTGGACAGATGTGGTTTTAAAGATAAAAAGACACAATATAAAGTCGTCCATTGAAAGAGAGAATGTTGACTTCCTCAGTAAACGCACAAGAACAGAAAGGGTAGCTAATGAAATATATTAATAGCAAGAAAGAATTACGTTGAAAAGAAAGAGGGGTACTTTGGAACTCCAGAGAGATATAGATTAAAGACGAGATAAATGTACGTGAGAAGCTCGAATAAACGCGAAATAGACAGAAACGCGAACTAACATATATTGATGAAACAGATACAAAAAAACGAAATAATTATGGAAAAATAGACAAATAAAAAAACGAGAATTTAAAAGTATAAAATGGTGAGACATGAATTGAATCAGGAAGAAAGTAATTAAAATACGGGCAGAATAAGAGAGGCCACAAAGAGGAAGAATAATGAAAAGTTCGATATGTGGATTAACAAAGAGAAGGCAGACTACGATGGAGAGAAACAATAAAAGCGTGGAGACATGACCGAGGGGAAGACGAGACTAGCCACCAAAATAGCTCAGAGTGTCGAGCACCTGCTGCAGAGACAGAAGTGAGATTTGCAAAAGAAAATAGTCCCTACTCCGCGTCTCACCATTTGATTACCAATAAAAGGTGCATGTAATTAAACTGACAGGTTCCGCGGTGATGAACGGCCCCCACCTGCCCCCGCAGACTGGTACAAGGGGCCCCTGGCACGGTGCACCCTGTGGCTGCTTGGGGGCCCTCAAGGCTGGGGCCAGGGGCC
Organism: Lissotriton helveticus; assembly: GCF_964261635.1. Classification (NCBI taxonomy): domain Eukaryota; kingdom Metazoa; phylum Chordata; class Amphibia; order Caudata; family Salamandridae; genus Lissotriton; species Lissotriton helveticus. Next base: position 49,218,324 of record NC_136061.1, on the reverse strand, counting down.
CATATTACTCCCCTGGTCTGATACATAATGTGAATTCCATGCTTGCTGCAGTGACATTAAAATGTATATTTAACGTGACAGATGGGGTCGCATTTTTTTTCTCCACGATAAACATTATTAAAATGATTATTATAAAGGGTGCGCAGAATTTGCATATCAGAACTATACCAATGTTTACCCGAAGAATTAATTTCCCCTCAACCATAAAGTCTCCCTGTTGTCCCATACCCCAGATAAGCCTCTGTAAACATTTATATAAACTGCGCCTCTGGGGCCGGCCATAAATCAGCTCTCGCCCGGGGCCGCCGGGGCTCTATCGATCGCCTCATTGCCTCATCACATTAATTAAAGGGTGGCTAATTAGCACCGTCGATCACGGCCTGTAATCTACCGCGCCTGCGCTCAGCTTCTAGGCGCAAAATCCCGCGTAAAGGGAAGGAGGCGCGGGCATAAAAGGACTAGTTCTGTTCCACCCTGGCTTAACTCGACATCGGGTGTTATAAGCAACAGGGAAATACCAGATTTAATGCATTCATCGATTCCAAGCCTGGTTTCAACCAAGAGCGCTTTGAATTCTGGGACTTGTAGTTTCCGATTTCATAATATCAATATAGACCTGAAGGCCTCGGCTTGTAAAGTCCTGTTGGATATAAGGCCGAGACCAGCTAAACGTGTAAATATGACACGTGGATAAAACGAAAAAAACGCCTTTCTCAACTCGAGTTCATGGCAGCTAAATTTCACCAACATTATTTTTCATTTATTTGAAATCGCACTCAAAGTCACTTTAATGAAATAAAATCACACTGTTATTTAATCACTTCTCATTCACGACATATTCTTATGTCAGGAGCAGGCCACCACTTTACTGTTGGCTAAAAGACAGCTGGCGCGTTTTCACTATTGCTTATACGCTATCTGCCCCCGTTTTTGCACCAGCTTCAATTATGAGCGAAGTGCAAATTGTGCTCGTTTAGATTGTGTGCTACCTTTTACCACCAGTTACTCGCTGGCGGGAAAAGTGAGGGCAAAACACTGAAAATATGGAACTTGCATGCACAAAAAAGGCACAAGGGCCGTTTGTGCAAGCTAGTAACGCTTTTCATAGTCACTATGTGGCTCCATGTCCTGTTTTTTTTAATGCATAATACAATCTCAGTCACTGCTTCATTTTATCATTTGGGTTTCTTGATTGCAGAATCACTTACTTAGTTTGTCATTTGTAATTGCTCTGGTGACCAGTTTTCCTTTCCTTCATGCAAGAATTGTTTGGCATTCATGATTTTAATGGCGCCTTAACCAAAAAGTTCACCATCATATCTTAAATGTGATTTCCTTACATTGAGCCAGCGAGCGCAGTCATGCGGTTTGGGGCCTGATGAACTGTGGTGAAAGGCTGGAGGAAGAAAGAAGCATTGGGAATGCCAACCGGGCTTGCTTTTGGGACCCACTGGCTCTTAGCGATGCAGTACACCTTGGCTCAATAGAGCCCGGACCCCTAGGATGCTCCCCGCCCCGCCCTCCTGAGATCCCACAATCAATACTAGATACTTTCAGAATGTGGGTATAAACGGCCATGTTTAATTTGTAACATCAACACTCATAAACATGACAATTGCAATTACATAATTTACAATATTCATAAACCAATATTTACACTTTTAATATTGACAATCACAATCAAATATCATAACTGTCGGTTATCAGATATTAATTTGCTCCAGCACCAAGGGCTCGCATCCCCTAACTGAGAACGACGCAAGGCGCAACTGTTGGACAGCCCCCACGAAGGGCTCGCTCCCTCCCCGCACGACAGGGCCCAGACACCGGCTCTCTGGGGGCTACCTGCAGAAGCAACCCGCAACCCGTCCCCTCCGGGACGCCTGCTCCCGGATATCTCTGTGTCACGGGCCCGGGCCCCCGTCAGCCCCATTGCCCGGCCCAGCCGCCATCTTGGACACTGCACCACGCGGCCGCGTGGCCTCAGCTCGACCCCAACCCTGGGCCCGGCCAGGCCCCGCCATCCCGGCACCACCATCCATCCAGGAGGTGAACGGACCACTTGGCAGGCTAATGGGAGAAAGAAGTGTCGATGGCTCTCCCCCGCCAGGTGCCGATCGCCCCCAGCCTCTCCGGGTGCTGGCTCCACCCCCCTGCTGGGTGTCTGGACTCCCTCATCCCGGACCTCCCGACCTCCCAGTGCGAGGGTCCGGACATCAAAGGGCGCCAGACCTATAACCGAGGCAGCCCCAGAGCAGGAAGGCAGTTGTATCCTGGAGTCGAGAGACACCGAGAAGAACTCATCCTTGACGGACTGCTGGCGCTGCCGCAGCCCTGCCTTGTGAACTATCGTCCTGCCTGCTGGCGCTGCCGCGGCCTTCTGCAACCTTCATCCTCGTGGGACCTGCTGGCGCTGCCGCGGCCCGTTGTACCTTCCATCCTCGTTGGGACCTGCTGGCGCTGCCGCGGCCCGTTGCCACCTACGATCTCTTCGGGACCTGCTGGCGCTGCCGCGGTCCGACCCGTCCGACCACCGAGCTCGAGGATTGTGAGCTACCGCCGTTTCACCTCAGTACCCGTAGGTACCAAGACTGTCCTGCTACCCCCTTCCCCTTCTAGAGACTAGAATTGAGAGGATCATCGTGTCCTGATCTCCTTGTATCGTACTACCTTACTTCAAGAACTGCCTATAAAAGGTGTTACTCTGATCTTCGTGTGGTGTCCATCTGTGGGGGGGGGAAGTTACTTATCTGTACGATCGCTGGAGACGGCCCTCACCGGAGGCCTCTCCCCTTGTGCTCGGCCGACCCTCCAGGTCCCCGTCTAACATTGGTGGCCAGCGGCGCGATCCGAACCAACGCGTAAACCGTACAGAGAGTAACTCACCCTACGACTAATCCACAATGACGACCAGAGAGAGCGGATCTGCAGAGAAATTCCAGATGGAAAAACTGGAAGAGTACAACCACCGAGAGCTAAAACAATTTTGCATAGAACTAGGCATTGCCACCACCGGTCTGAGCACGAAAGAGGACTTCAAACACGCCCTAGAATCCTGAGCAGAGACAAATATCGCCGGACCCCGGGACCCCGAAGCCCCGGAAACAAACACCACTCTGACGGAAGAAAGGAGAACGGATCTCTCCCGGGAAGAGATCCGAGAACGAGAGAAAAATAGACTACACGAGTTAGAGCTGGCACAGCTCAAATTAGACGGAGAATTGAAACTGGCAGAACAAAAGATGAACTTAGAACACTTACGGTTCCAAGAAGAGCGAGAGGAAAAGCAGAGACAGAGAGAACTCGAAGAAAAAAAACTGGCATACGAACACGAGTGCAAGCTAGCGGAGATAGAAATGCGCAAACAGAACAAAGACCTAGGGGTGCCCGAGCAACCGCGCCCCCCAGGTACTACCGAACAGAAGGTCCACATCCCCAAGGATGTGGTCCGTGAATACTATCGGAACGACGACATACAGCAGTGGTTCAAGGCCTACGAGATCGCCATGACTGCCCACCGGATCGCTCGAAGTGACTGGGGAGCCGGTCTATGGGGGAGATTCGTCAATGAAGGCCGGGATGCCCTGCTGCAGCTTCCGGACCATCAAATGACGTCCTATGACCACATGAAGGCCCCCCTCCTCAGTCGATATGGGCTGACGCCCGAGATGTACCGCCAGAGGTTCCGCAACTGCACCCGGATCCCGGGTACAACCTGGATAGAATATGTAAACTATTTCAGCCGAGCCTTCGAGGGATGGATCAAGGGTAGCAACGTAACAACCTACGAACAGCTCTTCAACCTCATTGTGTGGGAGCACCTCTCCAACAACTGCTTCGTCGAGCTCAGGCAGCACCTCCTCGACAGTAAATTGACTGACCCACAGCAGCTCGCCGCCGAGGCTGACCGATGGGAGAGCACCCGAGTGACCCAGAGTGGGCCAAACGGGCAGAACAGAACCAACCAAGGTCATCATCGTCCCCGAGGAGGAGGAGGAGGACAGGGCCGGGGCAGAGACGCCGTCCCGGCCGCTCCCGTCAACAACACCCCGCCCCCGGCCGGCCGGGGCCACCCCCCGATGCGCCCGGGGTTCCGAGCCAACGTTACGTGTCATCGATGCCAGCGAGTCGGCCACTATGCCAGTGACCCGACCTGCCCAAAGAACCAGACCCCCGGACCCCGCCAGGTGGCTGCCGCCGCCCTAGGAGAAGAGCAAGTCTCCGAAGAGCCTGAAGAGTATGAGCAGGAGCAGCCCGAGTGGGAACCTGCCGCCATGACCCTGGCCTGCCTAGGGGGAAGAGACCTGATCCCGCGGGCTCCCCTACCAGCCAACACCAGGAAATACAGCCAGTGGGTGAACATAAATGGGCGTAAGGCCGAAGCCCTGCGTGACACAGGGGCCAGTGTGACGGCCGTCCGTTGTCACCTGGTGACCCCAGAACAAATCCTGCCAAACGTTCTTTGCCCCGTCCGATCGGCCGACAATTCAGAGAGCCTGTGTCGGATGGCCTGCGTCCCCTTCGAATGGGGAGGAGTCTCCGGTATGTTAAAAGTGACTGTCCGCGACGATGCCCCCGTGGACTGCCTCCTGGGGAACGATCTCGAGAGTTCCCCGTGGGCAGCCGTTGAAAGAAGAGAGCACCTGGGGATGTTAGGCCTCCCGGGCTGGGCGTGCGTAACAACCCGGTCCATGGCCGCCGACACCATCCCTAGATCTGAAGAACCCGAATGGCCAGCACCTCCTCCCCCGATCGCTTCAGAGGGAGACTCCATCCCTGCGGACACCCCGGAACAAACCCACGAAGAGCCCGCTCAGCCCCAAGACCTCCCGGACCTGGCTCAGTGGCGTCAGGAAGGGGGGCCCACCCAAGAACAATTCCGGCAAGAGCAAAAGACATGTCCCTCCCTCGAGGGACTGCGACAGCAAGCGCTCGCCCAGGGCACAGGAGACACCGCAGGGGCCCACTGGATCTATTGGGACAATGACCTACTGTACAGCGAACAAAGAATAGCGGAGCTGGGGGCCAGTCGAGTGCGGGTGGTGCCCCTCCGTTTCAGAGACTTCCTTCTGAACTTGGCCCATGATGTCCCCCTGGCTGGACACTTGGGGCAAGACAAAACATACAACCGCCTGGTGACTCACTTTTACTGGCCGAAAATGAGAAATGACGTCTCCACCCACTGCCGGTCCTGCCCGACCTGCCAGGCCAGCGGGAAGAGCGGCCGCAAGCTCAAGGCACCTCTTCAACCATTCCCCGTTGTGACCACCCCGTTCGAAAGGGTGGGAATAGACATTGTGGGGCCCCTGGACCCCCGAACAGCACAAGGGCATCGATTCATCCTGGTCCTGGTGGACCACGCCACCCGCTATCCTGAGGCGGTTCCCCTTCGAACTGTAACAGCACCAGTAGTAGGTCGAGCCTTAATGGGGATCTTCTCTCGAGTGGGCTTCCCCAGGGAAGTCGTCAGCGACAGGGGCACGAACTTTATCTCCAAATATATGAAATCCCTATGGCAACAGTGCGGAGTCACCTACCAATTCACAACCCCCTATCACCCGCAAGGAAACGGACTGGTCGAGCGATTCAACCGCACTCTCAAGGGGATGATCATGGGGCTGGAAGGACCCCTACGCCGCCAGTGGGACGTGCTACTACCGTGCCTCCTCTTCGCCTACCGAGAAGTCCCCCAGAAGTCCCTCGGCTTCAGCCCTTTCGAACTCCTGTACGGACACCCTGTTCGCGGGCCTCTCAGCCTAGTTAAAGAAGAGTGGGAAATGGCCCCCCTGAAGACCCCTCCAGACGTCTACAAGTACCTCCTGACCCTCCGTAATCAGACCCGGCGATTCAGAGAGCTCGCCAAAGCCAATCTTGAAGCCAGTCAGGAGGACATGAAGAAGTGGTACGATCAACATGCCTCCTCCATCGAATTCGAGCCGGGCCAGCAGGTATGGGTGATGTCCCCCATCGAACCTTGTGCCTTACAGGACAAATGGACGGGGCCCTTCAAGGTGATCGAGCGTAAGAGCCCCGTCACCTACCTCATCGACATGGAATCCCCCCGGAACCCCCTCCGGGTCCTCCACGCCAACAGACTCAAACCCCACTTTGTGCGCTCGGAGCTCAGCCTGCTGATGGCTACAGACAGTGGGGCAGAAGAGGACTCCGAGCCCCTCCCTGACCTACTGGGGGCCGGGGAAAAAGATGGTTCGGTGGACGGGGTCCAACTCTCCGAGGCTCTGACCCCGGAGCAGCGCCAAGACTGTCGGGCCCTCCTGCTGCAATTTGCAAACCTATTCTCCCTCACACCCAGGGTCACCCCCTGGTGTCTGCACGACGTGGACACTGGCGGCAGTCCTCCTATTCGACACCGGCCGTACCGGGTACCAGATCGGGTACGCACCTGCATTCAAGAAGAAGTCTCCAAGATGCTCGCACTCGGAGTCATCGAACCCTCTGACAGCCCCTGGGCCAGCCCGGTTGTACTGGTCCCCAAAGCTGCGGCCCCGGGCACCACACCCGAGCTCCGGTTCTGCGTCGACTATCGGGGTCTGAACGCTGTCACCCGAACCGACGCTCACCCCATCCCCCAAGCCGACGAACTAGTTGACCGCATGGGGGCGGCCCGCTACCTAAGCATCTTCGACCTGACGGCGGGCTACTGGCAGATCGGCCTCACCCCCAGGGCACAAGAACGATCCGCTTTCTCCACCCCGGATGGACACTACCATTTCAGAGTGATGCCATTCGGCATGAAAAACGCTCCAGCCACGTTTCAACGACTTGTGAACCAGGTATTGGCGGGCCTCGAAGAGTTCAGCGCCGCATACCTGGACGACATCACGGTGTATAGCCGCCACTGGTCAGACCACCTCCGCCACCTCCGAGGGGTCCTGCAGGCCCTCCAATGGGCCGGCCTCACAATCAAGGCCAGCAAGTGCCAAATCGGCCAGGGGTCCGTGACCTACCTCGGACACCAAGTGGGGAGCGGTCTGGTGGCCCCCCTCCAGCTCAAGATCGCTGCCATCCAGTCCTGGCGCCCCCCCGTAACCCAAACCGAGGTCCGAGCCTTCTTGGGGCTCACCGGATACTATCGGCGGTTCGTAAAGGACTATGGCAGCATTGTGGGGCCCCTCACGGAACTCACATCCAAGACCAACCCAAAAACAGTCAACTGGACTCCCGACTGTCAAGCGGCCTTCGAGAGGCTGAAGGCCGCCATGTGCACCGCTCCTGTGCTCCAGGCCCCGACTACAGCCGTGAGTTCATCGTCCAGACGGATGCCTCAGACCATGGCATCGGGCCGTCCTCTCCCAACTGAACCCCGAGGGAGTCGACCAACCAGTGGCCTTCATCAGCAGACGCCTCCTGCCCCGAGAACAGCGCTGGAGCACCATTGAGCGAGAGGCCTTCGCAGTAGTATGGGCCCTCAAGAAGCTCCGGCCTTACCTCTTCGGAACCCACTTCCGGGTACAAACAGATCATCGGCCCCTGCAATGGCTAATGCAAATGCGGGGGGAGAACCCCAAACTATTGCGATGGTCCATCTCCCTGCAGGGGATGGACTTCACTGTGGAACATCGCCCTGGCCAAGACCACGCCAACGCGGATGGCCTGTCCCGCTTTTTCCGCCTCGACGAGGAGAGTCCCCAAGAGGATGGGTGACTCTCCCCGCCTTCAGCTGGGGGGGACGCATGTTGGACAGGCCCCACGAAGGGCTCGCTCCCTCCCCGCACGACAGGGCCCAGACACCGGCTCTCCGGGGGCTACCCGCAGAAGCAACCCGCAACCCGTCCCCTCCGGGACGCCTGCTCCCGGATATCTCTGTGTCACGGGCCCGGGCCCCCGTCAGCCCCATTGCCCGGCCCAGCCGCCATCTTGGACACTGCACCACGCGGCCGCGTGGCCTCAGCTCGACCCCAACCCTGGGCCCGGCCAGGCCCCGCCATCCCGGCACCACCATCCATCCAGGAGGTGAACGGACCACTTGGCAGGCTAATGGGAGAAAGAAGTGTCGATGGCTCTCCCCCGCCAGGTGCCGATCGCCCCCAGCCTCCCCGGGTGCTGGCTCCACCCCCCTGCTGGGTGTCTGGACTCCCTCATCCCGGACCTCCCGACCTCCCAGTGCGAGGGTCCGGACATCAAAGGGCGCCAGACCTATAACCGAGGCAGCCCCAGAGCAGGAAGGCAGTTGTATCCTGGAGTCGAGAGACACCGAGAAGAACTCATCCTTGACGGACTGCTGGCGCTGCCGCAGCCCTGCCTTGTGAACTATCGTCCTGCCTGCTGGCGCTGCCGCGGCCTTCTGCAACCTTCATCCTCGTGGGACCTGCTGGCGCTGCCGCGGCCCGTTGTACCTTCCATCCTCGTTGGGACCTGCTGGCGCTGCCGCGGCCCGTTGCCACCTACGATCTCTTCGGGACCTGCTGGCGCTGCCGCGGTCCGACCCGTCCGACCACCGAGCTCGAGGATTGTGAGCTACCGCCGTTTCACCTCAGTACCCGTAGGTACCAAGACTGTCCCGCTACCCCCTTCCCCTTCTAGAGACTAGAATTGAGAGGATCATCGTGTCCTGATCTCCTTGTATCGTACTACCTTACTTCAAGAACTGCCTATAAAAGGTGTTACTCTGATCTTCGTGTGGTGTCCATCTGTGGGGGGGGAAGTTACTTGTCTGTACGATCGCTGGAGACAGCCCTCACCGGAGGCCTCTCCCCTTGTGCTCGGCCGACCCTCCAGGTCCCCGTCTAACAGCAACCCACCTGCATCCTTGAGTGGTGGGCCCCAGCCCTCTGGTCCTTGTCCGCCATTTATGGGGCCCACACTTCTACCACTGGGCTGCCAAGGAGGCTCGTAGGGAATAACCAGGGGCCGCTGCCCCATGCCTTAGTTCGTGACCTGGCGCCCTTGCCTCCCCAGCCGGTGTCCCCATTCTCCCTGTGGAGAGCTTCCCGTCTCTCCCCTCAGTGCTGGCCTAGGTAGTATGTAAGGAGGACTCCTGTTAACCCTGCAAGTCAATGTTATGCGGCCTTTTTTCTGCCACCATCCACTCCTAAACCCCCTCCCAAAACCTAATCTAAGGGACGGGTGTGTGGGAGATAGTTGGACCACGAACACTCCGCTGGGGCCCGGCGCGGGAAAAGAGAAATTGCCTGGTGGCTCTGGGGCCTAAATAGACCATTGGCTCCACCCCTCTCCCCGCACCGGTCCCCGATGGAAGTACGTCACAGGGTGACCCAGAAGTACTCCCCTAAGGCCGGTCGCCAATCGGGCTACCCGGCAATGCTATGGGAGGCGTGGCGTGGATCCAGGAGGCCGGGCCCTAATGGCTTGCTCCCTAAATCTCACGCTTTCCAGATGAATGAAAAAAAGCCTTATTGCATAGCTGCTGCGCCATTTTTTAGGTGTGCGCGTATCTCTAAAATGAGATGCCGCTGTTTCAAGATCAAGTGGTCGCGGGGAGGACCCTACAAGAAATTCCCTTTATGCGCCGAGAACACAGGCCTCCTAACCTCTATGCGTCCTTTATCACACGGGTCCCGCTGGAGATCTGGGACCGGGTGGGAGTTCCCCAAGGTCTCACCACCTTACCGTCACCCCTCACCCCCATCATTGAGAACCCGGAGTTTCAACCGGGATTGGATGGGAAGGCTTTTGTACACTGGAAACCGGCAGGCTGCCGTGCGCTCCATCATATCTATGGCCCGGAGGGAGTAATCCCCTTCCTACAATTCCGTCAGGAGTTCGGCCTGCCAGAATCCGAACGGCTCCGATATTTCCAGGTTCGGCACTGGGCCCTCAACACCACGGTGAGAGATGTAGCAGATCGGCGCCTTACGGCCTTTGAATATTGGCTGATCACTCGCACAACGGACAAGCAGTTAATCTCTGACCTCTATAAAATGCTCATGCACAAACACAGGTACACCTACAGCGCGAGCAGGGTGCGTTGGGAACGGGAGCTGGGGAGATCCCTAACACATAAGGAGTGGGAGGGAGTATACTATAGAGCGCGTCACTCAGCATACCATATGGGGCTCACAGACACTCTCACGAAAGTAGCGACCTATTGGTACTACACCCCGGAGCGCCTGTATGAGATGGACAGTGGCAAGGACCCCCTATGTTGGCGGGGTTGCGGTCAAGTTGGCACACTAGTACACATACTCTGGGAGTGCACATCCTTACAAGACTATTGGCGTCAGATCTTAATCGACGTAGACACCCACTTTGACACAGAAATCCCGCGCTTTCCCTCCTATGTCCTTTTGGGGCTGCCTAACACGCGGATCCACCCGCTAAGATCACGGAGGGGTCGCTTGATCGCCATTGCACTGGGATCGGCAATACAGAACATTGTTGTGCATTGGCGAACGGTGTAGATTCCTACACACCAGGGTTGGCTTCACAGACTTTGGAATGTCCTGGGCATGGAGCGGCTCTCCTTGTCCAGAGCAGGGGAAGGGGCCCGCTATGCTGAGCTATGGAGGCCATTTCTTGCCCTCTTGTCGTCCGAGTTTGTGGAAGTAACTTGCCCGAGGTACCTCCGACTGCTGAGACTGACGGAGACTGAAACCGAGAGAACCAAGGCTGGGCCTGCCCGAGAGGTCTGAGGAGGCCAATGGGGGGAGAGGGAGACCATGGACCATGAAGGGAGGGAGCTGAGAGGGGCACGGGGACTTGGGCGGTAGGGCCGGGGGTAGGGGGTTGGGGTTGTTGGGTATTGGGTTGGGATGGGATTGTTGGAGGGGGGGGTGGGGATTCTTCTTTCTGAGTACATCAGATGACAGAGGTGTGTTGCACCTTTAGCCGTCCGAGTATCAGTTCGGCGATGGGAGGGGACTGGTTTGCAGGTTGGTTGATACCGAGTCACATGCCACTGCTACGGGTTTAGGGCCTACTTACCGGTGGCACTGGTGACACTTGGGGATCGCTTCTCAGCCCTACTGTGTTTCTGACGCGGCCGGCCCAGGCAGGGTTGTAGGCGGCTTGCTGTGTATAACCATGATCCTGTATGTTCTGACCTCTGCTGGTACCCTCCCGCCACACTGCTTTGCCGGCTACTGTCGGGTGGATCTGTGGGCTCTTTCAGCCTTATTGTACTCCTACCTTGTTGAAATGCTCAATAAAAATATTTTATACTAAAATGAGATGCCGCTTGGTTTTCCTTTTCATTTGCCAATCCGAGTTGGATTTGTAAATTAAAAAAGTGCAATAGCTTTTTTTTAACCCCTCCCATGCTCATGACGAGCTCAGCTCATCATGAGCCACGGTCGCGCTGTGCTCATGAGGAGCTGAGCTTGTCATAACCTCTGTGGCGCTCACAGGCAGGGATAATTCCCCTGCTGTGCTGAGCGTTCCACGGAAACGGGTGTGGTCATGACGAGCTCAGCTCATCATGAGCACAGCGCCACCGTGCTGCATGACGAGCCGAGCTCGTCATGAGCACCGGGGCGCTGTGCGCGCCCCCACTCCCCCAGCACAGTGGAGGAATTACCCCCGCGGTGAAGGGGTTAAGCTGATGGGTGAAAGCAACACAGGAGGATGAAAACAACATAGGGGGCTGGGCGGAAGCAACACATGGATGTGGGTGCCGGAAGAAACTAGGGAGGCATGGATGGAGGAGGGCAACACGTGGGTTTGGGTGCCAGACAAACGGGGGGCATGGATAGAGGGAAGCAACATGGAGGGTGTGAGCGGGGTGGAGAAAAGCAAACGGGCAACATGGATTGTTCAAAGGAAAAAAGCAGAGCCAGAGCAATGTGGGTTTGGGGAGGTAGAGCATGGGTGAGAAAGCAGTGAAGGGGAGTAAAGCGGACGAAGCCGAGCGCATTAAGGATGGGTCGGGAGAGAAGCGCACAGGTGAGAGAAAGCAACAAGGAATAAGGAGAGGGGAGAGATTCACACCAGGGAGACACTGGAGAACGCATGCACACTCGTGGAGTGCTCTAGACAAAAAAAACAAGAAGTTCCCTAATAGTGAACAGTGGAAGGACACAAGTAAATTGACAATGGTCTCAGACTATCAAGCTATCAAATAAGAGCAAGCAAATAAGAGTGACAGTAACGCTGACCAATCATAGGCGATGGATGGGCCGCAGCGCCTCGGTGTTCTTTGTAAGCCCACAATATATATTTGGCAGCGAGACAGCTGCACTCTCTGATAGGCTTGTCCTAGAAAGTAGTTCCCTAAAAGTGAGCAGTGGACTGGAAATGCAAACTGGAAATGCTATGGGGGAGGGACTGACACAAGATGGGCAAGGGAAGCCATCAAATAGGAAGCAAGCAAATGAGAGTGACAGTAAAGCAGACCAATGGTAACTAATGGGCATGTTGCAAGCCCCCTATGCTCCTGGCTAGCCCACAATGTGGCTTTTTCAACCAGTTGCACTGGTAGGCGCACTCTAAAAAGGCACGTCCTTGATAAGTAAGCCCGGACTTATTTGATTTATTTCGGTGCAACACGAGGGGCGCTGTAAGAGTTGGGTGAAATGATATCTGCAGTGCCAAAGTGTTAAGCACACAGCTGAGTTGAGGTCTGTGCTGGGGCTACTGAGGGAGGTGTTGGGCGGGAATCTGGCTGGGACTGGGAGACGAGTGGGCATCGTCTGCATAAGGGACAGCATAGTCAGAAGGGAGCAAATGAGGGACCCTCAACCTCCCTTGGAATCACTGGCTGTGCTTGAGCCACCAGAGGCAGGGATACGCCTCGTAACTTCTGCCCCTGTGGGCAGAAGAGTCAAATTGGCTCATGCTGCAATTGCAGAAATAGGGCTTCGAGGTGGCGTGATTTCCGGGCTGAATTTGGATGGCACGAGTGATAAAAACCCATGCAGAGGTGACCTCATCCTTTTCTGCTCCAGTTCTGGAAATTACATCCCTTTTCATTAGTCTGGGAACATATTTTTGGTCACCTCATCTTCCACCCCCGTCCTGGTGACTGACTGCTGATTGGACACAGGTTTACTGCAAGGTGTACGCCTTGGGGACGCCGCCCGCTGGGGTACGTTTACTAGAAAATGACAATGCGCTGCATCATTTAAAAAAATGCAGGAATGCATCGTGTTCACAAGAATACGGCGCACCCCTGTGTTTTCCCTTGCACCAGCGCTGAAAATAGATGCCTAGCACCAGCGCAGACCCCCTAGCACCATTTTGCAAAGGTGCCTGTGTTGCAGGGATAATTGTTTATGTGCAGGAAGGTACAAAAATAGGGTGGCAGCTGGGGAAATCGTCGCACACACAGTACAGAGTAATTTTGCTAAATATCTCAATGTCCATATACTTTAGTTGGTGATCAGGAGGGGGGAGAGCCACCGAATCTTCCTCAATTAGAAAAGAGAACTTCTACTCGATGTTTAATCGGAATGTCTGAGGAATGAATAAGTGAAGAAATTGTTATATTTTTAGTATCCACTGTCATTACTCGAACATCCAGGCATTTCCCATTGACGTTTATTAATAAAGCTCCTTGCCATCAATACAGCTCCTTGCCAACAAGTGTTTCGTCTGTTTTTAATTTAAAACAAGACTTCATCAGGGCAAAATCTCTATGTACTTTTACGCTGTAACAGCTTCTACATCAGATAAGTCCCCAATTTATCAAGGGCCATATGTATCACCAAACTATTTTGCATTTACTAAATAGCGAATTTTAAGGAATCGCTATTTAGGATTTGCATAATGGTATGTATGAAAAAAATCGCTTTTTATTTGCGATTCCTTAAGCTTCCTTATTTGCGAATTCGCATTTTGCGAATTCGCAATTAAGGAATAATTACCAATGTATTCCTATGGGCCAGGGGGCCCATAGGAATGAATGCAAAATAATTCTCAAATTGCAAATTCGCTATTTGCTAATCGCAATTTGAGAATTATTGCAAGGGTGCAGGGGTGTCTCAAAGACACCCTGCTGCACCCCTGAAAAGAACATGTGTGTGCATATGGCGCACATACATGCCCTATGGGCATGTGTGTGCGTCACATGGCACCTTTAAAAACTGCGATTCCCTAAATGCTATGGAAAAATAAGGAATCGCACAAGTTTGCAATTCCTTATTTTGGGAATGTTTCATACATTCCAAAAAATGCAAAACGGCCGTTTGCGATTCGCAAAGGCCGAAATTCTGCGAATTTCGGCCTTTGCGATTCAAAAACGGCTTTGATACATATGGCCCCAAATATCTCAAACATCTGTTTGCAAAAGAATTTATAATATGTTGTCAGTGCATCTTCGTATCAAGGGAAAAGGTTGTGCCGTTCATGGCGGTAACAACCTTTCCCTACAGTAAGAAGATGCACTGACAACATATTATAAATTCTTTGCTGGCTTTTGTCTAATTCTTTTCCTTTTGTTGGTGGAGCATGGCATCCACAGGACATGTTTGTTTTAATTTTGTGCAAAAGTCTCTTATGTGTTATTTTTGATAAAGAAATACAACCTTATGTAACTTCAACACATGTCCTTCTTTGGTGTTTGAGAGGTGGGGGCAGCCATATCTGTACTCGTCAGCCTTTGTATAGAGTGCAACCATTGCAATCCACCCACCTTCTGGCCCCTACTTTCACTGCACTCAACTGCATCACTATCAACAAACCTACACCCATCATCTGGACTGACAACAACCTTGTCAGCTTCAAAAGCAACACACACCACCACAGGAGACCAACCACAACAGGACCGGCCAGCCGGTGCTAGAAAAACATAGGAGAGAAGGACTGAGTTTCTGCCCTCTCCAATAACCGCCCACAGCATACCGGCAACCTACCAAACAACATCAGGAACTTAAGTGAATGGATCACCACCTGCACTGACACACGGGCCCCTAACAAGCAAAACCAAACAGCAAAAACACAAACTCAGGCTAGTTTGTACAAACGGACAGAGCTCCCTGCTACCATACCCAGGTGTGAGTATGGTAGTCATCAAAAAGGCATCAACAGACGCCTCGCCACCCACCCCACCAATTCCTCAACACCATGCAATCAGGATTCAGAGCCAACCATGGCACAGGGACACCTCTCATTGCAGCAACAGACAACATCCGATGATCAAATTGCTCAGCACCAGGAACAACTTCATCACCTGCATGACCGAAGTGACCAAATGGATGAAGTCCACCTGTTGTAAACTGAACACTGACAAGACAGGCGTGGTGATCTTCGGAAAAGATGCCTTGCCATGGTACCGTACCTGCGGTACCTTCGCCACCACCGAGAGCTAGCCTGGCCAATCGGACCAAGTCTTGGTCCCTTGGCACAGACCGCATCCTCCAACCACCCCAAAGGATCACTGTCCCTTAGCACAACGGCACATGTATGGGAAGGCAGATAAGAGCTGCGACAGTGACCGACCCAACCCCTGCAAGGTTGCAGCTTCCTTACCCATCGCTGCAGCACCCCCTTTGAGGTCCATGTGACACTGGGGTTCTCTCTGCCTTAACCCCTGTGAGATGCTCGGGAAAACCGAAATGTCTCAGCCAGCCATGAATTTACCCCGCTGCAGGCCAGCATGGTTCACCTACCATCTGCCCCACCCACCAACTGCAAGCCATAGAGAAGGCAAATTATTTACACACATGGAAATTCTACTGGCAGTGGGGACAACTACATCAGGGCAAAAGAAACCCCCCTGTTCTGCTGCAACCCGCCGGGGATGTGCCCCAACCTGGCCTGTTTCAAAAGGGCAGAAATGTTTCTGCTCGGGCACTTCACAGAGTTGTTAAGTAGTCGGGCATCCAGGCCGCAACGCCATCACTGTCTTGTCATTACCCTCCATGACTAAAGGCTGCCTCCGGTGAAGGCGTGGCCATCTTTCTTTAGATAAACCTTATTTCGGCCGAAAGGCCATAAAAGCAACTATGTAAGCCCCCATATACAGATATGAACATGAATAAAACATTAGATAAAAACAACTAAAAACATTTTATGTCTGTCCAAGTTCACCACCTCCTGGGACAGCTAGACTGTTTGAAACGATAATGTTGACATATATCACTATTTTTTGGGGAAATTAATTTTCAGATAAAAACACTAAAAGGACATTTTCGTCAATCACATTCATTATAGATCTATCAGCAAGTAAAATTAATACAGTGCATAAGTCTCTTAACGTGTATCAAAGGGATGTATGACGTTACAACGCATACTTTTACAACGCCTACCTTTACATCGCAACTTTTACAACGCATGCCATTACAACGCATAATGCTTTTAGGCGCTGGGTAGTGAATAGTTTAATTTACTATTCCAACTCCAGTCCCCGTGGATAGTAGGGAAGGTTATTGGATAGTAAATTAACCTATTCCCTATCCTAGAGCACCCCCCAGAGCAATGCGTTGTAATAGTTTGCGTTGTAAAAGTTGCGTTGTAATGGTAGTTCGTTGTAAAAGTTTCGTTGTAAAGGTTGTTCCCCGTATCAAAGTGCTATGCCCATGTGCAGCTAGAGTTGCGGCAGGGCCATAATATTTAATATGTAGCAACCATCAGGATATTCGATGCAAAAGTGCAAAAATGTATCATTACCTGTGAACATTGGCCTGCACCCATGCTAGCTGAGTACCTTTTATTCACTGAGGCGGGCATCCATCGTGTTCCTATTTGGTGAGTTTCACTCTACCATGCTGTTTTGGTTTCCCCATTTTCGTCTGATTTATATATTTCTCATCATTTTCAGCAGGGAGCCATTTTAAGCAACGGACTAAGGGCGATTACCACGAGTACTTAGCCTTGTGTTCCTCATTGTATTTCGTTTTTGCACTTGTTTTCTCCACAAGTCTGTTATTAACGAGGCTTTAGTCCTATTTAATTGGTACATGCTGAGTAGCTAGCTTGTCTTTCGTCTTGGCCTCAATACGATCCTGCTGGTATAGACACACCTGTATTCATTTTGCTAAACTTATACCTCAACTAGATAATTTAAATGATTGTCTAGACATGGTTTACATGACTGTATATTTTTTGAGTCTCTTTGATTGTGTATTAATATTTATTTAGAGCGTTACATGGCATTTTGGTCTGGTAACTACAGACAACTCACTCAAGTGATCTCATTGGATCTTATTCACTTTGGATCCCCCCATTCGTTCGCTCGTTTTGCATCCATATTGCTATGGTGAGCATACCTTGTCTCTTATTCTACTGTTACATATCATTTTAACCATTGTACAGATGATTGGGGATGGCTTGATCACTATGCTTGTTTCTCACTTTAGTTTTCTTCCTTCTTATTATGCCGATGTACAAGTTCTTAACCTTTTTCAACATGTAGCATTTTGTACGACTTTGTGACTGCCCATTACATGCCCTATGCATTCTATACAGTTAGCGTCTCTACTGCATAGTTTAAATGTTTTCAATACTTAATTTTTCTCACTGCTAGATCTTTGACTCTTACATCATTTGCCATCGTATATTTACGAGGTTGGATGCACCATGACAGTCTCATCTGTTTAGGTTAGTTTACCACTGAACAACTCCTCACATCGCTCAACCTTAACCCACCCGTCCCCCCATCGGACCCAAACCAAGCTGCCATCAAATTCAAACAATGGATCACTCACAGCGCTGACGAATTAGCACCCTTAAATAACCATCACACCACACAAGACAGCAAAAAGGCCCCCTGGTTCAACGATGACCTTAAGAAATCCAAGAAGCTATGCCGCACTCTCGAGGAAACATGGAGAAAAAACCCAACCACCGACAACATGACCACCTTCAAGGCAGCCACCCGCAAACACCACCAGCTGATTCGATCCACCAAGAAATCAGCATTCAAGAATCGACTCGACAACAACGCCCACAACAGCAAGGAACTATTCAACATCGTCAAAAAATTCACCAACCCCACCGCAGCCTCAAACGACATCACTCCCTCCTAAAACCTCTGCGATTCGCTATCCTCCTTCTTCTACAACAAAATTGCCGACATACATAACAGCTTCGAAAACAGTTCCAACGAACAATCCTCTCCACCCCCCTCAGATCCTAAACCGCCCTCCAACTACCTCAGCGCCTGGAAACCAATTACCACTGAAGACACCACCCGAATAATGAATTCCATCCACTCTGGCTCGCCAACCGACCCATGTCCCCACCACATCTTCAACAAAGCAGACTCCATCATCGCACCCCATCTCCGTGATGTCATCAACTGCTCCTTCAACTCTGCTACCTTCCCAGAAAGCTGGAAACATGCCGAAGTCAGCGCCCTCCTGAAGAAACCCACAGCAGACCCCTCTGAACTTAAAAACTACCGCCCCATCTCCCTCCTCCCATTCCCGGC
Organism: Lissotriton helveticus; assembly: GCF_964261635.1. Classification (NCBI taxonomy): domain Eukaryota; kingdom Metazoa; phylum Chordata; class Amphibia; order Caudata; family Salamandridae; genus Lissotriton; species Lissotriton helveticus. The sequence continues at coordinate 49,200,038 of NC_136061.1, read as the reverse complement.
CAAAGTCATCGAGAAAGCCGTCAATAGCCAACTCGCCGCCTTCCTCGAATCCAACAACTCCCTCGATCCCTCACAGTCCGGCTTTCGAGCCAAACACAGCACCGAAACCGCCCTCATAGCAGCAACAGACGACATCCGAACACTACTGGACAACGGAGAAACAGTGGCCCTCATACTTCTCGACCTCTCCGCCGCCTTCGACACTGTCTGTCACAGCACCCTCATACAACGCCTCAACAACGTCGGCATAAAAGGAAAAGCCTTGGACTGGATCATCTTGTTCCTTGCTAGGAGAACCCAGAGAGTCAGACTTCCCCCATTCAAATCAGAGGCCACCGAAGTAATCTGCGGAGTACCACAAGGATCATCACTCAGTCCCACCCTCTTCAACGTTTACATGAGTCCACTCGCTTCCATCGCGCGTCAACACAACCTTAACATCATCTCCTACGCTGACGACACCCAGATGATCCTTTCCCTCACCAAAGACCCCTACACCGCCAAAACCAACCTTCACAAAGGCATGAAAGAAGTAGCCACATGGATGAAAAACAGCCGCCTAAAACTTAACTCCGACAAAACGGAAGTGCTCATCCTAGGATCATCCCCCTCTGCCTGGGACGACTCATGGTGGCCTTCGGATCTGGGTTCTGCACCCATACCCACAGACCACGCATGTAACCTAGGCTTCATCCTAGACTCCTCCCTCTCGATGACAAGACAAGTCAACGCCGTCTCATCCTCCTGCTTCAACGTACTTCGTATGCTCAAAAAAATCTTCCATTGGATCCCCACCGAGACAAGAAAGACCGTCACCCACGCACTGGTTACGAGTCGACTAGACTACGGAAACACCCTCTACGCCGGAATCACAGCCAAATTACAAAAAAAACTCCAACGTATCCAAAACGCATCAGCGAGACTCATTTTGGACGTCCCTCGCCAAGATCACATTACCAGCCACATGAAAGACCTCCACTGGCTTCCCGTCAACAAGACATTAACATTCCGTCTCCTCACCCACGCGCACAAGGCCCTCTACGAACTAGGGCCCGAATGCCACAACACTCGACTTTCCTTCTACACACACCCCCGCCAACTAAGATCCTCCAATCAAGGCCTCGCCGCAGTTCCGCGTATCCATAGATCCACCATGGGAGGTAGATCCTTCTCCTACTTGGCGGCCAAAACCTGGAACTCACTCCCCACTCACCTCCGCCTTACACAGAACCACATCTCCTTCAGAAAGGAACTTAAAACCTGGCTATTCGATAAATAATGAACCCCCTCCCCAAGCGCCTTGAGACCCTCTGGGTGAGTAGTGCGCTATATAAATCCTTGAACTTGAACTTGAACTATTTCACTTTTTTTCTTTAACACAAATCGCTTGTCTGGTGGTGGCCATCTTTACTGGCAACTATACCCTGTATCACACTCGGGTATTATTTTCATCCATGAACTTGGTACTGGAATCTCTATGCTTTTTCTTCTCTTCTTCTTTTTCTCTGTTTTTTCTATTCTGACCACAATTCATACTTAGTCTCTTGGTTTTTTAACCTTTCTACTAAAATATAACTTTCTACTCTCGCTTTTAGGCCTGTTAATGTTGTTTTATCATACTGTTATTTATACACTCATGTAATGTTATGCACATATCGCTTGTCTTGTCTCACAGCCTTGAAAAAGTCATAGTACTGATCAAAAGTACTGACGAAACACGTGTCGTGTGCGGCTGTTTCTTGTCAACTCTACTTTTATGGATCTTCAAATAAAGAGAATGAAAATATGAACTCTCCTGCTTCTTTGTCTTGTCCGTATGTTAATACTACAGGATATGTACAGCTTAAGTGTTGTCAAACTATAATAAGACTTATTAGTCTTTTTTGTATACGTGTGCTTTAGGAATGTGCTCTCTTTGACCCCTCTTTTGCAGATATTATGAAATATCCGCACAGTCATTAATAGGTATTTTAAAGTGTTTTCGAAAACAAGAGCACCCTTTCCTTCCTCACCAGCAAGACTGTCACAGAGTTCATTTTACAAAACCCTCAGCGAGAGAGAAGTGAGGACCGATGACCAGGTTGAAAGAAAAAGCAGCCACGTGAGGGCCTGACATGACCTCCGACCCTGAACGCACAGCAGACCCGACAAGACACGCCGCATGCAAAGGGATCTTTATTTGTACTTCATTTTCGGACCTCGTGGGGGTTATTTTGGGGGGTGCTGGAACACCGCCCCCTTCTCCCAGCGTCCGTGCATTCACATTGTAATAGAGAAGAGGTGCGTGCACGCACACACGCACACACGGCAGCACACTATCACACAAACACGATACACACCAGCCATACTCACACGTGCTTAATGTCACAAACACCGTACTCACAAGGAGTGCAGGCAGGCACGCACACACACACACACACACACACACACACACACACGGCACTAACAAGGAGTATAGGCAGGCACGCACACACGGAGAGGAGTGCAGGCACACACGCACACACAGGCGCGTTCTCAGAGACGCACATTCCCACGGTCACACACACGCACACGCACAGGCGCTGTGCTCCGGGCCGGCCGCCGAGCTGTCACTGCACTCACCCCCCTCCCTGACATGGGCGTGCCCCCGGTGGCGGCTCTCTTCACTTCCACTAATGGGCCGTGAAATCCGCCCTGTCCGCACACAGGAGGCGGGTTTACAAGCCATCACCACAGAAGACAACTTCCCCTCTGGGGAGCGGCGGGAGCTGTGGTTAACGGATTAACGAGGGAGAAGGGGGGGGGGGGGCACAAAGGAAGCAGCCCCCTCCCTCCCCGCCCCACCAGCCCCACCAGCCCCGGAGGTCAAGGGTCACCCTATAATCACCGGGGGACCTGTGATGGGGCCTGGACAAGAGGACAGACGGGGGAGGAGTGTGTGATGGGGGCGGGGGGGCGGGTGCAATGGGGGGCAGCCTGTAGGAATGGGTGCCCCTCCCTCCCTTTGGGAGCAGGACCCCCGCACCGACAGGAACAGACGGAACCCCCTTCAATCCTGAAGCTTTGGTGGCAGGGGGTCTGTCTGCCCGTGTGCTGCCCGCTGCAGCACGGGCTGTCAGTGCGGCATTTCGGCAGCATGTGTCTCCCACAACTGACGCAAAACCAGCCACTAGCCGGATCAGTTACACTAGTATACCAGAAATAACAAATATTAAGAACATTAAGAAATGATAGGCGAGATGGGAGCACCTATGTCAATTACGTAAAGACATTGGTATAATATATTCGTTTAATCGAGAGCTGCAATAGCGTTTTGCGCCTAAGTTCAAAGGTCGACGCATCGAAAACGAACGCCACTTACGCTCCTTATGAAAACAAACTTAAGACAGGCCAATATGCATCTAGCCACGGAAATGGTGGTGATTGACACCAAGATCAAAGAGGAAGTGACAAGCCATGACCTTTGACCAGACAGTGACGTCACGGGAAACGACGTAGTTAGCACGTGCAATGATCAAAGACAGCTCTTGCTCGTTACTCATCTTAGTGGAACTCGAAAGGGTAAAAAGCTGAGCGGAGCTCAAAAGCAGCTCCGGGGCGAATGCATTTGTCCTTCGAGGCACCACATTGCCTCGTTCGACCCACCCAGAGACAGCGGATGATTTCTGACCGCATGACATCCCAAGCGTGACGTCGACTAGCCTTTGACTCTAATGAAGTCCCAGGAAGTGGGCGCACATCCCCCAACAAGTGTAAAGCGAACGAGCAGCTGGTGCATCTGTTTCAGAAGCAGGCATAAGAAGGGCACAGGAGTTGTAGGGGTAACATATATTCCCAAACCCCATCCTACTTAACTATGCTTAACAGGGTGGACGCTGACGTCATGACAGGAAGTGACGTCACAAAAGGTGGCTTGCCCCATCAGACTCATTGCCTCCCCTCCCTCACCCCTTAGATGCGATTGCATCAGAGAAGACAGCGCGTGAGCAGCGTTCTGAATGGGCTCCGAACTCGCCCCAGAGAGGCCAAAGAGTGAATGTGTGGCTCCATTTGCTCCAGTTATCAAGCTCCTGGTAAAATAAGTGGGGGGACGCCGTCCACCCGTGTGGTACCCCGACTCGAGCCCTGGGTATTAATACCAGTACAAAGAAACCGACCTAACACATGGAACGATTTTAGAACAGGAGACTGAAACTAATGCCCACTGAATTACCCCCCAACACTGGGTTACGGAGTGGCGCGCTAATCGCCACACAGCACTATAAACCTTGCCAGGGGTAGTAGGTGCTATATATAAAGACCAATACAACAAAGAACGTGCTACCCCCTGCTGACACTAAGGATCTCTCCAGCCTCCAGTTACTTTGCAGAGTTTCTAGCTTCTTCGTCAGTTCCCTGGTGGTTCCTCCAGGTGGCGCTAATACAAAGATGCTGAGGGGCTTATTTAAGAGCACTTGTGTCACTTTTATGCCGCCGGTGCGTCAACTTTTGTGATGCACCAGCGGCGTAAAAAATGCACCATGTTGCGTCATATTTCCAAAGTGACGCACAAAGTGACGCATCTAGGTAGATGCGTCACTTTGTAAACCCCTGCACCACCTCATACCTGCGCTAGGTATAATGTATGCAGGGTGGGCGTTCTGATGCAAGTAAGCCCCGTAGAAGTGACGCAGTGAAATCTATGAGATTTCACTGCAACACTTCTGGGGTGCAATATCTTACGCCTGCCTCACAGCACGCTTAAGACTCATGCAGGCACATTTCACATGGAACTTGCCCGTGTGTAGTGACCCATTGCTAGAGTTGAGTCCGTTTTCCGACACACTCCAGCAATGCGTAATTTTTGCGCCTACAGATATGTCAGAAATACTAACGTATCTGTAACTCCTTGCGACATGATGCGTCATACAGTAAATATGATGCAATAATCATGTTGCAAGGAGGGCGCAATGAAAAGGGACGCATTGCTGTTTTCACGCAACAATGCTCACTTAACTTTCCATAAATGAGGTACCCTGTATTTTTACTCCAGTGGGTTTTCGTACCCCAGAGATGAGCGTAGCGGTCACACGCACCTCTGCTCCCTTACATGAAGCTATTGGGTGGCAGAGCAATGCCTTTCAATTCATGTGCTTAAATGACAAGTCCCACAAGGACAAGCTCAATAACTTAACTATGTATACATTGGTGGGTAAAACGGACAGGGTGAGCCTTCATGTTACGTAATTTAAAATAAAACGCACAGCGCCTGAGTCACAAAGGTAAACGTACACTTTCATGAAAATTTACCATTGCTTGCTTTTCACAAAGGGATTAACGAGTAGAGTCTCCTACATAAAAAGGTAGGTATTTGTAATGTGCCGAGAGTCCGCACATGTAAAGATACCACTCATATATCGCCCCCTGATGTCATTCTGGAGCGGGAAAGGGGGTCCCCCCAGATACCCCCTTGCATGTAGGTGCTGGCACGCACTTATTGGTGAACACCCTCCTGCAAGCAGATCTCTCATCCCTTTTAACACCTTCACTGCGGCGGCTATTCCACCGCAGTGCTAAACGGGCGCGGCGGCCGCGCGGTGGCCGCACGCTGGTGACGGAACTGCTCCGTCATCAGCCGCGGTTGGGCTGTGCTCATGACGGAGCGGTTCCGTCATGGCCCCGCCCGCTCAATAGAACGCCCAGCGCAGGCGCGGAATCCGCGCCGCGCAGGCGCGGCGGCAGGGCCATGACGGAACCGCTCCGTCATCAGCACAGCGGCACCGCAGCTGATGACGGAGCGGTTCCGTCATCAGCGTCGAAAGGGTTAAAAGCGCAGGCGGGTCACGCCTGCACAGAGGCTGCTTCAAAGCCGCTCCGTTTTTCACCTGAATGCGCTGCGGGCAGCAAGAGTTTGCGGCGGCCGTGTGGGCAACGCATTCCATGTAATAGGGCACATTCTCCTTGTTGGCGCTGAGCACACCTTTTGAAAGACGCACCTGTCGCTAACAAGGAAAACGCGCTGCATTGTATAATATGCCCCCAGGTCTGAAGATGTAGAGAGACGCATATTGTTTCCGAGTTATGGCCGGAGTGGTCATGTCAGCCATGCACACGTCCAGCTCTTCACCCCTCATCACAATGTTTGCTCATCTTCCAAATGGCGGAAATCTGGTTCCCCAGTACTCCCCTCTCCCACCCACCCTCTTCACATGAAATCTTTTCTTCCTGGTGTGTGTGCACAGAGGGAGGGGCCTCGTTCTGTCGGATCCGAAAGCAAAGAGGCACAAAGCCGAGTCCTGGGAGCCCACATCTGGAGAGAGTCACACACGTGGATCTGTGAGAAGGAAGCTACCAGGGCCGGACTGACTACCGGGCGTTTTGGAATGCTGCCGAGCTGGGGGCTGATTTCACTGCGGTGGGGGCTGATTTTGTTCATGGAGACCTGCGTGTGCATCGAAATAATTAAAGCAATACGAATTTCGTTCAGCATACACAAGTTCCCATCAACAAAATCAGCCCCCAGCTCAGCAGCAGGCCAAAACACCCGGTAGCCAGTCCGACCCTGGAAGCTACACTCTTCCGACACGTGCACAGGGGCAAACGGCTGCTGACGGGCGCCTCGACTCCACCAACCGGGGCTGTGCCATCGACACCCGTGGATCTGTGAGAACGAACTTACACTCTTCCGACACGTGCACAGGGGCAGGCGGCTGCTGATGGGTGCCTCGACTCCACAAACTGGGGCTGTGCCGTCGACACCCGTGCATCTGTCAGAACGAACTTTCACTCTTCCGACACGTGCACAGGGGCAAGCGGCTGCTGATGGGTGCCTCGACTCCACAACCCGGGGCTGTGCTCCCATAGGCTGATAAAACCTCCACAGGGGTTAGAGGGGGCGACCTGGCTCTTTTCGCTACTCCTGTTTTTGGTCTCATGACGTGTGCAGCTAAAATAAGTCACACAGCTTGTCGCAACTTTGGTTTCCATGACAACATTTCCCTGGACTTACGGTGGAACATCGGCAAAGGGCGGTGAAGCTGCCTTATCAGGGCCCCTATATATAACCGTTATCTTGTTTATTTATGTCATTTGTCATGAGTAAATTCCACTTCCCTTTCCTCCGCCTGCCCAAGGCGAATGCGATAATTCATTTCATTGCACGTCATCCCCAGTCCCCATATGTAGATACTCATAAAGATACTATTGAGACAGTCATTCACTCACTAACACACCCATACACACACTCATCCACCCATACTGCCCTCCACACATGCTGTCTTCAAAACACAGCAGTGAATGGTCAAACCTCCAATAATGCAGCGTCCAGTCACACAGGCACAAAGGTCTGTCACACATACACACAGGCCTGTCACACAGGCACAAAGGTCTGTCACACAGGCACACAGGCCTGTCACGCAGGCACACAGGCCTGTCACACAGACACATAGGCCTGTCGCACAGGCACACAGGCCTGTCACACAAGCACACAGGCCTGTCACACAAGCACACAGGCCTGTCTCACAGACACACAGGCCTGCCACACAGGCACACAGGCCTGTCTCACAGACACACAGGCCTGTCACACAGGCACAAAGGTCTGTCACACAGGCACACAGGCCTGTCACGCAGGCACACAGGCCTGTCACACAGACACATAGGCCTGTCGCACAGGCACACAGGCCTGTCACACAAGCACACAGGCCTGTCACACAAGCACACAGGCCTGTCTCACAGACACACAGGCCTGCCACACAGGCACACAGGCCTGTCTCACAGACACACAGGCCTGTCACACAGGCACACAGGCCTGCCACACAGGCACACATGCCTGTCACACAGACTCACAGGCCTATCACGCAGGCACGCAGGCCTGTCACACATACACACAGGCCTGCCACACAGGCACACAGGCCTGTCTCACAGACACACAGGCCTGCCACACAGGCACACAGGCCTGCCACACAGGCACACATGCCTGTCACACAGACTCACAGGCCTGTCACGCAGGCACACAGGCCTGTCACACAGACTCACAGGTCTGTCACGCAGGCATACGGGCCTGTTACACATGCTTGTCACACAGACACACAGGCCTGCCCCACAGGCACACAAGTCTGTCACGCAGACACATAGGCCTGTCACACAGGCACACAGGACTGTCACACAGACACACAGGCCTGCCCCACAGGCACACAGGTCTGTCACGCAGACACACAGGCCTGTCACACAGACACACAGGCCTGTCACACAGGCACACAGGCCTGTCACACACGCACACAGGCCTGTCACACAGGCACACAGGCCTGTCACCCAGGCTTGGCACACAGGCCTGTCACACAGGCACACAGGCCTGTCACCCAGGCTTGGCACACAGGTACACAGGCCTGTCACCCAGGCTTGGCACACAGGCCTGGCACACAGGCTTGGCACACAGGCCTGTCACACAGGCACACAGGCCTGTCACACAGGCTTGGCACACAGGCCTGTCACACAGGCTTGGCACACAGGCATGTCACACAGGCAGGCTTTGAGTTCAGGCTTCTCTGGTACACAGTGTACATCACTTCCCTCTGCGCCTCTTCCTTGCCCGCGGTGAATGGCTTTGGGTACCGGAGTCCTCTGTGATGTGGATCCGAGATGGGGCCAGCGGACTCAGGGAGGGCTGGCATTGGACCACATGTCAGCACCTGATGCCCTGTGTGAGCCACCTACCTGCGACCTCCAATTGTAGTAATTTTGTCATAAAAAAAAGTGTTCTTTGCATTTGGTGCCCCACTTCACTCGGTACCCGGGGTGACCAACTGGTTTGCCAATAAGAACAGGCTGCCCCTGGTCATAGCAGTCCCAGGTGGCATATATTCTCCTGTTCCTAGTGATTCTGGGAGTGCAGCCCCCCATAAAAGCCACAACTGGTGCCTTTAGACGGGGCAGTCCCCCGTACCAGGGTCCTGGGAGTTGAACTCAGTGGGTGCGGGGCTTGGGCCTCTGGCTCTGCCGCTCTCGCTCGGTGCCGGGTTTGCCTCTTATGACCTATGATCATAGCCTGGTGAGCCAGACCCCCATAATCAGGGGGATCAGGGGTTTGTCCAGGAGTGGATGAAGACTAGAAGGCCCAGGCAGCTTGAGAATCTCAGAGGCTTTACCTCCCAGACCTGACGGCGACGCGGTAATACACCCTAGTCTTGAGTCTAGGCGCCCTCAAATGAATCACGTGAAGATTTAATCGACAGAGGGAATCCTCAATGCTGTTTTGCTTTTGGGTGATTGTCTCTTTGTCTGTGGGATGGTGGGGACTGGGGGGCTGATATTGCTCCTGGGGTTATTATGCTTGTCTGTACCTTTACTCTGAGTTCACCCTGTCAGGCTTTGATCAGCAATGTTTGCCCTCAGCGTGGGTCACGGGGCGGAGGACCAGTGTCTTGATGGCCGTTTTTAGGTCTCACCTGAGCCAGCGCATGCGCTGTCTCAGAATGTGACATTTAGTGAGTGGGTTCTCAAAGTGCTACCCACGGCATTTGCTGGCCTAAAGCTTGCGTTCATGCGAGCGTGAACGTGCACAGCTGCCAGCTTTCAGCATCAGAGGCGCCATCTGGAGCGTGATTACTTTCACTTTTGGTGGTGCTGCGTGCGCACGCGCACCCATGCTTTCACTTTTGCCGTCTTTTTCTTTTAACTTCTTCAAATGCAAAGCACCTTGGGCCCGATGTAGGTAGGATTGATTTACCGATTCATAATTACCGAATTTTACCGATTCGGTAATTATGAATCGGTAAATCAGAGGGGTGGGTATATAGGTATTCCAGATGTGCTGTAATACCGAATCGGATACAAATCGGTAATTACCGATTCAGTAAATACCGATCGGTAATGCCCATTCATTCCTATGGGCTTTGAAGCCCATAGGAATGAATGGGCATTACCGATTTGGTATTTACCAAATCGGTAAATACCGAATTTCACAAGGGTGCAGGGGGTGTCACTTTGACACCCTCTGGCCCCCCCAAAACAGGCTTGGGTGCCATGTGGCAGGCATACATGCCCCAAGGGCAGGTCTGCCTGTCATATGGCAGAGGTGTGCATGCACACATGTGCATGCACACCGGAATCTGTATTTTACCATCAAATTGGATTTGATGGTAAAATACCGATTTTGTAAGGCTTGTGGGGCTCAGAAGAGTCCCACCTAAATCTCAAATTTACCGAATCGCTAAAAATACCGATTCAGCATTTTACAGAATCGGTAAATTTACCGATCGGTAAATTTACCGATTCTGTAAAATTAAGGGCCCTACATACCATTCCTGCAATACCGGTCGGTAACGGCCGAAAATACCGATTTTCGGCCGTTACCGACCGACCTACATCGGGCCCCTTGTTCTTTGCCAGCACGCGCGACTCCTGCTTTCACTTTTGCAGTCTTTTTTTTTTACGAGCGCGGCGGCTCACTTTTATTTTCCTCCCCCGGCCATGATTTGTGCTTTCTCACGAGCGCGGGTGCTCACAGCACAACGGTGTTGAATTAGCAGGCAGAGTCCAGCCGACTTCAAACCAGCAACGATACAGGCGCAGCCACACTCCACCTCCTTGCTTCGCTCTGTGCACCAGAAGCGGGTGGCGCCTAGGTTCACACTAATGGAGCAACGAGCACCTCAGCTGTGCCAATCCAGTGAGGTGCCAGAAACCGGGGGGTCGCTACAACCAGCGTAGCAGGCCCTGAGCCGGGTCCTAAGTGCAACCAGCAAGCAGTGTACACTCTTAGGCACCCTTGGGCGACCCCGTCCCTTGTCAGCAGTAACTAGGGAGAAGGTCACACTCACAGCGCGTCCGAATGCTCCAGTCTTGGCTCCCACCACACACCCGCATTGCACCACCCCCGCAGCTTCATGAAGGCAGCCAGGGGTGTCCCAGCACCACAGGCCATCACAGTCCATGGCCCACTAGATCACCACTCTGCAGTTTGCAGCCGGGAATCAGCTCCACCTCCTCACCTCTCAGCACCGGATGTCAGCAGCTTAGCGCCTGCAGCCTTGCCTCTCGGGCCGTGGCCTAACTCCCAGCCGTTGTAGAAGGGGCCCCCAGTCCAGCCACAATGCTGTTCGCAGTGATGCCTTCTCCTTCAGGCACAACAGGGCAGACAGGAAGCACGGGAAGGGACTCTGCGGGCACAGAGCAGAGTTCACTGTAGAATAATCACCGGATAAACGGGGCAAAGAGCATAGCTCACTTAGAGCACTCCCGCCATGATGGCTGCTCAAGCCACGACTCCAAACCTCCCTCATATTATATTGTATTCATGTCAATCAATCAATCAATCAAGACATTTGTATAGCGCACTACTCACCCGGAGGGTCTCAAGGAGCTTGGGGGGGGTTGCTGCTACTGCTCGAACAGCCAGGTCTTGAGCTTCTTCCTGAAGGAGAGGTGGTCTTGGGTCAGTCGCAGGTCGGGAGGGAGGGAGTTCCAGGTCTTGGCGGCCAGGTAGGAGAAGGACCTTCCTCCTGTTGTCGTTCTTCGGATGCGGGGGACGGCGGTGAGGGCGTGATTGGCTGATCGGAGATGGCGTTTGGGAGCGTAGAAGTTGATGCGAATGTTGAGGTAGCTCGGGCCTTGATCGTGTAGGGCTTTGTGTGCGTGGGTGAGGAGACGGAAGGTGATTCTTTTGTTGACGGGGAGCCAATGCAGGTTTCTTAGATGTCCGGAGATGTGGCTGTGTCGTGGGATGTCGAGGATGAGTCTGGCCGAGGTGTTCTGGATCCGCTGGAGTCTTTTCTGTAGCTTGGCGGTGGTTCCGGCGTAGAGGGAGTTGCCGTAGTCCAGTCGGCTGGTGACGAGGGCCTGGGTGACCGTCTTCCGGGTCTCAGTTGGGATCCACCGAAAGATCTTCCGTAGCATGCGCAGGATGTTGAAGCACGACGAGGAGACGGCGTTGACTTGTCTCGTCATGGAGAGGGAGGAGTCCAGGATGAAGCCCAGGTTGCGTGCGTGGTCTGTCGGTTTGGGTGCGGTGCCCAGGGCGGGGGGCCACCAGGAGTCGTCCCAGGCGGAGGGCGAGGAGCCCAGGATGAGGAATTCCGTCTTGTCCGAGTTCAGTTTCAGGCGGCTGGTCGACTCGTCATCCACTCGGCTACGTTTTTCATCCCTTCGTGAAGGTCGGCTCTGGCGGCGGCGGGGTCGTTGGTCAGGGAGAGGATCAGCTGGGTGTCGTCAGCGTAGGAGATGATGTTGAGGTTGTGTTGGCGTGCGATGGCCGCGAGGGGGCTCATGTAGACGTTGAAGAGGGTGGGGCTCAGCGAGGACCCTTGAGGGACGCCGCAGATGACTTCGGTGGCCTCTGACTTGTACGGTGGTAGACGGACTCTCTGTGTTCTTCCGTCGAGGAAGGAGACGATCCATTCCAGTGCCTTCTCCTGGATTCCGACGTTGCTGAGGCGCTGCATTAGGGTGCGGTGGCAGACAGTGTCGAATGCCGCGGAGAGGTCTAGGAGGATGAGGGCCGCTGTTTCTCTGTTGTCCATCAGGGCTCGGATGTCATCGGTGGCAGCGATGAGGGCGGTCTGAAGTGTTATTTAACCTACATGATTTGGGGATTATGTACTCTGGTTTTCCTTACATGATGTTATATAAGACAGACATACATAAGTGTGGTGAAGTGGATTCCTCACACCTCCGGACCCAGTGCTACTGCACCCGCTACATTATTGAGACCTACGCCGCTGGGCGTGACATGTAAACCCCACACCCCAACTTGCAAACATGAAAGCAAATAAGCATAGGCATGAGATCAGAAACAGGTGAGAAAGCTCAGAGGGCTACTGCACCTGCTTTAGAGATGTGTGTGTACCTGCAGGGCACCTGCTCGACTCTCAACAGAGCTGAGCCGATCTCTCATTCCTCTGGGCACTAAAACGTCTATCACTGAGCTCGGGGCGACAACACACCACGTTCATGACCTGGGGTTTTCTATGCATGTGAAGAAGTCAACCAATTAGCTGCCGAACTCTCACCAATCCTAATTACGGCACACAGTATACCAGGTCTTCCCTATGAAGCAACGAGCTGCCGCTTTTGCTTGTGAGAAAAAGAGTGCCTGTTTGTTTACGTTTGTACGCTGGAAGGGCCAAGAGCTGGGAAATAAAGTAGAAACTATATAGAATATTCACTAATCTTTTGTAACATTGCAATTATACCTGTACTTGCTCTAATAATCGTTTAGAAATTATCAAGACAGAGCACAAATCATTTTTTGCCGATTTCTTCACGGGTTTTCTGTTTTAGTGAGAAAATAAGTGCATTCAGCTGGGCCTCTGCTCTTTTTTTCAAACATTGTATTGGTTGTCATGTAACTCACCTACAGGTCTTACAACGATGTGTAGTCAAAGTTTTTATCAAATGTTTCACATTATAATTCGAAGTTTTCCCATCTGCCTCTGTTTTTTATGTGCTCGACTTCAATCAATGCTAATGATTAATAATGCCAGGTTAACAAGTGTGAAACTTTTAAAGCTGGGTGGGTTTAGAACTTTAGCCTTGAATGTTAATGATCAAATCTAGAATAATTGTCACTGGATAAGCTAGCTGTCTGATTTCCTCATTTGTTTGCTATCTATTGTGGCTGTGGGGCAGCCGCGGCCCGTGGAGGGAGTTGCGGTGGGGCAGAGAGGCGGGCGGGGGGGGGGGGGGGGGTGGGGTATGCTAAAAACCGGCATATGGATAATTGGAGGTAAATAAACAATTTAATTAATAAAACGAATTTCGTAGCACCCCTTGCCCCGCCTCTCTGCCCCACTGCACCTCCCTCCACGGGCTGCGGCTGCTGTGGGGGTATTGCGGCGGGGACGGCTCTGTTATATCAATGTCACCATGCATTCCATTTTAAATAGATTTAAACTCACACTATGTAAAAGGGTATTAAGAAAAGAAGAACAAGCATTGGCATAGTCAATAGGTCTCGGCTTTGAGACCTTATAAGTGTTTAGCCACGCAACAGTTGATGTTGTTGCACCAAGGATATTGTGCTGCATAACTGAATACTTATAAGGTCCCAAAAGCGAGACCAATTGGCTATGCCAATGCTTGTTGGGTATAGGATTGGGACCCATGCTGCTGACCCCTGTACCCCATAAAGGGGGGATCGATCTAGTCTAGAGCCTATTTCTGTTGTCCTGTTAACGCGTGTGCAGACCCTTGCCAGAGATGGTGGTGATGTGTGTTTGCTGCAGCCTCCAGGGTGGAAGGCAGGGACATAAGAACACGTGTTTGGAGTCTCTTCTGTCTGTGAGGCTTATCTGTGCCCAGAGACCTGCTCTTCAGGCTGACTGAGTGCAGGGTGCTCACCAGAAACTCAGCTGCATGAATAGACTAGGAACCAAATCCCCCATAGGAAGTGTTGGAAGGCTGACTCCATATTACACCAAGCACACAGGGCCGACCTTCTTCAGAGGAGTTCAGGGTGTGGAGAGGGTTCCACACACAAATACTTTTTAATAATATGTTTCCTAACACTGCATTAACTTCCTTTTCACTGCACCCAGAAGAAGTGTTCCTCTTCCTAAACAAGGCTAAGCACTGAGCTATGGTTCCAGCTCAAACATGCAAACTCACTGAAATTCACCAGTTAAGGCTACCAATGCACACAACACACGCCGTCAGCAGGACCTGTGCCCAACCTGCCAGGGCAGCTCACCCCCGCTGCACATGGCCTTCGTGGTAGTGCACAGTGGGGATTGGACGCAGGTCCTGACCTTCGTGGTAGTGCACAGTTGGGGATTAGACGCAGGTCCTGGCCTTCGCGGCAGTGCACAGTGAGGACTGAACACAGGTCCTGGCCTTCGCGGCAGTGCACAGTGAGGACTGGACGCAGGTCCTGGCCTTCACGGCAGTGCACAGTGAGGACTGGACCCAGGTCCTGGCCTTCACGGCAGTGCACAGTGAGGACTGGACGCAGGTCCTGGCCTTCACGGCAGTGCACAGTGAGGACTGGACCCAGGTCCTGGCCTTCGCGGCAGTGCACAGTGAGGACTGGACCCAGGTCCTGGCCTTCACGGCAGTGCACAGTGAGGACTGGACACAGGTCCTGGCCTTCAGGGCAGTGCACAGTGAGGACTGGACGCAGCTCCTGGCCTTCGTGACAGTGCACAGTGAGGACTGGACCCAGGTCCTGCCTTCACGGCAGTGCACAGTGAGGACTGGACCCAGGTCCTGGCCTTCGCGGCAGTGCACAGTGAGGACTGGACCCAGGTCCTGGCCTTCACGGCAGTGCACAGTGAGGACTGGACACAGGTCCTGGCCTTCAGGGCAGTGCACAGTGAGGACTGGACACAGGTCCTGGCCTTCAGGGCAGTGCACAGTGAGGACTGGACGCAGCTCCTGGCCTTCGTGACAGTGCACAGTGAGGACTGGACCCAGGTCCTGCCTTCGCGGCAATGCACAGTGAGGACTGGACGCAGGTCCTGGCCTTCGTGACAGTGCACAGTGAGGACTGGACCCAGGTCCTGCCTTCACGGCAGTGCACAGTGAGGACTGGACCCAGGTCCTGGCCTTCGCGGCAGTGCACAGTGAGGACTGGAACCAGGTCCTGGCCTTCACGGCAGTGCAGAGTGAGGACTGGACCCAGGTCCTGGCCTTCACGGCAGTGCACAGTGAGGGCTGGACGCAGGTCCTGGCCTTCAGGGCAGTGCACAGTGAGGACTGGACGCAGCTCCTGGCCTTCACGGCAGTGCACAGTGAGGGCTGGACGCAGGGCCCGGCCTTCACGGCAGTGCACAGTGAGGACTGGCTGCAGGTCCTGGCCTTCGCGGCAGTGCACAGTGAGGACTGGAACCAGGTCCTGGCCTTCACGGCAGTGCACAGTGAGGACTGGACCCAGGTCCTGGCCTTCACGGCAGTGCAGAGTGAGGACTGGACGCAGGTCCTGGCCTTCACGGCAGTGCACAGTGAGGGCTGGACGCAGGTCCTGGCCTTCAGGGCAGTGCACAGTGAGGACTGGACGCAGCTCCTGGCCTTCACGGCAGTGCACAGTGAGGGCTGGACGCAGGGCCTGGCCTTCACGGCAGTGCACAGTGAGGACTGGACGCAGGTCCTGGCCTTCACGGCAGTGCACAGTGAGGACTGAACACAGGTCCTGGCCCTCACGGCAGTGCACAGTGAGGACTGGACGCAGGTCCTGGCCTTCACGGCAGTGCACAGTGAGGACTGGACCCAGGTCCTGGCCTTCACGGCAGTGCACAGTGAGGACTGGACCCAGGTCCTGGCCTTCACGGCAGTGCAGAGTGAGGACTGGACGCAGGTCCTGCCTTCACGGCAGTGCACAGTGAGGACTGGACACAGGTCCTGGCCTTCGAGGCAGTGCACAGTGAGGACTGGACGCAGGTCCTGCCTTCACGGCAGTGCACAGTGAGGACTGGACGCAGGTCCTGGCCTTCAGGGCAGTGCACAGTGAGGACTGGACCCAGGTCCTGGCCTTCACGGCAGTGCACAGTGAGGACTGGACGCAGGTCCTGGCCTTCACGGCAGTGCACAGTGGGGATTGGACGCAGGTCCTGGCCTTCGCGGCAGTGCACAGTGGAGATTGGACGCAGGTCCTGGCTTTCGCGGCAGTGCACAGTGAGGACTGGACGCAGGTCCTGGCCTTCGTGGTAGTGAACAGTGAGGACTGGACGCAGGTCCTGGCCTTCACGGCAGTGCACAGTGAGGACTGGACCCAGGTCCTGGCCTTCGCAGCAGTGCACAGTGAGGACTGAACACAGGTCCTGACCTTTGCGGCAGTGCACAGTGAGGACTGAACACAGGTCCTGGCCTTCGAGGCAGTGCACAGTGAGGACTGGACGCAGGTCCTGGGCTTCACGGCAGTGCACAGTGAGGACTGAACACAGGTCCTGGCCCTCACGGCAGTGCACAGTGAGGACTGGACGCAGGTCGTGGCCTTCACGGCAGTGCACAGTGGGGATTGGACGCAGGTCCTGGCCTTCACGGCAGTGCAGAGTGAGGACTGGACGCAGGTCCTGCCTTCACGGCAGTGCACAGTGAGGACTGGACACAGGTCCTTCCTTCATGGCAGTGCACAGTGAGGACTGGACGCTGGTCCTGACCTTCACGGCAGTGCACAGTGAGGACTGGACCCAGGTCCTGGCCTTCACGGCAGTGCACAGTGAGGACTGGATGCAGGTCCCGGCCTTCACGGCAGTGCACAGTGAGGGCTGGACGCAGGTCCTGGCCTTCACGGCAGTGCACAGTGACGACTGGACGCAGGTCCTGGCCTTCGAGGCAGTGCACAGTGAGGACTGGACGCAGGTCCTGGCCTTCGCGACAGTGCACAGTGAGGACTGTATGCAGGTCCTGGCCTTCACGGAAGTGCACAGTGAGGACTGGACCCAGGTCCTGACCTTCACGGCACTGCACAGTGAGGACTGGATGTAGTTCCTGGCCTTCACGGCAGTGCAGAGTGAGGACTGGACCCAGGTCCTGGCCTTCGCGGCAGTGCACAGTGAGGACTGAACACAGGTCCTGACCTTTGCGGCAGTGCACAGTGAGGAGTGAACACAGGTCCTGGCCTTCACGGCAGTGCACAGTGAGGACTGGACGCAGGTCCTGGCCTTCACGGCAGTGCACAGTGAGGACTGGACCCAGGTCCTGGCCTTCACGGCAGTGCACAGTGAGGACTGGACCCAGGTCCTGGCCTTCACGGCAGTGCAGAGTGAGGACTGGACACAGGTCCTGCCTTCACAACAGTGCACAGTGAGGACTGGACACAGGTCCTGGCCTTCAAGGCAGTGCACAGTGAGGACTGGACGCAGGTCCTGCCTTCACGGCAGTGCACAGTGAGGACTGGACGCAGGTCCTGGCCTTCACGGCAGTGCACAGTGAGGACTGGACCCAGGTCCTGGCCTTCACGGCAGTGCACAGTGAGGACTGGACGCAGGTCCTGGCCTTCACGGCAGTGCACAGTGAGGGCTGGACGCAGGTCCTGGCCTTCACGGCAGTGCACAGTGAGGACTGGACGCAGGTCCTTGCCTTCACGGCAGTGCACAGTGAGGACTGGACGCAGGTCCTGGCCTTCGAGGCAGTGCACAGTGAGGACTGGACGCAGGTCCTGGCCTTCGCGGCAGTGCACAGTGAGGACTGGACGCAGGTCCTGGCCTTCGTGGTAGTGCACAGTGAGGACTGGACGCAGGGTCCTGGCCTTCGTGGCAGTGCACAGTCAGGACTGGACGCAGGTCCTGGCCTTCGTGACAGTGCACAGTGAGGACTGGCTGTAGGGCCTGGCCTTCACGGCAGTGCACAGTGAGGACTGGACACAGGTCCTGACCTTCGTGGCAGTGCACAGTGAGGACAGGACGCAGGTCCTGGCCTTCGCGGCAGTGCACAGTGAGGACTGGACACAGGTCCTGACCTTCGTGGCAGTGCACAGTGAGGACTGGACGCAGGTCCTGGCCTTCGCGGCAGTGCACAGTGAGGACTGGACACAGGTCCTGGCCTTCGCGGCAATGCACAGTGAGGACTGGACGCAGGTCCTGGCCTTCGTGACAGTGCACAGTGAGGACTGGACGCAGGTCCTGGCCTTCGCGGCAGTGCACAGTGAGGGCTGGACGCAGGTCCTAGCCTTCGCGGCAGTGCACAGTGAGGACTGGACGCAGGTCCTGGCCTTCGCGGCAGTGCACAGTGAGGACTGGCTGCAGGTCCTGGACTTCGCGGCAGTGCACAGTGATGACTGGCTGCAGGTCCTGGCCTTCGCGACAGTGCACAGTGAGGACTGGCTGCAGGTCCTGGCCTTCGCTGCAGTGCACAGTAAGGACTGGACGCAGGTCCTGGCCTTCGCGGCAGTGCACAGTGAGGACTGGACGCAGGTCCTGGCCTTCGCGGCAGTGCACAGTGAGGACTGGCTGCAGGTCCTGGCCTTCGCGACAGTGCACAGTGAGGACTGGCTGCAGGTCCTGGCCTTCGCGGCAGTGCACAGTGAGGACTGGACGCAGGTCCTGGCCTTCGCGGCAGTGCACAGTGAGGACTGGGTGCAAGTCCTGGCCTTCGCGGCAGTGCACAGTGAGGACTGGACGCAGGTCCTAGCCTTCGCGGCAGTGCACAGTGAGGACTGGACGCAGGTCCTGGCCTTCGAGGCAGTGCACAGTGAGGACTGGACGCAGGTCCTGGGCTTCACGGCAGTGCACAGTGAGGACTGAACACAGGTCCTGGCCCTCACGGCAGTGCACAGTGAGGACTGGACGCAGGTCGTGGCCTTCACGGCAGTGCACAGTGGGGATTGGACGCAGGTCCTGGCCTTCACGGCAGTGCAGAGTGAGGACTGGACGCAGGTCCTGCCTTCACGGCAGTGCACAGTGAGGACTGGACACAGGTCCTTCCTTCATGGCAGTGCACAGTGAGGACTGGACGCTGGTCCTGACCTTCACGGCAGTGCACAGTGAGGACTGGACCCAGGTCCTGGCCTTCACGGCAGTGCACAGTGAGGACTGGATGCAGGTCCCGGCCTTCACGGCAGTGCACAGTGAGGGCTGGACGCAGGTCCTGGCCTTCACGGCAGTGCACAGTGACGACTGGACGCAGGTCCTGGCCTTCGAGGCAGTGCACAGTGAGGACTGGACGCAGGTCCTGGCCTTCGCGACAGTGCACAGTGAGGACTGTATGCAGGTCCTGGCCTTCACGGAAGTGCACAGTGAGGACTGGACCCAGGTCCTGACCTTCACGGCACTGCACAGTGAGGACTGGATGTAGTTCCTGGCCTTCACGGCAGTGCACAGTGAGGACTGGACGCAGGTCCTGGCCTTCACGGCAGTGCACAGTGAGGACTGGACCCAGGTCCTGGCCTTCACGGCAGTGCACAGTGAGGACTGGACCCAGGTCCTGGCCTTCACGGCAGTGCAGAGTGAGGACTGGACACAGGTCCTGCCTTCACAACAGTGCACAGTGAGGACTGGACACAGGTCCTGGCCTTCAAGGCAGTGCACAGTGAGGACTGGACGCAGGTCCTGCCTTCACGGCAGTGCACAGTGAGGACTGGACGCAGGTCCTGGCCTTCACGGCAGTGCACAGTGAGGACTGGACCCAGGTCCTGGCCTTCACGGCAGTGCACAGTGAGGACTGGACGCAGGTCCTGGCCTTCACGGCAGTGCACAGTGAGGGCTGGACGCAGGTCCTGGCCTTCACGGCAGTGCACAGTGAGGACTGGACGCAGGTCCTTGCCTTCACGGCAGTGCACAGTGAGGACTGGACGCAGGTCCTGGCCTTCGAGGCAGTGCACAGTGAGGACTGGACGCAGGTCCTGGCCTTCGCGGCAGTGCACAGTGAGGACTGGACGCAGGTCCTGGCCTTCGTGGTAGTGCACAGTGAGGACTGGACGCAGGGTCCTGGCCTTCGTGGCAGTGCACAGTCAGGACTGGACGCAGGTCCTGGCCTTCGTGACAGTGCACAGTGAGGACTGGCTGTAGGGCCTGGCCTTCACGGCAGTGCACAGTGAGGACTGGACACAGGTCCTGACCTTCGTGGCAGTGCACAGTGAGGACAGGACGCAGGTCCTGGCCTTCGCGGCAGTGCACAGTGAGGACTGGACACAGGTCCTGACCTTCGTGGCAGTGCACAGTGAGGACTGGACGCAGGTCCTGGCCTTCGCGGCAGTGCACAGTGAGGACTGGACACAGGTCCTGGCCTTCGCGGCAATGCACAGTGAGGACTGGACGCAGGTCCTGGCCTTCGTGACAGTGCACAGTGAGGACTGGACGCAGGTCCTGGCCTTCGCGGCAGTGCACAGTGAGGGCTGGACGCAGGTCCTAGCCTTCGCGGCAGTGCACAGTGAGGACTGGACGCAGGTCCTGGCCTTCGCGGCAGTGCACAGTGAGGACTGGCTGCAGGTCCTGGACTTCGCGGCAGTGCACAGTGATGACTGGCTGCAGGTCCTGGCCTTCGCGACAGTGCACAGTGAGGACTGGCTGCAGGTCCTGGCCTTCGCTGCAGTGCACAGTAAGGACTGGACGCAGGTCCTGGCCTTCGCGGCAGTGCACAGTGAGGACTGGACGCAGGTCCTGGCCTTCGCGGCAGTGCACAGTGAGGACTGGCTGCAGGTCCTGGCCTTCGCGACAGTGCACAGTGAGGACTGGCTGCAGGTCCTGGCCTTCGCGGCAGTGCACAGTGAGGACTGGACGCAGGTCCTGGCCTTCGCGGCAGTGCACAGTGAGGACTGGGTGCAAGTCCTGGCCTTCGCGGCAGTGCACAGTGAGGACTGGACGCAGGTCCTAGCCTTCGCGGCAGTGCACAGTGAGGACTGGACGCAGGTCCTGGCCTTCGCGGCAGTGCACAGTGAGGACTGGCTGCAGGTCCTGGACTTCGCGGCAGTGCACAGTGATGACTGGCTGCAGGTCCTGGCCTTCGCGACAGTGCACAGTGAGGACTGGCTGCAGGTCCTGGCCTTCGCGGCAGTGCACAGTGAGGACTGGCTGCAGGTCCTGGACTTCGCGGCAGTGCACAGTGATGACTGGCTGCAGGTCCTGGCCTTCGCGACAGTGCACAGTGAGGTCTGGCTGCAGGTCCTGCCTTCACGGCAGTGCACAGTGAGGGCTGGACGCAGGTCCTGGCCTTCGCGGCAGTGCACAGTGAGGACTGGACGCAGGTCCTAGCCTTCACGGCAGTGCACAGTGAGGGCTGGACACAGGTCCTGGCCTTCGCGGCAGTGCACAGTGAGGACTGGGTGCAAGTCCTGGCCTTCGCGGCAGTGCACAGTGATGACTGGCTGCAGGTCCTGGCCTTCGCGACAGTGCACAGTGAGGACTGGACGCAGGTCCTAGCCTTCGCGGCAGTGCACAGTGAGGACTGGACGCAGGTCCTGGCCTTCGCGGCAGTGCACAGTAAGGACTGGACGCAGGTCCTAGCCTTCGCGGCAGTGCACAGTGAGGACTGGACGCAGGTCCTGGCCTTCGCGGCAGTGCACAGTGAGGACTGGCTGCAGGTCCTGGACTTCGCGGCAGTGCACAGTGATGACTGGCTGCAGGTCCTGGCCTTCGCGACAGTGCACAGTGAGGACTGGCTGCAGGTCCTGGCCTTCGCGGCAGTGCACAGTGAGGACTGGCTGCAGGTCCTGGACTTCGCGGCAGTGCACAGTGATGACTGGCTGCAGGTCCTGGCCTTCGCGACAGTGCACAGTGAGGACTGGCTGCAGGTCCTGCCTTCACGGCAGTGCACAGTGATGACTGGCTACAGGTCCTGGCCTTCGCGACAGTGCACAGTGAGGACTGGACGCAGGTCCTGGCCTTCGCGACAGTGCACAGTGAGGACTGGCTGCAGGTCCTGGCCTTCGCGGCAGTGCACAGTGAGGACTGGCTGCAGGTCCTGGACTTCGCGGCAGTGCACAGTGATGACTGGCTGCAGGTCCTGGCCTTCGCGACAGTGCACAGTGAGGACTGGCTGCAGGTCCTGCCTTCACGGCAGTGCACAGTGAGGGCTGGACGCAGGTCCTGGCCTTCGCGGCAGTGCACAGTGAGGACTGGACGCAGGTCCTAGCCTTCACGGCAGTGCACAGTGAGGGCTGGACACAGGTCCTGGCCTTCGCGGCAGTGCACAGTGAGGACTGGGTGCAAGTCCTGGCCTTCGCGGCAGTGCACAGTGATGACTGGCTGCAGGTCCTGGCCTTCGCGACAGTGCACAGTGAGGACTGGACGCAGGTCCTAGCCTTCGCGGCAGTGCACAGTGAGGACTGGACGCAGGTCCTGGCCTTCACGGCAGTGCACAGTGAGGACTGGACGCAGGTCCTAGCCTTCGCGGCAGTGCACAGTGAGGACTGGACGCAGGTCCTGGCCTTCGCGGCAGTGCACAGTGAGGACTGGCTGCAGGTCCTGGACTTCGCGGCAGTGCACAGTGAGGACTGGCCGCAGGTCCTGGCCTTCGCGAAAGTGCACAGTGAGGACTGGCTGCAGGTCCTGGCCTTCACGGCAGTGCACAGTGAGGACTGGGCGCAGGTCCTGGCCTTCGCGGCAGTGCACAGTGAGGACTGGGCGCAGGTCCTGGCCTTCGTGGCAGTGCACAGTGAGGACTGGGCGCAGGTCCTGGCCTTCGCGGCAGTGCACAGTGAGGACTGGGCGCAGGTCCTGGCCTTCACGGCAGTGCACAGTGAGGACTGGGCGCAGGTCCTGGCCTTCACGGCAGTGCACAGTGAGGACTGGGCGCATGTCCTGGCCTTCGCGGCAGTGCACAGTGAGGACTGGGCGCAGGTCCTGGCCTTCGTGGCAGTGCACAGTGAGGACTGGGCGCAGGTCCTGGCCTTAGCGGCAGTGCCGGCAGTGCACAGTGAGGACTGGGCGCAGGTCCTGGCCTTCGCGGCAGTGCACAGTGAGGACTGGGCGCAGGTCCTGGCCTTCGTGGCAGTGCACAGTGAGGACTGGGCGCAGGTCCTGGCCTTCACGGCAGTGCACAGTGAGGACTGGGCGCAGGTCCTGGCCTTCACGGCAGTGCACAGTGAGGACTGGGCGCAGGTCCTGGCCTTCGCGGCAGTGCACAGTGAGGACTGGGCGCAGGTCCTGGCCTTCGTGGCAGTGCACAGTGAGGACTGGGCGCAGGTCCTGGCCTTCGCGGCAGTGCACAGTGAGGACTGGGCGCAGGTCCTGGCCTTCACGGCAGTGCACAGTGAGGACTGGACGCAGGTCCTGGCCTTCGCGGCAGTGCACAGTGAGGACTGGACGCAGGTCCTGGCCTTCGCGGCAGTGCCGGCAGTGCACAGTGAGGACTGGGCGCAGGTCCTGGCCTTCGTGGCAGTGCACAGTGAGGACTGGGCGCAGGTCCTGGCCTTCGCGGCAGTGCACAGTGAGGACTGGGCGCAGGTCCTGGCCTTCGCGGCAGTGCACAGTGAGGACTGGACGCAGGTCCTGGCCTTCGTGACAGTGCACAGTGAGGACTGGACGCAGGTCCTGGCCTTCGCGGCAATGCACAGTGAGGACTGGACGCAGGTCCTGGCCTTCGTGACAGTGCACAGTGAGGACTGGACGCAGGTCCTGGCCTTCGCGGCAGTGCACAGTGAGGGCTGGACGCAGGTCCTAGCCTTCGCGGCAGTGCACAGTGAGGACTGGACGCAGGTCCTGGCCTTCGCGGCAGTGCACAGTGAGGACTGGCTGCAGGTCCTGGACTTCGCGGCAGTGCACAGTGATGACTGGCTGCAGGTCCTGGCCTTCGCGACAGTGCACAGTGAGGACTGGCTGCAGGTCCTGGCCTTCGCGGCAGTGCACAGTAAGGACTGGACGCAGGTCCTGGCCTTCGCGGCAGTGCACAGTGAGGACTGGACGCAGGTCCTGGCCTTCGCGGCAGTGCACAGTGAGGACTGGCTGCAGGTCCTGGCCTTCGCGACAGTGCACAGTGAGGACTGGCTGCAGGTCCTGGCCTTCGCGGCAGTGCACAGTGAGGACTGGACGCAGGTCCTGGCCTTCGCGGCAGTGCACAGTGAGGACTGGGTGCAAGTCCTGGCCTTCGCGGCAGTGCACAGTGAGGACTGGACGCAGGTCCTAGCCTTCGCGGCAGTGCACAGTGAGGACTGGACGCAGGTCCTGGCCTTCGCGGCAGTGCACAGTGAGGACTGGCTGCAGGTCCTGGACTTCGCGACAGTGCACAGTGATGACTGGCTGCAGGTCCTGGCCTTCGCGACAGTGCACAGTGAGGACTGGCTGCAGGTCCTGGCCTTCGTGGCAGTGCACAGTGAGGACTGGCTGCAGGTCCTGGACTTCGCGGCAGTGCACAGTGATGACTGGCTGCAGGTCCTGGCCTTCGCGACAGTGCACAGTGAGGTCTGGCTGCAGGTCCTGCCTTCACGGCAGTGCACAGTGAGGGCTGGACGCAGGTCCTGGCCTTCGCGGCAGTGCACAGTGAGGACTGGACGCAGGTCCTAGCCTTCACGGCAGTGCACAGTGAGGGCTGGACACAGGTCCTGGCCTTCGCGGCAGTGCACAGTGAGGACTGGGTGCAAGTCCTGGCCTTCGCGGCAGTGCACAGTGATGACTGGCTGCAGGTCCTGGCCTTCGCGACAGTGCACAGTGAGGACTGGACGCAGGTCCTAGCCTTCGCGGCAGTGCACAGTGAGGACTGGACGCAGGTCCTGGCCTTCGCGGCAGTGCACAGTGAGGACTGGACGCAGGTCCTAGCCTTCGCGGCAGTGCACAGTGAGGACTGGACGCAGGTCCTGGCCTTCGCGGCAGTGCACAGTGAGGACTGGCTGCAGGTCCTGGACTTCGCGGCAGTGCACAGTGATGACTGGCTGCAGGTCCTGGCCTTCGCGACAGTGCACAGTGAGGACTGGCTGCAGGTCCTGGCCTTCGCGGCAGTGCACAGTGAGGACTGGCTGCAGGTCCTGGACTTCGCGGCAGTGCACAGTGGTGACTGGCTGCAGGTCCTGGCCTTCGCGACAGTGCACAGTGAGGACTGGCTGCAGGTCCTGCCTTCACGGCAGTGCACAGTGATGACTGGCTGCAGGTCCTGGCCTTCGCGACAGTGCACAGTGAGGACTGGCTGCAGGTCCTGGCCTTCGCGGCAGTGCACAGTGAGGACTGGCTGCAGGTCCTGGACTTCGCGGCAGTGCACAGTGATGACTGGCTGCAGGTCCTGGCCTTCGCGACAGTGCACAGTGAGGACTGGCTGCAGGTCCTGCCTTCACGGCAGTGCACAGTGAGGGCTGGACGCAGGTCCTGGCCTTCGCGGCAGTGCACAGTGAGGACTGGACGCAGGTCCTAGCCTTCACGGCAGTGCACAGTGAGGGCTGGACACAGGTCCTGGCCTTCGCGGCAGTGCACAGTGAGGACTGGGTGCAAGTCCTGGCCTTCGCGGCAGTGCACAGTGATGACTGGCTGCAGGTCCTGGCCTTCGCGACAGTGCACAGTGAGGACTGGACGCAGGTCCTAGCCTTCGCGGCAGTGCACAGTGAGGACTGGACGCAGGTCCTGGCCTTCGCGGCAGCGCACAGTGAGGACTGGACGCAGGTCCTAGCCTTCGCGGCAGTGCACAGTGAGGACTGGACGCAGGTCCTGGCCTTCGTGGCAGTGCACAGTGAGGACTGGCTGCAGGTCCTGGACTTCGCGGCAGTGCACAGTGAGGACTGGCCGCAGGTCCTGGCCTTCGCGAAAGTGCACAGTGAGGACTGGCTGCAGGTCCTGGCCTTCGCGGCAGTGCACAGTGAGGACTGGACGCAGGTCCTGGCCTTCGCGGCAGTGCACAGTGAGGACTGGGTGCAAGTCCTGGCCTTCGCGGCAGTGCACAGTGAGGACTGGACGCAGGTCCTAGCCTTCGCGGCAGTGCACAGTGAGGACTGGACGCAGGTCCTGGCCTTCGAGGCAGTGCACAGTGAGGACTGGACGCAGGTCCTGGGCTTCACGGCAGTGCACAGTGAGGACTGAACACAGGTCCTGGCCCTCACGGCAGTGCACAGTGAGGACTGGACGCAGGTCGTGGCCTTCACGGCAGTGCACAGTGGGGATTGGACGCAGGTCCTGGCCTTCACGGCAGTGCAGAGTGAGGACTGGACGCAGGTCCTGCCTTCACGGCAGTGCACAGTGAGGACTGGACACAGGTCCTTCCTTCATGGCAGTGCACAGTGAGGACTGGACGCTGGTCCTGACCTTCACGGCAGTGCACAGTGAGGACTGGACCCAGGTCCTGGCCTTCACGGCAGTGCACAGTGAGGACTGGATGCAGGTCCCGGCCTTCACGGCAGTGCACAGTGAGGGCTGGACGCAGGTCCTGGCCTTCACGGCAGTGCACAGTGACGACTGGACGCAGGTCCTGGCCTTCGAGGCAGTGCACAGTGAGGACTGGACGCAGGTCCTGGCCTTCGCGACAGTGCACAGTGAGGACTGTATGCAGGTCCTGGCCTTCACGGAAGTGCACAGTGAGGACTGGACCCAGGTCCTGACCTTCACGGCACTGCACAGTGAGGACTGGATGTAGTTCCTGGCCTTCACGGCAGTGCACAGTGAGGACTGGACGCAGGTCCTGGCCTTCACGGCAGTGCACAGTGAGGACTGGACCCAGGTCCTGGCCTTCACGGCAGTGCACAGTGAGGACTGGACCCAGGTCCTGGCCTTCACGGCAGTGCAGAGTGAGGACTGGACACAGGTCCTGCCTTCACAACAGTGCACAGTGAGGACTGGACACAGGTCCTGGCCTTCAAGGCAGTGCACAGTGAGGACTGGACGCAGGTCCTGCCTTCACGGCAGTGCACAGTGAGGACTGGACGCAGGTCCTGGCCTTCACGGCAGTGCACAGTGAGGACTGGACCCAGGTCCTGGCCTTCACGGCAGTGCACAGTGAGGACTGGACGCAGGTCCTGGCCTTCACGGCAGTGCACAGTGAGGGCTGGACGCAGGTCCTGGCCTTCACGGCAGTGCACAGTGAGGACTGGACGCAGGTCCTTGCCTTCACGGCAGTGCACAGTGAGGACTGGACGCAGGTCCTGGCCTTCGAGGCAGTGCACAGTGAGGACTGGACGCAGGTCCTGGCCTTCGCGGCAGTGCACAGTGAGGACTGGACGCAGGTCCTGGCCTTCGTGGTAGTGCACAGTGAGGACTGGACGCAGGGTCCTGGCCTTCGTGGCAGTGCACAGTCAGGACTGGACGCAGGTCCTGGCCTTCGTGACAGTGCACAGTGAGGACTGGCTGTAGGGCCTGGCCTTCACGGCAGTGCACAGTGAGGACTGGACACAGGTCCTGACCTTCGTGGCAGTGCACAGTGAGGACAGGACGCAGGTCCTGGCCTTCGCGGCAGTGCACAGTGAGGACTGGACACAGGTCCTGACCTTCGTGGCAGTGCACAGTGAGGACTGGACGCAGGTCCTGGCCTTCGCGGCAGTGCACAGTGAGGACTGGACACAGGTCCTGGCCTTCGCGGCAATGCACAGTGAGGACTGGACGCAGGTCCTGGCCTTCGTGACAGTGCACAGTGAGGACTGGACGCAGGTCCTGGCCTTCGCGGCAGTGCACAGTGAGGGCTGGACGCAGGTCCTAGCCTTCGCGGCAGTGCACAGTGAGGACTGGACGCAGGTCCTGGCCTTCGCGGCAGTGCACAGTGAGGACTGGCTGCAGGTCCTGGACTTCGCGGCAGTGCACAGTGATGACTGGCTGCAGGTCCTGGCCTTCGCGACAGTGCACAGTGAGGACTGGCTGCAGGTCCTGGCCTTCGCTGCAGTGCACAGTAAGGACTGGACGCAGGTCCTGGCCTTCGCGGCAGTGCACAGTGAGGACTGGACGCAGGTCCTGGCCTTCGCGGCAGTGCACAGTGAGGACTGGCTGCAGGTCCTGGCCTTCGCGACAGTGCACAGTGAGGACTGGCTGCAGGTCCTGGCCTTCGCGGCAGTGCACAGTGAGGACTGGACGCAGGTCCTGGCCTTCGCGGCAGTGCACAGTGAGGACTGGGTGCAAGTCCTGGCCTTCGCGGCAGTGCACAGTGAGGACTGGACGCAGGTCCTAGCCTTCGCGGCAGTGCACAGTGAGGACTGGACGCAGGTCCTGGCCTTCGCGGCAGTGCACAGTGAGGACTGGCTGCAGGTCCTGGACTTCGCGGCAGTGCACAGTGATGACTGGCTGCAGGTCCTGGCCTTCGCGACAGTGCACAGTGAGGACTGGCTGCAGGTCCTGGCCTTCGCGGCAGTGCACAGTGAGGACTGGCTGCAGGTCCTGGACTTCGCGGCAGTGCACAGTGATGACTGGCTGCAGGTCCTGGCCTTCGCGACAGTGCACAGTGAGGTCTGGCTGCAGGTCCTGCCTTCACGGCAGTGCACAGTGAGGGCTGGACGCAGGTCCTGGCCTTCGCGGCAGTGCACAGTGAGGACTGGACGCAGGTCCTAGCCTTCACGGCAGTGCACAGTGAGGGCTGGACACAGGTCCTGGCCTTCGCGGCAGTGCACAGTGAGGACTGGGTGCAAGTCCTGGCCTTCGCGGCAGTGCACAGTGATGACTGGCTGCAGGTCCTGGCCTTCGCGACAGTGCACAGTGAGGACTGGACGCAGGTCCTAGCCTTCGCGGCAGTGCACAGTGAGGACTGGACGCAGGTCCTGGCCTTCGCGGCAGTGCACAGTAAGGACTGGACGCAGGTCCTAGCCTTCGCGGCAGTGCACAGTGAGGACTGGACGCAGGTCCTGGCCTTCGCGGCAGTGCACAGTGAGGACTGGCTGCAGGTCCTGGACTTCGCGGCAGTGCACAGTGATGACTGGCTGCAGGTCCTGGCCTTCGCGACAGTGCACAGTGAGGACTGGCTGCAGGTCCTGGCCTTCGCGGCAGTGCACAGTGAGGACTGGCTGCAGGTCCTGGACTTCGCGGCAGTGCACAGTGATGACTGGCTGCAGGTCCTGGCCTTCGCGACAGTGCACAGTGAGGACTGGCTGCAGGTCCTGCCTTCACGGCAGTGCACAGTGATGACTGGCTACAGGTCCTGGCCTTCGCGACAGTGCACAGTGAGGACTGGACGCAGGTCCTGGCCTTCGCGACAGTGCACAGTGAGGACTGGCTGCAGGTCCTGGCCTTCGCGGCAGTGCACAGTGAGGACTGGCTGCAGGTCCTGGACTTCGCGGCAGTGCACAGTGATGACTGGCTGCAGGTCCTGGCCTTCGCGACAGTGCACAGTGAGGACTGGCTGCAGGTCCTGCCTTCACGGCAGTGCACAGTGAGGGCTGGACGCAGGTCCTGGCCTTCGCGGCAGTGCACAGTGAGGACTGGACGCAGGTCCTAGCCTTCACGGCAGTGCACAGTGAGGGCTGGACACAGGTCCTGGCCTTCGCGGCAGTGCACAGTGAGGACTGGGTGCAAGTCCTGGCCTTCGCGGCAGTGCACAGTGATGACTGGCTGCAGGTCCTGGCCTTCGCGACAGTGCACAGTGAGGACTGGACGCAGGTCCTAGCCTTCGCGGCAGTGCACAGTGAGGACTGGACGCAGGTCCTGGCCTTCACGGCAGTGCACAGTGAGGACTGGACGCAGGTCCTAGCCTTCGCGGCAGTGCACAGTGAGGACTGGACGCAGGTCCTGGCCTTCGCGGCAGTGCACAGTGAGGACTGGCTGCAGGTCCTGGACTTCGCGGCAGTGCACAGTGAGGACTGGCCGCAGGTCCTGGCCTTCGCGAAAGTGCACAGTGAGGACTGGCTGCAGGTCCTGGCCTTCACGGCAGTGCACAGTGAGGACTGGGCGCAGGTCCTGGCCTTCGCGGCAGTGCACAGTGAGGACTGGGCGCAGGTCCTGGCCTTCGTGGCAGTGCACAGTGAGGACTGGGCGCAGGTCCTGGCCTTCGCGGCAGTGCACAGTGAGGACTGGGCGCAGGTCCTGGCCTTCACGGCAGTGCACAGTGAGGACTGGGCGCAGGTCCTGGCCTTCACGGCAGTGCACAGTGAGGACTGGGCGCAGGTCCTGGCCTTCGCGGCAGTGCACAGTGAGGACTGGGCGCAGGTCCTGGCCTTCGTGGCAGTGCACAGTGAGGACTGGGCGCAGGTCCTGGCCTTAGCGGCAGTGCCGGCAGTGCACAGTGAGGACTGGGCGCAGGTCCTGGCCTTCGCGGCAGTGCACAGTGAGGACTGGGCGCAGGTCCTGGCCTTCGTGGCAGTGCACAGTGAGGACTGGGCGCAGGTCCTGGCCTTCACGGCAGTGCACAGTGAGGACTGGGCGCAGGTCCTGGCCTTCACGGCAGTGCACAGTGAGGACTGGGCGCAGGTCCTGGCCTTCGCGGCAGTGCACAGTGAGGACTGGGCGCAGGTCCTGGCCTTCGTGGCAGTGCACAGTGAGGACTGGGCGCAGGTCCTGGCCTTCGCGGCAGTGCACAGTGAGGACTGGGCGCAGGTCCTGGCCTTCACGGCAGTGCACAGTGAGGACTGGACGCAGGTCCTGGCCTTCGCGGCAGTGCACAGTGAGGACTGGACGCAGGTCCTGGCCTTCGCGGCAGTGCCGGCAGTGCACAGTGAGGACTGGGCGCAGGTCCTGGCCTTCGTGGCAGTGCACAGTGAGGACTGGGCGCAGGTCCTGGCCTTCGCGGCAGTGCACAGTGAGGACTGGGCGCAGGTCCTGGCCTTCGCGGCAGTGCACAGTGAGGACTGGACGCAGGTCCTGGCCTTCGTGACAGTGCACAGTGAGGACTGGACGCAGGTCCTGGCCTTCGCGGCAATGCACAGTGAGGACTGGACGCAGGTCCTGGCCTTCGTGACAGTGCACAGTGAGGACTGGACGCAGGTCCTGGCCTTCGCGGCAGTGCACAGTGAGGGCTGGACGCAGGTCCTAGCCTTCGCGGCAGTGCACAGTGAGGACTGGACGCAGGTCCTGGCCTTCGCGGCAGTGCACAGTGAGGACTGGCTGCAGGTCCTGGACTTCGCGGCAGTGCACAGTGATGACTGACTGCAGGTCCTGGCCTTCGCGACAGTGCACAGTGAGGACTGGCTGCAGGTCCTGGCCTTCGCGGCAGTGCACAGTAAGGACTGGACGCAGGTCCTGGCCTTCGCGGCAGTGCACAGTGAGGACTGGACGCAGGTCCTGGCCTTCGCGGCAGTGCACAGTGAGGACTGGCTGCAGGTCCTGGCCTTCGCGACAGTGCACAGTGAGGACTGGCTGCAGGTCCTGGCCTTCGCGGCAGTGCACAGTGAGGACTGGACGCAGGTCCTGGCCTTCGCGGCAGTGCACAGTGAGGACTGGGTGCAAGTCCTGGCCTTCGCGGCAGTGCACAGTGAGGACTGGACGCAGGTCCTAGCCTTCGCGGCAGTGCACAGTGAGGACTGGACGCAGGTCCTGGCCTTCGCGGCAGTGCACAGTGAGGACTGGCTGCAGGTCCTGGACTTCGCGACAGTGCACAGTGATGACTGGCTGCAGGTCCTGGCCTTCGCGACAGTGCACAGTGAGGACTGGCTGCAGGTCCTGGCCTTCGTGGCAGTGCACAGTGAGGACTGGCTGCAGGTCCTGGACTTCGCGGCAGTGCACAGTGATGACTGGCTGCAGGTCCTGGCCTTCGCGACAGTGCACAGTGAGGTCTGGCTGCAGGTCCTGCCTTCACGGCAGTGCACAGTGAGGGCTGGACGCAGGTCCTGGCCTTCGCGGCAGTGCACAGTGAGGACTGGACGCAGGTCCTAGCCTTCACGGCAGTGCACAGTGAGGGCTGGACACAGGTCCTGGCCTTCGCGGCAGTGCACAGTGAGGACTGGGTGCAAGTCCTGGCCTTCGCGGCAGTGCACAGTGATGACTGGCTGCAGGTCCTGGCCTTCGCGACAGTGCACAGTGAGGACTGGACGCAGGTCCTAGCCTTCGCGGCAGTGCACAGTGAGGACTGGACGCAGGTCCTGGCCTTCGCGGCAGTGCACAGTGAGGACTGGACGCAGGTCCTAGCCTTCGCGGCAGTGCACAGTGAGGACTGGACGCAGGTCCTGGCCTTCGCGGCAGTGCACAGTGAGGACTGGCTGCAGGTCCTGGACTTCGCGGCAGTGCACAGTGATGACTGGCTGCAGGTCCTGGCCTTCGCGACAGTGCACAGTGAGGACTGGCTGCAGGTCCTGGCCTTCGCGGCAGTGCACAGTGAGGACTGGCTGCAGGTCCTGGACTTCGCGGCAGTGCACAGTGATGACTGGCTGCAGGTCCTGGCCTTCGCGACAGTGCACAGTGAGGACTGGCTGCAGGTCCTGCCTTCACGGCAGTGCACAGTGATGACTGGCTGCAGGTCCTGGCCTTCGCGACAGTGCACAGTGAGGACTGGCTGCAGGTCCTGGCCTTCGCGGCAGTGCACAGTGAGGACTGGCTGCAGGTCCTGGACTTCGCGGCAGTGCACAGTGATGACTGGCTGCAGGTCCTGGCCTTCGCGACAGTGCACAGTGAGGACTGGCTGCAGGTCCTGCCTTCACGGCAGTGCACAGTGAGGGCTGGACGCAGGTCCTGGCCTTCGCGGCAGTGCACAGTGAGGACTGGACGCAGGTCCTAGCCTTCACGGCAGTGCACAGTGAGGGCTGGACACAGGTCCTGGCCTTCGCGGCAGTGCACAGTGAGGACTGGGTGCAAGTCCTGGCCTTCGCGGCAGTGCACAGTGATGACTGGCTGCAGGTCCTGGCCTTCGCGACAGTGCACAGTGAGGACTGGACGCAGGTCCTAGCCTTCGCGGCAGTGCACAGTGAGGACTGGACGCAGGTCCTGGCCTTCGCGGCAGCGCACAGTGAGGACTGGACGCAGGTCCTAGCCTTCGCGGCAGTGCACAGTGAGGACTGGACGCAGGTCCTGGCCTTCGTGGCAGTGCACAGTGAGGACTGGCTGCAGGTCCTGGACTTCGCGGCAGTGCACAGTGAGGACTGGCCGCAGGTCCTGGCCTTCGCGAAAGTGCACAGTGAGGACTGGCTGCAGGTCCTGGCCTTCACGGCAGTGCACAGTGAGGACTGGGCGCAGGTCCTGGCCTTCGCGGCAGTGCACAGTGAGGACTGGGCGCAGGTCCTGGCCTTCGTGGCAGTGCACAGTGAGGACTGGGCGCAGGTCCTGGCCTTCGCGGCAGTGCACAGTGAGGACTGGGCGCAGGTCCTGGCCTTCACGGCAGTGCACAGTGAGGACTGGGCGCAGGTCCTGGCCTTCACGGCAGTGCACAGTGAGGACTGGGCGCAGGTCCTGGCCTTCGCGGCAGTGCACAGTGAGGACTGGGCGCAGGTCCTGGCCTTCGTGGCAGTGCACAGTGAGGACTGGGCGCAGGTCCTGGCCTTAGCGGCAGTGCCGGCAGTGCACAGTGAGGACTGGGCGCAGGTCCTGGCCTTCGCGGCAGTGCACAGTGAGGACTGGGCGCAGGTCCTGGCCTTCGCGGCAGTGCACAGTGAGGACTGGGCGCAGGTCCTGGCCTTCACGGCAGTGCACAGTGAGGACTGGGCGCAGGTCCTGGCCTTCGCGGCAGTGCACAGTGAGGACTGGGCGCAGGTCCTGGCCTTCACGGCAGTGCACAGTGAGGACTGGGCGCAGGTCCTGGCCTTCGTGGCAGTGCACAGTGAGGACTGGACGCAGGTCCTGGCCTTCGCGGCAGTGCCGGCAGTGCACAGTGAGGACTGGGCGCAGGTCCTGGCCTTCGTGGCAGTGCACAGTGAGGACTGGGCGCAGGTCCTGGCCTTCGCGGCAGTGCACAGTGAGGACTGGGCGCAGGTCCTGGCCTTCGCGGCAGTGCACAGTGAGGACTGGGCGCAGGTCCTGGCCTTCGCGGCAGTGCACAGTGAGGACTGGGCGCAGGTCCTGGCCTTCGTGGCAGTGCACAGTGAGGACTGGGCGCAGGTCCTGGCCTTCGCGGCAGTGCACAGTGAGGACTGGGCGCAGGTCCTGGCCTTCACGGCAGTGCACAGTGAGGACTGGACACAGGTCCTGGCCTTCGCGGCAGTGCACAGTGAGGACTGGACGCAGGTCCTGGCCTTCGCGGCAGTGCCGGCAGTGCACAGTGAGGACTGGGCGCAGGTCCTGGCCTTCGTGGCAGTGCACAGTGAGGACTGGGCGCAGGTCCTGGCCTTCGCGGCAGTGCACAGTGAGGACTGGGTGCAAGTCCTGGCCTTCGCGGCAGTGCACAGTGAGGACTGGGCGCAGGTCCTGGCCTTCGCGGCAGTGCACAGTGAGGACTGGACGCAGGTCCTGGCCTTCGCGGCAGTGCACAGTGAGGACTGGACGCAGGTCCTGGCCTTCGCGGCAGTGCACAGTGAGGACTGGGCGCAGGTCCTGGCCTTCGCGGCAGTGCACAGTGAGGACTGGACGCAGGTCCTGGCCTTCGCGGCAGTGCACAGTGAGGACTGGGTGCTAGTCCTGGCCTTCGCGGCAGTGCACAGTGATGACTGGCTGCAGGTCCTGGCCTTCGCGGCAGTGCACAGTAAGGACTGGCCGTAGGGCCTGGCCTTCACGGCAGTGCACAGTGAGGACTGGACGCAGGTCCTGGCCTTCGCGGCAGTGCACAGTGAGGACTGGGCGCAGGTCCTGGCCTTCGCGGCAGTGCACAGTGAGGACTGGACGCAGGTCCTGGCCTTCGCGGCAGTGCACAGTAAGGACTGGGCGCAGGTCCTGGCCTTCGCGGCAGTGCACAGTGAGGACTGGACGCAGGTCCTGGCCTTCGCGGCAGTGCACAGTGAGGACTGGGTGCTAGTCCTGGCCTTCGCGGCAGTGCACAGTGATGACTGGCTGCAGGTCCTGGCCTTCGCGGCAGTGCACAGTAAGGACTGGCCGTAGGGCCTGGCCTTCACGGCAGTGCACAGTGAGGACTGGACGCAGGTCCTGGCCTTCGCGGCAGTGCACAGTGAGGACTGGGCGCAGGTCCTGGCCTTCGCGGCAGTGCACAGTGAGGACTGGGCGCAGGTCCTGGCCTTCGCGGCAGTGCACAGTGAGGACTGGACGCAGGTCCTGGCCTTCGCGGCAGTGCACAGTGAGGACTGGGCGCAGGTCCTGGCCTTCGCGGCAGTGCACAGTAAGGACTGGACGCAGGTCCTGGCCTTCGCGGCAGTGCACAGTAAGGACTGGACGCAGGTCCTGGCCTTCGCGGCAGTGCACAGTGAGGACTGGACGCAGGTCCTGGCCTTCGCGGCAGTGCACAGTAAGGACTGGACGCAGGTCCTGGCCTTCGCGGCAGTGCACAGTAAGGACTGGACGCAGGTCCTGGCCTTCGCGGCAGTGCACAGTAAGGACTGGACGCAGGTCCTGGCCTTCACGGCAGTGCACAGTAAGGACTGGCTGCAGGTCCTGGCCTTCGCGACAGTGCACAGTGAGGACTGGACGCAGGTCCTGGCCTTCACGGCAGTGCACAGTGAGGACTGGGCGCAGGTCCTGGCCTTCGCGGCAGTGCACAGTAAGGACTGGACGCAGGTCCTGGCCTTCGCGGCAGTGCACAGTGAGGACTGGACGCAGGTCCTGGCCTTCGCGGCAGTGCACAGTAAGGACTGGACGCAGGTCCTGGCCTTCGCGGCAGTGCACAGTAAGGACTGGACGCAGGTCCTGGCCTTCGCGGCAGTGCACAGTAAGGACTGGACGCAGGTCCTGGCCTTCGCGGCAGTGCACAGTAAGGACTGGACGCAGGTCCTGGCCTTCGCGGCAGTGCACAGTAAGGACTGGCTGCAGGTCCTGGCCTTCGCGACAGTGCACAGTGAGGACTGGACGCAGGTCCTGGCCTTCACGGCAGTGCACAGTGAGGACTGGACGCAGGTCCTGGCCTTCGCGGCAGTGCACAGTGAGGACTGGACGCAGGTCCTGGCCTTCGCGACAGTGCACAGTGAGGACTGGACGCAGGTCCTGGCCTTCGCGGCAGTGCACAGTAAGGACTGCCCTTAGGGCCTGGCCTTCGCGGCAGTGCACAGTAAGGACTGGACGCAGGTCCTGGCCTTCGCGGCAGTGCACAGTAAGGACTGGACGCAGGTCCTGGCCTTCGCGGCAGTGCACAGTGAGGACTGGACGCAGGTCCTGGCCTTCGCGGCAGTGCACAGTGAGGACTGGACACAGGGCCTGGCCTTCGCGGCAGTGCACAGTAAGGACTGGACGCAGGTCCTGGCCTTCGCGGCAGTGCACAGTGAGGACTGGACGCAGGTCCTGGCCTTCGCGGCAGTGCACAGTAAGGACTGGACGCAGGTCCTGGCCTTCGCGGCAGTGCACAGTGAGGACTGGACGCAGGTCCTGGCCTTCGCGGCAGTGCACAGTGAGGACTGGACGCAGGTCCTGGCCTTCGCGACAGTGCACAGTGAGGACTGGCTGCAGGTCCTGGCCTTCGCGACAGTGCACAGTGAGGACTGGCTGCAGGTCCTGGCCTTCGCGACAGTGCACAGTGAGGACTGGACGCAGGTCCTGGCCTTCGCGGCAGTGCACAGTGAGGACTGGACGCAGGTCCTGGCCTTCGCGGCAGTGCACAGTGGGGACTGGACGCAGGTCCTGGCCTTCACGGCAGTGCACAGTGAGGACTGGACCCAGGTCCTGGCCTTCGCGACAGTGCACAGTGAGGACTGGCTGCAGGTCCTGCCTTCACGGCAGTGCACAGTGAGGGCTGGACGCAGGTCCTGGCCTTCACGGCAGTGCACAGTGACGACTGGACGCAGGTCCTGGCCTTCGAGGCAGTGCACAGTGAGGACTGGCTGCAGGTCCTGGCCTTCGCGACAGTGCACAGTGAGGACTGGCTGCAGGTCCTGGCCTTCGCGGCAGTGCACAGTGAGGACTGGACGCAGGTCCTGGCCTTCGCGGCAGTGCACAGTGAGGACTGGACGCAGGTCCTGGCCTTCGCGGCAGTGCACAGTGAGGACTGGACGCAGGTCCTGGCCTTCGCGGCAGTGCACAGTAAGGACTGCCCTTAGGGCCTGGCCCGTGGCGAGGCCTTGCATGCATCAAGCCCACCATTACTGGCCTACCCTGCGGCACATGGTCTTCCGATCCCGCAACTCTTGAAATCTTTTTTTATATTTACTCCATGACGGGCACTTTGAGGGTACTCCCACTATTGCCAGGGGTCAGGGTGTGGCTAACCTGAACGGTTATACGGCCTTTTATTTTTTTGTTTAGGACACATCATCTTAACATTTTCTTCTTATGGCAGCCAATCAGATGACTGGGATCCACAAATCCAGCTTTGGAACTGCAGATCCAACAAGGACAAGAGCAGAAAAGGCATGCTCATCAAATGTGATTCCTTTTCTTTTTTAATTTCCTGATTCACAAAGGTTTTTCAAATGCCAGATGACACAAATATGACAAATTATTAACCCTTTGAAGCAAGTGCAACTACTTTCTAAAATGCTTATATCTCAAAACTACTTTTCTGATTTACACCAAACCAACAAAAGCATGCTTTCTAAGTAAAGTTTCACTTTCATTCCAAGTTTGGTGTAAATGTGTTCAGCCGTTTGGGCTGTGGTCAAGAGCAACATTTCATACGGGGAGCTAAAATGGAAACGCATTTCTCCTCGTCCCCTATAAAATGTGTTCCCTTCATGGATCTTTGTATAAATTTGCAGTAGAACCTAAGCTGGCTACGCCAAGTGTTTTTCAACATTAGTAGAAATCAGTTCACAGGGTAAAAGTTATAGGCAAATCAAAAATGAAATTTTAATGAACACTGTAACTGAACCATAAATATGCTTGGCAACTGCTTCTTTGTCATATATAAGATGCAGTACCCCTGCAATACAATACAAAGATGTTGCAAGTCACCAAGGAGTTCCTTTACAAAGTAATGGAACTTCAAGATGCCTTGAAATATCATTTTCATGTGTACCAGAGAGTATTTTATTCCTTATAATACATTATTATTATTATTATTATTATTATGAAATTTATAACGCGCTCAGTTACCCAGGGGCATCCCGGCGCAGGACACAGCGAAGAAGAAAAGACTCAAACTCAGCCATTACACCGGAAACAGATGGGTCTTAAGGAGTTTCCTAAAGTGCAAGATGTTATGCTCTGAGCGTATCTTAAGGGGCAGGGAGTTCCACAGTGCCGCTACTTGCACCGAGAAACGCCGGCCACCCGAACGAGCTCTTTTAACTCTGGCTGACTGAAGCAGGTGTTTTTGATCAGAGCGAAGAGCCCGTGTGGACTTATATGGACGTGCCATATTAATCAAAATGGAGGGGCCCCTCCCATGCAGGATTTTGTGTGCAGTGCATAAGGATTTGAATTTCACCCGCTCCTTAACAGGGAGCCAGTGAAGAGTTTTCAGGGCCGGAGCAGCTGATTGTCTCCTAGGGACCATCATCAACAGTCTAGCGGCTGCATTCTGAACTTGTTGGAGGGTCTTAAAAGTCGACTCCGGCGCACCGAGGAACAACGCGTTCCCATAATCGAGTCTAGACAAAACAAGACCACGGATCAGAAGTTTCCTTGATGAATCCGGGAGCAACGGTAACACCTTGCGAGCTGACCGCAGCAGGCCAAAACAAATCCCCGCTGTCTTCCTGGCGTGTGTCCTGAAGGACAGATCTTCTTCCAACCATACTCCTAAGCTCTTGAGCTCCTTCTTAGGAGATGGTGGAACGCCCAAGGACCGGGGCCAACAACTAGCTATGAGTGAAGGCCTGGATTTACCAAGCAACATCAGTTCAGTTTTTTCTCCATTGAGCTTCAAAGCAGAGTGGGACATCCACCGATGTACATTGGCAAGACAGTCGTGGAGAACCTCAGGTCGTTCCGCCAGCTGGGTCAGGCCTACTACCAGCTGAGTATCATCAGCGTAGCTGATGATCTTCACACCTGAAGGGGAGACCACTCTCTCAAGTGGAGTCATATAAACATTAAATAAAGTAGGGCTCAAAGATGAGCCCTGGGGGACTCCACATTGAAGAGGGAACGAGGTCGACTGCTCTGCCCCTTCCCAGACTTGATAAAAACGGTCTGAGAGGAAGGACTCAAGCCACTTCAGGGCCATTCCCGTAATGCCCACCTCTGACAGACGTTGGAGGAGCACCTGATGACTAACGGTGTCGAAGGCAGCACTCAAGTCCAGGAGGATCACTGCCACTGACCCCCCTGAATCAAGAATGCTCCTTGCTTCCTCCACCACTGCCAATAAGGCCGTGTCCGTCCCCTGACCA
The DNA here is from genome assembly GCF_964261635.1 of Lissotriton helveticus. Classification (NCBI taxonomy): domain Eukaryota; kingdom Metazoa; phylum Chordata; class Amphibia; order Caudata; family Salamandridae; genus Lissotriton; species Lissotriton helveticus. The sequence continues at coordinate 49,160,605 of NC_136061.1, read as the reverse complement.
GGGCGAAAAGCCAGTCTGGGAGTCTCCCAACCAACGATGGAATTCAAAATGGTGTGAGAGCTGGCGATTAACCAATTTTTCTGCAATTTTAGAAAACCCGGGCAAAAGTGAAATGGGCCTAAAATTGGCCAAATTGGAAGGGTCCAAGCCCAGTTTTTTCAGCAGTGCTTTAACAACTGCTTTTTTCCAACTCTGGGGCACCGTACCCTGAGAGAGGGAAAGATTGATAAGGTCCGTAAGCGGGGTGGAAAGAATGTTGGTCACTTGTTTAAGCCATTTCATGGGCACCGGGTCACTAGGCGACCCACTCTTCATTACTTTCAGGACTTTTACAACCTCTTCCTCTGTAAAAGGGCCAAAGGAGGACAGCTCAAAAGGGCATGTTACTGGGCCAAAACCCACCTTCAAGATCTGTGACGTCACCGGCAAAGAGGACAAGATCTTCACTATTTTAGAGTGGAAGAAGTCTGCCAACTCCTCACATTTTTCCTGAGGGTTACCATGCACGACTGGAGGGGCCGGAGCCTTCAGAAGATCCTTAAAGATTTTAAAGGATTCCCCTGAGGAGTTACTCGCCCTATCAATCCTGTCACTGAAGTAGCTAATTTTCGCGTCCTTCAAAGCAACTTTGTATTTCCTCATGGCTACCTTATAGTCTTGCCGGCTCTCTTCATTCCACTCTCTCCTCCATGCCCGTTCCAATCTTTTACAGATTGTTCTCAGACACCTAAGTTCAGGAGTGTACCAGGGAGCGGAACCAGTTCTTCTTTCCCTGGTAGGCCTTTTCTTTTTCGGTATTATTAGATCAAGGGAACTAGTCAGCCAATTTTCCACGTGCTGGTCAGCTGTAATTGGGTCAGAGACAGGAGGAGGACAGGTTCTCGCCAACTCAACCGCCCAGCTGTCCAGTGGCAGCCTAGACCATAGCCGCTCAACTGTATACCGTCTGGGTACAGGATCTCTCCCCTTCTCCAACTGCCACCTAAGGGGGACTAGGCAATGGTCTGTCCAAGGAAGCGCCAGGGGCGGCAGGGCCTGTAGGTTCTCTGAATTAGAGAAAGCCACATCCAACTGGTGACCCTTGTTGTGGGTAGCTCCGATGTTAATGAGCTGCAGATCAAGTGCTCCCAACATGCCTCGTATGTCTCTCGCCACTGCATCGCTCGGATCTTCAAAATGCAGGTTGAGGTCCCCAAGGACTATAAAGTTGGAAGATGCGGCGGCTAATTGTATAACCGACTCAAGAAAAGAATCAGTGAAATTCCCTATCGCTGCAGGAGGCCGATAGACGAGAAGGCCCGCAATAGCAATGGTAGGAGAGATAAGTAGCGAGAATTGACAGCCTTCACAGTTATCCATACCGCTATCTAAGGCTTTACACGTAAATTTATCTCTATACAAAATGGCCGCTCCTCCCCCTCTCCCGACCGGCCTATCTAAATGAAACATAAGATATCCAGGAGGAAGGGCTTGGACAATATCAGGTCCTGAGCATGGGGTCAGCCAAGTTTCAGTGAGAAGCAAGGCGTCTAAGCTGTGGTCCAGAATCAACGAATTAATTTCCGTGGCGTGACAGGGCAATGACCTGCAATTAAGCAGAGCCATAGAAATTTGAATGTGATCTTTTGACGAACTACCGGAGCAACATAAGGAGCAGTTCTTAAAGGGGACACCTTCTGCCCATTGGTAGCCGCAACTAGGGTCTCTAGGAACGCGTAGCGAAAGTAAAGTGTTACTGGAGTACCTGCGAGTAGGATCCGTGAGTCCGGTCGAGCTGGGCAGAGTAATGCGCCCTATGCCCGTCTGGGCCCGGATGGGCCCAGACGGGCTTAACTCTGGGGAGACTCCGGCGACGTTCCGGCGATGACGCTGCGTGATGACGCTGCACGTCAGCATGGTTGGCTTTATGTTCGCCCAGCGTCAATAAACTAGAGCGCTGACCGAGCCGCCGGCAGTGTACCCGCTCCCAAAATGGCCACCACAAACGAGACAGTGGGCAAGGGACCCGCGATAACACGGTGTTCTCACAATTAGAGTGGGGGTAAGCGTGACAGCCGTGCAAGTCTGCGGATGGCCTCAGGTAAAAACAGGGGAAAAAGGTAAACTAAGAAGCAAAACAAAATAGGCAAAAACGGGACGATTAAAACAGAATTAAACAGAGCAGAGTTGCAGTAATAGGCTGTGAGCACCAAGTCCTTCCTAGAGCGCTATGAATCAAGATGTTAAGGGCGATACATGGTCATAACATCACCCTTTTCACCCACAAACTGCTTCAATACTAATGTCTGGCACTTTCATGTGAAAGAGATAGTGAAGTTGAAGAAATGAAGAATAATAACAACGGAATTTGTAGTGTCAAATTAAACGCACCAAAATGAGTTAGTAAAAAATTGAAGTAGATATTAGAATCAGTTTTGTGTAAGCTGGATTATAACAAATGCTGTAACTCAGACTGAAGGGAGATCCCTTCCTGGAATGATCTATGGTAAACACAAATAAACATCTTGCCATCAAGACCTCCTTTCTGCTAATGACTCTTCATTTCAGAATAACAGATCCGAAAAAAGTGAATTCAAAGTCTTGTTTTCCTTGTTTAAACTGCAGCTGTGATTATGCTCCTTCACCCGCCTTTCACCTTGGTTGCTGGCTCTGATAGGAGGCATCAGGACATCACTACTCAAGCTTCATCATTTGCTTATTTAAGGTGATTAGAGACTTTAATAGGGACTGTAATAGAGAAATAAGAGACAGATTTTAAATATAGAGAGCAGGCTCCCATGTATAAATACTGGAAAAACCAAAGTTTAAAGTAACATTATAGTTAGGTGAAATGTTCAGTAACAACACAACGTTTTAAACTCTATAAGCCACTAAAATTCACCACTTATAATTATAGTTACCTCAAGTAACTATAACTCGTTACCTATTATGGTAACTATAACTCGTGCCCCCGCCATGCAAAGTGATATTATCAAAGATGTCATCAGTGATGTAATATGTGGCCGGTAATTAGCAGAGATTGGCAAGGGCACAAGTTATAGTTACCTTAGAGGACGAGTTATAGTTACTTGGAATAACTATAACTGGTGAATTTCAGTGTTTTTTACAGTTTAAAACGTTACGTTTTTACAGAGAATTTCACCTAACTATAACATTTCTTTAACCATTGTGTTTTTTTTGTGAATTTCTAGTTTTTTTTAACATAAAGCAATATTTGATTATCATAAGTAAATCCAACCCCCGCCGTGCACGGCATGGGTCTGACCGCAGGGCCTGGGATAAGGCCTATGGCCTATGGCCATGCCCCCTGGACAACCCCCCCCCACATACAGCGGGCCCCGTGGACAACTCCCCACATACAGCGGGCCCCGTGGACAACTCCCCACATACAGCGGGCATGGACTATGGCCGGGCCGAATGAACACCCCCTCACATACAGCAGGCCTAGACAACCCCCCACATACAGCGGGCCTGGACAACACCCCACATACAGCGGGCCTGGACAACGCCCCACATACAGCGGGCCTGGACAACGCCCCACATACAGCGGGTCTGGCGGACAACTCCCCACATACAGCGGGCCTGGACTATGGCCGGGCCGAATGAACACCCCCTCACATACAGCAGGCCTGGACAACCCCCCACATACAGCCAGCTCCATGCTGAGCACAGCCTTCGAAAGCCTCTTTAGGCCTTGGGGGATCCCCAGGGCCATATTTGTAATTAAAGGGAAGGGTTGCACATGCCCCTCCACCTTGTTAGGCCCTGGGAACCCCATTCCCCAGGGCCACCATTAAAAGTAAAGGGGAGAGGGACCACATGCCACCCCTCCCAGAGACATATTAAGACCTGGGGAACCCATCCCCAGGGCCATTTATAAAAATAAATGGGAAACAGATGAAAAGTCCGCTCCCAGCAGGCAGGACATTTTTGAAGCTCCCGCCCACTGGGTGCAGACTTGGTGTTTGCTCCTGCTTGGCTGGAATTTTGAAAATTCTCCTGCCAACTGAGAGAAAACACAAGCTTCCCTGCTCACACCACAGTGGGCAGGGAAACCGCTATGTTTTGGTGGTGGGATCCCTGGGACATACCATCTAAGCCTGCCCTGGTTAAGGGGTCCTCAGGGCCAATAATGGCTCAGGTAGGGGAGCCCCCCTTACACTCTACTTTTAAGGCCTCTGGGGTGGGCTTCCCGGAGCCTTGGAGTCTCAGGCGGGGGTAAACGCGCCCTCCAACCTTTAACAATACACCAGGCTTTGGGGAATAGGGCCCCTGGTCCATAAATGGCCCGAAGAGGGGAGCTGCATGCCCCGTCCCCTTCAAAAATACATTGGGCCCTGACGAATGGGCTCCCCGGGGCTAAAAACTGCCTTGGGAAGGGGCTGTATGCGCCCCTCCCATTAAAAAATCACCAGGACCCAGGGGTAGCGCCCAAGAAGCAGAAAACAGCCTTGGGAAGGGGACCATGTGCCCCCTTCAAAAATGAGTCAGGCCCCGGGAGATAGGGTCCCCTGGACAAAAATCATCTAGGCCCTTGTTTAAAAATAGGATTGGGAGTCGGTGCTTGTTTTTTTTTTCTAACTGCCACAGGTTCACAGATTCTCCTAGAATCTGTGCAAAAATTAAAAAATACACTTTTTGGCACCAGGCGGGGTACCTCTAGGAACCCACCACCAGACCTAGCGGGTCAGGGTATTCCAACTCCTCCTACTTGTATCTTTTTTCTTTTTTTTCAGGACTCAGGACTGGGTCCTGAGTCCTAAGATGGCGGCCACCACTTCCTGGTTGAGGTGGTGGCAGACAATTAGATCTCAGCTTGAGATCTGTCGAGATCCGCGGAGGCTCCTTGTGCCGACATATACATCGTTTTTGAGCATTAATCACTCAAAAACTACTGAACGGATTTACACCAAATGAGAAAAAGTACTCTTTCTGCACCTAGATCTAGCTTTCTGCCAAATTTGGTGCAAATCCACACAGCGGTTTAGGCTGTAGCTGTCTCTAAAGTTCCTATGAGGCAATGAATGGGGAGAACTTGTTCTGGGACCCCCTTTTTTTCTCGGCCCCTGCTTGACGGATCACCCAAAGACCTGCCATGCACAAACTAGTGAAAAAGTAGCATGCTTTTGAAACGTTTTTGTGGAGATTTGTCAAGCAGCACCAAAGTTCTTAGCGACACACAAAATAAATTTTCTAGGGAACCACGTCACTAACCTTAACTACCCAGTGGCGACTGCAAAAATATTTCTTTTCTACTTAATTGCGTACAGCCTTTGTCCAGCTAAGAGGTGTACGTGTTTACAACGATCATGTGCTTCTAATGCACCATAGGTGAGTAGAGCTATTGAACACGTTCTAAATCTGTATATTGAAGAGTAACTCTGTGTGCAGCTGACAGTGTATACACCGTTCTTAGTAGATACTATTCCATACTCCGTGGTGTATTTCTCATGGGAGTTTCACTTTCTGCAAACAGTGTGGTTTAGAGTAAACTCTCTCTATAGAGTAAACAGTGTTAACAGTACCTACTTTTCTATTTATATCCGCTTCATTTCTCAGTGTAGGTTAGGTGACTGTCAGGGGTTTGATAGAGGTAAAGGCCGTAGTAGGGCATTAGTTATGTAACAGGGCTAGAGTGTCTGGAGCAACTTGGGTTACCCTGAACAGCTCTATGCAGATTTAACACCGTGTTCAGGACAGTAAACAGCGTTTACAACGCAACTTTTACCACACACTACCTTTACCACGCAACTTTTACAATGCAATTCGTTACAACGAATTGCGCTGGGGGGCGCTGTAGGATAGATAATAGTTTAATTTACTATCCAACACCTTCCCTACTATCCACGGGCACTGGAGTTGGAATAGTAAATTAAACAATTCACTATCCAGCGCCCCCAACGCAAGTCGTTGTAACAACTTGCGTTGTAAAACCTGCGTTGTAAAGGCATGTGTGGAAAAAGCATGCGTTGTAATCATCTATGGTTCATAGTCAACATGAACTCAGCTACCCAGGAAAGGTATGGCGTAGTGTCAATGTCGCTCATAACACACGCTTGCTGTACATATGGGGGTATGTACACATGATAGTAGCAATGATGCTTTATCATTTCTGAGCTATTTGACACTTACATTCATAGCGCTAATGCTTTACCCGTTTACAGAGCAATGTATACAAAAGAAGCTTGGATGATGTCATCGTTGATGTGATAAATGATGTCATAGGACATGTAATGAATGTTGTAATATGTGAGGTAATAAGCAGTGCATGGCGGGGGCACAAGTTATAATTACCTCTGCTAAGAATAACTAGTTAATTTCTATGTCTTTTTTAGTTCAAAATGTCAATGTTGTCACTGACATTTTCACCTAACTATAACCTTTGTTTTCTTCTGTAAATGTCCATGGTTTAAAAAAAAAAAAAAACAGATCTTTTTATCACACATAACTATAATGTTTCTTTAATCTCAGTGAATTTCTAAGCTTTTAAACATAAAGTAATATTTTATTACCATACCTAAAGCTAAATTCCAGGGGTTTGGCCACAGGACCGGATGTTTTTTAAAGGGTAGGGGGGGCCGAGTGGCCACCCTGCCCAGACACTTCTTAGACCTGAAGGACCCCATCCCCCACAAGAGCAGGGGTGTGGAAACAAATGTATGTTCCTTACTAGCAAGAGCATTTTTTGCAGCTTCCATCAGATGTGAGTAGACAAGTCCCTGCCAAAACTCCTGTGGACAGGGCACCTGTGTCCTAGGAGTGGGCTTCCTGGGGCACAGTTTGTGATATGGGGTCCCCCAGAGCTTTAACTGAATTGGGTGGGCAGTGCAAGGCCCTCCTCCCCTTTAACACCGGGCCCCAGGGGATGGGGTGCCAGGGGCCACAATCAGCTTGGGAAGGAGATCCTACTGGCCCCTATCCTCTTCATTCAAATTTGGCCCCGGCGAATGGGGTCCCTAGAGCCACTATCCACAAGAGGGAGGGAACTGTCACCCCCTCCCCTTAATTAATGCCAAAAGCAATGGGGTCCCCAGGGCCACAATTGGCTCTGGGAGGAGGGCAGTGTGCCGGAGAAGGGAGCCTTTTGCCCCTTGTCCTGTTTTTAAAGTTGACCATAGGGGAAGCGGTCCCTGAGGCCAAAATTGGCTCGAGGAAGGGGGCCCCATCACGCTCCCTCCCCACAGGTAAAATCATATATCAGGCAGCCATTTTCTTCCTTGATCCCGCAATTAAAATTTATGCTGGATGAAAAACTGCTCTGAAATGTCACAAATATTCTTTAACCGCATGCGTGCGGCGCCGATTTACGAGCTGTGCGGCATTTTTAAAAAAGCTGCGTTACATGACGAGCTGAGCTCGTCATGAGCATGGAAGGGGTTAAATGAAAAACTAGGCTGCTAAAGTCCTCCGGCTGCTCTTGGGCTGACTCAGTTTGTGTAGAGTGCGCTTGGTTGATGCAGTAAAAGTTCCCTGCTCCCCTTTGCCCCAAGGCTTTAGCCTCGGATGTTAACCGAGTCCAACACAGTTGCATATAATGTACCTTGTTGGCCCAAGTGTGCCTCTTTCATGCAAGTGTACACCCCCTGGGTCTGTGCCTGGGAAGCACACCCATACATTAGTTGTACTGACTTAAGACATTTTAAGCTGGGTCCGGTGGCTCAGTGGACTAACGCATCCACTGCAGGGGGCTGTGTTTGACCTCATGGTCACAGGTTCAAATCCCGGCGGGTCCACTCAGCCTGTCATCCATCTGAGGTTGATAAAATGAGTACCGTTGAGTTAGGTAGCAATGAACATTTGTTATTCCGCACTAAGCTGCCCCTTTGGGGGTGAATGTGCGCTTTACAAATACACATTTTACGGTGGGCAGGGTGCAACACAGGTTGAGAAAAGGCAATAGAGTGTGAGGTTTATGTTTTGAGGCGGGTGTTATTGCAAAGCTTTGTGGTTTAGAAAACGTAGTTGCACGGTTGTATTTGGCCAGGACTGCTTGATTGGTAAAGGAACATTGCGCACAACTTTGACGACTGAACATTGTGCCTTCACTCTGAAGAGTTGTATTCATACTAGACAGCTGTCTGGGTTGATGGGGGTGGTCAACAGTTTCACTGCTAGGCAACAATTTAATTAGACAGGTTGAGGGTCTGGAAGGTGGATGCATAATTGGTGGAAACTGTGATCCCCAGCATTCAGTGACCCTGGACTTTGAGGATACCTGATGGCGACAATTCTAACATTTCGGACATTTTGACTACTGGGTCTCTTAGATTTCTTAATGTGGAATACGGAGAGGTATCCTGAGTAGGTATTCCAGGGCAAAGGTTGCTATGATATTAAAAGCTGATTGTACCTTTGTCTTAGGTTGTTTCTTATGTGCTCAAAATTAGAAACGACACAGCACCATGGAAGGTGTTCGAAACAGAATTTGCTATAGTGTAATTATGCAAAATTATGCTAAATTACGCTAAATGCATCTCGTAATGGAAAAATTGGCCAAACGGTCCGCTCCAGGAAAAATTCAATTTAAAACTGTAATTTCAAGTTGATTTCCGGTCGCTCACGTTCAAAACACTCCCCCTTGCAATTGGATTTGTTCTTTTGCTCTAAACAAAATGCCCAAATGGTCCTCTTGGGTACGAAACGTATCAGAAATGTGTGTTGACCACCTGTGTTAAAGGAACTGCCGCTTGCGCTCAAAACACAGACCTTCGTGTTAGGATTTGCACTCAGAAATCACCCTAAGAGTCCGCTCGAGTAAAATAAATCTAAATGAAATGTTTGTTGACTGCCCACGTTAAAGTAACTGCCTCGCGGTTTCAAAACACTGCCACTCAAAAACTCCTCTCCCGCCCCCCCAAACAAGGGGCACATTAAGCGATTCGACAAAATGGCATCATCTCTATAATTTAGCATAAATTTCATTACACAAAATTGCCAAAATTATGCCAATGACGTGTAATTATGAGAAATGCATGTCAAACTCAAAAAATTACCCAAACGCTCTGTTCAGGAAAAAATTGAACTCAAAAGTGTAATTTCACGTTGATTTTCAGTCGCTCACATTCAAAACACTGCAGCTCATGTTCTAGCTTATATTTTCCTCAAAAAAGCCCAAACGGTCCTACTCCAGTAAAAAAATCTACCTAAAATGTTTGCTGCCTTCTCGCGTTGAAGGAACTGATACACGCGTTCAAACACTGCCGCTCGCTCTAAAAAATTATGCGAACGGTGCATCTCGTATTACAATTTCTCCCCAAAGGGGAATCTCAATACACAACATGGGTTAATGGGATAATCTCTGTTATTTTGCGTAAATGTCATTGTATGAATTACCAAAATTGTGCTAACTGAGCCGGTGTAATTAAAATGTCACCCAGGCCTAGTGATGAGTTATCCCAGAGCTAACAGGAATCTGGCCTCTGAAGGGAAAACCATCAAGAACACTTGTATAAGGATGGATGGTCAGCTCTAATGAAAGCTTGTTTATCATCAAGCGCTACATAAACAATGAGGCTGTATCACTGAAGCCGACGATTAAATTAATCTGCTTGAGGATAAATTACATGGCTTTGTCTATAATTGGGGAGATGTGAAATTTCCCCGTGATCTTTGCTGGTTCGTTTAAGAGATAAAACGAAAGGGGATCGATTGATTAGCTACAAATAATTAACCTTGAAGAGGAAGCAGTTATGATTACTCCGTCAAATTCTATATGATTAAAAATATAAGCAGGAGATCATGTATACCACTTTTTCTTATCTTGCTTTTGTTTCCTGATGCGTTGATTGCAATTTATACCATCACTGATTGATTAATATGTGGATGTAGAAATGACAGTGAGTGCTACCGTCTGTTACGTTTATTGCACAAAAATTGGTAAATAAAGTTTAAAAACAAATATATATATATATATATATATATATATATATATATATATATATATATATATATATATATATACACATGTATATATAAGCAGGAGCTACGTGTCATCATGCTTAAACAGAGGAAGATACAAAAAGTTAATTTGTAAATTATATTCAAGATTACCAGTAAATGTACACAGTTATGATAAGTAACAAGGAGATTTAAATGAATCTGAATGACCCTTGCATCAGTATAGAAATGTTGGGAATTATGATAAACATGTTATGGATTACGACAGTGAGACAGGCGGCTATACCCTCCCCATTACAAACCTTAAATGTAATTTAAATAAACAAATGAGTGGAAGATTGTCAAACCTCTGGGCTTTTGGACAGGAAACTGTCTCACAGATGCAATTAAAGACCACCAGCATTGGTGGGCCTCTGATTTAGTTTAATTGCTCTCTGCCATCTCTGGTCGCAGTATGGCTCCCTCTACCTGGAAGGCGGCCATCTTAGTACTGATTAATGAACACGGAAGACAGATTTACCTTCCAATTATCTTCTCCTGTCGGTACAGTGTTTCGCTTGAAAATGTTTGCTAATATTTTGGGAACACACATAGTAAAAGTGAGTTGATGCAGGACAGAGGTGTGGCGCCGCGGCCCGGGCGACTGACTCCGGAATCTGGGGATCACGGTTTGATCACCGGCGGCAGATTAGCCCAGCACCATGTGACTCTGGGCAATAGCTTGCTTATTCTTCCCGACGGCCCCTTGCACCTAGAGACCCTTACGGGTGATTGTGCGCTTTACAAATGTGGATTATAACATACTGTCCCCAAGATCTGAGGCGAGGTTTTGAGTAGATATCCGCTGTGTACAATACGGCACCCCTAGCGCTTCCGAAAAGGAGATATTAAACACCACTCCTATTCCACCCAGTGCCCATTTGCCACAGGAATGATTATTATTATTGACATTTGTTGAGCGCACGGCTACCCCCAACGGGGGTGTCCCGGCGCTGAGGATTGCGAGCAGATGGGGGGAAAATTAGCAGCCATAGAATAGGAAGGTCTTTAATTTGCCCCTGAATTGAGATTCGATGTCAATGAGACGAAGGCTGATGGGTAGGGAGTTTCACAGTTTAGATACCACCACTGCAAAAGCTCTACCACCCTTCCTTGCAAGGCGGAATCTGGGAGGGAGTAGGAGCCGGAGGTGGTTAGATCTAAGGTTGAGAGACGATTGGACTAATTTTAGTCTATGTCTAAGGTATCTGGGGCCTTTACCATTCAAAGCCCTGAAAACTAGTACGAGGGCCTTGAATCTGACGCGAGCAGTGATAGGGAGCCAATGCAACTTCCTAAGGTGGGGTGAGATGGAGTAGCGATAGGGGACTTTACAGATCAGCCTGGCTGCGGCGTTCTGCACGATCTGCAGCCTGTGTAGTAGGTAGGCAGGAAGTCCTAAATACAGACTGTTCGCATAGTGCAGGTGCGAAGTGATCAAGGCGTGGGTCACTGTCTTCAGTGACTCAACGGGGAGAAAGGGGGAGATCTTTTTTAGCATGCGTAGTTTACCAAAACACGTCGAAGTGACTTTCTGGATCTGGGTTTTAAAAGATAATTCGTTGTCAAATTGGACTCCAAGATTGCGAGCCACTTTTACCGGGGAAGGCGGCGGATTGAGTTCCGCATGCCACCAGGTGGTAGGTGGCATGGGGGTTGCTTGATTAAAAAACAGCACCTCCGTTTTGTCCGTATTGAGTTTTAGCGTGTTCAGAGTCATCCAAGCTACAATATTGGAAAGACAGGTTCTAAAATTTTTAAAACCAAGGGGTGAGTGGTCTCTGATGGAAAAGATGAGCTGAGTATCATCAGCGTATGAGATCACTCTAACCCCAGCTGTCTCGATCACCTTTGCTAGGGGTGCGACATACACGTTGAAAAAAAGGGGACTGAGAGCAGATCCTTGGGGCACCCCGCAGCCAAGCGGTTTCCTGTCTTTAGACCAGAAAGGTCGGCACCATACTTGTTGTGTACGGTCCCTTAAAAAGGAGGTGATCCAGGCTAAAGGGGTGTCACATATCCCCATCTCAAGGAGTCCGTTTAGGAGGATGGCATGGGAGACCGTGTCGAAAGCAGCCGACAGGTCGAGGAGCACAAGCATGGCTACCTCGCCCATGTCCACACCTTCCCGCACGGTCTCTGAAACCTCTAAAAGTGCTGTCTCGGTACTATACCCTTTCCTAAATCCGGATTGTGAGTCATGTAGGAGATCATTGCTTTCTAAATAGTCAGAGAGTTGTTCTTGGACTATTGATGTCATCTCCAAGCACCAGATCTGCATCCAGGTCAACACAATTCCCCACCCCTCACCAGAACTTGAGCACAGCAATGCCCAATAGGGGTTCTCGATGCAGGGGCTGGGGAGGAAGCTGCAAACCGTATAGAATGCCGCAGCGCAGCTGATCTCAGAAACGGGGAACCCTCACCCCACTCCTGGTGAAGGATTTTTAGAGCCATAACCAAACTGATATTTTGCCATCTAGGCAGTCCATTTTTTTGTTTTCTTTCTTTTTGAGGCTTTTTGATGCAATCTGGTGCCGGTTGTGGTGATTTTTGTCAGTTCTGCAGCAGCGGCCGACACAAACCGTGATAGAGCCCCAAGCCTGACTCCAGCAAACAAACATTGAACCTCAGATACCCACTGACCAGCACTGAAGCAAACTTACTATTTTAAATCCTCCTGCAGGAGAGCGTCATGATAGGAACCAAACACAGCATGATACAGGGAGGGAAAAATAACAAAATATTTGTGTTGAAATTTCACGACTACTAATAATGCAAGATTTTATAGCTTTTACTTGGGAGTATCTCAACTGAAAATTGAACTTGCATTCAAAGTCATAGGACATAACATCAGGCGGCTGACTGGGGAGAAAATGTCTTGCTAGAACCGCTCTCCCATAGACATAAATAATCCAAAATTTCACACCAGGAAATCCTGTAGATGTTCATGAAATTTGCATAGTAGGTAGACGTATTAAGTGAAAGCCTTATACTAACTAACATGAACGACAGCTGTCTACTCACCAGCTCTGATCACCCCAAAAATTTACAAGAAAAACTGACCATCCCCCAGAATAAAATTTTGAAAACATGATGAAACCTGTCTATCCTGTCATTCATTCCCAGCCCCCTGGGTTGTAGCCCCACAATCCACCCGCTTCTACAGCCCCTCTTGCCATTCTAACATTCACTGCACGGGGCGCTGATTGGTTCGCGCCCCACAGACTGAAGCATAATTAAGAATCTTGCATCCTTGCACTGTGACTACGGCACATCCTCTCAACCCTGGCACTACACCGTCTGTACCCTTCACACACGCCAGTGCCCCACAGCTGGTCCTCCGTGCCCATCCTGTGCCCTTTCATCAACCTCTACATCACAGCCCTCTCTACAACACTCACATAATACACACTCGTGCAGTTCATCCGTTCCTTCGCATGCCTGCACTATACACCCTCTATGTACCTCTTTGTAACTATTCGACACCTTTCTCCATACCCCTGCTATGCCCTCTTCTGTACCCTGCACTGTGCCCTCTGCACCTTTCTGTATATCCCAGTACTTCAGCCTCCCCTCCTTACTTCTGCAGCGAAGCCTTCATCTGTACCCTGGCACTGCACCCTCTACACTTTTCCACATGCCTCTTCCCTTCCATCCATCCTCCATACCCATGCACGACGCCCCTTCTGTACCCGGCACTGCCCCCTTTACACTTCTGTACCCCTGATCTTGACTCCTTCCTGTATGCCCTGCACCACAGCCCTCTGCTGCAGCCTGAGCTGTACCCTCAAGTCATTTCTCTGTACCCCTGAAGGTTGGTTACCCCCTCCAGATATGCGCTCTTCGACCGCCCCCACATTCCTGCTCCACGTCTCTGCACTGGACCATTGGGGCCCAGAATCACCCACCGCCCCCTTCTCTATACATGGGTCACTGCACCAGGCTGCTGGTCTATACCTCTATCCCACTGCACTGCCCTGCACTGGACATCACTGCGATGCACTGACTGCTGTCTCCTCACTGCACCTGTCCGTTGTACCTGCACAGCAGGGGGTCCCCTGTGCCAGGGTACAGCACCTGGTTTTCCTGTCTGTACCACTGCACCCTGGGCTGACCAATGCAGCCCTCCTCGGTGCCACTGCACCAGCCTCTCGTTTAGAACCCTGTCCAGCTGCCTCCACTCCGCCCCAGCATCCCAGTAATGACCCCCTCCCCGGGTCCCTGCTCCATGGTTCCCTGCACATTTTAGCCCAGAGCCCCTTCTCTACAACCCTGCACTTCTCTGCGCCCCTTCTCCCTGCCCCCTACCTCCAAGACACGCTTTTGGTACCAGAACCCTATCCGAGACATCCACGCCATTCAACCTTCCTCCTAGCCCCGGCTCCCCCGGAAGTACATAGTATGTATATCCAGCCTAGACATTCAGCCTTCCTCCCAGCCTCTTCTCCCCCGGAAGTGCATAGTATGTATATCCAGCCTTGATATTCAACCTTCCTCCTAGCCTAATCTCCCCCGGAAGTGCATAGTATGTATATCCAGCCTTGATATTCAACCTTCCTCCTAGCCTAATCTCCCCCGGAAGTGCATAGTATGTATATCCAGCTTTGACATGGCTCAACCTTCCTCCTAGCCTCTTTTACCCCGGAAGTGCATAGTATGTATATCCAGCTTTGACATGGCTCAACCTTCCTCCTAGCCTCTTTTACCCCGGAAGTACATAGTATGTCTTTCTAGCCTAGACATTCAGCATTCCCCCCGAGCCCTGGCTTCCCTTCCCCTGGAGATACATAGTATTCAAATCCAGCTTGGACGTAAAAGTTCCTGCCTCGTATTCAGCGCTTCGTCTTTTACCCGCCCCTGGCATTAACTATTCCTTGCCATGAAATCTTATCCACACTGGCATGCCCTCCTCACCAGGTGGCATTAAATGCCCTTCCTCTTAATCCCCGGCACCCCATTTCTCGCCCCTTCTACTGGTCACAGCCACCAGCGTCCACCGCTTCTAGCTCTGCCCACCCTGCCCTCCTGCCCCTTCCTGTGGGCACTCACCGTGGAAGTCTGGCAGCCTGGGTATCACGATGCCCGCTCGGATCCAGTGCTCCAGCGGGAAGGAGCCCGCCATGGCCACCGCCTTCAGGTGCTCCGGGCTGGGTTGGTGCAGGTGGGCGAAGCCGCTGTAGGTGAAGGCGGGGTGCTGGGCTGCCAGGGGGTACAGCGGGGCTGGGTACATGGCTGGCAGTGCCCCCTGGCTCAGAGCGGTGAGTCCAGAGGGCTGCAGGTTCAGCAGGCCCGGCTTGGGTATGAGGTGGGAGACGGACCCCGCATGTGCCCGGTGGGTGGGCACCTCCATGCCCGGGCTCCCGGGCGAGCGCTCCGGGCTCAGTCCTGGCGGGGAGGCATCAGGCCGAGACTTGGGGGGCGCCTCTGCCAGCAGGGCGTCGATGCGGAAGTTCCTGGAGTTCTCCATGGATTTCAGCATGGTGGGGTCTTTTCTGGTCACCCTCAGGGCTGGCACCAGCTGGGAATGATTTGAGGTGAATGAGCGTCAGTGATTCTGGGGTGTGTTGGTCAGGGTGGCACCATCTGCTGAGTTCCAGGGATCCCCAGACTTGTGTCCCTTTCTGCACTGTGTGCTCTTCGGCAGCTTCAGGGGTGCTCTGGTCGGTTTCTCCAGTGGACAGGGAGGTCCCTTGGCAGACAGTCCTGACGGACAGTGGCCTGCAGTAAACGATTGACTCTCCCTTGGCAGATGGGAAGTGGGGGTTCAACAGAGAAGTCAGGTCCCTTTGCTATGCTTGTTAGATGACTGTGACTGGGGGGTTCAGCAGAGAAGTCAGGTCCCTTTGCTATGCTTGTTAGATGACTGTGACTGGGGGGTTCAGCAGAGAAGTCAGGTCCCTTTGCTAGGCTTGACAGATGATTGTGACTGGGGTGGTTCAACAGAGAAGTCAGGTCCCTTTGCTAGGCTTGTTAGATGATTGTGACTGGGGGGTTCAGCAGAGAAGTCAGGTCCCTTTGCTAGGCTTGACAGATGATTGTGACTGGGGGGGGGGGGGGTCAGCAGAGAGGTCAGGTCCCTTTGCTATGCTTGACAGATGGCAGCCAAGGCCTCAGGAAGTCACACACTCCCTTGCCCGCCTTCCCGGATAGTAGCTCTGGTGCCAGGCCTGGGTTCACTTGGTGGCTGTTTCCTGCTGGTCCTTCTGGCCAGGTTTGGTGATAGTGTCTGGTGCTGACAGAATGCCTCCTGCCCAGGTGTGCTGCCTCTTGGGGTGTTTTGGGCAGGTGCTTGCAGAGTTCCCTCCGCCCCCTGCTGTGGAGTCTTTGGGGGTCTGACTGGTGGTGATGAGGTGTGTCTGCACAGGTGGGGGCCCTGCTGTGGTGGCAGCGGGTGACCGCCAAGGTACTCCTGCCCAGCTTGAGGGAGCCTTTGTGGTGCTGGCAGGTGGGGGCCACGGTACCTCTGCCCAGGTTTGGGGGCACTTTGGTGGGATCAGCATACGGCGGTTGAGGTCCTGCTGCCGAAGTGGAGGAACCTTCGGTGGTACCGGCAGGTGGTGGCCAAGGTGCCTCTGCCCACGTCTGTGTGGTCTTTGTTGGTATAACTGGTGGTGGCTACGCCTCTTCTGCCCAGGTTGAGGGAACCTTTGCTGATTTCAGCGGCTGGAGACAGAGTCCCTTCTGCTCGTGTTGGGGGAACCTTTGCTGGTACCGGCAGGTGGTGGCCGAGTTCCTCCTGCCCAGGGTGGGTGAAACTCTGGTGGCTTCAGTGGGTGGGGGCAGAGTTCCTCCTGCCCAGGTTGGGTGAAACTCTGGTGGCTTCAGTGGGTGGGGGCAGAGTTCCTCCTGCCCAGGTTGGGGGACCCTCTGGTGGCTTCAGCGGGTCCCAAGTCCGTGGAATGGTTGTTTCAGCTGGTGATGCCCGCACAGGTGTGAGGGTCCTGTGCCAGTCTTGACCCCTGTGGGAGGGCGATCATTCGTCAGAGGACTGAGGGTGCTCTGGAAGGATGATGGGCGTCGATTCTTCTTCACAGACTTTGTTGCCAGTGGTGGATGTGCCTGACATGAAGCCTACGTGGCAGGTAGGACCACCTGTGCCCAGGTGTGCAGCCTCTTTGGCAGGCGGGGTCTTTTGGTCCTACAGCGCAGGTGGCATTTCTGAAGAGTGATGTGCGCTCGCCCTGTGCCCCTGGGCAACCTGTGGTTCCTCCTCGTCACCCTGGCGGTGCTGCAGCCCCTTGGCACGCTGGCGGTGCTGCAGCCCCTTGGCACCCTGGCGGTGCTGCAGCCCCTTGGCACCCTGGCGGTGCTGCAGCCCCTTGGCACGCTGGCGGTGCTGCTGCCCCTTGGCACGCTGGCGGTGCTGCAGCCCCTTGGCACGCTGGCGGTGCCGCTCTGCTCCCAGGTCTGTGGATTCTCCCCGGGTGGCCTCTCCCTGCAGCCGCAGCCCCGGAGCAGGAGTGTGCAGAATGGATGTCCGGCCGCACCGTCTCCGCCTGGCCTCCCTGGCTCCACCCGGCTCGGCTCGGCTCCCTGGCTCCACCCGGCTCGGCTCGGCTCCACCCGGCTCGGCTCCCCTGGCTCGGCTCCGCCCGGCCCGGCTCCCGGCCTCCTCCTGGCACCTGCCTCCCCTTCAGTGGCCTGCAGTGCCCCTGGTGCTGAGAGAGCCTTCCTCGTGCCACCCTCGCCCCCTGCCGCTTCCCTGAGGACGTCTCACCCGCGCTGACCCGGCTCTCCTCGCTCCCTCCCTCTCTGCTCCCAGCCCGGCTCGTGTGTCCCTCCCTCCCTCTCCCCCTCTCCCTCTCTCTCTGTCCAAGTGTCTCTAGGACAGATGTTTCCATTGGCTCCCTCTGCTGCCCCCTCGCACGGGGGGCAGCTATTGACAGCTGACAAATTAACAACTTACCCTCTCATTTTTATGGCGTCACCCCTCCAGCCGTGACAGGTCACACCCCCTCTGAGCTTTTCACTTGGCAGAAACCCTCCCTGAAGTCTAGTGTGAGACTCTCCCTGGAGTCAGGTGTGAGACCCTCCCTGGAGCCAGGTGTGAGACCCCCCCTGGAGCCAGGTGTGAGACCCCCCCTGGAGCCAGGTGTGAGACCCCCCCTGGAGCCAGGTGTGAGACCCCCCCTGGAGCCAGGTGTGAGACCCCCCCTGGAGCGGGCTGTAAGCTCCATAAACCCCCACAGCCAAAGCACAGCTATTGATTCTACACTTAACTCACCACCGAAACCAGGGGTGTGAGAAACAAAAACCGAACCCACCCTCCGGGTCGCCAAGAAATGTTCACAATGACCGAGAGGGTGGCCAAAAGTTGCATCTGGAAGGGACTGGTGCAAGTTTTAATCACAAAGTGTAAAAATATGCCATTTTCAAACTGCATGGAAAATAAAACAAATAGAGCGCAGGTTCCTTTTATATTGCAAAATTAAGTTCAATTGTAGGGCTGTGAGTGCTGAATTGTGTCATCTTTTGCAGTTTTATACCGCGATAACTCGCCCCGCGGGCACCGGAGCGCTCTGCACGAGCGCCCCGGTGCGTCACACTCGGACACACTCACTTTTTAAGCACGAGATTTGTCCAGGATCAGCTTCGGGTCCCAAGACCGTGGCCAGGAGCTGTACGTAAAATAATGCACGCATTTCTGTTCTGCGTCCTCTCTTTCCCCATCATCAGACTTTTCTTTGATTGTTATTATTTGTAGTTTTATTTTTCGTCGCAGTGGCAGGGCCAGCAGCAGTACTATTCTTGTAGTGTTATTATGTGTATCGTCGATATTCCTGTAGCCTTCACCTCTTGTGTACTGTTTTGAACGTGGTAAATAAGTTATTATTGTGCTTTCGCTCAGAATCGTCTCAAAGAAACGAATGTGTTCAAGGCGCTGGATTGCGTGGTTCGCCGTTTGCTGCCAAGAGGGCGTGTTAGCTCCTAGAAAGTTTTCAAGGCGCTGGAATGTAACGTACCCCTTTGCTGCTAAGAGGGCGGGTCGTAGTTCAATCAGTGTGACATGATAGGTGACAGGGGGGCTGGGGCTGCAGCCTTAGTATTCCCAAACGCCGGCAGATGAGATGAATTATACAAAGTTTACACTCGGACCCCACCTGGCCACCGTTGCTATGGGAACAGCATCCGCAGGGGACCAGGAGGCTGCGAGGGGGCGCAATGCCAGGGACCTCCATGTGATGGGGCCGCCGAGGACCCGTCGTGGACTCGGCCCGGGGCGGCACGCGCTGCGTCTCGAGCATATATCGTATCAGCCACTCAGTTGCTATTGAAAACGCATATAGATAGCCTTTACATTTCAATTTCTTCCATATTTTTTTTCGAGCCTGCCTTCAGTTTTGCCCTTGTTTCTTTATGTTTTTCCTGCTCTCGTTTGGATTATTCTCATAGTGAATTAATTCGAAATATATGCCCGATATTTTAAAATGTATATAGAACGTTTTTAATAAACTGTTTTCGTTTGCTACTATTATTTCTAGCTGATCGAATTCTGTATCGCAATACTATACAAGCCTCCAAATAATTTAATGCAAGAAAAGGATATCAGCCGTTGTTACTTGTGTATTCATTCATGTGCTTTTTACATTTAACTCGTTTTCAATAGTTATATTTGCCTTATTTTCAATGTTTTTTATTTCCCTCTTCCGACTCTCTCCTCACTCTTCTCCAACAGGAGAGAACATACCTTTATTTTCTTAACATTTAATTCGCCGCTAATGTGCCTCAGATCACAGGGCGCGTCATGGAGCACTTCCACGTCTGGATGTTTTCCTGAACGTGGGGACCGGGGAGAAGTGCAGGTGTGTCTGTATTTAAATCTCCACCCGGGGTTCAACCGCACGTAAATCCGTGGTGGGAGGGGGTGGGGGCTCTCTGGGGCCGTCACTATATGTTTTTAAACCCTCGGGCGCCTTTTATCTGCGGAACAGAGATGATTGCAGGTCACTGATGCAACGGCTGCGCCGCCTTTTATCCGAGGGCGCCTGATCTCATCTTTGATCCCGGCCTCTGTCCCGCCGAGGGCCGTAAACCGTTTTTGTTTTTAATTGCACCTTCCTGATATGGGAAATTAATAACTCGGGCCGTGTTTGTTTAATTCCAGTATCTCTTGCCGTGAAGGGTCTTCTTTGGAGGACGGGTTTCTGATAAGGGCAGTAATTACCCCAGATGAGGGCCGCGTGAGGGGGTGGGGGACAGATGGGGCTGTCTACTGCAAGCAATTCTTTTTATGCTGTTTTACAGCCTCGTAAAATGATTACAAAACCAAATGATGGCTTTATTGTGCACTCAGTAACAGCTTAACTACGGAGGGCCTGGCGGGGCGAGTTTCCAAAAGGAAAAAAAAGTTGTTTATATATTGTAGGTGTTTATAATCAGAGAAAGGGGTGGGGAGGGCGGTCGAAGCAGAGAAGGGAAAGAAAACGAATTCAGAGCTGAAACAAGACGAAACAAAAGGAAACACACAGGAAATAATTGAAAAAAGAAAGAAAGAAAAAAGGAAAACAAAAGGAAACACACAGGAAAGAATTGAAAAAAGAAAGAAAGAAAAAAGGAAAACAAAAGGAAACACACAGGAAAGAATTGAAAAAAGATAGAAAGAAAAAAGGAAAACAAAAGGAAACACACAGGAAAGAATTGAAAAAAGAAAGAAAGAAAAAAGGAAAACAAAAGGAAACACGGAAACAAAATAAAGAGAATGAAAGAAAGGTAGACACAGAAACGGTGGCCAGATGCAAAGTAATAATTCGAAGAATGACTCACATTTTGCACGGCGCTTCATACCACTTTTGCCTTCGCTTAGCGCTGTAACTGGCGGAGTTATAGTTTAACGTTTCATGACTGACTGACTGACTATAGTTTAACGGTACTCGGATTACCTACATCTGAAGAATGAAAAGCTGAGCTGGTCACGCCAGAAGTAGAACTCGTGCCCTGCCTAAACACGCGCCAAAGGCTAGCGCTTACCTCACTGAGCTATCTTAGCAGAATGGAAAAGAAAGAAAACAGTAATGGGAAGCAAAAGAAAGATTTTTTTTAATGGAATAAAAGAAAAATTTAGAAAGAACGAAAGTAAGAAAACCATATACAACGAAAATAAACCCATAATGCACAGATTAACTGATAGAGGAAGGAAAGGAGATACATATCTGGTTATAAAAACAGAAAGAGGTAAACGAAAGAGAGAAGGAAACATAAAGAAACCCGACAGGGCAGGAAAAGGAACAAAAATAAGGAAAGTGATATGTTGAAGACAGTAAAGATAAACTAATGGAATGAAATGACACATTTCAAGGCTGTGGGAGAGCGCGCCCTCCGCCCTGCCACGAGTCTGCCTTGTCTAATTCTGGTGTTTCACCGTGTTAAGTATTACAAATTACCATATGATTAGTGTATGACTCATGTAATTCTGTGAATTTTATATTTTACTAAAACACTAAGGAGACGAAGGAGTAGGGGAGGTGTTTGTGCGGTGGCGTGTGTGTTTGTGTGTGTGTACGTTGGTGTGTGTTTTGTGCTGGTGTGTGTATGTTGGTGTGTCTTTTGTGCTGGTGTGTGTATGTTTGTGTGTGTTTTGTGCTGGTGTGTGTGTGCCGGTGTGTGTATGTTGGTGTGTTTTGTGCTGGTGTGTGTCTGTTTGTGTGTGTTTTGTGCTGGTGTGTGTATGTTGGTGTGTGTTTTGTGCTGGTGTGTGTGTGCCGGTTTGTGTATGTTGGTGTGTGTTTTGTACTGGTGTGTGTATGTTTGTGTGTGTTTTGTGCTGGTGTGTGTATGTTTGTGTGTGTTTTGTGCTGGTGTGTGTGTGCCGGTGTGTGTATGTTGGTGTGTGTTTTGTGCTGGTGTGTGTGTGCCGGTGTGTGTATGTTGGTGTGTTTTGTGCTGGTGTGTGTCTGTTTGTGTGTGTTTTGTGCTGGTGTGTGTATGTTGGTGTGTGTTTTGTGCTGGTGTGTGTGTGCCGGTTTGTGTATGTTGGTGTGTGTTTTGTACTGGTGTGTGTATGTTTGTGTGTGTTTTGTGCTGGTGTGTGTATGTTTGTGTGTGTTTTGTGCTGGTGTGTGTGTGCCGGTGTGTGTATGTTGGTGTGTGTTTTGTGCTGGTGTGTGTATGTTTGTGTGTGTGTTTGTGCTGGTGTGTGTGTGCCGGTGTGTGTATGTTGGTGTGTGTTTTGTGCTGGTGTGTGTCTGTTTGTGTGTGTTTTGTGCTGGTGTGTGTATGTTGGTGTGTGTTTTGTGCTGGTGTGTGTGTGCCGGTTTGTGTATGTTGGTGTGTGTTTTGTACTTGTGTGTGTATATTTGTGTGTGTTTTGTGCTGGTGTGTGTATGTTTGTGTGTGTTTTGTGCTGGTGTGTGTGTGCCAGTGTGTGTATGTTGGTGTGTGTTTTGTGCTGGTGTGTGTATGTTTGTGTGTGTGTTTGTGCTGGTGTGTGTATGTTGGGGTGTGTTTTGTGCTGGTGTGTGTGTGCCGGTTTGTGTATGTTGGTGTGTGTTTTGTACTGGTGTGTGTATGTTTGTGTGTGTTTTGTGCTGGTGTGTGTATGTTTGTGTGTGTTTTGTGCTGGTGTGTGTGTGCCGGTGTGTGTATGTTGGTGTGTGTTTTGTGCTGGTGTGTGTATGTTTGTGTGTGTGTTTGTGCTGGTGTGTGTGTGCCGGTGTGTGTATGTTGGTGTGTGTTTTGTGCTGGTGTGTGTCTGTTTGTGTGTGTTTTGTGCTGGTGTGTGTATGTTGGTGTGTGTTTTGTGCTGGTGTGTGTGTGCCGGTTTGTGTATGTTGGTGTGTGTTTTGTACTTGTGTGTGTATATTTGTGTGTGTTTTGTGCTGGTGTGTGTATGTTTGTGTGTGTTTTGTGCTGGTGTGTGTGTGCCAGTGTGTGTATGTTGGTGTGTGTTTTGTGCTGGTGTGTGTATGTTTGTGTGTGTGTTTGTGCTGGTGTGTGTATGTTGGTGTGTGTTTTGGGCTGGTGTGTGTGTGCCGGTGTGTGTATGTTGGTGTGTGTTTTGTACTGGTGTGTGTATGTTGGTGTGTGTTTTGTGCTGGTGTGTGTATGTTGGTGTGTGTTTTGTGCTGGTGTGTGTGTGACGGTGTATGTTGGTGTGTGTTTTGTGCTGTTGTGTGTATGTTGGTGTGTGTGTGTTGGAATGTGTTGTGGGTGTTGGCATGCAAGTCTCTATTGGTGCATGTGTGTGGTGTCTGTACATATAGTTGGACGGTGCCGTGGGTGATGCGTGTGTGCATTTAGTATTTGTAGGATTGTGTGTGTGCGTGGTGTGTGCGTGGTGTGTTTGTTTATGGCGTGTCTGTGGTGTGTGTGTGTTGGTTCTGTATGTCATCTGTATATATTTGTAACGTGGAGGCGAAGGCCAATGATTGACTGAAGCATCGCATTCAATGTTGTGTCCCAGTGGAGGGCGCCAGAGGTGAGGAGCAGGAACAAAGAGAGGGAGCAGGGAGAGACGAGAGAGGCCGAGACAGAAAGAAGAGGAGTGAAGGAAAATGAAAAAAGAGAGCAGAGAACTGCAGAGGGAGAGAGGGAGAATTAGAAAACAAATATAGTGAGGGTCCTGGAGAAGAAACATGAAGGTAAGAACAAAAGGCACAGCTGTGAGAATAGAAAAAGAAGCATAACGGGAAAAGGGCCTAGATCAAAGAAAGAGAAGATTGAAATATATTTGAAGAAAGAGTCGGAGAGGGGCAGAACAGAAACAGAAACAGAGAAGAAGAGAACGAAGAAGCGGCAGAGAGTTGGCAAAAACAAGCAAAGAGAACAGAGGGCAGTGGAGAGGGGGAAGGAGAGAACGAGAAGGAGGAAAAGAGAGGAAAGGAGGGAGGAATAGGCAGAGATGTAACCTTTACACAAGACACCAAACGAGGAAGGGTATGAGTGAAATATGGAACATAGGGGGAGGATGAGTGAGGGGCAGGGAACAGAAGAATCCAAGGCAGAGCGGAGGGAGAAATGGCAGGAAAGGAGGAGGGGAGACAGAGAGCACCTGAGTTCAGGAGAGAGAAGCTAGGCACAGAGAGAAGAACGGGGAATAGAAACGAGGAAAGAGCAAGACGCACGTGAGAGCTAGGAGTGGACGGACATAAAAGAGCGAGAGACACAGGAGTGAATGGAGGGACAGGGCGAGGGACAAGGAGACAAAGAGGCGAGGCAGAGGTAGGGAGAGAGAGAGGAGGGGGCAGGCAAGAGAGATGAAGGGCACAAGGAAAAGAGTGTGTGAGAAGCGGAGATATACCTTGAATTGGACTGAGACAAGGCTGAAGAGAAGAAAATAGAGTGAGAGCTGGGAGGGAAAGAATAACGAGTGTGTGAGAGAGTGTGAAGAGGTGAGGAACAAGAGAGCTGGGGAGACTGATAATGAAAAATACAAGTTGGAGAGGACAAAAAGCTTTGAGGTAGCCGGGCCTGGTGGCTCAGTGGACTAATGCCTGCACTGTAGGGGGTGTCGTTTGACCTCAAGGTCATAGGTTCAAATCCCAGTGAGTCCACCCAGTCTTTCATCCTTCTAAGGTCGATAAAATGAGTAACAATAAAGATCTGTTATTCAGCGCCAAGATACCCTTGGGTGAATGTGCGCTTGACAAACACACACTGAGTGCTGTTAGAATGAGGAACAACCAGGCGGGAAAGGATGAGACCATGACACATGGAGGAAGATGTACACATACTACTAGGTCTTTAAGTAGAAGTTTAGTTTCATCCCGGACAGGAAGAATTCCTGCCATTTGTCAAAACAACAAGCAGCTCATAGGCCATCCTCAGCCAATGTATGAACCTGGATGCAGGGCTTTAAGTGGGATGAAAAAAATGGGGGGTCTCTCAAAGGGGCGTGGCCAGTGTAATTAGGGGCGTGGCTTTAAAACACTCACACTAAAAATCTGTGCTTCGCATAGTGTGCCGCCCGACTTCTTTTTTGCTGTTTCGGTCATGGCATCCAGACATATGATACAACAAGTAACATCATACCTACAACAAGTAAGGACTATTGGCTTTGTCAATGGTTATTAGTTGCAGAAGATAAATAAGCTGTAACTATGTCTTGTATATAAAATTGACAAAGCTTCCAATTAAAGCCCTGGTGACCCTACCACAATGTTGCTGCTCTTGCGTTTCAGAAAGAGAAGGGAAATAGAGAAACAAAATGACTCTTTAAAGGATTTCCCTTCCTCCGCAACACTCACCTGGCATGACGTCATGCCATAACTTCTCTGTGAGAAGTTGGCCTGATGTGCAGTGCTCACTATTCTAGTGATCACTATATATCAGTCCAAACAACCCTTATTGATGATTGGTTGTCAGTCAACCTTTTAGACCAGCTATCCTAGTAGCATGGATACGAGCAGTCTAAGGCTAAGACTCTAGAGGGCGTGTTAAGCCAGCTGTTTTACCATCACATTACCCCTTGAACACCAAGTGAAAGGACACCACACAAGTTGTTATGAAAATAAACAGTATATTTATTTATAACAAGACTACCCTGGCTCTTTATGAGACAGGGAGCTAAGCACACAACAAAACTCTTATAAAAATACTTCAAGTTGCACAATTTACACAGATGCCCGAGGGGCACGAAAAACCATATACTACAAAAGTGGAATGCGAATTACTAGCAGGTAAGTAACGATTCTCAGAGGCTTTAGAAACGCTAGGCCTACAATACTGAACACTCAGGTTAGAAGCAGGAGGCCTAGGGAAGCCACGTGCAGAGTGGGAACTCTCACGCGTAATGCGGGAAAAAGTCTATGGAAGCTAGAATTCACAAAGTTACTGTTCTCGGGCGAACCCGACTAGCTGGGACGAAAACGGGAGTGGATCCGAACACTTGGAGTGTTGGACTATGCTGGGGCACCGGAGTGCTGGATTTACCTAGCCCAGGGGCTGCGGCTGCATAGGGTTCAAGTTGCGTCGGAAACCCACGTTGACGGACCAGGAGCCTGAAGAAGAAGTTGCTGGCAGGCGGCCAGTGAAGAAAAGTTCGAAGAGATCCAAGCCTGGATCAGGGAAGAAGAAAACCTGAAAGCAGAGGGGACCAAGTTCTGAATCACTAGCCAGTGATTAAGTGGGCACCAGGATGGCACCGGGCGAAGTCACCGCAGTCAGGTGAGTGGGCGCTGCTGGGCTCTGCAGTCTCTCGGACCAGGAGGCGTTGTCGGCGACCAGGATGGAGGGGCGAGCTGTCCCACGAAGGTTCTTGCTGTCGACGTCGCTGGACCCAGGATTATGGCAACAAGTCTTGGCAAATGCAAGGGCCACGCGGTGGACCTAAAATGGCGTCTTGAGTGGACCAGGAGGGCCCAGGATACTTCTCTGATGGAGGGAAGCAAGGGCCAGTCTGGAGCAACCAGACCAGCAGTGTTAGTCGTTGTGGAGCGTCGTGAAGGGGCCACTAGCCAACGGGCAAGCGACCTGGACAACGCGGTGAGCAGCAAAGAGCAGAAGGGCCCCACGCAGATCTCGTGGATGCAAGGGGGCTGAACTTCGGTGCTGGAGCTGCTCAGGGTCGGGGCTTCTCTAACCCCAAAGCACTCGGTCGAGGGTCACTCGGATGTCGTGCTGGACAAGCGTCGTGCAGTTCAGAAGATGGCCGGTCCCTCGAGGTCTCGTCGCACCCACGGATCACAGCTGGGCTGATGATGTAGGTTGAGGTCAGAGGTGCCAGAGAAGCCGGTTCTCGTCGTGATGAGGCAGTCTTGATCCGAAGGAGAGACTGGCAACAAACCGCGAAGCTTGGTTGGTGCCTGCTGCTGCAGGGTGACTACTCCTTAGTCACAAGGGAGAAAATCTTGCGTAGAGAGTCTTGAGTTCTTCTTGTAGAAGGTCGGTTCAGGATTCAAAGATTGATCTAATTTGGAAGGGGGCCAGCTCCTGCCTTTATCCTGAAAAAGGGGGCTGGCACGCGACTAAGTCCTGCCCTATGGGTGGGACCAGGAGGGGGGTGGTTACACCCCTCTCCTTTGGCGGGCTTTCCCCAGCTCAGGGTCTGGTGTGCCCCTGGAACTGGTTCAAGCCGGCCTATGCACAGTGAGCACCGGGGTGCCATTTGCAGTCACCTTCCTCTAAAGCCCTGCCTACCTAGAATACACAAAACCCTGTCTGGGACGGTGCTGGCACCGCCCCTGGCAGGAAACCCTTTGTCCTTGCCTCCTGCTCTGGGAGGACTCCCAGCAGCAGGAGGGCAGACTTGTGTCTCGGTGGCAGCATCCATTTTGTGGAGCTAAGGCTCTATCTGACTTTAACCGGGGTTACAGGTTACATACATGTCGTGTCCCGCTAGAAGGGTGGAATGCTAACCCCGTCGCCAGAATTGGCGAGGGGTTAGTATTCCAATTCGTATGACACCTTACTCGACATGTTTTGATAAAGCAATACCAGAGTTGGCATATAACTGCGAGGATTATAATGCACTTAAGAGTATATGGTATGCGATATCATGGAAACGGCTAAGGGATGGATCCCGAAAGCCGCAGACAGGCTCAGCTCATGCCAGAGCACTATCTCACACGATTCCAAGCACTCTGACTTCAGGATTGTTAAGGCCTGCCATAGGAGTGACTGATAGGAGATCTGTGTGTCCATTTTAGGGTTAGATATAGGTATACTATATCTAAAGCAAAGGGTGATTACACCACCTTGCCCCAGCTGTCAAGCAGCCAGTTGTGTCAGATTTGGATGGCCAGCCAGGGGTGGCATAATACATGCTGCAGCCCCTGGTAGGCCCTGGGTACACCTATGCCCTGGGTACCTAAGGTACACTGTACAGGGACTGATACGGTGACTCAGTATCCAATTGGATATGTACCTAGGGTACATGGAATCCATTTTACAGAGAGAGCAGTAGGCCTGGGGCCCTGAATAGCAGGGTCCCAGGTCAACTAAGTCAGAAAACCAGCAAAACACCAGGCAAAAAGTTGGGGGCAACCATAGTCAGGGATCTACCTGCCTACATTACCCCCCCCCCCCCCAAACGAAAGGAGATAAGGCTATCCTTGCCAGGTAAGCCTATATTGCCTGAGTGGCCATATAAGGAAGTACCAGCACTGGCATGGTTACCCCCTATCTCATGGTCCACTAAGCAATCCCTCACCCTAAGGGTATCTGAGGGTCTCCACCATAGGGAATCTCTACCTGTGGTGTGTTTTGGCAAAGGAAAAGACTGGTGCTGAAATGGAGTACTGAAGTGAGGCTCCACTAATTTTGGGCTCAGCTTCCTCCAATCATTTTCCACCATAGAGGCCTTTCTTTCCAAGACTGAGTTGTTTTGAGCTCTCAGGGTCAACCTCTGGCTACCTACAGCTGGAGGTTGGGTCCCTCTGTTTGGCTTACTGGAGGGACAGGTCAGGTCTGGGGCCCTCAGGTCCCAAGTTTGGCTGTGCCCAACAGTGTCCATCTGGGGGAGGTCCCTAACTAATTTTAAGGGGGATCCCTCAGGAGTCTGTTTTATTTTCACTTGGCTAGGACTACTAGCTTCAGTGCCCTTAATCCGCTGATTGGGAAATTCTTTTGGACAGGGGGCCCCTTGGGGTCCAACACTGGCCTCCCTGACCTCTACAGCCCTGGGCTGACTGAGGCAGGGTAGAGAGGGGCAGGTTACCTGCTCCAGACTGGGTCCCACCTTGGAAGGGTCCACTGACATCAGGGGCTCTGCCAGGCTAGGCCTGACTACCTCTGTGGCAGTTTCCTCACAAGGGGTCAGATCAGTTCCCTGAGGAGGCTGATCCTTTCCTAAAGTCTGGTGGGAGGGAGATTTCTCTTCCTCCTCAATGCTCTCTGTCTGAGTGGAGTGATCCATAGTTTCAGGCTTCACAACACTGTCATCTGTCTGAGTTTGAGCTGTGGCCATCACAACTCTCCCAGCCTTTTCAGGAGGGGGCTCAGTTTGGGTGTGGGCTGTGATCATCACAGCCTTGACAACCTGTTCTGGGAAGGAAGTTGTCTGAGATTGGGTTGTGACTGGCACAGCCCTCCTGACCTGTTCAGGGAGGACATCTTGGACTGGGGCTGTGGCTATCACTGCCCCACTAACCTTACCATGGGTGTTTACCATTTTAGAATGGGTTTCTTGTTCAACCTCAGCCCAGGCTGAGATTTCCAAATCATTCCCCAGTACACAATCTACAGGCAAGTTTGGTGATACTGCCACTCTCTTGTGGCCAGTGACACCTCCCCAGCTGAGATTGACCACTGCCATGGGATGATCTCTCTGTACTCCATCAATATTAGTCACCTGGTATGTGGCTCCAGGTAAAAGTTGCCTTGAGGGGACTAGACTCTCAGTCACCATAGTGATGCTAGCCCCTGTATCTCTATAGGCCTCAACTTTTATACCATTGATGAGGGGCTCCTGTCTGTACTTGCCCAAAGTGTTGGGACAAGTGGTGAAGTTGGCAAACCCCATGCCAGTCTCACAGACAAGAGTATCTAAGTTTGGGGACCTGGTTAGGCCAGAGTCCCCAGGAACTCCCAAAGTAAATGCACCCAAATTCTTGGGGGCACTCCCACCACCTGGGGGATTACTACTAGTAGTAACAGGAGGCTTGGGAAGGTTACTTGGGGGTATGTTCTCCTTATTGGTATTCTTTGGGCAACTGCTGTCAGTTTTCAAATGACCCACCTGTTTACAGGGATAACAATAAGGTTTCTTCTGGTTATTAGAAGGATTCTGGGACCCACCCCCCTCAGAGGATTTTTGGGGCCCTGATGTGGTTTGATCTGGAGATTTATTCCCACCCTTCTCTTGAGGCTTGGTTGATTCCTTTTTCTGGTCACCACCTTGGTTCTTGGGCCTAATCCTGGT
Source organism: Lissotriton helveticus (assembly GCF_964261635.1). Classification (NCBI taxonomy): domain Eukaryota; kingdom Metazoa; phylum Chordata; class Amphibia; order Caudata; family Salamandridae; genus Lissotriton; species Lissotriton helveticus. The sequence continues at coordinate 49,130,871 of NC_136061.1, read as the reverse complement.
TCTGACCCATTTGTCTGCCCTCTTACCCAATTCTTGTGGAGAGGTCAGATCAGAGTCTACCAGGTGCTGGTGTAATAACTGGTTCTGACAATTATTTAAGACTTGCTCTCTCATAATTAGATTATACAATCCTTTGAAATCAGTAACCTTACTACCCAGTAGCCAGCCTTCCAAAGCCTTAGTGGCACAATCAACAAAGTCAGACCAGTCATGAGACTGAGTTTTCTGGGTGTCTCTGAACAGCAGCCTGTACTGCTCAGTGGTTAAGCCAAACCCATCAACCAGTGCATTTTTCAGGACCTGGTAATTGTTAGCATCCTCTACTCTAGTAGTGAGGAGCTTATCTCTACCTTTGCCATCAAAGGAGAGCCACAGTATAGCTGCCCACTGACTCTGGGGAATGCACTGCACAGTGCAGGCCCTCTCCAGAGCAGCCATCCATTTCTGGATGTCATCCCCTTGCTTAAAGGGGGGCACTATCTTTGTCAGGTGTTTAGTATCTAAACCCTTCTCTCTATCTCTTGGGAGATTGCTGCCACCAGTGGGAACTATCCCACTCATCTGCTGCTCTCTAGCAAAGGCAAGCTTTTCTTTGGCCAGGGCAAGTTCTTCCCTTTCAATCCTCAGAGCAGCCTGTCTCATTCTAGCTTCATGCTCTATTCTCTGGGGGGAAGTCAATCTCCTCTGGGGAGAGTTCCTTCTCCTCTGAGAAGAGGCATTAGAGTGCAGAGATCTATTGGAGTCCCTAGAAAGAGATCTATCTCTCCTAACTCCAAGGTTAGGCCCACTTCGGGTCAGTACTGGGGGTCCCCCAGATCCTAGCCAAAGTAAGTCTAAGTTGGCCCTAGTTAGCCTTCTGACTACCTCAAGACCTTTGTCTACCTCATCCCCAGAGAGTTCCTCTTGATCCTCCTCCTCAACTGCATTTGCAGTGTTGGGGAGGTCTGGATCCCCAGAGGTACCCTCTAAGGCTGGCATATTCCCATCTAGCTGAGAAATCTTTCTCGCATCATAAGTCTCTAAGAGACCTATCAGAAAGGGAATGGTGGGGTTAGACCCCTGTTTCAGTTTCCTGGAGGTACACACTTGTCTCATCTCCTGGAAACTGAGAGCTGCATATCTTGAAGTGACCTGTGGAGGGTCAATGCTCACCAGGGGAGTCTCAGTGGACTCTTCATGGTTAGACATGCTTTTCTAGTGAGGTGTAAGTGGTGCACTTACCTACACTATGTGTTTGCCTACTGATCCCTTGCTAGAGTTGTAGTTTAGGGTGTGCTAAGCCCTAGGAGCTACAACAGCTGGTTCAGTAGAACTCAGAGTATTCTAAGCTAATTTATATGTACCTCAGTACTTATGTGATCTTTCAAATGATATTCTTAGGATATGTGTGGAAAACAACAGCAAGCTCAAATCCCAACCGCTGCTCACCAATGTGAGAAGTTGGCCTGATGTGCAGTGCTCACTATTCTAGTGATCACTATATATCAGTCCAAACAACCCTTATTGATGATTGGTTGTAAGTCAACCTTATAGACCAGCTATCCTAGTAGCATGGATACGAGCAGTCTAAGGCTAAGACTCTAGAGGGCGTGTTAAGCCAGCTGTTTTACCATCACATTACCCCTTGAACACCAAGTGAAAGGACACCACACAAGTTGTTATGAAAATAAACAGTATATTTATTTATAACAAGACTACCCTGGCTCTTTATGAGACAGGGAGCTAAGCACACAACAAAACTCTTATAAAAATACTTCAAGTTGCACAATTTACACAGATGCCCGAGGGGCACGAAAAACCATGTACTACAAAAGTGGAATGCGAATTACTAGCAGGTAAGTAACGATTCTCAGAGGCTTTAGAAACGCTAGGCCTACAATACTGAACACTCAGGTTAGAAGCAGGAGGCCTAGGGAAGCCACGTGCAGAGTGGGAACTCTCACGCGTAAGGCGGGAAAAAGTCTATGGAAGCTAGAATTCACAAAGTTACTGTTCTCGGGCGAACCCGACTAGCTGGGACGAAAACGGGAGTGGATCCGAACACTTGGAGTGTTGGACTATGCTGGGGCACCGGAGTGCTGGATTTACCTAGCCCAGGGGCTGCGGCTGCATAGGGTTCAAGTTGCGTCGGAAACCCACGTTGACGGACCAGGAGCCTGAAGAAGAAGTTGCTGGCAGGCGGCCAGTGAAGAAAAGTTCGAAGAGATCCAAGCCTGGATCAGGGAAGAAGAAAACCTGAAAGCAGAGGGGACCAAGTTCTGAATCACTAGCCAGTGATTAAGTGGGCACCAGGATGGCACCGGGCGAAGTCACCGCAGTCAGGTGAGTGGGCGCTGCTGGGCTCTGCAGTCTCTCGGACCAGGAGGCGTTGTCGGCGACCAGGATGGAGGGGCGAGCTGTCCCACGAAGGTTCTTGCTGTCGACGTCGCTGGACCCAGGATTGGGGCAACAAGTCTTGGCAAATGCAAGGCCCACGCGGTGGACCTAAAATGGCGTCTTGAGTGGACCAGGAGGGCCCAGGATACTTCTCTGATGGAGGGAAGCAAGGGCCAGTCTGGAGCAACCAGACCAGCAGTGTTAGTCGTTGTGGAGCGTCGTGAAGGGGCCTGTAGGAGAGTAGGGTCTGCAATCCTATGATCACCCAGATTTTTTGCTTTTTGCTGCACTGGTTTACGACTTTCCCTGGCTGTGGGCCTGCTAATCAGACCCACAGCCTAGCTGTTCTCTCTATCCAAATTGTACTCAGGTACTGAATTGGCACTGGGCCCTCTCCAAGTCCCTGTACTCAGGGCTGAGGTGTACCCAGGAGTCTCCCAGGGGCTGAAGCATGTATTATGCCACCCCTGGGCTGACTAACTAAACTGACACAACTGGCTGCACGACAGCTGGGGCAAGGTGGTGTACTCACCCTTTGCTTTAGATATAGTATACCTATATCTAAACCCTAAAATGGACACACAGATCTCCTATCAGTCACTCCTATGGCAGGCCTTAACAATCCTGAAGGCAGAGTGCTTGGAATCGTGTGAGATGGTGCTCTGGCATGAGCTGAGCCTGTCTGCGGCTTTCGGGATCTATCCCTTAGCCGTTTCCATGATATCGCATACCATATACTCTTAAGTGCATTATAATCCTCGCGGTTAAATGCCAACTCTGGTATCGCTTTATCAAAACATGTCGAGTAAGGTGTCATACGAATTGGAATACTAACCCCTCGCCAATTCTGGCGACGGGGTTAGCATTTCACCCTTCTAGAGGGACACGACATGCATGTAACCTATAACCCGGTTAAAAGTCAGACAGAGCCTTAGCATCCACAAAATGGATGCTGCCACCGAGACACAAGTCTGCCCTCCTGCTGCTGGGAGTCCTCCCAGAGCAGGAGATAAGGACAAAGGGTTTCCTGCCAGGGGCGGTGCCAGCACCGTCCCAGACAGGGTTTTGTGTATTGTAGGTAGGCAGGGCTTCAGAGGAAGGTGACTGCACGTGGCACCCCGGTGCTCACTGTGCATAGGCTGGCTTAAACCAGTTCCAGGGACACTCCAGACCCTGTGCTGGGGAAAAGCCCGCCAAGGAAGTGGGTGTAACCACCCCCCTCCTGGTCCCACCCATAGGGCAGGACTTAGTCGCGTGCCAGCCCCCTTTTCCCAGATAAAGGTAGAGACTGGCCCCCTTCCAAATCAGATCATCTTTGGAATCAAGATACCACTTTCCACGAAAGGACTTCACGATTTCTTCCTCAAGATTCTCCCTTGTGGCTAAGGAGTAGTCACCCTGCATCCGCAGGCACCATCTAAGAACACTGCGGTCTGCTGCACGTCCTTCCTCCGGAATCCGACTGCCCAGCTCGACGAGACCCGGCTTCCCTGGCACCTCTGACCTCTAAGAAGTCCGAAGGTCCCCCTACTCGGAGGGGAACAAACCGATGCACAGCAAGTAGACCGTGGCCTTTATTCACTAGACATTATTAATCAAAAAAGTCTGATTGTAAGCTTTCCAAGTGTTTTATTCTTCACGTGGTGAATATTCTTTAGTATTTTTGTTCATCGATACATTATACACCAAAAGCATGTTACTGGGTGATCCATAATTCAGTCATTATGATCCATAACACAAATTCCCGATGCATTTCGGGCAGATGCCCTTTCTCAAGGGAAATGCTCTACAAAAAGAAACAAATATAACCAAAATCAATGCTATGAAGGCAATTAAATACTCGACCGAATGGCAGCATGTTAAAGCCGGATTTAGGGTGGCTAGACAGCAAGTGACGATAGCTAAAAAATAGAACGTGATAAAAAAGTACACCAAGGAATCCCAAGTAACAAGTGAGTAACCAGAAAGGTGCACGCAAGCAAGAAACAAGAATGATAGCAGATGATTACACAGGACGACTCGAGCGTGGCTAGACCCTAGGGTGGGTCAGAACAAACATCAACATACTCGGCAACGCTAAAGCGAACTTACATGAGGGAGTTAGTGAAGTGCCTCTCGGCGTAACAGCGGTGTGGTGATACCAATGAAGAAGGTCCCAACGTGTGTATAACTAGTGTGCAAAACATAAAGGACGGACACGAAACAAGGAATTAGTAAAAAGAGAAAAAGGACCAGGAAGGGAGGAAATT